>NC_047031.1:13802244-14544744 GCF_902652985.1 Pecten maximus | reverse complement strand
CACGGCAGAAAATGTGTTTCTACTTTATTTGTGTGAATAATTTATTGGAGAGTGTGATAATTTCCAGTAGTATGATCAGATATCAAGTCATTTATCTTAAAAAAATGTTCTTATTATAAAAATTCTTAAAAAAAAACACTGACTTCTGGCCAACAGATATATTTCTGTTAAAGTAAACCATTATGGTGTTTCTAGGATAGAATCTTCCATAAGGCTATTTTTTCGATCGGTATTTTCAAAATAGCTTTCCGTTTAGCTGTAGTCTGAAAAAGCCTTCTCACCCAAGATAAGTCTATATTTTTTATACTTATCATCTATAAACCACCATTTAGCTCCTGGTCTCGTTATACTGCCGTTAATTCTATGTTCTCTATTTTTTTGTTCTAGTTCTTTTTTTTTATTCCAATTGAGCAAAACTAATGTTATCTTCTTCCTGAAGTGTTCGAATAGCTATTTTTGAATCATTTTCATTAAGATTTTGTCGTTTCATGAGATATGTTGAGTAAGAAATAGTTTTGCCTCTGATGTGTGTCAATAATGTTTCTAGAAAGAGAGAATCGTCAATAGTAAACTGAAGGTCTGCATCTGGTATGTGCGATATATTGGAAAGTTAGTTCAAATTAATGATGTACAAGTACGCATCTAACTTGACCTACTTTGCGAATGCAGCACAACATATACATAATAGTATTTATGTATTTTCCCCTCAATTAATAAATACACTTAATGGTAATATCCATATTGCAAAAGTGCTTTTTTTTAAAGAGGCAACTCAATTTTACAAACAATTATTTTCTGCAATTATCTGTTTTTACAATGTTTTATGTTCTATTTTTTTCATTTTATATGAATCAACGACTGTATAAGTGGAGACAGCTACATTGTCCATTTTTTTTTTAACAGACGTATTCTAATATCTTTCAAATATAATCCATCAAATTCATTATCATGTAAATGCTTATGTATGTTTTATGTATTTATGTTGATCTATTTAGTATCTGTGCATGTCTGTTTGAGTCGGTTTTGATAGTTCATTAGAACTATATTATGTTGGGTTATGATATGTGCCGACTAAAAGTTTGAATGGAACTGAATGTTGCAGAGGTTAAATCACTTATCTTTAGGCGATTTAATAAAAATACCTGGGGTCATGATATGGTGGGATGGAGGGCCCATTGAGCCTCTTGTAGAATCTTGTAATTTGTATCGGGTATCATCTTCGATGGGAAAGTGAGAAATGAGTTCGACGGTACGAGAGGCGATATATCAAAAGGGATACAACATATTACATGTATGTAAAGAATGATAACTCTTCCCTATGCGGTGTAATCGAGCGCGCCTTGTAACCTGTATCTACAACAATACAGTCGTAATCGAATGCCGTCCATAGTCTAATGTGTGAAGAGCGTGAACACTCGCTGTTTCAACACTGCTGATCATGGGGTTGGTGAAAGTACACGTCGAATATTGGTGAGGATTTTTCCTGAATTTCAACACACACACTGGAATTTATTATTACGGACACATTCTAATTAATTATCCTGCGAATACCTAGCAACACAATGCGTTTAATTTGAATTATAAAGTATTAGTAAGCCCAATACTGTACAGCTAGGGTGCCCTTCCTAGTCTAGTTTGCCAGAATTAATTTACGTCGTTATAGTTTGTACCCGTATGTTGTCACGTGCACGGTGTATCAGCCATATCTTCTTATAATTAATTTTTATGGACATATTTTCTGTGAATTATTCCTAAATAAGGTGTTGACAACTTGGAGATACTATATTTTGGGAAGTACTGTCTACAATCAATCGGTAATTAGCTTGTGAGAGACTAGCCCGAGTTTCCTCTGGCCCTGACACATGTCATGTCTGGTGTCAGGGCCAGAGGAAACTTGGACTAGTGAGAGAATACAGGTCCCAAATTTAAAATGAACAATAGCCACTTTCCTCGAATTAATTTCAATGCCCAATAAGACATCTAGTGGGGTCTGTGGAAACTTGATTTAAGGGGTATTGCCGAGTGCAATCACCGACACCACCAGGTGAACATATAGGCACTTGTATCTGGTTATTGACACCAGAGTTAAAATTATCCTCGATATCCTGTATATAGTAGCCCGAGTTTCCTCTGGCCCTGACAGCATGTCTGGTACATGGTGTCCGAGCCAGAGGAAACTCAGGCTTATAGTACATATGATGAATAATCTGAAAACTGGTGTTAATTACCAGATACAAGTGACTATGGGTGAAAACATGCATAGACGGTTTTCATACAAAATTAGTGACGTTATAGGATGAAATAATCGTTAATGGGGAAATGTTTGTCGATTTCATTATAAGTTATTACATATTTTGTTGGTGTTCACAGGGCTGCAGTATTCTCATTTCATGAAAGATAAATTATTTTCTATGTATTATGTCAACCTATCAATTTTTCTGGAGAAGACTGGCGAGAAACATCACAAAACTGCATTCATTTCCATGTCCACAATATCCAAAACAGCAGTTGAGATGACAAGGCTTTTTATGCACTGAGTCATCCCTACCTGCCAAAAGGCGGCGTCGGAGCTATATGAAGGTGCATTCTTACATAAATGCACATGCTACAGGCCAGGTACATGTATTTAAATTTTCATTTATACCCAGGAAGACTTGTCACCTCAGCTGTTTTGGATATTGTGGACATGGAAATGAATGTGGTTTTGTGATGATGCTTGGTAGGTTAACATAATAATGCCAACAATTCTGCTTGAATATAATACATTGTACAAGTACACATTGAAAAATGATAAAATCAATGACCTATATAAGAAATATCCATAACTTTAGGTGAAGCTTTAGTATCGGAAATATGTTGGTATGTTCATATAATAAGAATTATATAATCAATAATCAGTTGGATGTGAGAACTACCAATAACGGATTACCAGGTATAACTGATTTCATCTTGTTGCCAGTTGACTGATTAACCAATTGATAATTAGTATTTATATTATATATAATTAAAAAGTTACAAAAAAAAAAAAATGACAGCAACTGTCACCTTATAATCTTATACAGCTATCTGATTATGTAGTCTATTAACTAATCAAAACAGATGTCCTGTCACTATTGCCAAGTTATAGGAACGATCATAAACCCATTTTAATACCCTGTCTACTCTGTTTCTCTGGCAGGACTAGAAATGTCCATGACCACACATGTAAGAAATTGTCTGTCCATCATCATTACATTATTGCTTCTGTAGTTATACATAAATGTATTTATATGTTTCAGTGACTCGTGAAAATGTATTTGTTTCAGTGACCTGTGAAAATGTATTTAATGTTTCAGTGACTCGTGAAAATGTATTTGTATGTTTCAGTGACTCGTGAAAATGTATTTATATGTTTTAGTGACTCATGAAAATGTATTTGTATGTTTCAGTGACTCATGAAAATGTATTTATGTTTCAGTGACTCGTGAGGGTACGGTGGTCGGTACCAGGAGCTTCGCAAGGCCATCCTTGCTGAGGTACCTGATGCCGACGTCACTGGAGCTGTGGGACGTTCCTGTAAGTATCCCCTAACATATCATATCTGGGTACTAGTCGTAATATTTCCACATCTTTTCAAAGATCAAATTTGCACTGCCTACATGGTATAATAAAGGTATCGGTGGTCGACATTTCATCCATATTTCATACGCAAATTCTGCTTAAGTTATTTTTCATTTCATAAAAGATTTAATATAATTGCATGCATCTGTGTCACAACTAGTTATTATATAGAATTTGGACACACAGCCATTTGTTTTTGTGTTGATGTCCTATTTCAACAGCTATGGTCATTTAAGAACCCTGTATGTTAAACATCCTTAGTATCAAGAGCTATGGTCATTTAAGGAGTCTGGACACTGTATTGTTTAACATCATATTAAGAGCTATGGTCATTTAAGGACCCTGTGTGTTGTTTAATGTCTATCAAGAGTTAAGGTCATCATTTTAGGACAGCCTCCCCTGTATGTGAGATGCATGTGTGTGGTTCGTTAGTGTGTATGTCTTTGGGGAGGCTGCTGTTTGTTGTCTTTGTCTCCTTGTGATAGCACAAAACTGATGTCAACTTTATAGTGCTACCTCACTGAAACATACTGTCAAAGACACTATGTACCATAATCAATTAAATAAATCAGAACGCTTTTCTGATAATAATCTGTTTATATAATGGGAGAGATTATCGGTACAATTGTTTTTCGTTTCATAGATATACATACAAGATATTTGAATTGTGTCATATTTACTTCACAGCTTCCTTTGAGGTAACGATAAACAGCGAAGTTGTCTTTTCCAAGTTGAAGACACATGGCTTCCCTGACGCAAATGATGTAAGTATTTGTCAATTGATCATGATAAATGATCAGCATTTCTGTTTCCCCAAATCCTGACTAACCTCTGCATTGTTATACATATAACTGAAAGGCTCCTAGAATTACACCCAATGTTTAAGAATAGCAATTGCCTTGGCCTATATTCAATATCACTTGGGTAAAAGTTTACAAATTTTAAACTACTTTTGATTGAAAGTTTTGATAAACAAAAGGGCCTGAGATCAAGACTTATCATATAATTTTCTTAAGTAGGAGGGGTCAATCTCAACAACTAATAAACTCACCGGCCTTGGATTTACACACTTTTATATTAATTTTTAGCTCGTCTCTTCGAAAAAGTGAGAGCTTATGTTGTCACTCTGGCGTTGGCGTTGTTTTTTCAAATGTTAAGTTTTTGGTGCAAGTGTTGAAAGGCATAGTAATTTATGGTAATATGGTCCCATTGGGGGTTAAACTATCCCCTGCCGGAGTTAAACTAAAAGAGTTTTTTGAAAATTGAAAAGTTTTTGGTGCAAGTGTTAAGAGGTTTTAATACACCACTTTATAATTGTACTAGGGTGCTGATATTTGGCAATAGAGTCCTTATGGAGTAGGACCATCCCTTCCTGGTGTAAAACTTTTTAAAAATTTGATTTTTTCTTTTTAAATCTGTTTTTTTTGTTTTTTTTTTAAATCTTTTGACTTTGTTGTGAGTGTTGAAAGGCACAGTAATACATGGTATTAGGTTCCCTGTGGGGGTTAAACTATCCTTTGCCAGAGTTAAACTGAACATTTTTTTTGGGGAAAAAACAGATTTTTTAAATTTTTGTGCAAATGTTGAAAGCTATTAACACATCACTTTGTGATTGTACTAGGGTGCTGATATTTGGTAAAAGAGTCACTATGGAGTTACACTATCCCTTCTTGGAGTTGGTAAAAGAGTCACTATGGAGTTACACTATCCCTTCTTGGAGTGAAACTTAAAAAAAACAATGCAAAAATGCTCACATTAGACAATTTATACCTGTCCAAATTTTTCAAGGGAGACAACTCTCATAAGGATAATATTTTATCAAAAAATTGAAGAAATATGTCCAAAAGCAATTACATTTGTATTTAATATATTCATTTAATCTACAACAGCATAGCTTGTCTTCCGAATGTTTGTCAATAAATAATTTATATACATGTATATATAAATTGGTATGGTTTTGAAAATTGCATGAATTCACAAAACACAATCTGATCAGGTAAACAATATAAATATTATTAATACAATTTGTGAAACCATTCCAATTAATATATTTCAATTATTCATTGATAAACATTTCTGAGACGAGCTATGCTGTTCTCCAATACTTCGTCTTAATATCCGATTGACTCGTCTGTAACATTTTACATGTCGCTAGTATATACCTTGGATCATCTGCCAGTTATAACTCCATTATGGCGTCGTGATATGGAAAATGACACAATGTAATGATTTGTAAATGGCACAAAAAATGGCCGTCTCTATTTTATTAAGGCCTCCACATTTGTAAACCTTTCAAAAAGGTATGTCTTGACTTAAAAGTGTCCTAAATTTATTTTCATCTATTTGTATATATAGTCTACCAGTTATACATGTAGTATGGAATAATAGTCTACATGTAGTATTGAATGATAGTCTAACGGCTATAGTATTGAATAATAGTCTAACAGATGTAGTATTGAAAAGAAAGTATTCTTGCATTAACTATGACAGGTTTTCGGATATAATATGCTTCGTTTTCTTGATTTAAACTATCTTAAGAATTAAAACACAGTATAAATACATCTGTTCTTTTTAGTCCATTACTTTCCGGTACAGGTGGTTAGTTGCACTGTCACTGTCACAAATATTGGAAAAGTGAGGGGCTAAATGGATGGACCCTGGTTTCATGAGATATGAAACAAGAATGATGCTGAAGTATATTTGTCGCTGGTATTGGTATGTCAATATATATCATAAGCATTTCATATGGGTACATGTACATTGGTTTTATTTTAATACTGAAAATTCCAAAAAGTGCATTAATCTGCGACCTCAGAGGGATGCTACCACGCTAATGTGAGTGATATCCATTGCTTAGTTTCAGAGAAGAACTTGTTTAGACCAATTGACCCCTTTTGACCCTGACCTCTGCCCCCTTGGGGGTCAGCTCGTTCCTTTATGCAATTTTGAATCCCTACCCCAATAGGATGCTACCAGTCAAACCATTGCTTAGTTTCAGAGAACAAGTTGTTTAAATCAATTTAGCCAAATTGACCCCTTTTGGCCCCACCCCTCAGCCCCCTGGCGGCCCAGGTCAACCCCAACATTTTTACAATTTTGAATCCCCACCCCATAACCATGCTGCCATACAAATGTGAGTAATATCCATTTCTAAGTTTCAGAGAAGAAGTTGTTTAAACAAATTGACCATTTTTGCCCCGCCCCTCAGGCCCCTGGGGGGGTCAGCCCCACCATTTGTACAATTTTGAATCCCCATCCCATAGGGATGCTACCCGGGAAATATGAGCGACAGCCATTGCTTAGTTTCAGAGCAGAAGTCGTTTATTTCAATTTTGCAAAACTGACCCCTTTTTGCCCCGCCCCTCAGCCCCCACGGGAGTCGGCCCCGTCATTTGTACAATTTCAAATTCTTACCCCAAGGTGATGCTACCAGTAAAATATGAGATATCCATTGCTTGGTTCCAGAGAAGAAGTCAATTATATGAATATAGCCCGATTGACCACATTTGGCACCACCCCTCAGGCCCCCAGGGGGTCAGCCCCATCATTTGTACAATTTTGAATCCCCACCCCATAGTGATGCTACCAGGCAAATATGAGCGACAGCCATTGCTCGGTTTCAGAGAAGAAGTCGTTTATATCAATATAGACAAATTGACCACATTCGGCCCGCCCCTCAGGCCCCTGGGGGGTCAGCCCCATCATTTGTACAATTTTGAATCCCCACCCCATAGTGATGCTACCAGGCAAATATAAGCGATAACCATTGCTTGGTTTCAGAGAAGAAGTCGTTTATATCAATATAGCCAAATTGACCACATTTGGCCCCGCCCCTCAGGCCCCTGGGGGGTCAGCCCCTTCATTTGTACAATTTTGAATCCCCACCCCATAGTGATGCTACCTGGCAAATATGAGCGATAGCCATTGCTTGGTTTCAGAGAAGAAGTCGTTTATATCAATACCTCCAAATTGACCCCTTTTGGCCCCACCCCAGAGGCCCCCAGGGGGTCAGCTCCATCATTTGTACAATTTTGAGTCCCCTACCCATAGGGATGCTTCTGACCAAATTTGTTCAAATTCTGATCAGCGGTTATGAAGAAGAAGTCAATTGTTGACGGACGCCACGGTATGGCATAAGCTCACCTCCAAATTTTTCAAGGGAGACAACTCTCATCAGGATAAAATTTTATCAAAAAATTGAAGAAATATGTCCAAAAGCAATTACATTTGTATTTAATATATTCATTTAATCTACAACAGCATAGCTTGTCTCCCGAATGGTTGTCAATAAATAATTTATATACATGTATATATAAATTGGTATGGTTTTGAAAATTGCATGAATTCACAAAACACAATCTGATCAGGTAAACAATATAAATATTATGAATACAATTTGTGAAACCATTCCAATTAATATATTTCAATTATTTATTGATAAACATTTCTGAGACGAGCTATGCTGTTCTCCAACACCTCGTCTTAATATCCGATTGACTCGTCTGTGTAACATTTTACATGTCGCTAGTATATACCCTGGATCGTCTGCCAGTTATAACTCCATTATGGCGTCGTGATATGGAAAATGACACAATGTAATGATTTGTAAATGGCACAAAAAATGGCCGTCTCTTCTATTTTAGTAAGGCCTACACATTTGTAAACCTTTCAAAAGGTATGTCTTGACTTAAAAGTGTCCTAAATTTATTTTCATCTATTTGTATATAGTCTACCAGTTATACATGTAGTATGGAATAATAGTCTACATGTAGTATTGAATAATAGTCGAACGGCTATAGTATTGAATAATAGTCTAACAGATGTAGTATTGAAAAGAAAGTATTCTTGCATTGACTATGACAGGTTTTCGGATATAATATGCTTCGTTTTCTTGATTTAAACTATCTAAGAATTAAAACACGGTATAAATACATCTGGTCTTTTTAGTCCATTACTTTCCGGTACAGGTGGTTAGTTGCACTGTCACTGTCACAAATATTGGGAAAGTGAGGGGCTAAATGGATGGAATAAACCATTGATATGGGAATAAATGAGTGTTCATCCATTTATACATGTAGGTAGGTGTTCTATCATTCCATATTTATTTTGACTGCACCAAAACACCAAACAGTGTCTAGAGAAATTCCATGTTTTCATATAGTAGTGTGCTCTGGCCCTACTCCAGACATGGTATCAGGGCCAGAGGAAACTCGGGCTACAGGTAAGCTATGCTGGCCCACTGGGCCTCCTGTTTTACTTGATCAGGTTCATGTACAATACTTTAGGGAAGAACGGTTGAGATAACACATAGTTGATGGATATTATTGTATTTTTTTGCAGGTAATCAGACAGGTCCAAGCTGCTCATAAGGGGGAGACCACGACAGAGATTACCGATTCTCAGTCCCCAGGCTGTACCATTCTCTAGAACAATAGGGGTCACAGCCTCACCGGAATATCCCATTCCAACATTGGGAGCCCTTCAACACCATTCACATTACCTTCTACATCATCCTGACTGACCTCTGTATCTTCAGTGGACTCTACCATATGCATCTGTGCCTAACATAGACTTCATCTATGAGCAATGTTAAAACTGTAACTAATAATCCAAGTTACTCATTTTAAATAGAGCACATATGTTCTGATGTTGGTAAAAGTATGATCAGAATTTGTAATTATCTAGTAATTGATAACAATGTCCCACTTACTACTTTATATAATAGTGAATTCAGAATACTTTGACCATTGTTTGATATAACAAGCTCATTAAGGATTTTGAAACAAGAACAGTATTTATTAACTAATATTTGAATCTGTGTCCTGAAATTTTAAACACACATCATTGGCATGTCACAACAAAAATATGCCTTTCGTTTAAATGTAAAAACAGAAAATATCAATGTTAATTGTGATAAATGTATGAAATCATTTTTTTTTGGTGAATATTGATGCAGCAAGAATGAAAATAGCATGTATGCTTATGCGTACAAGAAGAAAATTGTGAAGAGTCAGTAGCTATAAAAATGCAACTTTGTCCTTTTATGTGTTTTTGAGATTATTTCAATCCATATTATTACAGTGGCGACTGAACTCCACTAACTTATCATTTCAAAACAGATGTTGGCAGACTTTCATCTACAGTTGAAAATTGTGATGTCATAAATAATTGATAATTCATTCATTTGATTCACATAGAGGATAATTTATTCATGTTGTCAATAAATATTGTTTCGATCAGTATAAAAAAAAGTATCGTCCAAGTCGAAATTCTTCAGTCAAGGGAAATAACTCTTAGATATTTTGCTTATTTTTTCCTGAATATGAGTTTTGTGATAAATAGCATCTTACACTTGAGTTTAATTATGCAATATTTGAACTAATTTGAAATAAGTTTGTTTTACATTTGAAATTCATTTCATGGTCCTGTATGTACAAGGTGTAATTGTGTATGTGATCAAGGGTTTGTCCCATTTAAAAACTGATGTAAATATTTTCTTTAATTTTCTCCATGGTTGAGAGCTGGTGAGTCGCCCATGATATTAAAACGCCACAGTCTTTTAGAAAGGCGTCTTAGTGGATACAATGATAAAATCAGCTCTCACCTTGGGATAAAATTGCAGAAAACTCTACCTCAGTTTTGTATAGGACTGTATGGTATTATCAATTCATGTACATATATATATATATTTCTTTTTTCTTTTTTATGTATCAAAAATATCTATAGATTAGAACATTTCTAGATTATAAAGATCAAAAGATATCCGAGTGACCCAATATTTAGTGATAAAACATGTTCACAAGATTTAGAGTACAATGTGTATTTAAAGGTGCTACATCTCTGACAAAGGGCAATCATTGATAAAAACAAGAATAGGCTATTGTATGTTTTTACACAATACTTAAAGTTACATGTACATTCCAAAAAAGTGAGCTACTGCATATAAGAATGTCTTCTGTGAGAATAAATAATTGCATATTTATCACATAACTGGCCCGTTCTGCTGTGTCATAAATATCACCAGACACATGTGTAATAACACTATTGTGACGCCAAATGGCTTGTAGCATAGCCACTCATTAAGGCACTCTATATAAACAATGTCCATTGTCAGCAATGTAGCATCTTAATTACTAACAATCATTAAATATTCTTAATAGTTTTAGTGATAAATAACATCCAGCATATGAATCTACATTTTAAATAAACAAAAAAATAGATATTTGACATTAAGGAAAAATACCATTTAAATATTCTATGAGTACCCAATCCAATATCCATTTAACATAAACCTTCCATGAAGTAAAATAACCAATTCCATAAAAAGGAAAAAATCAATTTGAAAATATATAAAAATATTACTCTGTATATATATATTGACATGTCTGAATTTGGTAGCTACTTTGAGTGTCAACTGTTTACTAGTCGAGCTGTTCCATCCAATGTGATTAATTCTGATGATAAACAACAAGCAATTTACCGCTGTTCTTCCAAACGGCGACACTTGCACACATTATATCTAGTTGCTGTGCTCTGACCAAATTAAATTTGGTGGTCGAGTCATAGTTGATTTGATATGTTTTTTCTCGTTTTCTCGTTTCTTTACACATGTGCATTACATGTTACAAAAATGAGTTAAATCTTATAGTAAGATCAGTCACTATATATAGTTGACACTCAAAGTAGGTCATTGCACATATCCAGAAATAAGCCGAGGAAGTCAACTTATGTCGTTGGTGGTCCATGTAGATAATATGGGTTTATTCCAGGGATTAAAACATGAGCAAGGTCACAGGCACCGGTTTCTGGTTAGTATTAAGAGAAAATAAATATCAGGCCCTACTCCTACTAGATCTTAAAAGTGTTACACCTTGTTGATATAGTATGAGTAGGGTCTTATATTTTTTTCTATTAATATTAACCAGAAGCCTGTGGCAGATTATATCTGTATCTACTTTTTGACATGCCGGATAAAAATAATCTTTGCTCTAAAAAATGAGCTTTGAACAACCGAGTACTTGATATTCTGCAAGAAATCCTTGGGGAAAATAAGAGTATTGCTATAATTTTTGTTCTATCTAGTCATGTAATATTATTTGAATTAAAGATATTGTAATTTTTTTTTGATTTTGTGTAGTATTGTTTAAAAGTCCTATCAACAGCTAAGCTGTTTAACCAGCAGGACACCCCACCCGGTCACTGATGAGTAAACCAGTCATCCCACTTCCAAAATGATGAGTTAAGTAGGAGAAGCAACTACCAATTTTAAAGACTCTGGTATGTCTCGACCAGGGGACAGAACCCAAAGCCATCCACACAGGGGCGAACGCTCAATAGATGCAGTTTCAAGGAAGACATTAAAAGTAAGAAAGTTGTAATAGAAGGAGGCCCTGACTCTACATGACAAAGCCAGAAAGAAAATTCTTTACAAATATTGCACTTTTTACGGGGACTTCGCAAAAATTTCAAACACCACGGTCCCTAATGCATATACAGGGTATATATCGTGATAACGGATTTGGTAACTAGTGCAAAGGCTATGAACTACAAGGAAACACAAAGTTCAATACATAATTTATACAAGTCACTCAAACTTTAGTTTAGATTTTCGATTAATGAAAAGTCAATATTAGATTTCACATCTCGTTAGAGTCACAAAAACACTTGTTTAGGTTGAGGTTGTGATCAGGAATTAAAACAGCTCTATATAATTATGGATGATGTGATTGAATTTGAGACAGGTTGGCACATGCATGTACATATTAGGATTTCCTTTCACAGTCCAGGTCCCAGTTTCATCAATGACCTTAACTTAAAATTTCCTGTAGCAAAGCATTGCATTACAGGATTCAAGGAAAGTTCCTTAGCCAAGATATTTTTTTTTTCTAAAATCCAAGAATGCTTTCCTATTGACAGTTTTAAGTTCAGGAATATTGATGAAACTGGCCCCAGGCACCTTAGGATTTCTGTTTCCAACTGGAATGTTTGATTTCACTGGCAACACATTCATAATTTCATTGTCATTTGGCACCAAGTTAAAGAGGAATGAATAGTTTTATTTTTTTTAACGTCCTATTAACAGCCAGGGTTATTTAAGGACGTGCCAGGTTCTAAGGTGGAGGAAAGCCAGAGTATCAAGAGAAAAAACACCAGCCTACGGTCAGTACCTGGTAACTGCCCCACGTAGGTTTTGAAATCACAACCCAGAGGTGGAGGGCTAGTAATAAAGAGTTAGGACACCTTCACTACCGCTGCCCCTTATAGAGGAGATATATCACACCCTAGGGGGTGACAGAGATATCACACCCTAGGGATTGACAGATATATCGCACTGTAGGGGTTGACAGATATATCATCCCCTAGGGGTTGACAGAGAATATCATACCGTAGGGGTTGACAGAGATATCATACCCTAGGGGTTGACAGATATATCACACCCTAGGGGTTGACAGAGATATCACACGCTAGGGGTTGACAGATATATCACACCCTAGGGGTTGACAGAGAATATCATACCGTAGGGGTTGACAGATATATCACACCCTAGGGGTTGACAGATATCATACCCTAGGGGTTGACAGAGATATCACACGCTAGGGGTTGACAGAGATATCACACGCTAGGGGTTGACAGAGAATATCATACCGTAGGGGTTGACAGATATATCACACCCTAGGGGTTGACAGATATCATACCCTAGGGGTTGACAGAGATATCACACGCTAGGGGTTGACAGAGATATCACACGCTAGGGGTTGACAGATATCATACCCTAGGGGTTGACAGATATATCACACCCTAGGGGTTGACAGAGATATCACACGCTAGGGGTTGACAGATATCATACCCTAGGGGTTGACAGAGAATATCATACTGTAGGGGTTGACATATATCACACCCTAGGGGTTGACAGATATCACACCCTAGGGGGTGACAGAGATATCACACGCTTGGGGTTGACAGAGATGTCACACCCTAGGGGGTGACAGATATCACGCCCTAGGGGTTGACAGAGATATCACACCCTTGGGGTTGACAGATATATCACATCCTAGGGAGGGGGGGGGGGGGGGTTGACAGAGATATCACACCCTAAGGAGTGACAGAGATATCACACCCTAAGGAGTGACAGAGATATTATACCCTAGGGGTGATATCATACCCTACATACAATGTAAGGGTTGACCGAAAAATAATGAATAAGTTTAACGTAAGACAAATCTGTTAATGATTGCAGAAAATGGTTTCTTTTAACCATTTTGATGATTTGGTCTGGATAATCTAAATATTTGACAAACATGAAATTGGTGTATTGCGGAGCTGCCATAAAGTTAACCGAAATCTTTTTGAAGTCCTAGATATTTGCCACCTGAGAATATTTTTGTTCCTAATTATACACAGTTTGATCCTTGGACAACTACACTTAACTACTTTCAATTAAGTTTGGATAAAATGTCACAAATTTCTCAATCAACTGATGACTCATGAACAGAAAGGGAAATATACCAACATGGGGCTGCAATATAGTAAGTTTTAAAATGTTTTCAAATATTGTATTTTTTAAGAGGTTTAACGTCCTCACAAATGACAGGGTCATATGAAGACGGTCAAATATTATTTAAAGCTTTCTGAGGTAAATCTATAATTTCTATTTCTAATTTTGGGTTTGATGTAAATCTCAATAACTCCTGAAAATTTCCAAGTAATAATAGTCAAACCATCACAGAAAATCAGGATTAGGCAAAAAGACTAATCATTAATAAAAAAAGCACCAATATCGATGCAAGTATTCAGTTACAATATATCCATATCAACAGCTGCATCCGTTTGAACAATATTTGATTTTGACATCCTCAATAAAAACAACACGGCTACAGGGAGTATCATCATCATGGTAATGTACAGTGATGGTGAGAGAGGAGGAGTGCTACCAAAGGGAGGTAACCACAACCCACGTCTTGTAGCATCCCTTAGATGGTGTGACAACCAGGCTGTGATAAACAGAGGACACATGATGCCATAGAAACTGTCTTTGTACACATCTCCCAGGGTCCATAGGATTGCAGCGATCGGGATGATGATAGTCGTCGCATGAAAGTACGGCCTGCTGGGTAACGAGACTAGATCCTGTTTAAAAATAAAGCATGTCTTAATACTAACAAAAACCTGAGACGTGAAAATAATATTTATTCAGGTGAAAGTGGGGCAAGCTATATATTAATATCACATATTTAGTACTTATTTCAAATGTGTATCACAGATTATCACAGCCAGTGTTTACATTAACACAATTTAACACAAATTAAATTATCACAGCTTTTACCAAGGATATCACATGAAAGCTGTTAGACATTTTATTTCTAATGCAATTCTCAAGTTAAGATTTTTTATTACTTCATAGTGTGACCATATTGTGTCAAGGTTTGATTTTGTATTGCTTAATGTCCTATCAACAGCTATAGTGATTTGAGGATCCTAAGTATTGTTTAACGTCCTCTCAACAGCTGTAGTGTTTTGAGGATCCTAAGTATTGTTTAACATCCTATGAACAGCTATAGTCATTTAAGGTCCCCCTTCTTGCCTGTGTGTGATATGCACAGTGAATGTGTGTGTTGAGGCTGTGGTATTGAATATTTGGTTCAGTTAGGTATTGTTTAATGTCCTGGTAACAGCTGTGGTCATTTATGGTTATTGATACATGTGGGTGTTTAGAGTGCAATTTGGGTTTGGATTATTTTGTTTCATGTCATATTAACAGCCATGGTCATTTAGGATGTGTCTGGTTTTGGAGGTGGAGGAAGGCAGAGTGTCCAGAGAAAAACAATTGGCCTACGGTCAGTACCAGGCAACTGCCCCACGTGGGTTTCAAACGTGCGACCCAGGGGTGAAGGCCTAGTGATAAAGAGTCTGGAAACCTTTACCACTCAGACATCGTGCTCCCCCACCCCCTCCCCTGTGTAATTTGGGAGGCTGCAGTATATTCATAAATAACATGACTTTATAGTGCTACCTCACGTTCAATCTCATTTTTATACATCTTATCTAATGGTTTTCCTGTCTATATGTTTGATAAATGAATACATACACAATACAATATACTTACATTAAGGTTTAGAGATCTCGCCATAATAGCATGATCCACATCAACCACCATAGACAGTCCCATACATATGATACACTGAAGAAGGCCCCTGACCCATTGAGTAGAGGTCAGAGGTCGAAGGTCAATTACAATTGCCCAGGAGAAGAATCCCACTAATCCATGTGTCAGACTGTCTGTGAAGATTCGAAACACAAGATTTTCATACTCTCTTGCCAACAGGAAATCCCCAACACTTAAAACGGCATATAACAGGAACTCAAAAATAATCGTGTTTACGTTAATCAGAGTCGAAAAAGATGCAAGACTTTGCATGTTGTGGTATCTTGCTGCTTAAACAGCTCAAACCTGCGTAGTTCTAGCTGACATTCACAGAAAACTGTCGAAGTGAAGCAAAAATCCTCAAGTCTGAAAATCCCATACTACATTTTCTGATCGCTTGATGAGTATTCAGCCCAAAAATCATGCATTCCATAGCACAGTCGAACATTCACAGACAACTGTGTCAAAGTGAAGCAAAAATCCTCATGTCTGAAAATCCCATACTACATTTTCTGATTGCTTGACGAGTATTGAGTCCAAAAATCACACATTCCATACTACCGTCGGAAAGTGAAAGTCACAATATTCTGATCAGTGAATCTTCAATAAACGTTTTTTTGTCCCTGGATCCGAGTCAACAGACTAAAATTGAAATAAACAAATGTTGATCATACATATATACACTAACAAAACTATTCTATAAAGGTCACTAAGGGA
This sequence comes from Pecten maximus, assembly GCF_902652985.1. NCBI lineage: Eukaryota > Metazoa > Mollusca > Bivalvia > Pectinida > Pectinidae > Pecten > Pecten maximus. The sequence goes on along the minus strand of NC_047031.1, from coordinate 14,528,285 downwards.
GAAAAAATGACCTTTACAGGCATGAGTCTATATATAAAGTTTCATACTCAGTTGTTACAAAGGAACCTTGTCTAGGAGGGGGGCAGGTGGCCTCAATACATAGGTTCAATATCTGAAGTCAAAATAAGTTATCATTATTTAGAGGTTTTCATTATATAAAGGTGGTCTTTTAGACAGGTTTGAATGTACATATGTCAATCATTTTTTAAAGTAACTGTGCATAAGCATGTTGAATCAATCAAGATTTTTTAAATTTGACTCCTTTTGGCCCCACCCCTCAGGCCCCTGGAATATCGGGACCATAAATTCACAATTTTGGTTGACCTTTGGCCATGGAAGCTTCTTGCCAAGTTTCATTGAATTTGGTACAGTGGTTTTGGAGAAGTCGAAAATGTAAATTGTTTACCAATGCATGACAGACGACTTCAAATCAGGTGACCTGAAAACTGTAATGTTCCCAAACTTAACAACTACATCAACCTCACTGTACATTGCGTATACACACCACACTGCCAACTGTGATAGGGCAGGGCAGGGCAGGACAGGGCACTACATTACATACTTCACAAGTCCGACCACTCCACATCTAGTGTCACAGACATGTGTAGAGATGCACGTCTCAGCTTGTCCATTAAAAGGCAGCAATTGTAAAATATAATAGTCAGGAATTCTAGCACTCTCCTTTAAACAACATAGTGCTCATTATAAAACACGTCAGAAAACAACCTTTCTTCCCGGTCATCGCACCATAGGCCTCATCAAAACTTACACCAGACAGAAGTACCTCCTGATCAACCACCGATTCCTTTAAAATAACCACCTACTCCTGTTATAAACAATAAACATTAAACTACGCCCCCTCCTCCCCACACATATTTTTATCATATCATCACTTGTAATTGTTTTCCGCTTATGACATTCATGACAGGCCGACGATTTCTGACAGATGGTCGTTGTCATCAGAATGATGTCGACTGGGAATCATTACTCGTTCTAGAAGCAGTACGAATATAAGTTAGACTTACCGTTTATAAAATGTTTGTATAATTTCAGTTTTAATTCAAGTTCACCATTTCATTTAAATTACTCTCGATCGCAAGTATAGCGTACCTACCTATCATAGCATTTTCTCTTGTCTTATCCTGTTGTCTTTAAACTGCAGTCTTTTTATTTCATTTTATTAATCAATGTTGCACACGTAGCAAATACTGATCCGCGTGTTTACCGGAAGTAGTCGACATCGAATGCACCCATCGAGGTTAAGTCTCGCTCAACCACGCGCTTGCATATTTTGCCTACGTGTACATTTTGCAATACGCGTAGATTGGACAAAGGAGCAACAACCATTTACATGCATTACAAACTAGGCGTTACACAAATAGTGGTCAGGTGTCCTAATTATTTCACCAAGACTGTTAAACATTACGTTGACACGCCTATTTAGTCCATTCTACCTACGAATTTCAGCCGTTTGAGTATTAGTCGGTTCCAAGCCCGTGTTGGGAGTGGCGGAGGGAGTACTGACTTTCGGTATAGCTAACGATTCGCGAGTAGAGGTTGAAACCTAAAATTCAAATCGAGACTTTAAACCTGCAACAGTATCACGTGATTTATGCTAAAATCCTATCGAACATGGAAATGACGTCAACTTTATGCAATAACATATGGGACGAGACCCAAATATACCAAGAACATGTCTATATAAAACCAATGGAGACACGGGTCAAAAAACATGGAATGTCTATGTAACAGAGCGGCGAGCGCAGGATTAATTAAATTTAAATCACGGCCTCCGCTAGGGATCGAACCCGGGACCTCTGGCTTACTAGTCTAACGCTCAACTGATCGAGCTAAAGATATTGCGGCTAGTATTCTACCAGGGTTACATACTCACCCTCCAGGAAAGAACTCGTCTTCGAGTTTCCAGGAGTAACAACGATGCTTGTGGAGCATTCCTGAGTATTTTCCCCGGATCCCTACATGGGCGCCAATGTAACAGAGCGCACGATAAATTAAATTTAAATCACTGACTCCGCTAGGGATCGAACCCGGGACCTCTGGCTTACTAGTCTAACGGTCAACCGATTGAGCTAAAGAGAAGATCTCTCTAGCCGAGCGGTATATTGCGGCTAGTATTTACCAGGGTTACATCTATATAAAAATACAATTCCCTGCATGCTCAGGAGTCCCATCGAAGTTCACACCGACTAGGGTTATCCGGTAACTGGATACGCAACTGGAACGATGTCGTAGTTCCAGTCGCTTGCATCTACATTTAGGTCATCGTCAAGAGCTGTCGTTGGGTTGGGCTGCTCCTTTCCTTCATGTCTTGCAGATTCTGAGTGATTTGGTTTGGTATTGTTTATCGCCGATCACCAGTAAAGGTTATTTAAGGACAGTCTCCCCTACATGCGACATGCATGCGTGTGACAAGGAGTATGAGCAAGGTGTACGCATGTGTATTTTAGAAGGCTGCGGTATGTTTATGTTCGTCTCCGTGTGATAGCGCGGAACTACCACCGACTTTATAGAGTTACCTCAATGAAGCATGCTACTGAAGACACCTAGCACTGACAACGGGCAAGCCAGTCGTCCCACTCCCAAAACGCTTAGCGCTGCTTCGGGGTAACCACTAGAAAGTCTCTGGTACATTTTGTATGTCTCGGCCAGGAACAGAACCCAAATCCTTCCCCACAGGGGCGAACTCTCATCTAAAGGCCATAAGTAAGACATGATGAAGGAAGACATAAGGAAGAAGAAACGTGTTAAACAAGAATGAATAGAAAAGAAAACCGCTCCATGTCCGATAAAATATTGGCGGAATCAAAGTTGTCTTCGCCCAGAACCATTACATCCAATTCCCTCCTTGCGGCGTTTATCGTTGTCGGACTTTCTGGTTACTCTTGGAGTCTCACATCGTCTCATTACAATGGGAAGAACATCCCCAATTTAGTCGCCTCTTACGTTCATGCAATGGGGTAGCAGATACAATGTTTACGCCCTACCTGTTTATATGGATGCTTAGCATGATGGTGCGACTGTGTGTTGGAGATTTGGTCCCAACTTCTGGGTTGTATCCATTTGTTTCAACTGCAGTTTTAAATCTTGATCGAGGAGATTTTTTGTTTGTTTTGGACGTGTCATTACACAGTGCCTTGATTATAAGAAGAGAGCAAGTCCGGGCTGATCAGAAAATCGGTGAAGTTGATCTGAAGTAGCTTGAACGTGTCATTTGCCAGTTTGAAACGCTATTCAATTTCTGCAGGATCAAGTCCTTTCTTGGCTTTAGCGCCGGGCAACATTTAATCAATCATTTGTGGGTTTGGACAAATCGCTTAAAGCGATTAAGACCCTTTTATTTTGGCATCAATGTCTTGCGTTTTCTTGCGTAGTGTTGGTCATACATCAGTGTTAACTTGAGGTACGACGAAGTTTTCCGGACGGAAGTTCTGACATGTTCAAGTTTTTGCCTCTGTCACACTGGACTGGAAATGTCCGTTTATGGATATTGCAAGATCTCCGCTAATCGCCGGGCCACATTAGTCTTGCATTGTCAAAAAAAAAACACTGAGAGATTCCAGTAGATCTTCAGAGGTACCTTCCTGTTCTTTTGTAGACGCACAAGTTCGGCCGTAAAAGTAGGATTATCGGGTACAACTTTCTCCGTATTTGCGGTGGTTGTATATGTTTGTCCTTCAGAGTTTGTAGTCCGATATCCCAGAAACACACTTGTACAAAACCTTGTTTTTCGAATATCTCGCATCTTAAAAATGTAAAATACGCTTTAATTTGGATTCCGAGCCATGTCGGAATTGAAGAATCAGAAGCAACGAATTTGGAGACGGGTTTAAATCTCCAGCTAACAAATATCATACTTCCATACACACATTTCAAACCTGTTGCGATATTTGCACGGTCATTCAAAGTAAAAAGCAACAGTGGTCTGTTGAGACAAGAAACAAAGGTTTTAATGTACAACCGAAACTTAAATAATTCTTTCCTAGTTGGAATGATCGTAGAAAGGAAGTTATCCTCTCTGGGCTCCGCACTATGCACCTATGCATTTGTTATACAATAAGGTGTATCAACATTTTGGGGGCCACGGTGGACGAGTGGTTAAGGTGTCCCGAGACTTTAACACTAGCCCTTCACCTCTGTGTTGCGAGTTCGAAACCTATGTGGGGCAGTTGCCAGGTACTGACCGTAGACCGGTGGTTTTTCTCCGGGTACTCCGGCTTTCCCCCTCCTCCAAAACCTGGCAAGTCCTTAAATGACCATGGCTGTCAATAGGACGTTAAACAAAAACAAACCAAACAAACCAAACTATAAATCGCCAAAAGTTCCGGCCTATCACAATGAGACTTAACACGAACATACCGCAGCCTCCCAAAACACACATACGCACTCGCCACATGCATGCATGTCGCACCTACGGGAAGGTTCATCAACATGCCATACATGAGACACTCCGTTTACAGTCAAGCATTTATTTATATACCGTTTCGATTCGGATATGAAACTGTTCAGATCTATGGATTCGAGGGATCTATTTAGCTATTCGATCTTTTCTTTATCAATTCTATTGTCCTTTTACATACCTTAGCTACTTTGCAATATATATTTATGTGATTATATTTATCGCATATAGTTCACATCATCTACTTATTATTTCTTAGTATTTTAATTTATTTTAGTGATCTAAACATACAGCACACACATGCGATTGATTTTAAAAGTTGAACCTTTTTATCTGATTTTGTTTATTAGAAAGTAAATATATCATCATGACCCTAAATGACCTCAGCTGTCAAAGGGCCGTAAAACCAAAACAAATTGCATGATGGTAAGAGGCGACTAAATTTGGGATATTCTCTTTTCAAAACTTCCTTATTACTTGCTTATCCCTTGACAAAAATGCGTCACTTTCCTGCTTGATTGTCCGTTTGCCCATCTGAGGAAAGGCTTCGGGATCTGTCCGCAGCCCGAGACATAATCTAGAGTCCAGAAAATGGTTATTTTCAGCATTTTGGAACGGGGACAACTGGTTCGCCGGTTGTTACTATACTAAGACCGGGTGGTGTGTCCTGCAGGGTGCCTTCGGCACAATTTCTGCACCATCACATGAGACAACATAGAGCATCCTCCCCATACACGCATATGCACCACTGTATTTGTTTCTGGGTTCATGGAAATACAGGAATACCTAGTAATGAACAAACATATCGCGCTGCAAACACGACATTTACCGGTTTTAAACCATTTCTAACTAATTTTTAACATCGCTTTGGCAAAGTGCATGGAATCAATATGTAGATGACAAATGGAACTCGATTAAACCAGATTTTGGTGTATCGTCTTGCTATACAGAAAAACACGGATCGGCACGAAATATTCCTACATGCAGACTACATGCGTTAGTTCCTATCATATCCAAAACCAAGGATTATCTCTAGCACTTTGGGCTTTTCGAACAACACCATTGAAAAACCTTGATATAGAAGCAAATTAGCTATTCTTTTAAAGACCTTTGGTTTGGTTTATTTTGTTTAACGTCCTATTAACAGCTAAGGTCAATTAAGGACCACATAATGATAAAAAGGACATGCTCTACATTATGCCGGTCAACTGAAGTCAAACCATAAAAAAAACATATTCACTCAAAACCAAAAAAATCTTGTCAGCATTATGCATCAGAATATAAAACTTCATACAGGACTGCCATGTAGGTAGGGCGTAAGAATTGTACCTACTATCGTAAAAGGCGAATAAATTTGGGATCTCATTTTCTGTTTCTGAACAGCTTCTTTTCAATGTCGCCCTTGACAATGCCCCATTTTTTACCTTGAGTTGAGCGTTCTCACCTGTGAGGAAGGCTTTGGGCTCTGTCCCCTGGCCGATACATACCACTGTCCTTAAAAAATTGTAGTTTCCACTCCTACTTAGCGTTCTGCATTTTAGGGGTGGGACGACTGGTCCGCCCGTTGTCAGTATAATGTGACCGGGTGGGGTGTCCTACTTGGTGTCTCCGGCAGTGTGCCTCAGTGAGACATTACCATAAATAGGCAAAAGTTCCGGTATACCACAAGGTGACATCACACAAACATACCACAGCCTTCAAAAGCTCAGCTGTAAAATAGACATCAAATAATGAAAATTTAGGTTTACGGAATAGTGAACATCAATCCCATCTGTACGTTTTCTGTGAAACACGTTGTGTTAAAGTGTGTTAGGATAAAAATAAACAACCAATAAATAAAACGTGTTTTAGTTCAAAACGTTACAAGGCCCCTTACCTGTAGGTCCTTTATGATAATAACATGAGAGGTGCCGCTATCACGAACGGTCCATGTAGGTCCCTCCATCATAAACGGTACCTCTAGGTCCCTATATATATACAAAAAAATAGGTAAACATGATAATATCTCGTGCGTGTAAACAAATTCATAATATTTATCTCTTTACAGCCTATCTTCAAACATTTCAAACATTATTATCAGAAATCTACATATGATGCTTATTACAAAAATATATATACATATATCTTCTCACAATTAAAATGAGAAATGTAACTTTTACTACTTATGACACACATTTTGCATGGAGTTTTATTTTGACAGCCTATTAATTTATCCAAACGCGGAAAGGTCTCGCATTTATAAGTGTGAAAAAACAAGTTTAATTGAACATCAATTTCTTACCCTTTGATCCCCCGACAGTACCGCTAGAACCTTCAAATAGTATTTAAAGCATATTTAATATCGTAACATTATCATATATTCTTTTTAAAATTTAAAAAATATCATCTTGAAGATAAAAATTATCTACAAATCATCTACATAGATAAATTACAGACATCATAATATACTTAATATCTCACGGAGAACTTGTTTAAAGTCAGCGAGTCATTATAATTTGACATGCCACTCCATGGACACCAGAGAGAAAATGCCCATATTATTATGTTATTATAATTAACTGTTTTCATTACTTTATAACAACTTACATTCATTTCCTTTTCTGTTTCCTATTCCATTCCTTGGATATCAAGATCTGCCAGGATCTGTTGGAATGGAGTATTTAGTTCCTTGCTCCATTGAACTTGCATTGTGGCAGCTGCATAAATTAATATACATGCATGTATATATAATTGGATTAGGCCTACATATTCCAACAAGATATGCTTTACCCCTCTTTCATAAGGCATTTAACTTAGATCTTAAAGATTAACTTGTTTTTAATCCACCCCCCCCCCCCCCAAAAAAAACCAACAACAATAAAACAAATTCCCCCACTCAAATTTTTTATTTTGTTTATATGCAATAAGATCTAGCCTGGTGGTCTGGAATTCTGATTGAAAAATAATCAAAACAAAAACAAACGAGAATTCCATGTCGTAATTTTTTTATTTGTAGCTACGATAGGGATGCTAATTTTGGCTTCATTGAGTTGATTTACAAATATAGATGATTTCAAACAGATTCAAATAATCATACAAAATCTGCTTCTATTTCGGTTATGATCGAGGAAATTATGACGAGTGATGTCCCCTGTTTTACTACCCAATATGTCGCAAGTAAAGTGGGAGGGATGGAACTAAATCATAGACGTTCCTCCAATCCTGGCTATAATGGCGTTCTGGTTTCCATGTCCCGGGCATTTAGCGAGTCTCCAACTCGATACGTCTGTCCTTGGCTGAATAATATTTGACAAATTTAGTACCTTTCCTTGTTTAAAGTTGTCTACTTCCCAAAGGAATATGCCAATATCTGCTTTTGCCATCGCGTATCTTCGAAAATCAAGCGATTCACTTTGTTGTGTAAACAGATATCGACCTCGTGACCGCCAAATAGAACACCAATGGAACAAATTGGTGACATCATACGATCTATCCCGAAACAACACATCTCCATTTATATCAATGACAGATTTAACAACACGCTCTTCATACATATCTGAAGAGGTTATCGATATCACTGTAAAGAGCGATAACTCGTAATCTGAGTTTGTCTCTCTAGATCTACTGTTTGAAAAAAGAGAGATATTGATCGAATTCGTCCATGTAGGACGAGGCTCCAGTCACTGCTCCGGCTGATGCTCCGGAGGGGCTTCTTCTATAAGGATGTATTCTTCTTTCAATGACCATGGCTTGGTATAGTGATGAAAGTCTCCTAAAATTTCAGTCTCCTTGTCGAATCATGGTTTGTGGCGCCTCCGGTTCGGGAAAGACATTCTTAACCAAAAGAATTTTGGAGAAGACCAGTGGCATGTTCAGCGAGCCTCCTAAAAAAGTAATCCTATGTTACGATACATGGCAGCCAACATTTGATGAATTGAGACAAAATTTGAGAGAAATCACGTTTCACCAAGGTTTACCAAACGAGGATCAGTTTAACGAATGGGGAGATATAGAAGGTCATAAATTATTGGTGATCGACGACTGCATGGCAGAAGGTGTAGATAGTACACCTCTAATGAAAATGTTTTGTGTGAAATCGCACCATAAAAACTTCACCGTTATGTTTTTAGTACAGAACGTATTCCAGAAAGGAAAGGTCATGCGTACGCTTAGTCTAAATACACAATATTTCTTACTTTTTAGAAATTACAGAGATCAATCACAAGTAGAGGCGCTGGGGAGACAGATATTCCCAAGACAGAGCGCTTATTTCAGAGAAGCTTATCAGTTGGCAACATCAAAAAGATTCGGCTATTTATTAATAGATGTCTCACCTTCTACTCCTGACGTAAATATCATCGGTCTCCAATCCGAAGTACCCCCACTCCGCACCAGGATCTTACCGGGAGAAGACACGGTACTGTATTTTCCTAAAAAACAATGAAGAGTTTAGTGGAATTCTGGCTGATAGCATCGAACAAGCAAAAGAAGTGTATTTTATTAACTCTAACAGAGCAACAACTCGGCTTTGTAATGGAAATTATATACAACGTTGTAACAGATAACATAAACATATCTAACGAGGATAAAGAGCCATCGCCAAACACAAAGTGTTCATTCATAAGGTATTGAAGGAAGGACTCAGCAGGCGTCAGAGAAGACAGAGACTTCTTACAGTGAGTAAAATCTTACCCGTATTCTTTCAAAATTACTTAAAATGGCTAGAGCAATGATATTGATACCAAAGGTAAAATATGATGACATGATAAAGAAAAACGACGATACTACAGCCAAAAATAACAAGTCAGACGATACCAACACTAAACACGTTGGTTTGAACTCAGAAAATGACGCCAGTCCATCTTCCCACAATTCAACAGACACTAATACATCCGAAAATGTAGAAGATAGTAATCTATCTAGCCTGAAACCATCCAACCGAGAAAAAAACCCGGGTGAGATCGCATCGATCAGACGGAGCATGCGCAAAAAAGTCAGTACTCAACGAGGTGGAAAGTTGTTTGTGAAGACCACACCTCTACAATTCGAGAAGCGAACCAATCGGAAATGGCTTTCATTCAAGGTATAAAACCTCAACATTTCAGCGGGGATTATAAGTGAGGAAAAGACCAAACGAGAAACATGGCAGCAAAATATTTTGACGATTTGATTACTTCAGTGAGTGATGGAGATAAAAATGCCATAGAAACAGCGAGAAAATTGAAAAGAGTATTAGATACGGTGGATATATCTCCGATGAAAAAAGTCAGAAATGAAAACAGAAAAGGACACAAAGTTGTACTTAAAGACAGCAACGGGCAGAAAGAGCTCGCTTGTAATGTGTGCAAGAAGACATTTTCTACGGAAAGGAAACTGAAAAACCACACTAAGACTCATTATCAACAGTCGAAGTGTAAGGAATGTGGTAAAGTGTTTAACGATTCCAGTAATCTAAGAAGGCATGTGAATAACATACACAAAAAGAGTTATTACAAATGTGACATATGCAATGAGACCTTCCAAAGGAAATATAATATGAAAGCACATTTGGTGAAAAAGCATGGGCAAAGTGGAGGAAAAAAACGCATATATACATCTCTTCCTGAGCAGTCAAGGGTATCACCACACTCCGGAATCCTATCACCGCAGGTGGGACCCTCTGGAATCCAATCACCACAGGCGGGACCCTCCGGAATCCAATCACCACAGGCAGGACCCTCCGGAATCCAATCACCACAGGCGGGACCCTCCGGAATCCAATCACCGCAGGCGGGACCCTCCGGAATCCAATCACCACAGGCGGGACCCTCCGGAATCCAATCACCACAGGCGGGACCCTCCGGAATCCAATCACCACAGGTGGTACCCTCCGGAATCCAGTCACCATTACCAACACCCTCTGCGCAAGAAAGACATTGTTTTTCAGACGATGTGAGTTTAGGAGGGAATGCAAACATCAGAAACATATTCCCAAGTTTTCAGGACAATAGTGACATACTAACATTTTTCACTAATACTAAAACGGAAGTGATGGAACATGTAACGAATTTGTGTGAGAACTTAAATGGAATTAAGTGGTATTTGAACATTCGCATGTTGTTGGAAAAGGAAGACCGAGAAGGTAATGTAGTACAGACCTCACCCCATTTCCTGAGTAGAACTTACATATTGATGCCAAATGAATCAGGGTTAGAACATGATATCAATGAAGCTTATCAGAAAATGTTTGCCTCTTTTGAGGAATTCGTTCGGCATGGGTCAGCATGGGTACTGAAGAAAGTCATCAAGTTAGAAATACACATTGCAAATTACTCACCTCTGAGTGGCTCCTCTTACATACCAACTCCAGCCACTTTTTGTAACCACAATTTGATCAATGTCTTTAATTCTGACGAAAAATGTTTCCTTTGGTCGGTTTTGGCTTCTCTCCACCCAGTCGATACCCTACCTGAGCGTGTTTCTCATTATGAGCAGTACGAATGCGAGTTAGATATGTCAGGTATCAATTATCCCGTCTCCATCACCCAAATCGATAAATTCGAAAGACTGAACGGTTTATCGGTAAACGTGTTTGGCCTCGAGGATAAAACCGTTTATCCTATGCATGTGAGTAAAGCGAAACAATCCCGCCACCACGTCAATCTGCTCTTTTTACAAGAGGGGGAAAAAACACATTACTGTCTCATTCAAAATTTGAACGCATTTTTAAGTAGAACGAAAAAAGCAAAACGTCAAACCCATTTTTGTCAGCATTGCCTGCAAGGTTTCACGAGTAACGTACTACTAAGTAAACACATGGAACTGTGTTCCAATTACAAGACACAGAGAGTAGAATTTCCCAGTGAAGACGATGCTCTCTTATTGTTTCAGGATTTTCAGAAACAAATGAAAGTACCTTTCATTATTTATGCAGATTTCGAAACGTTTGTAGAGCCAATGGATTCCTGTGAACCAAACCCAGACCATTCCAGCACTACTAAGACTATAAAATTCGAACCTTGTGGTTTTGGATATCAAGTCGTGTGCATGGATGACAGATATACCAAGCCACCAGTCATTTATAGGGGGGACAATGTCAGTCAACATTTTTTGGAATGTATTTTAACAGAAGAAAAACAAATTAAAGATATCTTAAATCATCCAGAACCACTAGTCATGACTCTTCAGGACGAGCAGTCTTTTGTGACGAGTAGTCGATGCCACATTTGTGGTAAACATTTCACAGACACTAGTACCGTGGTACGCGATCACTGTCATTTGAGTGGGAAATACCGCGGTGCTGCACATAATGAATGTAATCTGAAATACAAATATCCCAAATTCATACCGTGTGTTTTTCACAACTTAAAACGGTTCGATGCGCACATTATAGCGGAAAGCATAGGAAAATTCAAAGATCAGGAAATCAATTGCATTCCAAACACGACGGAAAAGTATATTTCCTTCAGTCTGGGTAACATTCGATTCATAGACTCTTTTCAATTCATGTCTCAGAGCTTAGAGACTCTAACTGAAAATCTTGCCAAAGAGGGTTTGGTAAAATTCGAAAACTTCTCCAGAGAGTTTACCCAATCAGAAGCCAAATTACTTCTCAGAAAAGGCGTATATCCATATGAGTACGTAGACAGTGCCGATCGATTTTCCGAACATAAGCTCCCCCCAAAAGAGAAATTCTATAGTTCACTGAGTCAATCACACGTGTCAGATGTTGATTACGCACATGCACAGAACGTGTGGGAGAAACTTAACATTTCAACTCTCGGTCAATATCACGACCTCTATCTCAAGACGGACGTGCTTCTATTGGCCGATGTCTTTGAGAACTTTAGAAACATGTGTCTAGAATATTATGGTTTAGATGCGGCTCACTTCTTTACCAGCCCAGGCCTGGCTTGGAGTGCAGCTTTGAAGATGACTGGAGTTAGGTTAGAACTCATTAGAGATCCAAACATGTATCTCTTCTTTGAAAGTGGAGTACGGGGTGGTGTTAGTATGATCTCGAACAAATACGCTCAGGCTAACAATCCATACATTCCAGAATCATACGACCTTTCCCAACCGCACTCGTACATTATGTATACCGATTGCAATAACTTGTATGGGAAGGCCATGTCGGAATCCTTACCCGTGGGATGGTTTCAATGGGTTGAAAACCCACACACATTTGATCTGAACAAGATAACCAAAGATGGAGACTTGGGATACGTATTTGAAGTTGATCTGGAATATCCAGACGAGCTCCACGACAATCATTCCGATTACCCCCTTGCACCGGAACGCAAAAAAGTCTCAGACAAAGAATTGTCACCTATCAGTAAAGAGATGTGGAAAATATTACATCCAAACCCTAAACACACCGATGACAATTTACATGGGCGCGTATCGACAGAAAAACTGATACCAACATTAGAAAACAAGACCAAATACATCTGCCATGGTAGAAATCTACAATTGTACATGGAACTGGGTCTAAAAATCACAAAAATCCACAGAATTTTGGAATTTAAACAAAAACCCTGGTTACGCCCATACATACAATTCAACACATCCAAAAGAGCGTCCTGTAAGAACGAGTTTGAGAAAGATTTTTTTAAACTCATGAACAATGCCGTATTTGGAAAGACGATGGAGAATGTACGATCGCGAGTCGATATCAAGTTGGCTCACACGGTCAAAAAATTCAAAAAATATGTGGCAAGACCTTCGTTTCAAAGATTCACAATCTTTAACGAAGACTTGGTAGCCGTTCAGAACGATAAAATCAAACTAGTTTTGAACAAACCTGTATATGTAGGACAGACCATTCTAGATCTGTCGAAGTGTATCATGTATGAGTTTTTTTACAAGTACTTAAAACCCAAATATGGGAATGGTATAAAATTACTCATGACAGACACAGACAGTCTATTATACCATGTTCAATGTGCAGACATCTATGATGACATGTATCGGGACAGATATCTATTCGATCTGTCCAATTATCCAATCGAGCATCGCTGTCACGATACAAAGAACAAAAAAATACCCGGATATTTCAAGGACGAAACGGGAAGCGAACCCATTGCAGAGTTTGTAGGGCTCCGTGCAAAAATGTACTCCTACATCTATGCCATACGTACACAGATAGAGATTGAAAATCGTACCGTTCTTTGGAACGATATGAAAGAAAAACAGATAGCCAAGGGTGTCGCAAAAACGACCATCAGACGCGATCTAAGGCACAAAATGTACAGAGAGTGTTTATTCGGAAACGAAATCAAAATGTGTAAAATGAATTCAATTAGAAGTGATAAACATCAACTCTACGTTCACAACGTCAACAAGTCGGGTCTGTGTGCCTTCGATGACAAGCGTTGGGTCTTACCCAATCGGTGCGATACGCTCGCATACGGTCATTACATGATTTCCGCAATGGAATGGTAATAAAAACAGAAATGTAGTTTTACAGATATTTATTATGGATATCGAACAGAAGTCGTCATGGAAAATATTGTAAAACTATTTATACATGCTTTGGATATGTTGTAAATATGTTGTGTTATTTAGTTGTAGAAATTTCAAGTTAATTATATACACATGTATTATTACATTCTTAATTAAGTATAGAGTTTAAGAAAGTTTTTATACGTATGAAAACTTAATTAAGATGAACTAAAAAAAGCTTTAATAAAAATCTAGAATAAAGATAAAGTTGAAGAACAAAATTATTTTAAAAAATAGCTTTAAAATGTTTTTAAAAAAAATCATGTTTCAGAATATAAAGTTTTTTTTTAAAATGTTTAAACAAATGAAAATATTCAAAGTTAAAAATTCATGTTTCAGAATATAAAGTTTTTTTTAAAAATGTTTAAACAAATGAAAATATTCAAAGTTAAAATTCATGTTTCAGAATATAAAGTTTTTTTTTTAAATGTTTAAACAAATGAAAATATTCAAAGTTAAAAATTCATGTTTCAGAATATAAAGTTTTTTTTTTTAAATGTTTAAACAAATGAAAATATTCAAAGTTAAAATTCATGTTTCAGAATATAAATGTTTAAACAAATGAAAATATTCAAAGTTAAAAATTCATGTTTCAGAATATAAAGTTTTTTTTTTTAAATGTTTAAACAAATGAAAATATTCAAAGTTAAAAATTCATGTTTCAGAATATAAAGTTTTTTTTTTTAAATGTTTAAACAAATGAAAATATTCAAAGTTAAAATTCATGTTTCAGAATATAAATGTTTAAACAAATGAAAATATTCAAAGTTAAAAATTCATGTTTCAGAATATAAAGTTTTTTTTTTTAAATGTTTAAACAAATGAAAATATTCAAAGTTAAAATTCATGTTTCAGAATATAAAGGTTTTTTTTTAAATGTTTAAACAAATGAAAATATTCAAAGTTAAAAATTCATGTTTCAGAATATAAAGTTTTTTAAATTCAAGTTTTTAAGTTGGTATGAGAGATTTCATTTAAATGTTACAAAAATCATATATATCGCACATTAGATGTCAGTATGAGAGAGATCATTATAAGATTCTCTAACATTGTAATTCTGGAAGTATGAGAGAGATCATTATAAGATTCTATATAATTCTGAAGTATGCGAGAGATATTTAAAGGTTACATAACATTGTATATCTGAAGTATGAGAGATGTATACTACAGTGTATCATTAAAATAGTTTCAGATTATTCTTGAATAAGATCCTATACCCCTTATGAATTCGATATTTTATTAATGTATAATTATGTTTTATAAGTTGTACTTTGTATTCATTTGTCAATAGAAATGTTATAATTAAAAATGTAGCAAACAAATTATTTGTTCTTATTCAATCTACTCTACATTCTGATATAGAATCCAGCACTGTCTCTTCATACGTTGAAAAGATGACTTCTACTTTACAGTAATATCGATGTCTCCTCAGCTTTTTCATATGGGAACGAACTCTCCCATATCTCACTTCTACTACGCTATCTATGAAAAATTGAGTTTCGTCTCTAAATTCTGGATACCGTAGCTGTATTGCTGTAATTACTTTACGATAGATGACGGATCGACAGATGTCTACTTCATGACACCCGAATAATATACTAATAAAACAGAGACTATTTGAATAGTACGATCTATCTCTAAATAATACATCTCCATTTGAATCTATGACTGACTTAACGACACGTTTTTGATACATAGTTGAAGAGACGTCACTATTGCTGCAAGTTTAACAAATGACTGCCCGAAGGGAGATCACTCTGATTTAAAGTCACTGTTCAGTGACAGTAGCATAGACTCTGAATTATGTCTTATAAGGATTTAGAAGTTTACATAATATTTCAAAAAGAAGCCAATATCTATCGGGTGATTATTAAAATTGTTGTCCGTTCAGATATTGATCAAATTCGTCTGCATATGTCTGGATCGCTCCAGGCGGGTTAGTCTGACGGTACGGGTGCATTCTTCTTTCCACCACCTATAGTAAGAAATAAATGTAACTAGTACACCAACAGTAGTAAATAATATATTGACACATGTTCAAAACTTGACAGCCAACTTACGTGTCTCACATCTGTTGCACCCTTTTGCTCGTCCCTTTTTTTACCAGCTTCAGTTGGTATCGTATCTTCTGGTTTCTGAGCCTGTGGGAAAATTTAATGGTGCTGTACAATCCACTGTTTAAAACTCGATCAATCAATGGTTTATTACTGTGTCATGCATTATATCACAATATATATAACAGATAAAACATACATTTGTGGAAAAAACATCCAGATAAAATAATTTCAAAATTAAATTGGTGTAATTGTCTAGCCACAGATGGATTATGAGACATATTTTCGTCTAAATTCTGGATACCATAGCTGTATTGCTGTAATTACTTTACGATAGATGACGGATCGACAGATGTCTACTTCATGACACCCGAATAATATACTAATAAAACAGAGACTATTTGAATAGTACGATCTATCTCTAAATAATACATCTCCATTTGAATCTATGACTGACTTAACGACACGTTTTTGATACATAGTTGAAGAGACGTCACTATTGCTGCAAGTTTAACAAATGACTGCCCGAAGAGAGATCACTCTGATTTAAAGTCACTGTTCAGCGACAGTAGCATAGACTCTGAATTATGTCTTATAAGGATTTAGAAGTTTACATAATATTTCAAAAAGAAGCCAATATCTATCGGGTGATTATTAAAATTGTTGTCCGTTCAGATATTGATCAAATTCGTCTGCATATGTCTGGATCGCTCCAGGCGGGTTAGTCTGACGGTACGGGTGCATTCTTCTTTCCACCACCTATAGTAAGAAATAAATGTAACTAGTACACCAACAGTAGTAAATAATATATTGACACATGTTCAAAACTTGACAGCCAACTTACGTGTCTCACATCTGTTGCACCCTTTTGCTCGTCCCTTTTTTTACCAGCTTCAGTTGGTATCGTATCTTCTGGTTTCTGAGCCTGTGGGAAAATTTAATGGTGCTGTACAATCCACTGTTTAAAACTCGATCAATCAATGGTTTATTACTGTGTCATGCATTATATCACAATATATATAACAGATAAAACATACATTTGTGGAAAAAACATCCAGATAAAATAATTTCAAAATTAAATTGGTGTAATTGTCTAGCCACAGATGGATTATGAGACATATTTTCGTGAAATAAACTGATAAGATTTAGAAGCTATAAAAACTCATAAGTCCATATATATATATAATCATTTAATCGCGTCTGTGTCTTTTTTTTTTCAATTTTTCTGTATATATAAGACACTGTTTATAGACATTTACCTGACTAATCAAATGTAGACTGTCCTCCAAGGTTATTCGTAGGTCTGTTAAGTCCTGGTATTCGTCTAACGTTAATGGGAGATAATACTTTTTCTCCCTCTTGTTTATGTGAACGTACACAACTCCGTTAAAGACATTCACAGACAGACTGATCTGGCTATTCAACTTAGTGGATAATGTTGGTTCTGTAGAACCATCTTTTTTCTTTTGGTTGATAACATCAAACTTTCCGTAGATATTATGATCCATTTTTGCGCTAAAAGTAACAGCTGGCGGGGTTTGCGCGCTTTTTTATACCAACGGTTTAGGTGTGAAACCGGGTAGAATCGAACGACCAATGAAAACCTAGAATGGGGAATGTTTAAAATTTTAAAGGGTGTATTCTTGATTAACCGGTTTTTTTTTTTTTTTTCACACGACATTTGTGTAATATATTTCAATTTTAAGGCTGTGTCAGCATTTCCACGCATATGATTCGTGTTATGTATACAATTTCATGTGTGACACTTTTTTAACATATTTATTTCTCTGAGCAGAGGATTACGTACAAGTTATCGACACCTTTTACTCTAATACAGTACATATTAATATTTACATACTACGACATATTAAATTGATATACAACTAATACATTATATTTAAAACTGGATTTGATGAAAAGTCGCACGTGTCTGAAAACTTCTGTATTAATATCTATGAATTGATTTTCTAGATCTAACTAATTCCTGCATCAATAAATTTCTCTCGTTTTCATAATTTGATAGATCATCTAAAATTGTGGTCCGACGTCTACAATTTCATGTTTGACATTGATCTCGTTTTCACCATTTGGTCTGTAAAAATTATTGTACGACATTTTTTTTCCCCGATTGATACTGCTTTTCGACGATTTTATTTTCAATTCACTATTGTAAAGAAGGCTAGGTTAAAGCTGTCACCGTATTCCGGAAGCTTTACAGAATTTGACGGGATTTCTGCACGTGCAAAGCGTGAATCTGAATCAGGTCACGACCTGTAGTGGATAACGATGGCTGTACATGTGCTGCGTGTAATGTTGCTATTGCTCCTGTTGGGGGCAGAGGGGTGTATGCACACCCCTTTGCTGTATGCCTGTAACAACAACAGGGAAGACACAGACTTCCAGATCTTTTCGTGTACGATGGACGAGGCATGGTTGATTCGGGGGATGAACACAACGTTCACGTTGTGTTGTGGACCAGCACCCCACGACCAGCCATTCCTTGTCATCAAAGAGTGGCGATCAATTGACCGTCTCCTGGGGGATTGCATTTATTATCACCCCAACATCAGGATCTACCCCCAGGTTGATTGCAGCATGGTGGAGGGGCAGATAGAATATTGTGTGAGTACAATCTATTCTGTTACTAGAAAATATTTTGTGTATATGTAATATCACCTAATAGGTTATCTATTCATGTCAATACTTGTGGTTTACAAAATCTGACCTCTATTGCCAAGTATATATAATACCTGAATCTACCAAGTGTCTTCATATGAATAAAACATTCTAATTACTGTTGTTTAGCATAATGCCACCACCGCTACCACCAGTGAGGGGGCCATTGCTACCACCAGTGAGGGGGCCATTGCTACCACCAGTGAGGGGGCCACCGCTACCACCAGTGAGGGGGCCACCGCTACCACCAGTGAGGGGACCATTGCTACCACCAGTGAGGGGGCCATTGCTACCACCAGTGAGGGGGCCATTGCTACCACCAGTGAGGGGGCCATTGCTACCACCAGTGAGGGGGCCATTGCTACCACCAGTGAGGGGGCCATTGCTACCACCAGTGAGGGGGCCACCTGCTACCACCAGTGAGGGGGTCATTGCTACCACCAGTGAGGGGGTCATTGCTACCACCAGTGAGGGGGCCACCGCTACCACCAGTGAGGGGACCACCGCTACCACCAGTGAGGGGGTCACAACATCGAAGATGTCCACTTCTGTGGTGCTGTTGTTAATTTTATCTGTGGTTCTACCATTGATGTTAGGTATGTACGATTACTTAATTTTGTGCATTTTTTTTTTTAAAAGACATCGTCTACTTTCTTAACCTTGATCATCATTGTGTAATGTTAGTAAAATACAATTTCAGTGTTTTCCCAAAAACACCTGATGAATGCTCATTTGGTTCAATAATAAGTAAATATATGTCAGCATGACCAAAAGTCATCTACATTTTCACCCCAACAGAATTTTCTCTAGTCATGCAACTTCCAATATTCTACCAGGGTAAATGTCCTTTGAGGAAAAAAAAAAAAAAAAAAAGATTTATTTTCATGTATTTACTTTGATAGATGACATTGAAATGGATCAAACCTTATTACCACCACCACTACAGCCACTACCAGCGCAGCCACTAGGTAATGATTATTCTTCCTAAGAAATGTAAACAAATCGTGTTGAGGTTAATTACATAAAAATTAAATATTAAGACGACATTAAAAATCAAATATTAAGACGATGTCGCTACCATGGAAAAATTTATGTTTAAAGATTTTTTACATTATTTCATACCAATGTTTAAAGATTTTTTACGTGATTTCATACCAATGTTTAAAAATATTTCCTTATGATTTGATACCAGTTATATTAAAGATATTCTTATCGTGTATCTTGAATTTCAATTTTGTACATTTGTGTAATACTCAGGAAGTTCTTTGTGTCCATTTAGTTTAATTTTATGTGAATTGTCAAAATAAATGTTTGATTTGTTAACTATTGTTTTTCATTATGATTTTAATTTTCATCTGATTCTGGTATCGATCTCACGAAATGGTAAACATTGTCGTGGAAGGAATGGAAATATTAATTGTAAACAAAAAATGACCTATGATGCTACGGTTAAGTAGGTTCAGTATCACATTGTACTTGCCAGCTGTACCACTTCAAACTCCTGCATTTCCATTCCACAACCTTGCTGTTTAGGATATGTATAATCTGTGATTGCATACATATGTGTGTAGCTGTATCCATAGATGCTATTTCGCAGTAAAATCGTCTTTTGTTTGCTTCGAAAACGGAATCGTTTAACATGGCGGAAGGTCTATGTCGTCGTATAGTCATAAAAACGAACAACAAACTGTCTTCCGGAATTAATAATAAAAACACTAGAATTCATAAAATAATAACTGGAACATTTTAAAACGTATACATAGCATCAACTTAAATTATCAAGTATATATATATATATGTGTATCGTTGCATCCACAGATAATAATTCGCAGTAAAATCGTCTTTTATTTACTCTGAGAGCTTACCATTTTAACAAGGCGGAAGTTCGATATGGTCATATAGTTCACAAAACGAACAACAAACATAAGTTATAAAATAATATGATGAACATATTTATGTGGTATATTCCTAATGATAATATGCTTACCTTGTTGTAAACATCCAATTTGGGTTGAAGTATTCCTCGAGTGTCTCCTTCAATATGTTCTCTCAGATAGCAGTTCTTTTAATGGAAATTTATCTCAAAAGTTTTTTTATGGAAATTCATCTCAAAAGTTTTTAAACAGAAAATAATTATCTCTCAATTTTTTATATGTGATCAATTTAGCTACAGAGGGAGGTCCAATTTCTGTTTCATTCAACTCAATGTTGAATGAGCTACTGTAAGACATAGTTAATTTAATTTCTTCACACAATACAATGTTTAATTTTACCTCTCTAGCTTGCCTATCAAATGATATAGAAACATTCAAATTGTATCCATCCCTTTGAATGGTACGGTTACCATCATTCAACAATTCTATACGTAAAATAGATGGTCCATATTTTTCAGGTCCTGTAGTAATTTGTATTTCTCTTACATCAACGATTACTTTACAAGAGTCCGTTCTATTATCATGTATAAATACAACACCGATGCCAAAAGTTTCCGTATCAAACACTGTTAAATCACAATTGAAATCCTGAAGATTAACTTTTTGTGAAGTTTGATTGCAAGTATCGTTATCCATGTCAGCTAATCATTACCACCCTTCAAAAGTTTCAGCTTCTCTTTTAAATTTTTAATTTTCAACCGAAAAAATAATTTTGTGCGTCCCAACAAAATTCCTCCTCTATATATTGTATTTGAAAGTATCAGTTAAGTTCACAGCAATTTTACAGACATTGTTAATATTTTTCATCTGATACCTTAATTTTAAACATTTCTGAACAATGGGTATCACTTTTGTCCATTTCTGTGATAAGTAGTATTTATGCTGTCGGAGACGTAGCATCTTTAAGAATTTGATACAATTTATCGTAAGGTTTCATCTTTGAGAATCGGTTGGTGTCTAATCGATCGGGCGGGGATGCCTTTTCATTAGATGACAGTTCTCATCATTAGATGTCACATCTGATAACCGTATACCGATGTTAGTATTACGAAAATTCATCTTGGAGATAATCATCTTTGAGATAATGATGGGGGTCGGATCGTACCATCGTACGGTTAAGGTTGAATTACTATACCGTGACTTCGTCTTTTCACTTTGTGTCACGTTTCCTCACAAAGTTTTAAAAACACCGATGCTTATCGCAAACCAATGTTCGTATTACTAAGTTACATTACTTGATTTATTGTTCATATTCATCTTGGAGATAATCATCTTTGACATAACGATGGGAGTCGGATCGTACCATCGTATGGTTAAGGTTGAATTACTATACCGTGACTTCGTCTTTTCACTTCGTGTCACGTTTTCTCACAAAGTTTCAATAATACCGATACTTATGTTACTTAGCTGGTAGGCCTATCTCAATTGAAAAACAATTGATAATGTGATAATGAAAAGAATTCATTGATGGTCCTTTAATACCGTTTGAAATCTTTTGTGGTCATTTGAGGTTTTTTTTAACGTCCTTTTTATTGATTTTGATTTTCTTGATAATTGTTGACATTTTATACAAATTTAAGTTTTCTGATGACGACTTCCTGTGTAAGACCGAGTCGACAAACGACTCTGTTACATGAAACCTTTGTCACATTGATGTCTTCTTTCTTTATATGTTCTACCTGTGCTTGCGCCATCGAATGTGTCGACCATGATTCTCCTCTCAATATATATCTATCCACCCGTTACCTCAACAGGAGGGTCCAACTGTAGGGTCCAAAAGGAGGTCCCGTAGTGTTATATAGGAGGTCCTAGGCGTCCAATGGTAGGTCCAAAAGGAGGTCCCGTAGTGTTATATAGGAGGTCCTAGGAGTCCAATGGTAGGTCCAAAAGGAGGTCCTGTAGTGTTATATAGGAGGTCCTACCTTAGGGACCGTACACACCCCGAAAACACTACTACTGCTGTGCTCGGTGATAATGTCGTCGATGACGTATACTTGTAGCAACTCTATACAGGTAAGGACCTACAATATCCTCACTCTGCACGTGCAAACACACCCCGCCTGACTTTACATAACTAAAATATAACGAAACGAAATTTATTTGTTTATATGTAAAAAAAAGAAAAAGAAAAACATTACAATGTAATCTTATTTCAAACGAATATACATGTTTTATATGCATACCATGTGATATAATTCTCAAAGACTTACCAATAGATGCAACTTCTGCTCGAATTGCTGCCTACTGGTTTTAAGGTCAATCTCCTCCAATTCCGTAAAACTGAGGGACAGGTAGTATTTTCTGTCTTTCTTATTGACGTGCAGAAAGTAATCGTTTGCATCCGCGAAAAAGTTACATGACAGGGTGATATTAGCATTAACTTTCATGAATAAAATAAATAATACAAACAAATTTAAATAATGTTATAGTGCTTACTTGGAGATTATGTAGATTGTCATCCAGACTTTTTCTTAAGTCTGTCAGATCCTGGAATTCCTGCAGGGATAACGGTAGGTAGTACCTTTTGTCCTTTTTGGTAATTTGTAAATATATCGTTCCAAAAAATAAATTTACTGATACTCTTAAACTGGCGTTGATTTTAACAGAGAGCGTTTGTTGTTTTTTCCCCCACCCTTCCTACCTCTTGCACTTCTACTTCTCCATATGGTTGAGAATGGACCATTTTGCGCCAAAATCTGAATGACGGTTAACGACGTTGGCGCGCTTTTTATATAGTTAGTTTAGGTAAATATATATATTTTACCATTTTAACCAATTTTTTTATCATAATGATCTAAATATACAATACGAATGCTTTTAAAACTAACAAAATAAACCAAACCAAACCCCTCACTCTCTATATTCATTGCTGTTTCCCCCGTAACGTCCACAGCAGAAACATTTTTGACACATACCACTAGTTCTTTAGTTGTTCTATCATAGTGACCATATGATTTTAACTTTTTACCATCTGTAGTATTCTCCTTCTTTAAACTGAAAAATACGTCAACTGGTGTTATCCACAATGAGTCTTGAATGACTTGAAGGCCGCCGGTAAGTCATTTGAAGACCAGTTCATCGATCGTCGGGTTGTTTCCCTTTACAACTGATCATCCACATAATCGTTTGAATATCTACACTTAATCTTATCATTTGGGACACGATCGGAACATGCCGTATCCTCGCCTCCCTATGATTTGTATTGCGGTACTGTTACGCTCCATCTCTCTCGTCTATTGTATCTACACCGGTATCTGCCTTTTATGCAGAGGGCGAAATCACCACAGTTTAATAGGTCTATACCCGTGTGTATATCCTTATACAGGTAACGGTACACTTATTTCAACTGTGGTCGACTTCCGGTCACGCTGGTTTTACCTTAGTAATCAGTGCGTCCGGGGCAGCGCCGATTGTTCGTATATAAGTAGCTTTTAAATTACTTCTCTTTCAATAATTCCACAAATATATCTCTAAACTTCTGGTTCCGATCATTTGGTCACCATAACAGCCGGTCACCGTAGTAATTACTGTCTGTAAAATCCGGTATCTGTAACAAACCCAGCATTATCAGCTAAATCACCTAGGATTGTCTCTAGCTGCGGTGTAACAAAAACGCAGATAAATAACCGTGCTCTTGTCCTCCCATTCCTCTCTTCTCCGATACACATTTTATACGACCCTTCTTAATTCTCTCCCATCTATTGTATCTACCTTAATCTGCTTTTCTAAAGAGGGATTAGTCCATCACCCCATTGATAAGTCCATACCTGTGTGTATATATCTTTATACAGGTAACGGAAACACTTCTTTCAAACATGGCTGGCTTCCGGTCACGCGGTTTTACCTTAGTAACCACAAAATTTGGGATCTTATCTTTTCTCTTCTTTCTTAACAACTTTCTTCTTCCTAGCGTCTCCTACGACACTGCCTCACTTTTGGCCTTTAGTTGAGCGTTCGCCCCTGTGAGGAAGGCTTTGGGTTCTGTCCCCTGGCCGAGACATTCCAGAGTCTTTAAAAATGGTAGTCTGCTTAGCGCTCAGCATATTTGGAGTAGGACGACTGGTTCCTCCGTTGTCAGTATAATGTGACCGGGTGGGGTGTGCTGCTGGGTGTCTTCGGCAGTATGCTTCAGTGAGGTAGCACTATAAATCGGCAAAAGTTCCGGCCTATCACAAGGAGACTTAACACGAACATACCGCAGCCTCCCAAAACACACATACGCACTCAACATACGCATGCATGTCGCACACACGGGAGGCCGTCCTTAAATTACCTTAGCTGTTAATAGGACGTTAAACAAAATAAACCAAACCAAACCAAACCGTTCAAATCAATGATGGATTTTACCACACGTTTTTGATACACTGCCCTGCAGGTAGGGCGTAAGAATTGTACCTGCTGCCCCCATTGCATGATCGTAAGAGGCGACTAAACTTGGGATCTTATCTTTTCTCTTCTTTCTTGATAACTTTCTTTTTCCTAATGTCTCCCTTGACAATACCTCAATTTTGGCCTTTAGTTGAGCGTTCGCCGCTGTGAGGAAGGCTTTGGGTTCTGTCCCCTAGCCGAAACATACCAGAGTCTATAAAATGGTAGTTGCTACTCCTGCTTAGCGCTCAGCATATTTGGAGTAGGACGACTGGTTCCTCCGTTGTCAGTATAATGTGACCGGGTGGGGTGTGCTGCTGGGTGTCTTCGGCAGTATGCTTCAGTGAGATAGCACTTTAAATCGGCAAAAGTTCCGGCCTATCACAAGGAGACTTAACACGAACATACCGCAGCCTCCCAAAACACACATACGCACCCACCACACACATGCATGTCGCACGCACGGGAGACCGTCCTTAAATGACCTTGGCTGTTAATAGGACGTTAAACAAAATAAAGCAAACCAAACCAAATTTTTGATACATAACTGAAGAGACGTCGATAGTATTGTAAAATAACATAAATGCACCTAAAGAGCGATAACTCGTATAGCTATAGCTTAAAGATACATTTGATAGAGCAAGTATCGTCTATTGAAAGTTTGATAGGTACTGTTCGAACTCCTCAGTCTATTGAACGTTTGATAGGTACTGTTCGAACTCCTCAGTCTATTGAAAGTTTGATAGGTACTGTTCAAACTCAGTCTATTGAAAGTTTGATAGGTACTGTTCAAACTCTTCAGCATAACTTGAAGCCGCCCCCGTCTTTTTGTACGGGTGCATCCTTCTTTCAACCACCTATGGCAAGAAAAAAAATGTAAATTAGAACTTCCCTCTTGTAATTAATAAATGATTTATTGACACGTGCTCAAAATATGACAGTTAACTTACGTGTCTCACATCACTAACACTTGTTTGTTCGTCCTTATGCATATGCTTACCGCCTTCTGTTTTCTCATTTGCCGCCCCTGGTTTTTGACCCTGTGGGAAAATTAAACGATACAGTACACTGTCTAATACTAGCTATAACTTGATAAACATTCTGCTGCTTAATAGAATCAACACTTACCTGATTCAATAAATGTAGGCTATCCTCCAGGCTGCCCCTAAGGTCTGCTAGGTCCTGAAACTCGTCTAGAGTTAATGGGAGATAATATTTCTTCTCCCTCTTTGTTAAATGTAAATAAACCACACCGTTAAACACATTCACGGATAAACTGGTTTGCGTATTGAGCCTCGTTGATAAAGATGGTTGTGTAGAACCATCTTTTTTTGTATGATTTGTTAATTCAAATTTTCCATAAATAATAGGTTCCATCTTCTCTTTTTTGCGCCAAAAATAAGTGACGGTAAACAAAGTTGGCGCGCTTTTTATATAGCCGGTTTAGGTGTGGTATGGTGAAATAGACATCAACCAATGAAAACTTAGTAATACGAACATTGGTTTGCGATAAGCATCGGTGTTTTTAAAACTTTGTGAGGAAACGTGACATAAAGTGAAAAGACGACGTCACGGTATAGTAATTCAACCTTAACCGTACGATGGTACGATCCGACCCCCATCATTATCTCAAAGATGATTATCTCCAAGATGAATTTTTGTAATACTAACATCGGTTTACGATTATCAGATGTGACATCTAATGATGAGAACTGTCATCTAATGAAAAGGCATCCCCGCCCGATCGATTAGACACCAACCGATTCTCAAAGATGAAACCTTACGATAAATTGTATCAAATTCTTAAAGATGCTACGTCTCCGACAGCATAAATACTACTTATCACAGAAATGGACAAAACTGGTACCCATTGTACAGAAATGTTTAAAATTAAGGTATCAGATGAAAAATATTAACAATGTCCGTAAAATTGCTGTGAACTTAACTGATACTTTCAAATACAAGATATAGAGGAGGAATTTTTAATTTTCATCTGATTCTGGTATCGATCTCACGAAATGGTAAACATTGTCGTGGAAGGAATGGAAATATTAATTGTAAACAAAAAATGACCTATGATGCTACGGTTAAGTAGGTTCAGTATCACATTGTACTTGCCAGCTGTACCACTTCAAACTCCTGCATTTCCATTCCACAACCTTGCTGTTTAGGATATGTATAATCTGTGATTGCATACATATGTGTGTAGCTGTATCCATAGATGCTATTTCGCAGTAAAATCGTCTTTTGTTTGCTTCGAAAACGGAATCGTTTAACATGGCGGAAGGTCTATGTCGTCGTATAGTCATAAAAACGAACAACAAACTGTCTTCCGGAATTAATAATAAAAACACTAGAATTCATAAAATAATAACTGGAACATTTTAAAACGTATACATAGCATCAACTTAAATTATCAAGTATATATATATATATGTGTATCGTTGCATCCACAGATAATAATTCGCAGTAAAATCGTCTTTTATTTACTCTGAGAGCTTACCATTTTAACAAGGCGGAAGTTCGATATGGTCATATAGTTCACAAAACGAACAACAAACATAAGTTATAAAATAATATGATGAACATATTTATGTGGTATATTCCTAATGATAATATGCTTACCTTGTTGTAAACATCCAATTTGGGTTGAAGTATTCCTCGAGTGTCTCCTTCAATATGTTCTCTCAGATAGCAGTTCTTTTAATGGAAATTTATCTCAAAAGTTTTTTTATGGAAATTCATCTCAAAAGTTTTTAAACAGAAAATAATTATCTCACAATTTTTTATATGTGATCAATTTAGCTACAGAGGGAGGTCCAATTTCTGTTTCATTCAACTCAATGTTGAATGAGCTACTGTAAGACATAGTTAATTTAATTTCTTCACACAATACAATGTTTAATTTTACCTCTCTAGCTTGCCTATCAAATGATATAGAAACATTCAAATTGTATCCATCCCTTTGAATGGTACGGTTACCATCATTCAACAATTCTATACGTAAAATAGATGGTCCATATTTTTCAGGTCCTGTAGTAATTTGTATTTCTCTTACATCAACGATTACTTTACAAGAGTCCGTTCTATTATCATGTATAAATACAACACCGATGCCAAAAGTTTCCGTATCAAACACTGTTAAATCACAATTGAAATCCTGAAGATTAACTTTTTGTGAAGTTTGATTGCAAGTATCGTTATCCATGTCAGCTAATCATTACCACCCTTCAAAAGTTTCAGCTTCTCTTTTAAATTTTTAATTTTCAACCGAAAAAATAATTTTGTGCGTCCCAACAAAATTCCTCCTCTATATATTGTATTTGAAAGTATCAGTTAAGTTCACAGCAATTTTACAGACATTGTTAATATTTTTCATCTGATACCTTAATTTTAAACATTTCTGAACAATGGGTATCACTTTTGTCCATTTCTGTGATAAGTAGTATTTATGCTGTCGGAGACGTAGCATCTTTAAGAATTTGATACAATTTATCGTAAGGTTTCATCTTTGAGAATCGGTTGGTGTCTAATCGATCGGGCGGGGATGCCTTTTCATTAGATGACAGTTCTCATCATTAGATGTCACATCTGATAACCGTATACCGATGTTAGTATTACGAAAATTCATCTTGGAGATAATCATCTTTGAGATAATGATGGGGGTCGGATCGTACCATCGTACGGTTAAGGTTGAATTACTATACCGTGACTTCGTCTTTTCACTTTGTGTCACGTTTCCTCACAAAGTTTTAAAAACACCGATGCTTATCGCAAACCAATGTTCGTATTACTAAGTTACATTACTTGATTTATTGTTCATATTCATCTTGGAGATAATCATCTTTGACATAACGATGGGAGTCGGATCGTACCATCGTATGGTTAAGGTTGAATTACTATACCGTGACTTCGTCTTTTCACTTCGTGTCACGTTTTCTCACAAAGTTTCAATAATACCGATACTTATGTTACTTAGCTGGTAGGCCTATCTCAATTGAAAAACAATTGATAATGTGATAATGAAAAGAATTCATTGATGGTCCTTTAATACCGTTTGAAATCTTTTGTGGTCATTTGAGGGTTTTTTTAACGTCCTTTTTATTGATTTTGATTTTCTTGATAATTGTTGACATTTTATACAAATTTAAGTTTTCTGATGACGACTTCCTGTGTAAGACCGAGTCGACAAACGACTCTGTTACATGAAACCTTTGTCACATTGATGTCTTCTTTCTTTATATGTTCTACCTGTGCTTGCGCCATCGAATGTGTCGACCATGATTCTCCTCTCAATATATATCTATCCACCCGTTACCTCAACAGGAGGGTCCAACTGTAGGGTCCAAAAGGAGGTCCCGTAGTGTTATATAGGAGGTCCTAGGCGTCCAATGGTAGGTCCAAAAGGAGGTCCCGTAGTGTTATATAGGAGGTCCTAGGAGTCCAATGGTAGGTCCAAAAGGAGGTCCTGTAGTGTTATATAGGAGGTCCTACCTTAGGGACCGTACACACCCCGAAAACACTACTACTGCTGTGCTCGGTGATAATGTCGTCGATGACGTATACTTGTAGCAACTCTATACAGGTAAGGACCTACAATATCCTCACTCTGCACGTGCAAACACACCCCGCCTGACTTTACATAACTAAAATATAACGAAACGAAATTTATTTGTTTATATGTAAAAAAAAGAAAAAGAAAAACATTACAATGTAATCTTATTTCAAACGAATATACATGTTTTATATGCATACCATGTGATATAATTCTCAAAGACTTACCAATAGATGCAACTTCTGCTCGAATTGCTGCCTACTGGTTTTAAGGTCAATCTCCTCCAATTCCGTAAAACTGAGGGACAGGTAGTATTTTCTGTCTTTCTTATTGACGTGCAGAAAGTAATCGTTTGCATCCGCGAAAAAGTTACATGACAGGGTGATATTAGCATTAACTTTCATGAATAAAATAAATAATACAAACAAATTTAAATAATGTTATAGTGCTTACTTGGAGATTATGTAGATTGTCATCCAGACTTTTTCTTAAGTCTGTCAGATCCTGGAATTCCTGCAGGGATAACGGTAGGTAGTACCTTTTGTCCTTTTTGGTAATTTGTAAATATATCGTTCCAAAAAATAAATTTACTGATACTCTTAAACTGGCGTTGATTTTAACAGAGAGCGTTTGTTGTTTTTTCCCCCACCCTTCCTACCTCTTGCACTTCTACTTCTCCATATGGTTGAGAATGGACCATTTTGCGCCAAAATCTGAATGACGGTTAACGACGTTGGCGCGCTTTTTATATAGTTAGTTTAGGTAAATATATATATTTTACCATTTTAACCAATTTTTTTATCATAATGATCTAAATATACAATACGAATGCTTTTAAAACTAACAAAATAAACCAAACCAAACCCCTCACTCTCTATATTCATTGCTGTTTCCCCCGTAACGTCCACAGCAGAAACATTTTTGACACATACCACTAGTTCTTTAGTTGTTCTATCATAGTGACCATATGATTTTAACTTTTTACCATCTGTAGTATTCTCCTTCTTTAAACTGAAAAATACGTCAACTGGTGTTATCCACAATGAGTCTTGAATGACTTGAAGGCCGCCGGTAAGTCATTTGAAGACCAGTTCATCGATCGTCGGGTTGTTTCCCTTTACAACTGATCATCCACATAATCGTTTGAATATCTACACTTAATCTTATCATTTGGGACACGATCGGAACATGCCGTATCCTCGCCTCCCTATGATTTGTATTGCGGTACTGTTACGCTCCATCTCTCTCGTCTATTGTATCTACACCGGTATCTGCCTTTTATGCAGAGGGCGAAATCACCACAGTTTAATAGGTCTATACCCGTGTGTATATCCTTATACAGGTAACGGTACACTTATTTCAACTGTGGTCGACTTCCGGTCACGTGGTTTTACCTTAGTAATCAGTGCGTCCGGGGCAGCGCCGATTGTTCGTATATAAGTAGCTTTTAAATTACTTCTCTTTCAATAATTCCACAAATATATCTCTAAACTTCTGGTTCCGATCATTTGGTCACCATAACAGCCGGTCACCGTAGTAATTACTGTCTGTAAAATCCGGTATCTGTAACAAACCCAGCATTATCAGCTAAATCACCTAGGATTGTCTCTAGCTGCGGTGTAACAAAAACGCAGATAAATAACCGTGCTCTTGTCCTCCCATTCCTCTCTTCTCCGATACACATTTTATACGACCCTTCTTAATTCTCTCCCATCTATTGTATCTACCTTAATCTGCTTTTCTAAAGAGGGATTAGTCCATCACCCCATTGATAAGTCCATACCTGTGTGTATATATCTTTATACAGGTAACGGAAACACTTCTTTCAAACATGGCTGGCTTCCGGTCACGCGGTTTTACCTTAGTAACCACAAAATTTGGGATCTTATCTTTTCTCTTCTTTCTTAACAACTTTCTTCTTCCTAGCGTCTCCTACGACACTGCCTCACTTTTGGCCTTTAGTTGAGCGTTCGCCCCTGTGAGGAAGGCTTTGGGTTCTGTCCCCTGGCCGAGACATTCCAGAGTCTTTAAAAATGGTAGTCTGCTTAGCGCTCAGCATATTTGGAGTAGGACGACTGGTTCCTCCGTTGTCAGTATAATGTGACCGGGTGGGGTGTGCTGCTGGGTGTCTTCGGCAGTATGCTTCAGTGAGGTAGCACTATAAATCGGCAAAAGTTCCGGCCTATCACAAGGAGACTTAACACGAACATACCGCAGCCTCCCAAAACACACATACGCACTCAACATACGCATGCATGTCGCACACACGGGAGGCCGTCCTTAAATTACCTTAGCTGTTAATAGGACGTTAAACAAAATAAACCAAACCAAACCAAACCGTTCAAATCAATGATGGATTTTACCACACGTTTTTGATACACTGCCCTGCAGGTAGGGCGTAAGAATTGTACCTGCTGCCCCCATTGCATGATCGTAAGAGGCGACTAAACTTGGGATCTTATCTTTTCTCTTCTTTCTTGATAACTTTCTTTTTCCTAATGTCTCCCTTGACAATACCTCAATTTTGGCCTTTAGTTGAGCGTTCGCCGCTGTGAGGAAGGCTTTGGGTTCTGTCCCCTAGCCGAAACATACCAGAGTCTATAAAATGGTAGTTGCTACTCCTGCTTAGCGCTCAGCATATTTGGAGTAGGACGACTGGTTCCTCCGTTGTCAGTATAATGTGACCGGGTGGGGTGTGCTGCTGGGTGTCTTCGGCAGTATGCTTCAGTGAGATAGCACTTTAAATCGGCAAAAGTTCCGGCCTATCACAAGGAGACTTAACACGAACATACCGCAGCCTCCCAAAACACACATACGCACCCACCACACACATGCATGTCGCACGCACGGGAGACCGTCCTTAAATGACCTTGGCTGTTAATAGGACGTTAAACAAAATAAAGCAAACCAAACCAAATTTTTGATACATAACTGAAGAGACGTCGATAGTATTGTAAAATAACATAAATGCACCTAAAGAGCGATAACTCGTATAGCTATAGCTTAAAGATACATTTGATAGAGCAAGTATCGTCTATTGAAAGTTTGATAGGTACTGTTCGAACTCCTCAGTCTATTGAACGTTTGATAGGTACTGTTCGAACTCCTCAGTCTATTGAAAGTTTGATAGGTACTGTTCAAACTCAGTCTATTGAAAGTTTGATAGGTACTGTTCAAACTCTTCAGCATAACTTGAAGCCGCCCCCGTCTTTTTGTACGGGTGCATCCTTCTTTCAACCACCTATGGCAAGAAAAAAAATGTAAATTAGAACTTCCCTCTTGTAATTAATAAATGATTTATTGACACGTGCTCAAAATATGACAGTTAACTTACGTGTCTCACATCACTAACACTTGTTTGTTCGTCCTTATGCATATGCTTACCGCCTTCTGTTTTCTCATTTGCCGCCCCTGGTTTTTG
This sequence comes from Pecten maximus, assembly GCF_902652985.1. Lineage (NCBI taxonomy): Eukaryota > Metazoa > Mollusca > Bivalvia > Pectinida > Pectinidae > Pecten > Pecten maximus. Next base: position 14,495,398 of record NC_047031.1, on the reverse strand, counting down.
ACCCTGTGGGAAAATTAAACGATACAGTACACTGTCTAATACTAGCTATAACTTGATAAACATTCTGCTGCTTAATAGAATCAACACTTACCTGATTCAATAAATGTAGGCTATCCTCCAGGCTGCCCCTAAGGTCTGCTAGGTCCTGAAACTCGTCTAGAGTTAATGGGAGATAATATTTCTTCTCCCTCTTTGTTAAATGTAAATAAACCACACCGTTAAACACATTCACGGATAAACTGGTTTGCGTATTGAGCCTCGTTGATAAAGATGGTTGTGTAGAACCATCTTTTTTTGTATGATTTGTTAATTCAAATTTTCCATAAATAATAGGTTCCATCTTCTCTTTTTTGCGCCAAAAATAAGTGACGGTAAACAAAGTTGGCGCGCTTTTTATATAGCCGGTTTAGGTGTGGTATGGTGAAATAGACATCAACCAATGAAAACTTAGTAATACGAACATTGGTTTGCGATAAGCATCGGTGTTTTTAAAACTTTGTGAGGAAACGTGACATAAAGTGAAAAGACGACGTCACGGTATAGTAATTCAACCTTAACCGTACGATGGTACGATCCGACCCCCATCATTATCTCAAAGATGATTATCTCCAAGATGAATTTTTGTAATACTAACATCGGTTTACGATTATCAGATGTGACATCTAATGATGAGAACTGTCATCTAATGAAAAGGCATCCCCGCCCGATCGATTAGACACCAACCGATTCTCAAAGATGAAACCTTACGATAAATTGTATCAAATTCTTAAAGATGCTACGTCTCCGACAGCATAAATACTACTTATCACAGAAATGGACAAAACTGGTACCCATTGTACAGAAATGTTTAAAATTAAGGTATCAGATGAAAAATATTAACAATGTCCGTAAAATTGCTGTGAACTTAACTGATACTTTCAAATACAAGATATAGAGGAGGAATTTTTAATTTTCATCTGATTCTGGTATCGATCTCACGAAATGGTAAACATTGTCGTGGAAGGAATGGAAATATTAATTGTAAACAAAAAATGACCTATGATGCTACGGTTAAGTAGGTTCAGTATCACATTGTACTTGCCAGCTGTACCACTTCAAACTCCTGCATTTCCATTCCACAACCTTGCTGTTTAGGATATGTATAATCTGTGATTGCATACATATGTGTGTAGCTGTATCCATAGATGCTATTTCGCAGTAAAATCGTCTTTTGTTTGCTTCGAAAACGGAATCGTTTAACATGGCGGAAGGTCTATGTCGTCGTATAGTCATAAAAACGAACAACAAACTGTCTTCCGGAATTAATAATAAAAACACTAGAATTCATAAAATAATAACTGGAACATTTTAAAACGTATACATAGCATCAACTTAAATTATCAAGTATATATATATATGTGTATCGTTGCATCCACAGATAATAATTCGCAGTAAAATCGTATTTTATTTACTCCGAGAGCTTACCATTTTAACAAGGCGGAAGTTCGATATGGTCATATAGTTCACAAAACGAACAACAAACATAAGTTATCAAATAATATGATGAACATATTTATGTGGTATATTCCTAATAATAATATGCTTACTTTGTTGTAAACATCCAATTGGGTTGAAGTATTCCTCGAGTGTCTCCTTCAATATGTTCTCTCAGATAGCAGTTATTTTAATGGAAATTTATCTCAAAAGTTTTTTTATGGAAATTCATCTCAAAAGTTTTTAAACAGAAAATAATTATCTCACAATTTTTTATATGTGATCAATTTAGCTATAGAGGGAGGTCCAATTTCTGTTTCATTCAACTCAATGTTGAATGAGCTACTGTAAGACATAGTTAATTTAATTTCTTCACACAATACAATGTTTAATTTTACCTCTCTAGCTTGCCTATCAAATGATATAGAAACATTCAAATTGTATCCATCCCTTTGAATGGTACGGTTACCATCATTCAACAATTCTATACGTAAAATAGATGGTCCATATTTTTCAGGTCCTGTAGTAATTTGTATTTCTCTTACACCAACGATTACTTTACAAGAGTCCGTTCTATTATCATGTATAAATACAACACCGATGCCAAAAGTTTCCGTATCAAACACTGTTAAATCACAATTGGGATCCTGAAGATTAACTTTTTGTGAAGTTTGATTGCATGTATCGTTATCCATGTCAGCTAATCATTACCACCCTTCAAAAGTTTCAGCTTCTCATTTTCTGCATTAATTTCCGTAGAAGAATTTCCCTGTTTTTCTTCAGTCATATTCAATATTACGGAGCAAAATGCTGTACGTCCGCTGTGCTCGGTGACAATGTCGTCGATGACGTATACTTGTAACAACCCTATACAGGTAAGGACCTACAATATCCTCACTCTGCACGTGCAAACACACCCCGCCTGACTTTACATAACTAAAATATAACGAAACGAAATTTATTTGTTTATATGTAAAAAAAGAAAAAGAAAAACATTACAATGTAATCTTATTTCAAACGAATATACATGTTTTATATGCATACCATGTGATATAATTCTCAAAGACTTACCAATAGATGCAACTTCTGCTCGAATTGCTGCCTACTGGTTTTAAGGTCAAACTCCTCCAATTCCGTAAAACTGAGGGACAGGTAGTATTTTCTGTCTTTCTTATTGACGTGCAGAAAGTAATCGTTTGCATCCGCGAAAAAGTTACATGACACGGTGATATTAGCATTAACTTTCATGAATAAAATAAATAATACAAACAAATTTAAATAATGTTAATGGAGATTATGTAGATTGTCTTCCAGACTTTTTCTCAAGTCTGTCAGATCCTGGAACTCCTGCAGGGATAACGGTAGGTAGTGTCCTTTTTGGTAATGTGTAAATATATCGTTCCAAAAAATAAATTTACTGATACTCTTAAACTGGCGTTGATTTTAACAGAGAGCGTTTGTTGTTTTTTCCCCACCCTTCCTACTTCTTGCACTTCTACTTCTCCATATGGTTGAGAATGGACCATTTTGCGCCAAAATCTGAATGACGGTTAACGACGTTGGCGCGCTTTTTATATAGTTAGTTTAGGTAAATATATATATTTTACCATTTTAACCAATTTTTTTATCATAATGATCTAAATATACAATACGAATGCTTTTAAAACTGACAAAATAAACCAAACCAAACCCCTCACTCTCTATATTCATTGCTGTTTCCCCCGTAACGTCCACAGCAGAAACAATTTTGACACATACCACTAGTTCTTTAGTTGTTCTATCATAGTGACCATATGATTTTAACTTTTTACCATCTGTAGTATTCTCCTTCTTTAAACTGAAAAATACGTCAACTGGTGTTATCCACAATGAGTCTTGAATGACTTGAAGGCCGCCGGCAAGTCATTTGAAGACCAGTTCATCGATCGTCGGGTTGTTTCCCTCTACAACTGATCATCCAAATAATCGTTTGAATATCTACACTTAATCTTATCCTTTGGGACACGATCGGAACATGCCGTATCCTCGCCTCCCTATGATTTGTATTGCGGTAGTGTTACGCTCCATCTCTCTCGTCTATTGTATCTACACCGGTATCTGGCTTTTATGCAGAGGGATTAGCCCAGTTGGCGAAATCACCACAGTTTAATAGGTCTATACCTGTGTGTATATCCTTATACAGGTAACGGTACACCTATTTCAACTGTGGTCGACTTCCGGTCACGTGGTTTTACCTAAGTAATCAGGTTCTGGTTCCGATCATTTGGTCACCATAACAGCCGGTCACCGTAGTAATTACTGTCTGTAAAATCCGGTATCTGTAACAAACCCAGCATTATCAGCTAAATCACCTAGGATTGTCTCTAGCTGCGGTGTAACAAAAACGCAGATAAATAACCGTGCTCTTGTCCTCCCATTCCTCTCTTCTCCGATACACATTTTATACGACCCTTCTTAATTCTCTCCCATCTATTGTATCTACCTTAATCTGCTTTTCTAAAGAGGGATTAGTCCATCACCCCATTGATAAGTCCATACCTGTGTGTATATATCTTTATACAGGTAACGGAAACACTTCTTTCAAACATGGCTGTCTTCCGGTCACGCGGTTTTACCTTAGTAACCACAAAATTTGGGATCTTATCTTTTCTCTTCTTTCTTAACAACTTTCTTCTTCCTTGCGTCTCCTACGACACTGCCTCACTTTTGGCCTTTAGTTGAGCGTTCGCCCCTGTGAGGAAGGCTTTGGGTTCTGTCCCCTGGCCGAGACATTCCAGAGTCTTTAAAAATGGTAGTCTGCTTAGCGCTCAGCATATTTGGAGTAGGACGACTGGTTCCTCCGTTGTCAGTATAATGTGACCGGGTGAGGTGTGCTGCTGGGTGTCTTCGGCAGTATGCTTCAGTGAGGTAGCACTATAAATCGGCAAAAGTTCCGGCCTATCACAAGGAGACTTAACACGAACATACCGCAGCCTCCCAAAACACACATACACACCCACCACACACATGCATGTCGCACGCACGGGAGACCGTCCTTAAATGACCTTGGCTGTTAATAGGACGTTAAACAAAATAAAGCAAACCAAACCAAATTTTTGATACATAACTGAAGAGACGTCGATAGTATTGTAAAATAACATAAATGCACCTAAAGAGCGATAACTCGTATAGCTATAGCTTGAAGATACATTTGATAGAGCAAGTATCGTCTATTGAAAGTTTGATAGGTACTGTTCAAACTCCTCAGTCTATTGAAAGTTTGATAGGTACTGTTCAAACTCAGTCTATTGAAAGTTTTATAGGTACTGTTCAAACTCTTCAGCATAACTTGAAACCGCCCCCGTCTTTTTGTACGGGTGCATCCTTCTTTCAACCACCTATGGCAAGAAAAAAAATGTAAATTAGAACTTCCCTCTTGTAAGTAATAAATGATTTATTGACACGTGCTCAAAATATGACAGTTAACTTACGTGTCTCTGAACACTTGTTTGTTCTTCCTTATGCATATGCTTACCGCCTTCTGTTTTCTCATTTGGCGCCCCTGGTTTTTGACCCTGTGGGAAAATTAAACGATACAGTACACTGTCTAATACTAGCTATAACTTGATAAACATTCTGCTGCTTAATAGAAACAACACTTACCTGATTCAATAAATGTAGGCTATCCTCCAGGCTGCCCCTAAGGTCTGCTAGGTCCTGAAACTCGTTAATGGGAGATAATATTTCTTCTCCCTCTTTGTTAAATGTAAATAAACCACACCGTTAAACACATTCACGGATAAACTGGTTTGCGTATTGAGCCTCGTTGATAAAGATGGTTGTGTAGAACCATCTTTTTTTGTATGATTTGTTAATTCAGATTTTCCATAAATAATAGGTTCCATCTTCTCTTTTTTGCGCCAAAATCGAAGTGACGGTTAACAACGTTGGCGCGCTTTTTATATAGCCGTGTACTGTTTCATCAGTCGTTTATTACATTGCAGTATACAGACCCCCGGAGAGGGTGAAAACCTACAACAATACAAACAGAAACACATATACTAACACATGTTTCTGGTAGAAATAATCGGAACTAAAATCTTGAAAACTGGACATTCATGAATGAATCGCTATTAACCAATTCGAACTATAAATCCGATAAATACGCGGATGTAATTAAACAGAAAACATATTCAGTGTATAAATGATAATGTTCAGTCACTGTCATTACGATATTGTACCTACTCTTTGGGATATAACCCTTTCAAAGTCCTGGATAGGCAAATAAAAACACATGCCGACTTGGGCGGAAGTTGATAACTAAACACAATATTACTCCACCCGCGCTCTCGCGGTGGGCTGCGCGTAAACGAACCAACAAGCTGCGCGTAAGCGAACCAACACTGAGACGAATGTTCCTTCACAGTCCCCTCCTGAGTTTACCTCACTAAATTATAATATAGATGATTGTCTTTCAAACACAAAATTAACAAGTTTGAGTCATTCCGAAGACAATAACACTAACTGCGTAACCGGACGGAAGTAAGTCACTGGTGTCGAGTCTCGCATCACACGAACTGCTGCTTTCCGCACAAGACTGTCCGAACTTGGAAATATCTTTTCGACAAGGCCGACAGGCCACTGATTCCGAGGGACACAAGAGTTCATCATAAGAACCAAATCCCCTTCCTGGAGATTTTCGCGTTCTCGTTTCCATTTTGGCCGCGACTGAAGATTCTGCAGGTATTGACTTCTCCACCTTTTCCAGAACTGATTGGCTAACACCTGAACCTGCTTCCATTGAGATTTGTACATATCTTGAAGTTGAAGCTCCTCAAATGGTGCCACGTCCGGGTTCACTTTCTGAGTTAGAAGCGCGTTAGGAGACAGTATGCTTGGTGACTCGGGGTCGCTTGAGACAGGTGTAATAGGTCTGCTGTTAATGATGGCACAAACCTCAGCCATAAGCGTGCACAAAACCTCGTGAGTAAGTGGTCTCCCTTGAACCTCGCGTAACATAGAGTCTAAGATTCTCCGGACAAGACCAATCATCCTCTCCCAGGCCCCTCCCATGTTTGACGCGTGGGGAGGGTTGAACTTCCACACAACCTTGTGTTCGAGAAGGAAGCTCTCAATGTCCTTATCCTCCACGTTTACTGTGCACATACCGAGTTCCCCTGTTGCCCCAACAAAGTTGGTGCCACAGTCCGATCTGAAGACCTTGACGGGCCCACGAAGTGCTATGAATCGTCGTAGTGAATTGATGAAAGAGGACGAAGAGAGTTCTTCCACCACCTCGATATGCACTCCCCGAGTAACAAGACAGGAGAACATTATTGCCCATCTTTTGGAATTGGCTGCTCCACCTCTAGTGCGTCATGTGGTCACCGACCACGGCCCGAAAGCGTCAACTCCCACATACGTGAAAGGAGGACTTGGTGTTGTGCGGTCAGATGGGAGATCCGACATTTTCTGGTGTTCGACCTTTCCTCTAAGTTTCTTGCACTTGACGCAGCTACACAACAGGGAGGAGATCAACCTTTTGCCACCAATGATCCAGAAGCCACCTGCCCTCAGCGCTCCTTCCGTGAATGTTCTTCCCTGATGTTGAACGGAGCTGTGATAGTGACGGACAAGCAACGTGGCAATGTGGTGTCCCTTGGGTACTATCACGGGGTTTACTTCGCCGCTCGCAAGATCCTTGACTCTGTTAAGTCGACCTCCCACTCTAAGGATGCCGTGCTCATCGAGGTAAGGTGAGAGTGGTAGGAGGGGACTACTGGAGTTAAGTCTTTCCCCATTCTGTAGACAGCTTATCTCAACATGGTAGGAATCGAGCTGTGCTTGTTTAATGATAACACGCTCGGTCTCTTGGAACATGTCGACGTTCTTGTGGGTAGTGCACCAATGCCAACCACTGCAGTGTTTTTCGTTCCTAGCATGGGTGCGTGCGATGTGTTTCAATAAGGAAACGGCTCGAACCAGACGAGTCCACGAAGAAAACCTCTGAAACCGTATTCCATCCAAACGCTGAATTTCTCTGGAAGATGTTTTGAGAGAGGTGACATCAGGCCTTACCTCTTTATCGGTTTCAACTTGGAGAAGGGGGTAAGTCACTTCTACAATTTCTTCCTCGAGAAGTCCGGGGCCCTTCACCCATGGACTAGTTTGAATGTCCTTCGCATGTACAGATCTGGTAGCCACATCGGCAGGGTTGCAGTGGGTAGACACTTGAGTCCATTGATCGGGCGTAGAGAAAGCCCTTATCTTCTCGACGCGGTTTGACACATACACGTAAAACCTTCTTTCCTCGTTGTGAATATAACCGAGGACGACTTGGCTGTCAGAATAGAAACGGACGGCATCTAGCGTAATATCTAGTTGCTCGATGACTGTTTGAGCGATCTCAACAGCAAGCACTGCCGCACAAAGTTCTAAACGAGGGATTGTGTGACCCTTTTGTGGCGCGACCTTTGCCTTCCCATAAACGAAACTGACCTCTGTGCTGCCACTGATGTTGAAAGTCTTCAGATAGGACGCTGCAGCAATAGCATCCTGGGATGCGTCGGCAAACGTATGGAGCTCCCTCCGAGAAACAGCGATACGGAGAAAGGTTGAGCAGACTCGCGGAATCCTTACATCCTCTAGTGAAACGAGGGAATCTCGCCACGTCTTCCACTCTGCTTCGCGGTCTGATGGCAAGGGCTCGTCCCAGCCAACAGTTGAACCACACGCCATAAGATCCCGAAGGATAAGCTTTCCTCGAATCACTACCGGAGCAATGAGTCCCAACGGATCAAACAGACTGTTGACGGTGGAAAGCACACCTCGACGTGTGAAGGGTTGCGTATCGGGACACACTTGGTAGGTAAAGGTATCATTGTTTACGTTCCACACGAGACCTAGACTCCTCTGGAGGGGTATGATGTCCTTTCCTAACTCTAGACCCTTTAGTCCCTTGGCCAAGTCATTTGGCTGAAAGGCGTCAAGTACCTCCTTGCTGCTGGAAGTAATCTTGTGCAATCTCAGATTGCCTTCACGTGCTAGGGTCGACTGAGTGCGCTTCATGAGATCAATGCCTGTCTTGGCATCATCAGCAGAGACGAGTCCATCGTCGACATAGAAGTTTTGTGACACAAATTCCTTGACATCAGAGTCCGCGCTCTCGACAGATTTCCTTAGCCCAAAGGTGGCAACAGCCGGGGAGGGACTGTTGCCAAATACATGAACAGTCATCCTGTATTCAACTAACTCAAGTTCGGGATTATTGTCTCTGTGCCAGAAGAACCGTAGATAATCCCTGTGTTGTTCCTCCACGCGGAAACAATAGAACATGTGTTCTATGTCGGCAGTTATGGCGACCGGTCCTTTCCTGAAGCGCAACAGAATGCCTAGAAGACTGTTCGTCGTGTCCGGACCAGTGAGCAGAACGTCATTCAGCGAAACATCTTCAAACTTCGCTGAAGAGTCAAATACACCTCTGATAGTGTCCGGCTTCTTTGGGTTATATACCCCGAACAATGGAAGATACCATCTTTCCTGGTTGTTTGCGAGCTCGGGCGCAATTTCCGCTTGCCCCTTGTCCAGAATTTTCTGCATGAACTCCACCATGTGCTGTTTCTTGTTTTCATCCCGTTTCATACTAGCTAAGACGGATTTTGCTCTCTTCGAAGCCAAAGGACGATTATCTGGAAGTCGCTCCCTGTTGACCTTGAAGGGAAGTGGGGCCACCCAGTTGCCCTCCTCATCCTTCCTGAATCCTGATTTCATTATGTCCATAAATTGTTTGTCCTGTATAGATAACCCTGGCTTGTTATCATCAAGTGTCTTACGGAAAACTTCGTCTCCAGTAAAGGATATATCCAAATCGTTGGGGCATGGCTGTAGCAGAGATGGCCTTCCATTATTAAGTGTATTGACCTTGTTAACGTTAACATGACTTGGTCTGTGTGCGCTACCAAGGCAGGTTTCGCCTACCACCACCCAACCAAGATGAAGTTTTTGCGCGAATGGTGAGTTAGCACCACCGAGGCGCTGGTCTAGAACGTGATGAACTATCGGAAGATCGCGTCCAATGAGTAGTGCAATGTCTGAATCGGGGTCTATAGGTGGGATAAGACCCTCCAAGTCCTGAAGGTGGGGAAAATGTCTAGTCACTTCCGGGGAAGGAATTTCCTGTCTCATGTTGGGTATAGCATCACACTCAATGATGTCGGGAAGTTCTGTCTTGAACGTACCATCCATTGACTCGATAATGTACCTGGATGCCAATCTGCCTGTGGTAACATGGCTGCCAGAACAGGATGACATAGCATATTCCATATCCGGTCCATTTTCATCGAAATAGTTAAAAAGCGACGATCGCCCAAGTGTTCTGTTGCTCTGGTCATCAGGGATGGCATACAACCTCTTGACCTTGCTTGGATTATCCGGATGGTAAACTTGAACTAGCACGACCTTACCACACGATTTACTAGTGTTTTCCCTTTGGCCGCATACTTGGGTACAAATACCCACGACAGTACCTTGAGTTTTCGGATTAGAGTCTCCACCTCCTTGCCTTTGACCCTCCCCTCCATGACCTTTAGAGGCTGATTTGTTGGCGTTGATGTGAAGTGCGGTACAACTCTTAGCTAAATGTTTCTGAGGACCACAACACTTGAAACATATTCCGTTTGAGAAAAGAAATTCCTTTCGTTCTTTAATAGGTTTGGTGCGGAAAGAACGGCACTTGTTCAAGGAGTGGTTGGTCTGATGGAGTGGACAGGTGTCCTCTGTAGCCCTGGGTATACCCGTTTCAGTCTTCCTCGACGTGACCTTCGTTTGTGTGACTCGACCCCTCGACTCATTTCTGACATCTGAGGTGGAGATATCATATTCAAAACTGGGGTCGTTCCTTATCCTTGCTACGTCCCGCAAGAATTTGTTGAAATGTGAGAATGGTGGATATGTGACTTGATGCTTTTGCTTGTACTTCACAGCCTCTGTGGTCCACTTTTCTTGGAGGTATGTAGGGAGTTTACTGACAATAGGGTTCACCCCCGATGTTGAATCATAATAAGCAAGCAGCGCGCTATACCTAGCGTCCTCCTTCAATGAGGCTATCTCTGATACAATATCTGAGAGTTCAAAAAGGCGATGACGATCCTTGTTGTTGCTAATTCTTTGAAATGAGCTTAATTTCCTTTTAACAGATGCCTCGACCGACTCTGGACTCCCATATTTGTCCTGTAGCCTCTCCCAAATGAGTCTCACTCCGTTTTCAGGATTGCTGGCATTGGCTGCTCGCATTGTGAGTGCAAACTTTGCGGACTTTGGGCCCAACCACTTCACCAAAAGATCAATCTCCTCCTGTGGTGATAAACTCAAGTCACTGATAATCGCGCTGAAACTGGCCTTCCATGTCCTGAAGTGTTCTGGTATGTCGTCGAACTTGGTAAAACGCAGTAAGAGTAAATCTTTCTTGGCCAGATACTTAGTGAACACCGAGCATATATCCAAGTATGGAGGCGTAGTGGTACAGGTGTGTGGCAATGAGGTAGTCACGGGAGGATGTGCGTCCGAGGGAAGAGTGGTTTGTAGACTCCCAAAATGCTGAGATGTGCTGGGTGGAATCTGAGTGATCAAAGTGGGGCCTTCATTAGTTGTAAAGGGCGTACTGGTAGCAGTCGGAGCTGCCATTCTGTCTATAAGGCAGGGTTTCGCGTCACCATGACCTTGACACAACGCCTGATCCCTAGGATGGTAAGGAGTAACATAAGGGTTCATTCCAGGAGGAGGTTGATGTTGTAGGTCATTATTAAGAGGTTGCCAGTTGGGGGCAGGGTTGAATCGATTAAACCTCAGGTCTTGTAATGGAAGGGTTGTATCCTGAATACCTTTATCCCCTTTAGTATCGGTGCTGTCGGGTTCCCCCTGATCGGATTGTTGTTCTATAAACTTGGAAATTCTATCATGTTTTTCTGGAGCTGTCTCCTGTCTTATAGATAACGCCCGAGATGATTGGTGCGAACATATTGAACTCCCCTCTGTGAACTCCATAACAGCCTTGAGTTCAGCCTCCGCTTCATCGGCTTCTCTCTGTGTATTTAGAATCGTCAGCTCAGCCTGAAGATTCGCTTGCTTCTTCGCGATCTCGGCTTCCTGTTTAGCAAACCTGAGTTTGACCTTTGACCTCTCCGCCCTAGCCTTAGACTTCAGGAGAAGAGTGGTAACAGTACTTGATGTCGTAGAGTTTCTCGTGCTGCTGTGTGTCCGAGACGCAGAGTCGAGAGCCTGAGGGGATATGTTCATGTTATCGGGTACCTGAGTGTGATTTCTGGATGGGGTGCGCGCCTGAGACACTGAGTCAAGAGCTTGGGAGGGTGTATTCACATTATCGTGTACGTGTATTCAGATTTTCCATAAATAATAGGTTCCATCTTCTCTTTTTTGCGCCAAAATCGAAGTGACGGTTAACAACGTTGGCGCGCTTTTTATATAGCCGTGTACTGTTTCATCAGTCGTTTATTACATTGCAGTATACAGACCCCCGGAGAGGGTGAAAACCTACAACAATACAAACAGAAACACATATACTAACACATGTTTCTGGTAGAAATAATCGGAACTAAAATCTTGAAAACTGGACATTCATGAATGAATCGCTATTAACCAATTCGAACTATAAATCCGATAAATACGCGGATGTAATTAAACAGAAAACATATTCAGTGTATAAATGATAATGTTCAGTCACTGTCATTACGATATTGTACCTACTCTTTGGGATATAACCCTTTCAAAGTCCTGGATAGGCAAATAAAAACACATGCCGACTTGGGCGGAAGTTGATAACTAAACACAATATTACTCCACCCGCGCTCTCGCGGTGGGCTGCGCGTAAACGAACCAACAAGCTGCGCGTAAGCGAACCAACACTGAGACGAATGTTCCTTCACAAGCCGGTTTAGGTGTGGTATGGTGAAATAGACATCAACCAATGAAAACTTAGGTTTACGGAATGGTGAACATGTCATTTTTTTCAAAAGACAAGTTCCCTCCCATCTGCCCGTTTTTTAGTTAAACACATTGGGTTACGGTACGGTAAGATAAAAATAAACAACAACCAATGATCTACCTTCATGGGATGGTGAGCAAAGTTCTTTTATTTTTTGCTGATGTATGTGTTTTTAGTTAAAAGAACATCTACATTTTATGCAAATTAAGATTCTCAGTTCTGTTACGTATCGCCCTTACCTAAAAATATATGTACAACAAATTAATGTCTTTAACTAATCTAACATAAATATATACAAGAGTATAGATACAAATCAATCTGTTCATATTACTTATTTTAGACTAGTACCCCAGTTAAAACTCAGTTCCACCTATCTTCACCAGAACTTATGTCGATATTGACCTCAGGTATAAATGTATGTGAAATTGTATGTGAAACTATCTCAACACGTTTATCTTATCGACATTTTTCACTCTAGTTGTTGACTTATCACCCCAATTAAAACCAATAGTAACTTCATCCATTTAAAGATTGTGACTATTCAACAATACAAATTATGATTTTAACCTATGTCGTGATTTCACAGAGGATTTTGGCGGGTTTTGCAATCCGTTTGGCGGGTTTTGCTGTAACGGCACGTCATACTCGTGCAAAAACAAAAGGTCAGTGACCTTTACGGCAATGCGACAGGATGTAACGGTACCCCGTGCACGTGAAAATTAAAAAAAAACGACCCCAAATACCGCTCGGACGTTTTCAGTAGTTAGTAAGACGATGGCGTGTGTAGGGCTGACGTTAATGCTTCTAACGGTAACCCATCTGTCGTCCCCGTTGGTGTTGGAGGGATGCATCAACACCCCTTTACTGTTTGCTTGTACCGTCAACAGGGACGATATAAGTTTTGATAGCTATTCGTGCACGATGGACGCAGCGTGGGTGTCGGGGGGGGGGGGGGGGGGGGGGGGGGGGGACAAAACATTCACGCTGTGTTGTGCCCCGGCACCCCCCGAACAGCCCATGCTGGTTGTCAAAGACTGGAGAAGTCAGGACCGTCTTATTGGGGAGTGTATCTACTACACTCCCACTATTCACATCTACCCCCAGGAGGCTGTCCATTGTGATCACATCGTGGGTAGAGTGGTGAACTGTGTAAGTATATATATGCAAACGCATGGATGCAATCTTCAATTTTCTACTGATAATTTTTTTTTTTTTCATAATGTTTGTCAATTGTAAATATTCAAAATCTTCAGTGAATATGATTAATCATAATATTTGTTATACTTTATCAATACAACTTGACAAACAGAATGAGAGTTATCCTCCTTACACCATTACCTTAAGGTTGTTGTGCTCGTTTCAATCTTTCATTTTACTCTTGATAAAAAAAAAAGTACATTATTCTATTTAAAATGAAATTTTTAGTTGATCAAGCAGAACTTTTAGAGTTATCTCCTATCATTGTCTTAAGGTTGATCTTCACCCCCACTGCAATTTTATACTAAAATTAATGTCTCTTTATATAGATTACCACTGGTACCAATCTGACCACCGGTACAGTCACGAGTCCCGATGTGACCACTAGTGCCCCCATCAGTCCAGATCACATACGTCCAGAACTGACCACCGGTACAGTCACGAGCCCCGATGTAACCACCAGTGACCCCATCAGTCCAGATCACATACGTCCAGAACTGACCACCGGTACAGTCACGAGTCGCGATGGAACCACCAGTGACCCCATCAGTCCAGATCACATACGTCCAGAACTGACCACCGGTACAGTCACGAGTCGCGATGGAACCACCAGTGACCCCATCAGTCCAGATCACATACGTCCAGAACTGACCACCGGTACAGTCACGAGCCCCGATGGAACCACCAGTGACCCTATTGGTCCAGATCACATACGTCCAGAACTGACCACCGGTACAGTCACGAGCCCCGATGGAACCACCAGTGACCCCATCAGTCCAGAATACATACGTCCAGAACTGACCACCGGTACAGTCACGAGCCCCGATGGAACCACCAGTGACCCATCAGTCCAGAATACATACGTCCAGAACTGACCACCAGTACAGTCACGAGTCCCAATGGAACCACCAGTAACCACATCAGTAAAGTTTCAATAGTATTGATCGTGTCTGGGATAGTGTTGGGACTGCTGACAGGTATAAATGATATTTTTTCTATAACATTTCCTTCAAAATTAAACCATGACATACTGTTTTAAGTTGTATAGATAAGTATATCAACGTGGTGTGTCTAACATTCAAATTATATATTTTTATATATGAACAAATATTTATTATTTTAAGAAATTATTTCATTGTAAAAACATGTTTCTTGTTTATAAGAATAAAGACAATTATTTGCTTCCATTTACAGCAATCATATGCTGTATTGTATTGAGGAGGCAGGAGAAGAGAGCTCGAGGCAGAGTACGATATCGAATAAGAGACGAGCGGGAGAACTGTAAGTTTTGACTTGAGATGATATTGACATTTTCGTTTCAATATTTTATTGAATTGTCTCCCTTAGATTAATGATGAAGAATACTCATAATTTTGTTTTAATTTACAGTCAGTGTTGGAGACGGTGATCAGGAAGTTGTTCATGGAGGTATGTTTCTTTAATTATATCTTTAGTTGTTAAAGATGTCAATTAAAAAAAAAAAAATAAATAAAAACTGTTCCATAACCATATAATCAATACTAGGAAGAATTATTTTATCAATTTGTCTTACATAGATGACATAGAGATGAACCGAGTACCACCACCACCACCACCACCATCACCACAGCCACTATCATCGCAATCACCAGGTAATGATTATTCTTCCTCAGAAAGGTTAACAAACCGTGTTAAGCTTTATTACATAAAAAACAAATATTGAGGAGATATCACTACCATGATAAAAATGACTTCACAAAAACTGCTCCATAGCCATATAATCAATACTTTAAACACAGTATGATACAGAAAGATTTATTTTCATGTATTTACTTTGATAGATGACATTGAAATGGATCAAACCTTATTACCACCACCACTACAGCCACTACCAGCGCAGCCACTAGGTAATGATTATTCTTCCTAAGAAATGTAAACAAATCGTGTTGAGGTTAATTACATCAGAATTACATATTAAGGCGACATTAAAAATCAAATATTAAGACGATGTCGCTACCATGGAAAAATTAATGTTTAAAGATTTTTTACATGATTTCATACCAATGTTTAAAGATTTTTTACGTGATTTCATACCAATGTTTAAAGATTTTTTACGTGATTTTATACCAATGTTTAAAAATATTTCCTTATGATTTGATACCAGTTATATTAAAGATATTCTTATCGTGTATCTTGAATTTCAATTTTGTACATTTGTGTAATACTCAGGAAGTTCTTTGTGTCCATTTAGTTTAATTTTATGTGAATTGTCAAAATAAATGTTTGATTTGTTAACTATTGTTTTTCATTATGATTTTAATTTTCATCTGATTCTGGTATCGATCTCACGAAATGGTAAACATTGTCGTGGAAGGAATGGAAATATTAATTGTAAACAAAAAATGACCTATGATGCTACGGTTAAGTAGGTTCAGTATCACATTGTACTTGCCAGCTGTACCACTTCAAACTCCTGCATTTCCATTCCACAACCTTGCTGTTTAGGATATGTATAATCTGTGATTGCATACATATGTGTGTAGCTGTATCCATAGATGCTATTTCGCAGTAAAATCGTCTTTTGTTTGCTTCGAAAACGGAATCGTTTAACATGGCGGAAGGTCTATGTCGTCGTATAGTCATGAAAACGAACAACAAACTGTCTTCCGGAATTAATAATAAAAACACTAGAATTCATAAAATAATAACTGGAACATTTTAAAACGTATACATAGCATTAACTTAAATTATCAAGTATATATATATATGTGTGTATCGTTGCATCCACAGATAATAATTCGCAGTTAAATCGTCTTTTATTTACTCTGAGAGCTTACCATTTTAACAAGGCGGAAGTTCGATATGGTCGTATAGTTCACAAAACGAACAACAAACTGTCTTCCGAAATTAATAATAAAAACATAACAATTTATAAAATAATATGATGAACATATTTATATGGTATATTCCTAATAATAATATGCTTACCTTGTTGTAAACATCCAATTGGGTTGAAGTATTCCTCGAGTGTCTCCTCCAATATGCTCTCTCAGATAGCAGTTCTTTTAATGGAAATTTATCTCAAAAGTTTTTTATGGAAATTCATCTCAAAAGTTTTTAAACAGAAAATAATTATCCCACAAATTTTTATATGTGATCAATTTATCTATAGAGGGAGGTCCAATTTCTGTTTCATTCAGCTCAATGTTGAATGAGCTACTGTAAGACATAGTTAATTTAATTTCTTCACGCAATACAATGTTTAATTTTACCTCTCTAGCTTGCCTATCAAATGATATAGAAACATTCAAATTGTATCCATCCCTTTGAATGGTACGGTTACCATCATTCAACAATTCTATACGTAAAATAGATGGTCCATATTGTTCAGGTCCTGTAGTAATTTGTATTTCTCTTACACCAACGATTACTTTACAAGAGTCCGTTCTATTATCATGTATAAATACAACACCGATGCCAAAAGTTTCCGTATCAAACACTGTTAAATCACAATTGAAATCCTGAAGATTAACTTTTTGTGAAGTTTGATTGCATGTATCGTTATCCATGTCAGCTAATCATTACCACCCTTCAAAAGTTTCAGCTTCTCTTTTAAATTTTTAATTTTCAACCGAAAAAATAATTTTGTGCGTCCCAACAAAATTCCTCCTCTATATCTTGTATTTGAAAGTATCAGTTAAGTTCACAGCAATTTTACGGACATTGTTAATATTTTTCATCTGATACCTTAATTTTAAACATTTCTGTACAATGGGTATCAGTTTTGTCCATTTCTGTGATAAGTAGTATTTATGCTGTCGGAGACGTAGCATCTTTAAGAATTTGATACAATTTATCGTAAGGTTTCATCTTTGAGAATCGGTTGGTGTCTAATCGATCGGGCGGGGATGCCTTTTCATTAGATGACAGTTCTCATCATTAGATGTCACATCTGATAATCGTAAACCGATGTTAGTATTACAAAAATTCATCTTGGAGATAATCATCTTTGAGATAATGATGGGGGTCGGATCGTACCATCGTACGGTTAAGGTTGAATTACTATACCGTGACTTCGTCTTTTCACTTTATGTCACGTTTCCTCACAAAGTTTTAAAAACACCGATGCTCATCGCAAACCAATGTTCGTATTACTAGGTTACATTACTTGATTTATTGTTCATATTCATCTTGGAGATAATCATCTTTGACATAACGATGGGAGTCGGATCGTACCATCGTATGGTTAAGGTGGAATTACTATACCGTGACTTCGTCTTTTCACTTCATGTCACGTTTTCTCACAAAGTTTCAATAATACCCATACTTATGTTACTTAGCTGGTAGGCCTATCTCAATTGAAAAACAATTGATAATGTGATAATGAAAAGAATTGATTGATGGTCCTTTAATACCGTTTGAAATCTTTTGTGGTCATTTGAGGGTTTTTTTTAACGTCCTTTTTATTGATTTTGATTTTCTTGATAATTGTTGACATTTTATACAAACTTAAGTTTTCTGATGACGACTTCCTGTGTAAGACCGAGTCGACAAACGACTCTGTTACATGAAACCTCTGTCACATTGATGTCTTCTTTCTTTATATGTTCTACCTGTGCCTGCGCCATCGAATGTGTCGACCATGATTCTCCTCTCAATATTTACCTATCCACACGTGACCTCAACAGGAGGGTCCAATGGTAGGTCCAAAAGGAGGTCCCGTAGTGTTATATAGGAGGTCCTAGGGGTCCAATGGTAGGTCCAAAAGGAGGTCCCGTAGTGTTATATAGGAGGACCTAGGCGTCCAATGGTAGGTCCAAAAGGAGGTCCTACCTTAGGGACCGTACACACCCCAAAAACACTACTACTGCTGTGCTCGGTGACAATGTCGTCGATGACGTATACTTGTAACAACTCTATACAGGTAAGGACCTACAATATCCTTTACATAACTAAAATATAACGAAACGAAATTTATTTGTTTATATGTAAAAAAAAGAAAAAGAAAAACATTACAATGTAATCTTATTTCAAACGAATATACATGTTTTATATGCATACCATGTGATATAATTCTCAAAGACTTACCAATAGATGCAACTTCTGCTCGAATTGCTGCCTACTGGTTTTAAGGTCAAACTCCTCCAATTCCGTAAAACTGAGGGACAGGTAGTATTTTCTGTCTTTCTTATTGACGTGCAGAAAGTAATCGTTTGCATCCGCGAAAAAGTTACATGACACGGTGATATTAGCATTAACTTTCATGAATAAAATAAATAATACAAACAAATGTAAATAATGTTATAGTGCTTACTTGGAGATTATGTAGATTGTCTTCCAGACTTTTTCTCAAGTCTGTCAGATCCTGGAATTCCTGCAGGGATAACGGTAGGTAGTACCTTTTGTCCTTTTTGGTAATTTGTAAATATATCGTTCCAAAAAATAAATTTACTGATACTCTTAAACTGGCGTTGATTTTAACAGAGAGCGTTTGTTGTTTTTTCCCCACCCTTCCTACTTCTTACACTTCTACTTCTCCATATGGTTGAGAATGGACCATTTTGCGCCAAAATCTGAATGACGGTTAACGACGTTGGCGCGCTTTTTATAAAGTCAGTTTAGGTAAGGAAAAAATCGAGTAAAACCAATGAAATTTTAGGTTTACGGTTTGGAGAACATATCAAAGTTTTGTACCACCCTCTTTTTTTTCTTTTTTTTTTTCTTTTTTTTTTTACTTACGAATGCCTTTACTCACACCAGGTCGGTTAAGTGGAGGCATCGTTTATAGAATGAAGGTTTTGGTACCTCCTTTTTTCTGATGTGTGCTTTTAGTCCAAAACGTTTGACAATCATGACGAAGTAATTTTCAAATAGGTGTAACGAAATACATTATCTTTCAAGATGGGTTCTTCTGTAACGTATCGATCTCACCCAATAAACATTTATACTAATAAATACCAGATTGAAAGACATCTATTTGTTACCTGTACTAACTATTTCCGTGAGTAGTAATACATTGGGGCTATGTACAGTCCTAGGACCCTTTTAGGAGTAGATGTATTTTATAAGATATAAGATTAGAAGATATATCCAGAGTCTAGACGACTATAGCTTACAAAACCAGCCTGACTGTAATTATTGACAGTGAAATAACACTATTAGATTAATTGAGTTATATTCATGTTATTACTAAATTTCACTTATGTTGTATAATTTACTTTATCGGTGTATTCATTTGTCTATAAAAATGAAATTATTTGCGAACAAATCGCTTGTGCTTAGTCATTTCTACATTCCGACATGCAATCCAGTGTCGTCTCTTCTTCATAAGTTGAAAAGCCGAGTTCTACTTTACAATAATATCGGTGTTTCTTTAGTATTTTCATGTGGGAACGAACTCTCCCATACTTTACTTCTACTATGCTATCTATACTTCTACTATGCTATCTATAAAAAAACGATTCTCGTCTTTAAATTCCAGATAACGCCTCTTGATTGCTTTAACAACGTAACGGTAGATGACAGATGGACATATATCTACTTCGTGACACTCAAACGAAACGCTGATGAAACATAAATTAGTGGCGTAATACGATTTATCTCTAAATAATATATCCCCGTTTAAATCAATGACGGATTTCGCAACACGTTTTTGATAAATGTTTAAATCCAAAGAACAAGAAATAAAAAAGAGATAGACACGATCCTCCTCTGTTAGCCAATGAGCAAAAATGACTTACCGAAAAAGGATAACTCTAACATTTTACGAAGCATCCAACCGTAGGCTCCGCTAAAGTCTAAATGTAAATATGTATTTTGTTTCCTACCTTGCTTCAACGTTAGTATTATTCTTAAATTATTTTAGATCCCGTTTTAAATTACACGTTCACATGGATATATGATTATTCAAAATAAATTAATAAAGTTCACCACCATGGCATATATGCACCTGTTATTGCTTAACAAGCAAAAAACTTCACAAATTCATCTTGATATTGTGAAATCCGCTATGAAGTTACTTCATTGTTGTCAGCTATTGGTCGAATTCGTCTAGATATTGTGACGACTTGTGGGGAGTGTTCCTATAGGGGTGGACTCTACTGTCGTTAACCTGCGGTAAGAAATAAATGCGAGTAACAACACTGTTTTTTTCTAATTATACATCGACAAGTGTTTGAAATTGACAGTCAACTCACCACGTGTTTCACATCCTGTAGGCCCATCCCTTGCTGCCTTTCTTCTGGTTTTGTCTCTCGAATCTGTGAGGAAATTGATTGATGTTTCATTTTGTTCTCTTTACAACTGCCTTTAAAAAGGTCATACATATTACAGTGTATGATGATAGAAATAAATTGAAATATTGCTAAAGTACTTACTTCCAGATGATGGAGGTTGTCCTCTAGACTTTTCCTCAAGTCTGCTAATTCCTTAAATTCTTGGAGTGTTAAAGGCAAGTAGTATTTTTTTTTCTTTCTTGCTTATGTGCAAGTACACTGTTCCGATAAACTTATTTACCGAAACGCCCAAACCTGAGTTTATCTGCACCGAGAGCGTTTTTTCCTTTTTACCGCCCTTCTCCACTTCATTCAGAGTTATCTCTCCAAATGGATATGGTTGAAAAGTAGCCATTTTGCACCGAAATCGAAGTGACGGTTAACGATGTTGGCGCGCTTTTTATATAATCGGTATAGTTACGGAAACAACAGACATCAACCAATGAAAATTTAGATTTACGCAATGGTGAACATGTCAAAATTTGGCTAGAAGAAAAAAAAAACCTCCCGTCTTTCCATTTTCAGTGAATCACGTTGGGTTAAGGTGTTGCGAGATATAAATAAACAACCAATGTTCTACCTTTACGGGGTGGTGAGCAGGGTTTGTGTGAAAACGTATTTTATTTTTGCTGATGTGTGTGTTTTTAGTTAAAAACTATAGATAATTGTAACGAAAAGGTATTACGAAATACCTCTCGCAATGAATGAATAAAAAAATTACATTCTATTAAAATCAACCTTCTGTTCTGTTGCGTATCGGTCTTGTCTAAAATTATATGTGTAACAAATGAATGTCTTTCACTAGCTATGAGTAGTAATGTTTTTTTTTTTTTTGGGGGGGGGGGGGGGTGGGGGGCGGGGTATTGTCCCTCTGTCCCTGTAGGTCCCTCTATCATGAAAGGTCCATGTAGGTCCCTCTGTCCCTTTAGGTCCCTCTATCATGAAAGGTCCCTGTAGGTCCCTCTATGATTGGAGGTCCCTATAGGTCCCTCTATCATGGGAGGTCCCTCTATTCCCTATAATTGGAGGTCCTTATATGAAGTCCCTCCCTTGTCCCTTTGCGAGATCCCTATATGAAGTCCTTATCATGAGGGTCCCTAAAAGTCCCTACCCCTAGAGGGACGTTTACTGAGACCTCCCCTAGGTCCCACTTTTAGATGGGTATATATACATGAACTGAGGTGTATGTTCGACACAATCATCGATGACTCAAGCTCACATCGACCAGATCAAGAAAGAAGACATCAGTGTAACAGACATTTCACCAAATAGAGTCGTTTGCCGACTCAGTCTTACACAGGATGTCCTCATCAGAAAACTTAAAGGTGAGCTTAGGATTTGTTTGATTGAAGAGGGAAAGAAAACGAGACTATCGGGAGAATTTATGAAGAAACTTTTAAGTTTATCGGAGAGTTTGTGGTGTATCTGTGCATTTGTAGAAAAATAGCATGAACAACGAAACAGACAGCTGTGTTGTTGGTCATTCTTTACCCATAATACGTCCACAGCATCCGTCTTTGATCAAATGTCGTAACCGTGTGGACACATTCGTTAATTGGCCAAAACATCATCATCATTCTCCATATCAACTGGCAAGTAATGTTTTTTTTTTATATGGGAATAGAAGACCGTGTTTCATGTGTGGAGTCACTTTGAAGAATTGGAACTATTTTGACGATATCAAAACGGAACATGTTAGGTGGTCAAAAGACTGCCTATTTCAACAGATGATGTTTATCATTTAAATACCATTTTGGAATCATTAGATTATTTAATGATTACATCACTACCGTATCACAATGGACGTGTTGGATAACAGAATACAGAACTATTTGATAGAAAAAACCGAAGCAAAAGCCTATCGGAGAATACTAAAAAATCTGCTGTGTCTCTCTTACGCATACGTTGTGAAACCAAAAATTACAGAACTATTCGTATACTTCGGATGCGAGACTCGTCGAGGTAGTCAGCATGTTCAGCATGAACATGAATGTCTGATGTATTCCGGTGCTGTTGTTATAGACTTACATTTGGACGAAGCATTGGCTTATACTTATCATTTCGAAGTGGAACAAACCTGGCGCGAGTTTGGTATACAGTCTTGCATACCTGCAGATACATTTCATCGGCTGATGAAGGATGAACTTTTGAGAGACGAGAACTACGTGAAACAACGTTATAGCGAAAAAATAAAGAAATATGTGAAGAAAATCGGTGAAGTTCCGACATATCTATTCATTTGACTGTAAGAACGCATAGAGAGTAGGTACATGATGGGTGGTGATCAGTATGTAGACATTAACGTTGATGGTGATGAGCTTCCGGTAATCGTTGAAGAACGCGGTAGACGACGTAGGTACACTTGTCCCATCTGTGTGTGTCATTATGAAAACTACACTGGCAGAGGTGAAAAACGACTAGTAAAACACATATTGGAAGAGCATCCAAAAGACTCTTGGATGTAATGGTGAACGAACAGTAGCTGAAGTAATACTTTGTGAAGAATATTATCATATTATTTGTTCTACTTATAGATGGACACTGTTACCACTCACCCAGTTCATCACCATATGGCAAGCTGTGTCGATCGCTTGATGACGTTTTATCATTGGAACTGTAAACTTCGTCAAACTCCATATCAACTAGCTATCGGTGGATTTTATTACCAAGGTGTCGGTGATTATGTGGAAAAACATTGAAATACTGGAAACATAGAAATTTTTCAGTGGAATGTATTGACATTCATTGTGTTTTACCGTATCCTCCCAGTTCAACACTTGTATAGATATGGAGCCATCAGAAGCTATCAGTATGGGGAACCTATTAAAACTGACATATGCAAATCATGTTCGAGAAATCATAAGTCAAAGACAATGTGACCTTAAAGATGCCTTTATTCATGTGGATGATATCAAGGTGATCCGAGATTTCATTCGAGAGACAGTTCGATTTGATATTCGGCGAAGTGCTAGAAACTGTTTCATATCACAATTGTGCAACGCCGAATGGAGAGTAAACGAACTCAAAACAGAAAAATGGAAAAAATGTGTATGCATCATAAATCATTGTAAAATTCATAAACATTGAATGTAAGCACTTTGATATAATGTAATAAAACATTGAATACGATACATATTCATCTCATTGTCTTTTAAAATGTTGACCGAGGAAGAGAAGCGACGAATAGATGAGGTGTATTACAATTTAGAAAACGGGGGTGGTTTTACGAGTCCAACGAAAGTTCATCAAGTGTTGAAATCCCAAGGATTCACTTCACCAGGTCTGTATAAGATTAGAAGATATATTCAGAGCCTAGACGATTATAGCTTACAAAAACAAGTCAAGCGATCTTTCAAGAGAGCACGAGTGGAAGTAGCCGGTCCTTACGAGGAATATCAAGCTGATCTCGCGGATGTGTCGAATCTCTCTAAACAGAATGATGGTATTCGATTCCTTCTCGTGGTCATAGATGTATTCAGTCGCTTCCTATACCTATAAAAACGAAAACGACAAAAGACGTGTTAGATGCTTTTAGAAAGATAGTCAAACGCACAAAACCCCCAAAATGTCGATGCAGGTAAAGAATTTACCGGAAAATTGATGAGGCAGTATTGCGAAGACAATGATATCAAATACTTCACTAGTCGCAATGAACAGAAAGCATCTGTGGTCGAACGTGTAATCAGAACGCTGCAGACCATGATGTATAGGTATTTTACGAAATATAGGAGTTATGTATATGTAGACAAATTGCAAGATTTCGTCAAGAGTTACAATGCTACACCTCACAGATCATTAAATGGTACGGCTCCAAAAGATTTTAACAAAACCAACGAAGCAGACCTTTTTGGTTACATGTATCTCAGAAAGACAAGACATAGAAAAAAGAAAACAATGATTAAACGGAAACAAATCTTTAGGTTTAAGATTGGAAGCCTGGTGAGAATCTCGCACTTAAAGCAACCGTTTACGAGAGCCTTATCAACAGCAATGGTCCTCAGAGATATTCAAGATCAACAAACGTTTCTTACGCCAAGGTATACCTCAGTATCAGTTATTAGACTTTTTAAAAGATCCAATCACTGGAAATTTTTATCAATCCGAACTACAGAGAGTGGATAAAGACGAAAACGCGTTATGGTACATCGAGGAAAACTTAAAAAGCGCTAAAGGAATGGTCAAATCGAATGGCTCGTAAAATTTGAAGGTTGGCCCTCTAAATATAACCATTGGATAGCAGATAAAGACATCAAAGACGTAAGCAAAGCCTAAGATGTCACATTACGTAGTCATTCACAGCGATGGAAGTAAGAATTACTTTCCACAAAACAAACCTTATCATTTTGGTACACACTTCCAAACACCACTGAATCTACATGGGACTTGGAAAGTTGCATTAATGGACATAACATTAACAACGAGTGGAACAAAGACGAGACAAAACTTGTACTTACACAGTGACGTGTGTGACGAAAGCTTCATCGATGGTGAAAAGGCAACTCTTCTCCGTCCGGTAAGAGCAATAAAAGTAGCCAACTGGACTCAATCGTTCGACGTTCCATACTACGTACCTGTGAAAAAGTCAGAAGTGAGAGATATAGAATTTTACATAAAGACGGGAAATGACGATCTCGCGTCATTCTTAAAAGATCAAGCAACGGTTACACCTCACTTTAAAAAAAATCCTTTTATATCATGAATGTTTCAAAGATGTACGTACCCAACGTTGGGAAATGGATGAAGTATTATCAAGAGGTGGTACGTGGAAAAGAAAATGCTTATGTGAACAATACCAAACGGAACGTGAAGCAATTTGGTGGAGGATTGTCACACAATTCGAACGAATTCATGATTCCCATAGACAAAAACGACAGAGAAGGAGAAAAATCCTTACTTTCACCACGTGAGGTAAACCTCAACATGGTCTCTCCGGCTCAACAAGTCGTAGAACAAGCCAAATCTGAGATGAAACGTAAACGAGTCCCAAAACGTAGTCAGTCTGTCAGGAAACGTCAACGGGCACACACTAGACAGGCGCAGCTAAAGAAACGTAAAACAAGTAAAGTAAAACGGGTACAGCTGAAGAAACGTAAAACAAGTAAAGTTAAACGGAAGGTGAGTAAATTGAAAAAAGTTAAAACAACACTAAAGGCGAAAAGGTGAAGAAGACTAATAAGAGTCTAATATCACAATTGCTGCGTTAAACAAAGATTTCTTCGGAGAAGCACAACCTTCAGAATCGGCCATATTCGACCTTCCACCAACACAGACAGCCGTGGAAAACATTTACTATCAGGACGTGTTACCAATATCTCAGATTACGAGTGATTCCGTGGTGGAATTCGTCGTTAGTGGACAGAACGGTTTGGAATTGATCGATTTCCGGAACACTTTAATATATGCTTAAGGTAAAGATAACGAAAGCGGACAGAAGCGCCATCGCTCTTACAGATGACGTGGGACCAGTCAATTTGTTTTTACCTTCTTTATTTTCCCAAGTAGACGTCACACTACAGGGGAAGACTATCGTGTCTACGACGAGCCATCACCCTTACAAGGCCTACATACAGTCTCTTGAAATATGGTAAAGAAGCAAAGACGACCCAATTGACTACTCAGTTATGGCTAGCAGACGATGAGGGAGACATGGGTGAACATAGCCGTAGATGCGGTTCAAACGGAGCGTTGCTAACAAGAGCTAAACTGTTTGAAGGCGGAAAGGTGGTAGACCTAGTCGGTCCGCTCTATAACGATTTATTTAAGATGGATAGGTATTTATTGAATCAAGTCAACGTTAAATTGTATCGATCAAAACCAAGCTTTTGTCTCTTGTCCGGCACTGCATCGGCCGATTACAAGATAGCAATCGAAGACATTCGAGCAAAGTCAAAGTCAATCCAGCCGTCATCTATGCACAAAGTCAAGCTCTAGAAGTGACCAATGCCAAATATCCGTTTACACAGACTATGGTGAAGCAGATGACCATTTCTACCGGGACGACAAACTTTACTTACGATTATATATTTCAAGGTATGAGACCAAATCTCGTCGTAGTTGGATTTGTTAATGCCACCGCGACCACCGGTGACTACGAACAGAACCCCTGGTTTTTCCAACCATATGACATCACATCTATAGGGCTATACGTTGACGGAATACCAGTAGGCGGTAACCCTTTAAAACTCAAGTACGGAACGACCGGTGGTCAAACCACCATTCCCGTTCTGAGGCACATGCTACAATCGACGGGGAAATGGCTCAACGATACCGGTTCTAACATAGAGAGGGACGGCATTGCAGAAAGATATGCGCTCTATACATTTGAATTGGAAGCTACCTTCCAAACCAATCAATATCTCACCTTATTCAAACATGGAAACGTCAGACTAGAGGTCATCTTGGGGACAGCACTGACTGCAGCGGTAGCCTCCATCATTTATTGTGAATATCCAGGTTACTTCGAAATCAACGCTGCCAGAGATATAGTACTACCATGAACACCTCACAGTTACGTTGTGTCAGAGACTGCGATTCTGTAATGAGAAAAAAAATCATGGGGGTTTACGCTAGGGACGAAGTTCCGAGCGAGATACAAACATTTCCAATCGGATACATCGTCAATACGGACAATAGTGATAGTCCTGGAAGACATTGGTTGGCTTTTTACTGTGAATCTTAGGACAACAAGGACTTTTTTGACAGTTATGGACATTCGCCTAGTTATTTTTCGTTTGAAGCCGACACTTACAACGAAAGACGATTGCAGAGTACCACATCGAGAGTGTGTGGACAATATTGTTTATATTACCTGTTAAATCGTTGCAGAGGAGTGTCAATGGAGTCTATCCTAAGACCATTTGGAAATAACTTAGTCGAAAATGATAATTATGTGTATGAATACATTCAGAATTCGTTTCCTTGCTGTTTTTACAATGTACAAACTCATCAGACATGTTGTTCCGAATTGTAAATACATTTTGTACATTCTGAAATAAAATGTAAATAGTTCAGTTTTGTATTTGTGTCTTCATTTTACAAATAACGATGGCATGGTATACTAGAGAGAGTCTCCTAAAATTTCAATCCCCATGTAGAATCATGGTGTGTGGCGCATCTGGTTCAGGAAAGACAGTTTTGACTCAAAAGATTTTGGGGAATACCAACGGTATGTTTAGCGAACCTCCCAAAAAGATAATCCTATGTTACGACACGTGGCAATCCATCTTCGACGAGTTAAGACAAAACTTGAGGGAAATCACGTTTCATCAAGGTTTACCGAATGAAGATCAGTTTCACGAATGGGGAGATATAGACGGTCATAAATCATTGGTGATCGACGACTGTATGGCTGAAGGAGTGGATAGTCCACATCTAATGAAAATGTTTTGCGTGAAATCTCACCATCAGAATTTAACCGTGAAGTTTTTAGTGCAGAACGTACTCCAGAAAGGAAAAGTCATGCGTACATTGAGTCTAAATACACAATATTTCTTACTATTTAGAAATTAAAGAGATCAATCACAAGTCGAGGCTTTGGGGAGACAAATATTCCCCAGACAGAACGCTCATTTCAGAGAAGCTTATCAGTTGGCAACGTCAAACAGATTTGGATATTTGTTAATCGATGTCTCACCTTCGACTCCGGACGTAAATATCATCGACTTTCACTCCGAAGTACCACAACTTCGCACAAGGATCTTACCGGAAGAGGACACAGTGTTGTATTTTCCTAAAAAACATGAAAAGTTTAGTGGAATTCTGGTTGATAGCATCGAGTAAGCAGAAGAAAGACATATTGTTAACGTTAACAGATCAACAACTGAAGTTTTCAATGGAAATTATTCATAACGTTGCAGCAGATAACATATCCATTTCTGACGAGGATAAAAAGGCTATTACCAAGCACAAAGAAGTCATACATAACCCAGTGGGAACACAACGTCTGGAGAACGTTGCAGTTACTTCAGGATGCAACGTTGCATTTAGGTTGTAGTAATGTTGCAAATGAAAGTTTGGGGAACGTTTTCATACAACGTTCCCACAACGTTACTGAGTTACGATGTGGCAACGTTTTATTTACGTTGTATAAACGTTGTCACAACGTCGTATTATTTTATTTTCTACTATTGTTACCTATTTTGTACAATAAAAACTCAAGTTTTTTTAAACATTATTTTAATGTCTTTATTTCCATGTGTCCATGTGCTTGCACTCCTCCCATCACTCATATCTCTGATGTCTCTGATTACCTCGGTGCATCCAGTTATCACCATTTAATCTGTAAATAGAAAAACAATCAAAACAATTATTATTGATATACCGTAAACTTTTCGGCAATATATCATAACGTGCTCGGTTAACAAATATGCGTGAAACTAAACTTATGCCCGGTACCCTGGTGATACCAAAAACGTACATCCGTTGTACGTACGTACGTGAAGATAAATCATAACATGCCCGATCTGTTTGTAAATAAACACAAGTCAAAATCAAACGCAGTGTATTAAACAAAATACGAATCATATAGAACATACCTTGAATTACTGATCTGTATTCAGGAAGAAAGCTGATTCCATATGTTATTTTGAAAACAAATACATAATCATACAAAGGTGGCAATGGCATAATTATTATAATAATATATTTAGCAAAATTAAGAAAATATGTCCACATTGTCCATGACATTGACTAGACTAAAACACATTAATATGATATAAATTATCAAAATTAATAAAGTAAATATCACCACATGGATTCATGGATTATGACAATTATTATTTCATTTCATATGGATAAGAAATTGTAATAAATGTAAGAATGACTAGAGACTTTATGTAAATTTGGCAATGATATATTTACATACATGTATTTAGCAAAATACTGAAGAACACTTTAATGCACTAGTAAATATGACCAGAGGGACTGTAGTATTAAATTCTTATAACTTCATCTAATGTAATCTCAATGAAAAATCATAATAAATATAAGTATGACTAGAAAACTTAAACACAAAATTCCACACTAGTATAGAATAAACATATTTACAAATGATACCAACTACAGGTACTAACAAGTAATTTACGATTTCAGTGACCTAGCATAAGAGCCCCTTATGTGATCCAACTCTTTTTCAGAGTAACTGTTCTTTTTTGCAGAAGATTTCAAAACCAGCAAGGCTTCAAGAGTGTCATCACCCAATGTTGATCTTTGGTCATTTCTGTTTTTCCTGACACAGGAGAAAACCCTTTCACAATGGGCACTGCTGTGTGGAATTGTCAGAATTCCACACATTACCATTGCCAGCTCCTTAAACATATAGGAATCATCACTGTCTTTAAGACTGCCAATAGCCCATCAGGTTTGGTCAATTCTGTCTCTAATACACTCACTGATATCAGTTGTTTGGTACAAAACAAACTGCTCTGTAACCCGATCCTTGGTGGTTTTAGGTGGTTTAAGACAAGGATATTTCCGTAAGAAGTAATCAATGTCTGATCTCTTTGAGGAGGTTTGAAGTTCAACATCTACTACTTCAGCGGTAGCAAGAAGTGGATCGTCAAGAGGCAATTTCTGGATCATGTAATCACACACTTCTGTGAAGTATCGGACAACATTTTTGTAGAACTCCTTGATTTTACTGTCCCTTAGATGATTGTTTTCTTTATTTTGAATAAATTCTTCAGCTTTTTCACCAAGAACTAACGCTTGATTAGACTTAATGTTATATGGAGGTTTGTACTCCACTTGGGTCACAGGTTTTCCAAGCATTGCACTGGGTTTAACAAACTTTGTCATAACATTTCTCAGAACTTTCAGAAGAGATCTTCTCAACATGTGAATCTTGGGTTGTTCAGCTTGAAGATTCAGTAGGACATCATCAAACACTGTCACAGTATATTCAAGAAACATTACATATAACTTGTTAGTGGGACTGCGAATGAAACCAAATATTGCATCAACCTTTCGTTCAGCATACGTTGGCTCACGACTTGAAGAATCATCAGCACGCTTTTCCTTGGATGGAGGTTTTTGAGTTGCAGTAGCAGAAACCTTAAGCTTAGACTTGTTGAGCTTTTCAACCTGGGAATTATTTTCCTCATTAAAAAAGGCTTTAAGGGCATCCCAGTTGTGTAGCAATCGAGTAATGCACCTGTAGGAAAATAAAAATGAGTGTTGTTTAATGTCATATGCCCATATTAAGGTCACTTACAGTGTCTGTTTTATTTTTTGGAAGCAACTGGAGCAAACTACAGACCTGTAACAACACGTAATTGGCAAATGTCTCACACTTTGTGGAAAAGGAGATACAATTGATTATCACTCTTGGACATTTGATGTGTTCATTGAAAAATAAACCAGTCTCTCACTCGCAGTTATTACCTTCCAATACTCAGCCATCTTGTGACGACATGTTTTAGGTTTTTTCTCTGGACTATGTCAAAAAGCTCCTGGGTACCCCTGAAACGTGATTGCCTCTTATCACTTTTGTTGAAGTAGTAGAAAATGTCAATCAATATTTCATCTACTGGTGGCATTGATGCAGTTGCAGCTTTTTTGGCAGCGATGTGGACGAAATGCAAACACCCCCTTGTGTTTTCCCACCATCACACTTGCATTATCACATCCAAGGGCAAGGCAATTTGTCCAGGGAATGTTGCGCTGATGCAGTTCGTTGTTTATCATGTTATAAATAGCTTCCCCTGAAAAAACAAAAACAGTTTCTTTTCTTCATGTCAGACTTGAACATACTGAATGCAAATAAGTGTGTGCAATCAATGTTTTACATGACAAACTTGGTGGAGTCTTATGAGATGACCATTTTATGATTTTTCTGCAAGCGATATATTATATGCCGGTTTAGAATACAGGACTATGTATATGTCCTAACTTACCATACCCATCACAAATGGTTGTCAGATTGTAGATGTTAATCAGAGGGTAAACACTTTTATTTACTATGTGCACCAATGTAGTATTATCGAGAGAGCACTATGAAGTTGGAAGAAGTTCGCTCTGTCAAATACAAGAATGTCCGTAAAGGACCTGTTAAGTGTATGTCGGATGTTAAACACTACACAAAAGTAACACAGTACTTTTCATATCTCAACATATGCATCCCTTTACCTGTTGCTGAGCCATCACAGATAGGAACTGATAGCAGCTCAGAATTAACTGTTCCCGTGGAAGTGTCTAAACTTCTAATCACCAGAGGGTACTGTTTGCTTTTCTCATCGTTACTACCATCTGTTGAAATTGTAAATGGTCCTTCTTTCATCCTCTGTTGTAAAACATTTTGCTTCATTGAAGAGATTTCTTTGATGAAACATGTTGTCTTGTTTCTTGCACACTTCATCTCTAAAAATGACAATGAACAAAACTTAAACAGGCCCAACATGAAATAAATTTTATATTGAAACACTACAGTCCCATCTGTGAGCATTGTGTTTTAAATCAAAAAAACCTGATGGGACTAGAAACACTACTGACATGAAAATATTACACTGTCAATGACTGTGCTGACATTTTGTTTTTAATATTTTTTTCCAATGTAAGCGGTTTCTTATACGGAGTTGTTAATTATGAGAAGAATCATATAATTTACCTGTAGCTATTTTAGAGTCGGGGAACATTTCCTTGAACACGTTTGGAAGTGTGTCTGCTGTGGACAGTGACAGATTTTTTTCGGCAATGCACTCGCACATCAACAGCTCTGCCTTTGTAACATTTCTTTTTTTGTTCTCCATTGTCTCTGTTTGTTTGCCACAAAAGGAAAGAATAGATCTGTTCCTTTCCACATCAGCAGCTGCTTTCGTGTGACTTTTTCTTTCAACATGTCTCCGGCAATCAAACATTCCAGCATGGCCACAAGAAAAGTCCGAGTTGCAGATTGAACAGTGAACAAATGCGTCTCCTTTTTTGGAAGGACCAAGGCATTTATAAGCCACATGGTATTCAGGGATATAGGTCTGTAAATGTCGCTGTTTAAGTTCATTTGACACGTTCAAATTCTCATCGGTTGCTTTCCTTTTCGGCATTTTCTCCTCTTGAGAATTGTTGATGTGCGGCCATTACGTGACCGAGTTTACCTTGTGCTTTACCATCGGAACGCCTCTAACAGTAACGTTGTTACAGTTCAGTGTAGCGCACCTTGTATCATAGAAGAATCTAGAGAATGCCGCATGCTTTTAATCAACAAAACGCTTTACAATAACGTTCTGTGCTGGTATTACGTAAGCCGTTACAAGACTATGATTTTGGGTGCGTTCGATAGAACACTGAATACACGGAACAGTATACGTAATAGTAAAAAATCAACAAGCAATTCTTTATTTAGCGTATTTTTTTCAAACAAAGCGTAGATGCGTAATTAGCCATCATTTAGCGTAAAAAATACGCCAAAAGCGTACAAGTAAACAGGTCTGTAGATGTAACTGTGAAACCGGTAGTACACCCACCGCGTCGAGTTCCAGTTGCGTTACGCGACAAGTTAAGCAAAGAACTTGTTAGAATGGAAAGTACTGGTGTTATAGAAAAAGTAGATGAACCATCAGACTGGGTTAATTCAATGGTACTGGTTGAAAAACCCAATGGCAAGCTAAGAATTTGTTTGGACCCAAAGGATTTAAATGGTGCTATAAAGCGAGAACATTTCCCACTACCAACCTCAGATGAAGTGAGTAGCAAACTGAGTGGAGCTAAGTTCTTTAGTAAGTTAGATGCCAGCAGTGGTTTTTGGCAGATACCGTTGGACGAGGAAAGTTCAAGATTATGTACATTTAGGGGCGATAAAGGTTTAAGCGCCTTCCTTTTGGCATATGAAGTGCACCCGAAGTGTTTCACAAAACGGTACGGAAAATCTTGGACGGTCTCGACGGAGTACCCTCAATTATTGACGATATATTGATATGGGGATCAACAAAGGAAGAACATGACAGACGTCTAAGAGAAACGTTTGATCGTTGGTTTGGTTGGTTTATTTTGTTTAACGTCCTATTAACAGCTAAGGTCATTTAACGTTTGATCGTATACGCCAAAGTGGGTTGAAATTGAACAGACAAATGTCAGATCCAGCTGACCGAGGTCACATATTTTGGACACACATACTCAGCTGAAGGTCGATCACCAGATAAAAGTAAAGTAGAGGCGGTTGTCAGCATGCCAGTGCCAGAAAACAGAAAGGACTTGGAGAGATTCTAAGGAATGGTGACATATATCGCGAAGTTTGTGCCTGGGTACAGTACAGAGTCTGGTCCATTACACGAACTACTGAGGAAAGATGTTCTGTGGGAATGGACTTCACATCAACAACAGGCGTTTGAAAAACTGAAAGATATGGTGACAAGTGCGCCAGTCTTGAAATACTACAACCCTAAGAAACCTGTCAAATTATCAGTCGATGCTTCACAGAGTGGTCTAGGGGCAGTCCTGTTGCAGGAAGAAGAACCAGTAGAATATGCATCTCGGTCACTGACTGATGGAGAAAAAGGATATGCTCAGATCGAGAAAGAACTGTTGGCAATTGTCTATGGTTGTGAGCGGTTCCAACAATACGTGTATGGACAGAAAGTCGCAGTAGAAACAGACCATAAACCGCTACAAAGTATTATGAAGAAACCACTGTTTGCAGCACCAGCTAGACTGCAGCGTCTGATGTTGAGATTACAAAAATATACGCTGAGTGTGACCTACCGTCCAGGATCTACAATGTACATAGCAGATCAATTATCACGCGCATACCTGAAAACGAGTAAGAGTAGTGACTGTATCACTGAGGAGCTTGAAGCTCAGGTACACATGGTACTTAATAGTTTACCAGTCTCAGCGGAGAAGTTGTCGGAAATAAAACTGGCTACAAAGGAAGACAGTGAGATGAGGACTATAATGGAAATGGTCAAAGATGGCTGGCCAGAGGAGAGGTCAGCTCTTCCCTTGAACATTAGAACATATTGGCCATATCGTGACGAAATCATTGTAAGTGATGGAGTGTTATTCAAGGGAGGAAAGTTGATCATTCCAAATCCAATGCGCAAGCAGATGGTGCAACGTGTTCATTCAAGTCACATGGGAATTGAAAAAAGTCGAGCACGCGCACGCGATATACTGTTTTGGCCAGGGATGTCGTCGGATATCGAGGAACATGTTTCGAGTTGCCCTACGTGTAATCAATTTCAAAACTCAACTCCACGTGAGCCATTACAGCCACATGACATACCTGAACGACCTTGGCAAAAGATTGGATTAGACTTATTCCAGCATCAGGACAACACGTATCTTCTTGCCATAGACTACTATTCAAAGTTTGTAGAACTGTTCCTACTTAAAAATGACACTCGAAGCCAAACAGTCATTACACATTTGAAGTCTTTATTTGCACGCTAAGGAATTCCTGATGAGGTAATGACAGATAATGGACCTCAATTTTCCAGTGATGTGTTCAAAGTCTTTAGCAAAAAATGGGACTTTAAACACACAACCTCCAGTCCAAGATATCCCAGATCTAATGGGATGGTGGAGAGAGGAGTACAGACAGTAAAGAACCTGTTGAAAAAAGCTCAGCAGGATGGCAGAGATCCTTATCTGGCCTTGTTAGAGTACCGGAGCACACCTGTCAATGAGAAAGGATCACCTGCTCAGTTGTTGATGAGTCGACGGCTTAAGACTCCCATTCCAGTGAGTGCACAGTTACTTAAACCAGAAGTGTTAACCGATGTGCGCGAATGTTTCACAGATCGTCAAAGAAAGCAGAAATTATACTATGATCGTGGTACAAAACTGGCAGAAACTCTTAGTAAAGGACAAAGGGTGCGAGTAAAGAGTGATGACAAAAAGGAATGGCACTCTGCTAAGGTTGTCGAAAAGGACCCAGGATCCTCAAGATCCTATAGAGTTAAACGGAAAGATGGAAGCATCATCCGAAGGAATCGAAGTCATATAATTCAAGTTCGCGAAAAAGTCGTCCAGGAAAATCTTGATAACTTGGAATCTTGTGTGTCCCCTGACAGTGACACAATTGATCTTAAATGTGAGGAAGGTGAAACCAAAGAAAATGTCTTAACCTCTCCTGCAGCTGTTGGTTCAACAAATTCAAACGCGTATGTAACTAGGAGTGGTAGACAGTCCAAAACCCCTTCCAGACTGGATGACTATGAAGTGTATTGGTGTTAAGTGACAGTGTTATTCATTATAGTTCATTTGTTTAGTTATTTCCAAAGACTGGGCTAAAGTCAGATAACTTTAACCACATGGTTATTTAATATTATTTCAAATAATTATCATAGTATAAACCATTAAGAACTGATTTAAAAACTTTAAAAGGGAGATGTCACATAATGTTGATAAAGACATTCCGGAATTATCATACCGGAAACGGATCCTATTGCATAATGTATTATGTAAGCTTTGGCATGATCCTGATTAAATCAGTGTTACAAATGGAGCTTGACCTTACTTGACATTATTACAGTTGCAGGGATCGAGTCTGGATGTTCATCAGTTGGGCCCTTTCCACCTACGAAATGCAAACTGCAAATATAGGTATCTTTGGTGACTGTTCTGCCTCGACCTTCTAAGTGCTTCTAGGTGGTCAGGAGAAAGATAACGAAGTCGAATGGGTTAAGTTTACTTGCTTTTAATCTCTTCCCGGTGACATCGTAAAAGCTACAATATAAACAAAGTCACTCTTACAACCTGTACGCTAAGTACAATGTACATGTGTATGTAATTGTAACAAATGTAAGTAGATAAAATAACAAATAACCGGTAACTTATAATGCCTGAAACAATGGCAACTTAAACGCAAGACAACAAACTAAGAATTTAAGGAATATACGCTTAGCTTGAGATGAAATTTGTATTGGAAATATGTTGTCTATTGAAACAAATCATAACCACGTGTTTGGAATGTTGAACAACGTGGTACGGAACTATCGAATACACAAAGTAAATAACTGCATAAAAATGGAATGACAGCTGTCTAGACCGAGATATTTCTTTCATTAAATGTTAACAATAACCAAAAACAATAAAAACTTACATAGGTGGTACTTCTAAGGTAGGCCATTTGCAAGTTTACGTTTCACACAAAGAGATGTAATCTAATATGGCGGCCATGCTGTAATGGCATGGCGAGTGGCGCTCCCTGGCGATCGATCCAAGGGGAGTAACTCTAACTCAAAAATGGTATAAACGCAGTATTGCGATTTTGACTGTGTTAAACAGTACACTCCCTGTCTGATATTTACCATATCACTAAATGTAAACCAAGTTTGACCATATGGCAATAACCAATATAGTTTGGAACATATTTTTGGCATAAACAAACCTACTCTAGACAACAAGTAGAAAATGTAGGATACTACCTTAATACAAAAAATGTATTAAACCAAACAAACAAAATGTTCAAAATAAACTGACACAACATCAAGAGTATAATGACTAGGTGAGTATGCGAGTCAATAAATATGAACTCTTAACAACCTTAGGTATAAAATCTATCTGACTAGAAAATAATACAAGCTCAAATATACATGGAACTTAGGTACATGTTAAGCGTAACAATGCACATAATACTTTCAATAGTAACAGTGGGACTAGAACAATAGCTCTTATCTAATGATAAGTAATTGGCACATACTTTTGGTTTCTAAGTATATCATTGAAAAAACATATATCTTCAATATATACTAACTTAACTAAATAATGAGAGGAAAACGAGAACTATAGTTTCAAACTAACACTACTCAAACTTTTCAAACAATATATTCTCAAACCTAAGAACATCTAACTTTACATTGACTAGAACACATGCAATATAATGTCTTTGATAGAGTATTGTTTTGTATTTGACACAGTTTATTTTCCACATCCTTAGTTCTCAACAAGCATGACCATTTCAGTGACTGGACGAACATAATGGACATCTGACCCATCCTTCCTGGTCCGGACCTCTGCTTTACGAACCTTTCCATCACTATCACTCTGAATGGCATTTACCACGATACCGACAGGCCATTCCATCCTTGGTTGGTTTTTGTCCTTAAGAAGAACTACATCTCCTTCTTTCATGTCTCTAGTCTCTCGATTCCACTTTCTGCGTGTTTGTAGAGTCTGAAGATATCCTTCTCTCCATCGTCTCCAGAACATCTCCGATAAGACCTTGACCCTCTTCCACTGTTCTCTATATAAATCCTTGATGTCAAGGTCAGTGGAATTAAACAACGCTTCAGAAGATGTCTTCTGAGTGAGGAGTGTGGTTGGACTCAATATGACTGGTACTTCAGGATCTGTAGAGATCTGTGCAACTGGCCTCGAATTCATGATCGCACTCACCTCCGCCATCAAGGTCACAAGTACCTCATGGGTAAGGCTTCGGGATGATAGTTCCATGAACATCGCGTCCAAGATTTTCCTCGCCATGCCGATCAATCTCTCCCATACCCCTCCCATATGAGATGAATGGGGGGAGTTGAATTTCCAAACAAGATCTGCGTCCTTTAGGTATCTCTTAATTGGTTCGTCTTCGACATTCACAACCTCAACTGTGTTCATGTCTTTGAACACATTTGCAGCTCCCACAAAGTTTGTGCCTCTGTCGGAACGAAGTTCCTTCACATTCCCCCTGATGGCAATCAGGCGACGCAATGCATTGATGAATGAGCTTGTGCTCATTTCTTCCACAACTTCTATGTGTACAGCTCGTGTTCCGAGACATGTGAATAGAATTGCCCAACGTTTGGAGTTCGCGGAACCACCTCTGGTTTTTCTTGTTATAATGTTCCAGGGTCCAAAGGCATCAACTCCTACATTAGTAAATGGAGGAGCTGGAATTAGTCTGTCTGGCGGTAAGTCCGCCATTTTTTGGAGTTGTACACTTCCTCGCAGTTTTTTGCATGGTACACAATCATGCAGGACTTTCGAAATCAACCGTTTCGCGCCAATGATCCAAAATCCATGACTACGAATGGATCCTTCTGTGAGTATTCGTCCTTGATGTTTAACTTTGTCGTGAAAGTGTCTCACTAGCAGTTTTGCAATAGATGACTTGTTGGACACTATGATTGGGTGGGCTTCCTCCAGTGGGAGACAACTTTGACCTAAGCGACCTCCAACCCGCATGATTCCATCAGAGTCGAGGAACGGCGCGAGCCTAATGATGGTTGATGCAGAAGCTATGGGTTTACTCTCCTTCAAGGACTCTATTTCCATTGGGAATTGATCGCTCTGGTGCATACGGAGAAGGAGATGTTCAGCTGCATTGCGATCCTCACGTCCGTTTGTCTCCAATGAATGCGTGTTCTTGTACCGACTTTTGAATTTTCTGATGTATCCCTTGATGCGTACGATTACGTTCACAAGTCGCCGCCAGTAAGAAAAACCTTGGAGGAGATTGTCAAGGAATTCCTCCTTGATTCCCGTTTTCCTGGTCTCAACCCTGAGTTCCTTGTCATCTTCAGGACATATAAGCGGAAAGTGTTCCGTAGCTGCTAAGTTCTGAGAGTGTTTTCGTAGATTCTCTGGTGTCTGGAGCCACTTATCTAGTTCATTAGATGAAGAAACACCCCTGGTGCCACAATCTGCTGGATTGTCTTTGGTGGAAATGTAGTTCCATTGACTGGGACTCGAATGCCTCAGTATACGTTCTACCCTGTTGCTCACGTAATTGTAGAACCTCCTGGTTTTGTTATTAATGTAGCCCAACACAACTTTGCTGTCTGTGTAGTATTGGACAGTATCAAGGTCAACATCTAAGTTGTCAATGACAATTTGGGCAAGTTCTGTTGCTAATAAGGCCCCGCACAGTTCCAATCGAGGTATGGAATGACCATGGGAGGGGGCTAGTTTAGTCTTCCCCATAACAAATCCAGTGTACTGTATCTCCTCTCGACAGACCTTGAGGTAAGCTACGGCACTGACAGCCTTCTCCGATGCGTCTGAGAAAACATGTAGCTCCGCATTCCCTGCCGTGCTGAGTGACAAAGGTACTATCATGCGTGGGACCTTGAAGTCTTTAAGTGTTCTGACTGTTTCCTTGAAGACTTTCCATTTTTTCTCCAGATCTTGTTCAATCGGTTCATCCCAGTTATAGCCTGTAGTAATTTCCCTCATGAGTATCTTCCCCTGAATAGTGACTGGGGCCACAAACCCAAGTGGGTCATATATGCTATTCAACTCTGACAACATGCTGCGCCTTGTTAGTGGTGTGTTGCTAGTCTTCACTTCAATGTCAAACTTGAACTCATCGGAGGCCATATCCCATTCAAGGCCCAGACTCCTGTGTGTTGGTAATGGGTCTTGCTCCAGTCTTAATGATTTGACCTCTTTACCCAGATCTTCAACCGGGAAGGCGCTAATAACCTTAGGATTGTTTGAGACAATCTTGTGCAGTCTAAGGTTACCTCCCTTCTTAAGAGCCATCTGTGTTTTTTCTATGAGACTTATGACCTCATCTTCTTCTGGTAGCGACGCGAGAGCATCGTCAACATAAAAGTTCCGCTCTACTAAATCTTTTACGGTGGGGTCAACGTCCTGGCTATCCACACTTTTTTTAAGCCCGTAGTTGGCAACAGCGGGGGAGGGACTATTCCCAAACACATGAGCCCGCATGCGATACTCAATAAGTTCAAGGTTAGGATTGTTGTTTCTGTACCAGAAAAATCGGAGGTAGTCACGATGGTCTTCCCTGACCAAAAATGAGTAAAACATTTGCTCTATATCCGCTGCGAAGGCAACTCGGTCCTTTCGGAATCTCAGAAGTATACCTAACAGTTCGTTGGTCAGGTTAGGACCTGAAAGTAGGACCTGATTCAGGGATATGCCGTTGTAAGTTGCTGATGAATCGAACACCCCTCTAATTTGATCTGGTTTTTGAGGATGGTACACACCAAATATGGGCAGGTACCAGACTTCGTCTGAAGGGGTTGGGGCTACCTCAGCCGCACCGGAGCTCAAGACTTTGTCCATGAATGTGACAAAATGTTCTGTCTTGGTAGGATTTCTTTTGAGTGAATTGTCTAGTATCATAGCACGTTTGAAAGCCATTCTACGATTATTGGGCATCCGGTCGCGTGGTAGACGAAATGGTAGAGGTGCGATCCAATTACCATCTCCATTTCTGAACATTTCCTTCTCCATTATACCCACGAACTGTCGATCTTCCACGGAAGTTCCGACCTTGTCATCGTTTTTTGTCCTTTGGAAGAGAAGGTCATTGTTGTTTAACATAATGTCTTCTTTTACCATCAGCTGATTTTTGCATGGTTCAAATATAGTCCCTCGGCCATCCTTAAGTACGCTCGTTTTTCGCGCATGAACTTCGGTCATTGAAGGTTTGTGAATGTTACCGAGGCAGACGTCTCCAATAACAACCCATCCCAACCCTAGTTTCTGAGCGAAGGGGGAGTTCTTTGGACCGGTAATCTGTCTGTAAACTTGATGGACATCTGGAATGTCCCTTCCCAATAAAAGTCCAATGCTACAGTCGGCCCTGTACGGCAATATAGGTACATCCTTCAGGTGGTCCAAATGCTGTATAACTTCTGGTGTAGCGATTTCCGATCGGTCTTCTGGTATGTCTGTACATTCTAAGAGTGCTGGCAACTGCCTTCGGTATGTATTGTTCATAGATTCCACCGTGTAACCAAACGCTTTTCGCCCACTCATCCCGAAACTGCCAGAACAAGATGACAAAGTGTACTTCACCTCCTCCCCAACAACATTCATGGCATCGAGGAGGTCCGGCGACGCTAGGCTGTGATTACTCTGATCATCTAAGATGGCATACACGTTGACCGACTTCTCTGGGTGATTATTAGGGTACACCTTCACCAGAATTATCTTGGCACATGACCTCCCTGTGAAATCTCCACACACCGATGTACACTTAGCGGTAATGCTCTCCCTGTCGTGATGAGTTCCGGGTTGTGCATTCTCGTCAGCAGGTGTGTTTTTGGTGTTCGTGGCTTTCTGTCCTTTCATCTTATCTTTCCTCATTCCGTTGCTGTTTGAGTTAAAGTGCATACAAGTAGGATGATGAGGTGACCCACATTCTTCACACTTGATGTTAGCCTTACATTCTCTCGCTATGTGAGAGTCCTCGCAACATTTAAAGCACATTCTGTTGTCGCGAAGAATATTCTTGCGTTCATCCAGGCTCCTCTGCTTGAACAGTTTGCATTCACTTAGTTTGTGACTAGCATATTTGTGGATGGGGCATCCCTTGTGTTCCTGACTTGAGGATGGAGGTACCTGTAATGTTGTCTTCCTTATTTGAACATTGGGTTTAGGTGGTTTTGTGTCTTGACTCTCGTATTTAAAACTGGGGTCGTTGAGCATCGTTGCCATGTCAGATATAAATGAGACAAAATGGCTGAGTGGTGGGTACGAGACTTTGTGAGTAATCTTATATCTCGTCGCTCTCTCTGTCCATTTTGTCTGTAGGTGTCCCGGCAGCTTAGATACTACTGGGTTTACTCCAGTGGAAGAGTCAAAGTAGGAGAGCAGAGAAGCGTACCTGAGGTCCTCCCTGAGAGACTGGATCTCGGATAAAATATCCAGCAGGTCATACAATCTGCTGTAATCTTTCACGACGATTCTCTGAAAGTCTGTGATTTTGACTTTAAGTGAGTTCTCAATTAGTTCCGGTGCTCCATATCGCTCCTCTAGTCTGGCCCATATTCTTGTTAGTCCTATGTCAGGGTTGTGCGAATTAGACGTCCTCAAACTTAGAACTTGTTTAGAGGAATGAGGTCCTAGCCATTTAATCAGTAGGTCAATTTCCTCAGCTGGTGTCACGCATTGAAGTTCCCTCACAGCACCTTTGAAGGAGTTTTTCCAGGCGGTGAATGAGGCTGGATCATCATCAAACTTTGAAAATCTAGCCATATTCAAGTCCTTTCTGGCTAAATATCTGGTAATAGCCTGTGATTCGGACACTGGTTCTTTCCGATTTATCGCTAACGATACATTTGGTGCAGATTGTAGAAAGGGTCTAGCTTCTGGCGATAATGTAGACTGACCTAATGGTTCTGGCGCTGATGGATTTCCAAACTCTACCCTGGGAGGTAATGGGGGTCTCCTGTATGGTGTCGAAGCTATCGATGTGGCCATGGCAGGTGGTTGGCTTAATACGGAGTTGTGAATAAGTCCATCGGATTGTGTGGCAAAATTATTGTAATGAAAAATTTGTTGTGGAATCTGTTGTCCTGCATGTTGAGGGAAAGGCAGTGGTACAAATGATGTAGGATGCCTGCTGGGTGGTGAGGTTACATATGTATACCCGAAGGGTGGTTGACATTGAGGAGGGACTGGTGGTGCGTTCATCCCGGTTACCTCAATCTCTTCTTCCATCCTTTGGTCCTCGAAAATACTTCTTTCAAGTTCCTCTAATATCTTTGATTTAGCGTCCGAAATGTTTAGTTCTGTTTTGATTTGTAGTTCTTCCTCCTTAATTTTCAATTTTAACCTTTCTGCTTCAATTTCGTGCTGTTCCTTTAAGGCAGCCTTTCGTGTTAGCAGTTCAGCCTTTTTCTGGCTCTCATGAAGTTTGGCAATGGAGATTTGGCTAGTATTTGACTTTCTACTTATTTGAGATCTATTATCATCCTGTATAGAAGTACTGTGCAAGCGACTTGGTCGAACTGTTGAATTATCATGATCCATAAACCACTGTTCTACTGCATGCTTTGTATTGATATAGATGATGTTTTTACTTTGAAACCAATCATTGTCAGTTATTGCATCGTTTTCGTTGTACAGCTGTTGTAGATCATCATGGATTTGTAATATTTCTTCGTAAGTATTTAACCACTGTGAGTATGTTTCCCTTACTTTTTGAACATCATCAGATTCAACTAACAGATTTTCTAAAATTCCACAAAGTTTTTCAATTGTTTTTATACCATCGAGTCTCTTCTTTTGCTTGGTTTGAACTTGATAGAGATGGCCCTTTTCTGTTAACGTTCTCTCTCTTGTTTCGTCGTTTCGTTCCATGTCTGGCGAAGTTGAACTACCGTTGAAGTCTATCTTTTACTGTTCTGCCT
Organism: Pecten maximus; assembly: GCF_902652985.1. Classification (NCBI taxonomy): domain Eukaryota; kingdom Metazoa; phylum Mollusca; class Bivalvia; order Pectinida; family Pectinidae; genus Pecten; species Pecten maximus. The sequence continues at coordinate 14,451,461 of NC_047031.1, read as the reverse complement.
CGACCTTCTAAGTGCTTCTAGGTGGTCAGGAGAAAGATAACGAAGTCGAATGGGTTAAGTTTACTTGCTTTTAATCTCTTCCCGGTGACATCGTAAAAGCTACAATATAAACAAAGTCACTCTTACAACCTGTACGCTAAGTACAATGTACATGTGTATGTAATTGTAACAAATGTAAGTAGATAAAATAACAAATAACCGGTAACTTATAATGCCTGAAACAATGGCAACTTAAACGCAAGACAACAAACTAAGAATTTAAGGAATATACGCTTAGCTTGAGATGAAATTTGTATTGGAAATATGTTGTCTATTGAAACAAATCATAACCACGTGTTTGGAATGTTGAACAACGTGGTACGGAACTATCGAATACACAAAGTAAATAACTGCATAAAAATGGAATGACAGCTGTCTAGACCGAGATATTTCTTTCATTAAATGTTAACAATAACCAAAAACAATAAAAACTTACATAGGTGGTACTTCTAAGGTAGGCCATTTGCAAGTTTACGTTTCACACAAAGAGATGTAATCTAATATGGCGGCCATGCTGTAATGGCATGGCGAGTGGCGCTCCCTGGCGATCGATCCAAGGGGAGTAACTCTAACTCAAAAATGGTATAAACGCAGTATTGCGATTTTGACTGTGTTAAACAGTACAGTGACGTTTCTCTCAGAGAAATTTTCACGACAGCAAGCTTTGCTCCATCAGATGCACGTCTCGGGGTTCTTTTTCATCTGAGGGAATCTGATGAAAAACACTCCTTGCATTTCTTCTCTGCTTGCATATCTTGAGTAACTGTTACATTTCCCATATGCACAGTGATTTGTCGCTCCTTTCTTTATCGAGCCTATCGTTGAAACCGACGCCATGCCGTAGCCTACATAGCTAGTTCGCGGCTAGTTTGTCCGAAAAAGATGGCGCCCGGCGCAATGCATACTGGGATAGAATCTATTTATAGATCTAGGTTATCGATCGGTGCTATTAGCATAACTAGAATGCATAGCTTGTATAATCTGTCAATTTGTTTCAAGTCATTTCGTCCCAAAAAATATATAGCTATATACGGTGCCGAAATGGTTTCTTTCAGATGCATGCTGTGACGAAATGTTTTGCTTCGATGACATCAACAAAATGCCAATTCGCCCTGAAAGTGAAAAACACAAATCTCATTTAATAGCAAAATAATGGATGCAGGCTTTCAATATCAATGTAGTAATTTGGTGCGGTATACAGCTTAAGCGTTAAGGAATTGGTATTATTATTATAATTGGTAGCTGAAACAATTATTTTTGCAGTGTTCATCTAGAGCTATCTCAAAATTTAAAGTGCTGCCCGCCTCTACAACAGATTGTGGCAAGCTGTTGCATATATCTACTATTCTTTGACTGAAAAAGTTTTTCCTTATATGCAGACGACATCTTTTCTGATATATTTCTGCCCTGCAGGTAGGGCGAAGAAATGTACCTGTAAAGGCCTTTGGAGCAGAATAGTAGAATTATGTTCTGCATACTTACTTGTATGCAGAACATAATTCTACTATTCTGCTCCAAAGGCCTTTTTCCTCATATTTTTTAAGATTTCTGGGAGGTTTCTTGTCACTTAACCAGTCTTTCACCGCTTCCATTGGCGAGGAGGAACACATTTCGTTGAGCTCATCTGCATATATTTACATTCTGTGTTGCATTTGCCTATATGTCGTTAGTAAACCAAATTGTATTCATGAGACTGTATACTACAATTTACAGTGATTCGGTCAGTGTAGGAATACAGCTTCAGGTGTTGTAGGTTAAAACAATGGTCCCCAGTTACATTCGGTCTAGAGAGCATTCGAATGCTAGCATTTATCTACATAAACCACCACAAAAAAGCAACGCAAGTTATGAGAGTAAAATTTAATAATAAAAAAAAATATTATAGGCTCTATTCCTGATCTATAGGAAGTAATCAAATTGTCACTGTCGTCACACAGGGGTTCGTTGTCGAATTGTCAGAAATGCTAGACACGCCAACATTTAAATTCCAGCATTTATAAAAAAGAATCTTACGAAAAATCGGCAGTATCGACGTGGTTTATGTTATTCACTGATGTCAAAGGCCCACTATATTCCAAAATCGAGCCCCTGTGAAGTTGAACATCGTCTGCTAAGTTAGCGACACTGATGTGACCGGTTAGACTGGATTATGTTTCTAATGAAATATCCTTGGAATCGTTTTCACCTACTCTCAAGACGACGTTCATTTAGAATTTAAGAGATAATATTCCTCTGAAAATAACGTATATCCAGTCGATAGAAACATAAGTGTTTCCGAGGAATCGAGTCTGTCCAGTACAATACCCGTTCAACGCCGCATCACTTCTAAATGTTAACCGTATATCATTGCGCCGAAAAACGGCTTTATTTTTAAACAATCAGAAATTATGCAATTGTGAACAATTTGAAGATATCTAGAAACGTTTATAAAATATACTATAAAGCCAAATTGTGCAAAAAAACATTTAACGACATGAGGGACTTTATTATTCTTTCTGGAAATTTCGGCTGTTCCGGTATTTGAACTTAATGATGTCAGTGATGGGAGAAGCGGCAAATTTAAACGCGTCTTAAGCTACAGTAAATAAAATAAAATTAGAAATGTAAATATAAGCATTGAACTGTTACCAAATGGTAGTATACAGTCGATATGAATACAATTTGGGTGACAGATAAATATTTCATTAGGGCGACATGAAATATCAGTTCAATGCTTAAAAGGATATTTCGCATCTGGATTAAGCAGATGGAAAGTAACCATACCCAATGACCAAATGTCCATTCGTTTTAGCGTTCCAATGTCAGCATGTGTAGTGCGTCCAAGAATGGCTTCAGGGGCCATATAAATAGGTGAACCTCTTTATCAAATTTAAAGTGCTTGTTCTATATAAGGTTCGAGTTTGCATCAGCAATGATCTGGATTCCCCAGATGTCAGTAAGTTTGGCTACAACTGGTTTATTGAGCCACCAATACTTTAGATCTTCCTCCCTGCATTCCAAATAATGTTGGTTTGACACAAGGATGTTATCAGGTTTTAAATCACGATGAACTATTTCTTTCTCGTGCAGATAGTCCAGGCCTGTACATATATCTAACGCTTAATGATAGGGCATGTGTTCAAAACCTTCGAAGCCATTAATTCGATCGCACGTTTTCAAAAGATCCTTTACATTTGAAACAGAATCATTGTTCAGATTGAGTGTTTCAAAAGAGAATGACATAAATTCTAGAAGGGAGTTATCAGTCATTGGATATCCGTGAATTTGCAAAACATTTGGATGCCCTTTCAATGATGCCATCAATTTTGCTTCCTTAAGAAATAAATCATTCTCATTGTCTGTATTTTGTAACTCGCAACTCCGCATTTTGCAACTCGCAACTCGAAGAAAGAAACTCTCTTCTTACGCCCTACCTGCAGGGCCAACTCTAATAGAATAAACTAGATTTACATGATTTGGTGTTGTGCATTAGGTACTTTTATTCACTTTTAATTGGAATACTATGAATAATATATTCCTGGATAAAATGCAGTATATATAATGAGGTAAGTGAGACTTCTGTATCCATGTGTATAAATTGACCATGTGCTGTAGCACGTGCTTATGTTGTTTTGTGTTTATATTCTAGGTGATGGAAGTTCACCTAAGGTCAGATTTATTCATATTCGGAATGGGAGCAATTTCAGATTGTCCAGAATTAATCTCACTTCAGATTTTTGTGCTGTAGATTCTAATTATATATTAATTTATCAACAAATTGAAGAAAACAAAATTGTTCTTTAAATCTTGAGCTTTATCCACAATATTTTGATGAATTATTGTATTTGATTTTTCGGCATAGCCGTATAATTTTCTTTTGACAGGTGGCGTTACTGGTCAAGATGAAGTATGTGATTGGTCAATGTAGCCGAAAATGCAGATATGCAGTTAAAAACGAAACAAAGATAAGATTGAATGCAAGCTGAATAAGTAGATTATCTTTTTAAATGACACATTAATAAAATCATATTCCTGATTCAAATGCAGTTTTATTATTACTAAAAATGATTCAAACTAAGATAATTTTGTTATTCGTGCTAAAACGCTTGAGTTCGGTAATTTATTTCACCATTACAAGAGGCCCATGGGGCCTGTATCGCTCACCTGGTTGGATTTGACCAAATATCAAAATAATGTTCATGTTCAATTCCTTTTGTTTGTTAACCTCAAACAATGCTATTTATGGTTATAGTGTGGGGATCCCAACTGCTTTAAAGAAATAATGAAGTCCAGACTCTCTGAGTTTACAACATGCATTTATAACTTTATAACTAGTAGTGATTTAAAGGAATTACCTCTATTTCCCATATGGGGCCCCGCCCCTTTTGCCCCTCGGAGTCAGAGTCACCATTTATGCAAAATCTGTTCCCCTTCCCCCAAGAATGTTTCTTACTAAATTGGGTTCAAATCCATTCATAACTTTATGGCTAGTAGCGATTTTAAGGAATTACTTCTATTTCCCCATTAGGCCCCGCCCCTTTGGCCCCTCAGGGGTCAGAGTCACCATTTATGCAAAATCTGTTCCCCTTCCCCCAAGAATGTTTCTTACTAAATTGGGTTCAAATCCATTCATAACTTTATGACTAGTAGCGATTTTAAGGAATTACCTCTATTTCCCCATTAGGCCCCGCCCCTTTGGCCCCTTGGGGGTCAGAGTCACCATTTATTTAAAATCTGTTCCCCTTCCCTGAAGGATGTTTCTGACCAAATTGGGTTCAAATCCTTTCATAACTTTATGACTAGTAGCGAGTTGATGGATTTACATCTATTTCCCCATTAGGCCCCGCCCCTTGGGGTCAGAGTAACCATTTATGCAAAATCTGTTCCCCTTCCCCAAAGGATGTTTCTGACCAAATTGGGTTCAAATCCATTCATAACTTTATGACTGGTAGCGATTTGAAGGAATCGCCTCTATTTCCCCATTAGGCCCCGCCCCTTTGGCCCCTAGGGGGTCAGAGTCACCATTTATGCAAAATCTGTTCCCCTTCCCCAAAGGATGTTTCTGACCAAATTGGGTTCAAATCCATTCATAACTTTATGACTAGTAGCGATTTAAAGGAATTGCCTTAATTTCCCCTATTGGGCCCTGCCCCTCAGGCCCCTTGGGGGTCAGAGTCACCATTTATGCAAAATCTGATCCCCTTCCCCGAAGGATGTTTCTGACCGAATTGGGTTCAAATCCATTCATAACTTTATGACTAGTAGCGATTTGAAGGAATTACCTCTATTTCCCCATTAGGCCCCGCCCCTTTGGCCCCTTGGGGGTCAGAGTAACCATTTATGCAAAATCTGTTCCCCTTCCCCAAAGGATGTTTCTGACCAAATCGGGTTCAAATCCATTCATAACTTTATGACTAGTAGCGATTTGAAGGAATTACCTCTATTTCCCCATTAGGCCCCACCCCTTTGGCCCCTTCGAGGTCAGAGTAACCATTTATGCAAAATCTGTTCCCCTTCCCCAAAGGATGTTTCTGACCAAATTGGGTTCAAATCCATTCATAACTTTATGACTAGTAGCGATTTAAAGGAATTGCCTCAATTTCCCCTATTGGGCCCCGCCCCTCAGGCCCCTTGGGGGTCAGAGTCACCATTTATGCAAAATCTGATCCCCTTCTGCCAAGGATGTTTCTGACCAAATTTGGTCAAAATCCAATAAGAACTTTTTGACTAGTAGCGATTTGAAGCAAATGTTGACGGACGGACGACGGACGCTGCACCATGGCATAAGCTCACCGGACCTTCGGTCCAGGTGAGCTAATAACCATCAGCATTAAAACTATGCCTTTTATCTTTTTTAAAGATATTTCTTGTTTCTGGTACTTTAGAAATTACCGAAAAAATTATCTGAGCTCTTATCTCAGCTGCTAAAAACTAGACTTTTTCAAAAGGCTCCGCCTCTTGCATTTTATAGTCTGCCCCCCGGTTAATCTCTAACAACATCCCATTAGGGGTCACGTCGGGGTGACCTTTTGGATTAGCCAATCAAATGACTGCTTCCATAATAGTGAATTGTATGTGTCCGAATTAACATGACCAGAGTGCATAGCTGTCAATTTGTTTCAAGTCATTTCGTCACAGAAAACATATAGCTATGAATTTATACATGGTGTACCGAGATGGTTTATTTCAGTTTCGACAAATTGACAATTCACCCTGAAAGTGAAATACCCTGATGCGATGTTAGACGTTCATGTAACGTAGTGAGAATGGCCATCTAGATTTTAATTAGATTGGGTTTCTTCGATGGGGAGTATTCTCCAGTCGACCACCTCTTGTAAGAAATGAATGTAAACAAGAACACCAACGCTAGTAAGTAATGTTTCAACACATAGGGGCTGCTCGGGTGGGCTGTTCTGAGCTGTTCCGAACTGTTCCGCACAACACGATGTCCCGAGTGCAAATGGAAAGGAAGTTGATACTATACAATATGGCGGACATGGCGCTGATGACTGTTGTTGCCGATTTCATGGGTGTATTTGACGCATGGAGGAAGACGATATAGATCAGGACTGTCTACCCGTATTTCTGAACGGACTGATAGAACTTTTGTAAGCTATTTGGTGTTTTTTTATAAAAAAAAACAAACGAAATACTATAAAAACAGATCTGCATATTGTACGGTACCGTGCCAAAAGCTAGTAGTACTGGAGTAGGCAGTCTATATGTGGTTGACAAGCTAACATTAAAGCGACTATTCGGGGAAGAAATAGGTCAAAGTTGAAAAAACAGCAAATTAATAAAGAAAATACTCTCTTATGAAAAATTCTGATTTAAGTTTTGGCGATATGTAACCCCTAGAATTAAAAAAAAAAATATTCAGGGGAATCCTCTCGCTGTCGAATGACGAGATAAAATGCAAATTTCCCGCAAATTTGGGCGCATGCGCAAGAATCTAGGTTTGTAGAATGTAAACATAACTGACAGAAACATGGCTTTCGAAGCCAAGAGATATCGGCCTAAAACTGTTACGAGTTCGGCAACAAAGCGACGTAAACAGAAATGGTCACAGGACAACCCGGTCGTACGACTTGGGAAGCAACACACTAGGTGGGAGTCATTTAAAGAAGAAAATGGTTGCTCTACAAACGAGAATGCAGCACGGATTCTTCTGGATAAGTGGTAAGCCCGTAGCCTGCGTAGGGTCAGTTCTATTGTCGCATGTAACTCGTAAATTCCATAATTTTGTTGGCAAACAATGCATAAAGTATGTTGCTTGAGCAAATAATATTGGTGTATGGCTTTAAATACAAGTTCCGTTTTGTTCCATTCTTTGAAATGTGGTAAAAATTACGATTTGTGGGGAAAAGATTGTCATTATAACTGTATAATTCTTAGCAGTACATTATTATTTTTACATTTTTCAGGTACACTTCAGTGACACAAGAAGTTCATGCAGGTGAAGACATCTCAACACCAGTTGGAACTTCTATGGGACCGCCATCACATCTGTGCACCCCGACACCAGTTACATCTACGCCTGCACATGCCCATAAAGAACCTATAGATAGACCTGTACAAATGTCCGATGTCTCAGATATAGAGTAAGTTCTTGGATCTAACTATGTTGGATTTATAACCTCTCAAAATATACATTGATGTATCTTAATTTTTTTATTCAGTGTTTATCATTCTGTGTTGAGGTAAACTCTAGCAGGTCACACATAAATGACATTGTAATTCCATCAATGTTTTTACTATTTTGTTTTTACAACATATTTTAACTGTTAGACCCAGCACAATATTGTAGGTAGGGTGAGCAGTCAAACATACTCAATTTATATTCTGTAATTATAAACATGCTTCGCTGCTGCATGTCATGAATTATACATCATTTCGGGAATATATATTTGCTTTTAAAAGAATTGTGTAATTTTTCATAATTTTAATATTTCAGAGCTCAGTCATCACACTCGTCTGATTTATCTAGTGTGGACGCATTACAATCAGACTCCGAGAGTAACATTAATTCCAGCTTGCTTTCCCGTTATCAACAGAAGGCTAAAGAGGCTGACACCTCATTTATTGAGTAAGTTTGTTGTGTTATTTTTATGGTGTGTTCATGTTGCTATAATAATACATTTACTTGTATATAGTAAAGAGGTATTGGTACGCCCCATATCCCTGCAGGACATTATGTTCTGTCAACTGTCATCCTGCACACAATCTGGTTTGGTCTGTCTCCAGCACTACTTGTCATTGGAACTATAAACTTGGGTAACGTTACTTTTCCCCAGATGAGAAGTATGTACCAAAACTAGTTAACTGTGACCTTTATTTTGACATTAAACATACATAAAGGATTTGGCTTATGCTGACTATTACATTAATTGTCTCAAGAATTTAACTTGCTTATTTGGTCTCAGCTCTACCAAGGAGAGTATGTCTTATTGGACCTTCACTAACAAAGTCCAACATTAAGAGAAAAAAAAAACTTTCAAAAGCAGAATATGTTATACACACTGTTGTTTTTTACTTGTTAATTATTAAATGAGGATTTCTCTGTCAGAATCATAGTTTTGTGGGTTTGAACTCATCCTGCTATGGTAAAGTTTGAAATATTTATTGTATTTCCAAGACAAATTGTTCTTTATCCAGGTGTGTTCGTGGTTATTATCTCACCTGGTAAAAAGGACCAAGGTGAACTCATGTCATACTGTCGAGTCTGTCTTTATAACCGCTGGTACCCATTGTACAAATGGTAGGACTGAGTGACCCAACAGGTGGCTGGGGGACAGGGCCAAAAGTGGTTAATACAGGTCCTATGGCCCTCTTGCTATAAGACACTTTGATTCCATTTGACTTTCAAAATAATGAAATCATCTGTCAAAAAGACTATTTTCATAGTTTATATTTTACTATGGATTATGACTTATGTTTAGATGCCAATGGGTTCTGTTCACTTTTGCTTTGGATTTATTGTAGAGTTACTTTAATTGGAGAAAGTGAAGATGATGAAAATGAGGAAGAGTTGTACAAAGAGGACCCAACATATGATCCAAGTTATAGTGAGATTGAGGAAGAGGAGGAATACAACCTAGATCTTGACATGGATTTGGAAATGTCATTATGGTTAGTTACTAAAAACTAAAACTTTTCTGTCAAAAATCATATCTCCCCAAGTCCACTACCAGTCATCCAGATTGCCTCACAGTGCTTTCTAGATAAATGTTGCTGTCATATTGATTTCATTTACTGAATGAGCAACTCAGTAGCTGGTCTCTTTACTTCTAGTTCTACTTGTAATTTGAAGTCGAGTGACCTATTCTTATCATTTGTTTTCATGAGTATACTTTCCAATTTAAAACAAGTTACAATTTTGGTTTCTTCATAATAATTGTGGAACTCAAAATATCTGTCAATGTCATTCAAGGTCACACAGGTCTAACATCCTCAATTGTAAACTAAAAGGACATTTTTGTCAATAACCAAGAAACATATTATTATAAATCTGATATTGTGTCTGTAATATGCTGCTGTGGAGGACTACTGGTGCGGCGTCCGACGTCTGTCCGTCTGTCTTTCTGACTGGCCGTCCGACGTCAACTTTTTACTTGAAACAACTTCTTCTCAATAACCAAGAGGCACAGGGACTTGATATTATCATGCTGGTGTAAAAGGCCACCAAGTTTGTTCAAAATGAATGACCTTGACATTCATTCTATGTAATTTGGGTTAAATAGGCTTAATCTTAAAAAGAAATGGTTTCTCAATAACAAAGGCTCTGAGACCTAATATTAGGCTAATAGTATGCTGGAATGAAGGACTAGAAAGTTAATTGACATTGATAAACCTAGCCTACTCTGATATTTTGATAAAGTTGAATCTTCATAGTATATGCAGAAATAACTGAGATAACTTCAAAGTTGGGCCTCTTGTTTAAATGAATTACATTGTCTTTTACTATCCAGTATACCTCAGACACATCACCATGAACACTTGCCAATGGCTGAAGATCCCATTGAAATGGAAGAGGTTGATGTTGATGATGAGCTTACAGAGGATGAAGGAGACATTGTGGAAACAGACACTCAAAGTGATCCTGTTTAAGAACGGAAATCAATATGCTTCCAAAGTGCCCTGGTGGAACTGGCGTCACTTCGAATACCCACAACTTGTCAAAGAAAAGCATGTGGTGCAAATATCACTGTCCAGTGCAGATGTGTTGGATGTGCAGTACGGTTGAAATGGGTAGGTTTATTTTATAAATGAAGTCTTCATTTGTGGAATGTATATTCCCCACTTTGGTGGCATTACTCTGCAGAACACGTCTAACTGGCAATCAACTTAGACAAGCACTTCAGGTATTTGACCTTTCATTTAGTTTTAAGCAAATCTGTTGATATTTGTTTGAGTTACTGAAATACACCTACCACATCTCCTTCACATCACAAGTATATTATGGATTTAACAGCCCAAACTAGTACATTATGCAATGATTTTTAGCTCACCTGGACCAAAGGTGCAGTGAGCTTATGCCATGGCGCGGCGTCTGTCGTCCGTCAACATTTCCTTTGAATCACTACTAGTCATAAAATACTAGATGGATTTTAACAAAATTTTGCCTGAAAGATCCTTGTGGAAGGGGAACAGATTTTGAGTTTTGCTGGGTACATTGGTATATATTTTATTAGGAAAATGAGACAAGATTACAGCACAATTTTGTGCTACTACTTTGAAATTTCTCATCCCATATTCATAGATAGAGGCAAACTAAGCTTAGCAAATATACATTATAACTTGCTTTATTGCTTGTTTTTATGATTTCAGAAATGTTCCAATGGCCATCAGATCCATACATGGGACTCTCAACCCAGAATTAAGAGGGTGTATGTTGGCAACTTCCTCGTATCTGCAGCCATTTTGATGAGTGGAAACAATTACGCTAAAGTTGCCCTTCTAGCGAAGTTCATGAACTTAGCGATGATTGGCCTTACATCTCATCAGAGAGTACAGCGAGTATTCACAGCTCCTGTCATCAATTCTTACTATGATGAGATGATGCAGAGAACTTTGGCGAAATATCAAGGAAAAGACATTGTCATTGCCGGTAGGTGTATTAGGCTCTAGGTTATTAGAAATGTAATTGGTACATGAATAACATTATGGGATGAGAGGCACATTACAATTGTAAATATACATAAATGTTATTATCATTATCTAGAATGTAGGTGCTGATTTGATGATTTATTCAAGGAAAAAATTATAGTTGATGGTTGCTTTTAGGGATTATAAAAGCATGCATGCCACCAAACTGTAGTTATTTTAACATTTTTTTTGTCCATTAAACATAAAAACAAAACAGATCAAAGTTGCGTTCAAAGCTCTACCCATATTCTGATCATGAAGGATAATTGGGTTGAGGTGTAATTCTTGTATGATATCATTACATTGTTAGGTGATGGGAGAAATGATAGTCCTGGACATTCCGCAATGTTCTGCACATACATATTCCTGGAGTATGAGTCTAAGGATATTGTTGCATGTGAAATCATCGATAAGCGCATGACCCAACTGAAGTCAACTCTGATGGAAAAGGAAGGCCTCATAAGAGCAATGAAGTTCATTATCAATGGCGGCGCCAACATTAAAGAGGTATGCACAGATGCGCATGTGCAAATAGCACACTTTTTGAGTAAGTTTAACATTGGTATTGTATCTTTACCGGAGAAGATAAACAATTGCATATTTATATACAAAAACTGCCATGCATGGGAATTTTTCTGAAAGCAGTTTAATTGACAAATAACAAAATAAAGTAAATTTCTTGGTTCCAAATGATGAATGACTATTCTTGAAATGGTTGGATTCGTTTTTGCATCATACCTAATCCTTACTCCAAACATTTATGTTACAGAGCAAACCTACCCAGATATGAAGCACTCTTATGATACATGGCATGGAGCTAAAAATCTTGGGAAGAAACTGACAGCTGTAAGTTATTCACCCCTTCCTTACAAAATGATGATCCGTAAGAGTAGCCGTAGTTGTATAATATATAGTGTATTGATGACACTTTATCAGACAGGTATATTTCATGATGTAATATTTCTTCTACAAATTCAGTTTTGCAAGCAGGGAATTTGAAGCATTCCTTCTTATAAAACTTCATCTAGATTTCCATATAGGGCTTTGTGGACCATGTCTCGTGTTTTAGCCTTCTTCCCTTGCATCAAAATGATGTAGTAGAAGGTGATGTATGAATAATGAAATAATTGTATACTGCTAGGCAAGATATCTGTCTTGATATGAATAATAATAAAGAAAAATCTACTTTCAGTCAAGATGGAGAGAATTCTACACCATGTAACAAACAGACATGAGTGGCTAGTTGGAGATGGAGCTGGACCAGCAGAATGCGAGCATGCCCCTTTGCCTGAACCAGGACCTGATGAGGAGACAAAGTGGCTTGATGCAGAAAGTGATGCCCACCAGGCATTGGAGAAACTTGTGTATGACACACGCTTTCTTCATACACTGAAGTATTGTGTGAACTTCAGGTACTAAGCAATTTGTTGAATACTAATTGGGATTTTCTGGTTAGACATAACCGTCTTTATGTAACTTTGAAAAAAATAATAATAACAGGAAAATAGAAAGGTATAACACAATATTTCATATTTACATTGTATTTATTGATGCACAGTTTACCAGTACAATCTGAATCAACTTAATTGTCCTTTGTACTTTTGGCCTTTAGTTGAGCGTTCGCCGCTGTGAGGAAGGTTTTGGTTTCTGTCCCCTAGCCGAGACATACCAGAGTCTTTAAAAATGGTAGTTGCTACTCCTGCTTAGCGCTCAGCATATTTGGAGTGGGACGACTGGTTGGCCTGTTGTCAGTATAATGTGACCGAGTGGGGTGTGCTGCTGGGTGTCTTCGGCAGTATGCTTCAGTGAGATAGGCCGGAACTTTTGCCGATTTAAAGTGCTATCACAAGGAGACTTAACACGAACATACCGCAGCCTCCCAAAACACACATACGCACTCACCACACGCATACATGTCGCACGCACGGGAGGCCGTCCTTAAATGACCTTAGATGTTAATAGGACGTTAAACAAAATAAACCAAACCAAACCAATCCTTTGTAGCAAGTGTTGCATGTATATTTTATATAGGTATTTGTGACATAACACTTTCAGTTACTTGTAATAAAACAACATGCAGCATACCATGCCATTCATTATAGGAAATCACCACAGATGGAAAACTATTTCTAAATAGCACAAAGAAATGATTCGCTCATCATTATATACCGGTACCCATATCTTTTCAAAGCAATTGATATTGACAAAAAAAGGTACAAAAGCGTTAGTGTTTCTTAGTTTAGATGCAGTTTCAATGACTAAATAGATCAATAAGCTATGTGATTTTTTTGTAGGCACACTGGCGAGCTCGAAAATTTTCATGAAAACAATTTGATGTATGCTGCAAAGAGATTTGCTTACAGGTACTTTTTAGCAATCATACTTCACATACATTTTATTCATTACTGATATTCTGATAATGCATTAGGTTATATAACATCAAAAGAAATAGTGTCAAAACAGTGGAATTTTTTTCATTTCTTTCCAAGATGCATATTTTAATTTATATAACCTATATAAGAGGTCTAATGGGCCTGAATCACTCATCTGCTCCTAAAACAACTTTTATGGTAATCTAGGTCATTTATAGACAGTCCTCTAATTAATGCTGATTACCGCTTCCTTATTATCAGAGGAAGCTTGTTAGCTTTATTCATGTAAGATCCATGGCCATGTGACCTTTATTAAAGGTCAAGGTCATACATTTGAAAAAGAAAAACAAAACTTGGAAGCACTTCACCCCAGCATGCTACAGGCCTATTATCAAGTCCCAGGGCCTCTTGGTTATTGAGAAGAACATATTTAAGGTAAAAAATGACGCCATCTGAATTATAAAATGTAATGGAAATATACTTTAACTGTCAATTTATTTTTCTTGTACAGCTATCCAATGTATAAGGCGCGCAACCAGTTGGCAGTCATTGACTATAAAATGCACAAAGACCGTAAACATGCCAAGGACAAATCGGGAAAGCCTATGTAAGTGATTGTTTGCAATTTCGCTATTTGATAAGAGATGTTTCTTATATGGAGTAGATCCTAGAGGCTGAGTTGGTTCAACATAACACAAATAATCTTATCTTAGATCTTATCTATATACCTTAGAGCTGTGTGGGAAATTATTAGCTCACCTGCCCGAAGGGCAAGTGAGCTTATGCCATGGTGCGGCGTCCGTCGTCCGTCCGTCTGTCCGTCCGTCCGTCCGGCGTCAACTTTTTCATTTAAACAACTTCTTCTGAATAACCAAGAGGCCCAGGAACTTCATATTGGGCCTGTAGTATGCTTGGGTGAAGGGCTACCAAGTTTGTTAAAATAAATTACTTTGACCTTCATTCAAGGTCACAGGGGTCAAATACGCTATAATCTTCAAACGACTTCTTCTCAATAACCAAAAGCCCAAGGGACCTGATATTGGGCCTGTAGCATGCTGGGGTGAAGGGCTACCAAGTTTGTTAAAATAAATGACCTTGACTTTCATTCAAGGTCACACGGGTCAAATAGACTATAATCTTCAAACGACTTCTTCTCAATAACCAAGAGGCCCAGGGACTTGATATTGGGCCTGTAGCATGCTAAAGTGAAGGGCTACCAAGTTTGTTAAAATAAATTACTTTGACCTTCATTCAAGGTCACAGGGGTCAAATACACTATAATCTTCAAACAACTTCTTCTCAATAACCAGAAGACCCAGGGACCTGATATTGGGCCTGTAGCATGCTTGGGTGAAGGGCTACCAAGTTTGTTAAAATAAATTACTTTGACCTTCATTCAAGGTCACAGGGGTCAAATACGCTATAATCTTCAAACGACTTCTTCTCAATAACCAAAAGCCCCAGGGACCTGATATTGGGCCTGTAGCATGCTGGGGTGAAGGGCTACCAAGTTTGTTAAAATAAATGACCTTGACTTTCATTCAAGGTCACACGGGTCAAATAGACTATAATCTTCAAACGACTTCTTCTCAATAACCAAGAGGCCCAGGGACTTGATATTGAGACTGTAGCATGCTAGGATGAAGGGCTACCAAGTTTGTTAAAATAAATGACCTTGACCTTCATTCAAGGTCACATTTGTCAAATAGGTTATAATCTTCAAACGACTTCTTCTGAATAACCAAGAGGCCCAGGGACTTGATATTGGGCCTGTAGCATGCTAAAGTGAAGGGCTACCAAGTTTGTTAAAATAAATTACTTTGACCTTCATTCAAGGTCACAGGGGTCAAATACACTATAATCTTCAAACAACTTCTTCTCAATAACCAGAAGACCCAGGGACCTGATATTGGGCCTGTAGCATGCTGGGGTGAAGGGCTACAAAGTTTGTTCAAATAAATGACCTTGACCTTCATTCAAGGTCACATTTGTCAAATAGGTTATAATCTTCAAACGACTTCTTCTGAATAACCAAGAGGCCCAGGGACTTGATATTGGGCCTGTAGCATGCTAAAG
This sequence comes from Pecten maximus, assembly GCF_902652985.1. Classification (NCBI taxonomy): domain Eukaryota; kingdom Metazoa; phylum Mollusca; class Bivalvia; order Pectinida; family Pectinidae; genus Pecten; species Pecten maximus. Next base: position 14,435,850 of record NC_047031.1, on the reverse strand, counting down.
TGAAGGGCTACCAAGTTTGTTAAAATAAATTACTTTGACCTTCATTCAAGGTCACAGGGGTCAAATACACTATAATCTTCAAACAACTTCTTCTCAATAACCAGAAGACCCAGGGACCTGATATTGGGCCTGTAGCATGCTGGGGTGAAGGGCTACAAAGTTTGTTCAAATAAATGACCTTGACCTTCATTCAAGGTCACAGGGGTCAAATAGGCTATAATCTTCAAAAGACTTCTTCTCAATAACCAAGAGGCACAGGGACTTGATATTTGGCCTGTATCATGCTGGGGTGAAGGGCTACCAAGTTTGTTAAAATAAATGACCTTGACTATCATTCAAGGTCACATGGGTCAAATACACTATAATCTTCAAACGACTTCTTCTCAATAACCAAGAGGCCCAGGGACTTGATATTGGGCCTGTAGCATGCTGGGGTGAAAGGCTACCAAGTTTGTTAAAATAAATGACCTTGACCTTCATTCAAGGTCACATTTGTCAAAAAGGTTATAATCTTCAAATGACTTCTTCTCAATAACCAAGAGGTCCAGGGACTTGATATTTAGCCTGTAGCATGCTGGGGTGAAGGGCTACAAAGTTTGTTAAAATAAATGACCTGGACCTTCATTCAAGGTCACATGGGTCAAATAGGCTATAATCTTCAAAAGACTTCTTCTCAATAACCAAGAGGCACAGGGACTTGATATTGGGCCTGTAGCATGCTGGGGTGAAAGGCTACCAAGTTTGTTAAAATAAATGACCTTGACCTTCATTCAAGGTCACATTTGTCAAATAGGTTTTAATATTCAAACGACTTCTTCTCAATAACCAAGAGGCCCAGGGAATTGATATTGGGCCTGTAGCATGCTTGGGTGAAGGGCTACCAAGTTTGTTCAAATAGATGACCTTGACCTTCATTCAAGGTCACATGGGTCAATTAGGTTAAAATCTTTAAACGACTTCTTCTCAATAACCAAGAGGCCCAGGGACTTGATATTGGGCCTGTCTGTAGCATGCTTAGAGCAAAGAGCCAAGACCCGATCTTAGGCCAATAGTATGCTGGAATGAGGGACTAAAAAATATATTGACATGAATAAACTTAGCTTACTCTGATATTTGAATAAAGTTGTTATCAGCATAGTATCTGTAGAAATGACCTCAATCAACTGCAAATTTGCTCTAGAGCCAGGTGAGCGATACAGGCCCATTGGGCCTCTTGTTTATATTTTTGTTGCAAAATATAGAAAAACGGCACAATGTATTTTTTTCTCCTCAGGTATGTAAGGAAGTATTCCAAAAGAAACAAAAATTGGAGTGCTGTTCCAGTAAAAGAACGGAAAACACCAACACATTCCTGACCTCCTGAGAAAGGTACTATTTGCCTTAGAACACCATGTGGGACCAATCCCATAAAGGTTTCCCTTGGAGGAAGGTGATCCAAGACTTATAAAAAGGACCTTGGCTGAGATATCCCCCCTTCCAACAAAGGAACTGGTCCTAAAGAAGAAATCCAGGTTCCAGGACTGAACTTCTATCATCATATCAGAATACATTGTATACCTGGAAGTGTGAATAATGAAATTTCAAACAATTACATTACAAAATTATGAAACTAAATGAACAGTAGAATAATTTCCTCTACAAAGATGTTAGTACAAGAGGTCATGATCAATAGACTGCATATTCACTGATTTACGAAATACATATTAAATCCCGAATTTGATTGATGCCTATTCATATAAGTATGTTACTGGTCAAGTGACATCACCTTGGGTCTCGTGGTTGTTGGGAAGATATCAATTATTTCGTATTAACGATACCAGACGACAGACGAAATGCAATAGCATATACCATAAACCAGAGTAAGCTCTGTTTCTAGATTATTACAGTCTATGCCAGTCGATGTGGGAGGAATCCAAGGTAGGTCCCTGTCCTTGAAGGGAAAACTGTCCTTATTTTCCAAATTACACAACTTGGTATAACCCGCCTCACACCTTGTCCCAAGCGTCCATGTCGCCAAAGGATGAAATTTCTGTAGGCACTGTGCCTCATGGCCTTGTTATTGTCCTCACCCTGTACGCCCCGTCGCCCTAGCATATCCCTGTGGTAGGCATTGCCAAGGGCTAATACCTGTGGGTCCAGGACCAGTGTCTCCATTTGCTGTAGGGAACAACCAACCAAATTAAAAAATATATTTTTGAAACAGCCCCTGTGTATAGAGATTGAGCCAAGGATAAAATGTCTGGCAGCCACTGATTGGCCAGTATGCTATGAAGTGAGAAAATAGATATGTAGCCTGATAGGTAACTATCAATAAGAAATGTTGATATAAATTTCGTAAGTCCGATTTGTTTTTTTCCCAAAAGTTCACGTAATAATAGTAAACAGGTAAACATTTCAGATTTTTGAGCATTTTTACTGCGAAACTCACCTATTTTCAAAATGGCTACACCGGAGAAAATTTGAGCTGAAGGACCTAACTTTTTAGGTCACCTGAGACGAAGTGAGTCGTGAGTCGTGCGTCGTAAACAATTTACATTTTCAACTTCTTCTTAAAAACTGCTGAACTAAATTCATTGAAATTTTACAGGAAGCTTCTATGGCTGAGGGTGAACCAAAATTGTGAATTATATGGTCCCCACCCCCAAGGGGCCTGAGGGGCGGGGCCAAAAAGGGTCAAATTGACTAAAATTTCAAAAATCTTCTTCTCTACTCTCAGATAAGGTGGAATCAAACACTATTCATAGATGAAAGGGTCTTAAGGTGCTTTACCAAAATTGTGAATTTCATGACCCTGGGGTCTCATGTTTGCCCCTGGGGAGGGGGTAAACTTTACTATAGTTTATATAGGGAAATCACATTTTTGACTATTATTTGTTGGATTTGTATTGGAATTCATTCTAACTTGTATCAAATTATCAGCATGGGATGACAGTTTGATGGTATGTACATGTTGGCCCTAGTTGACCCCAGGGGCTGGTGGGCGGGGCCAAAAAGGGTCAAATTGACAAAAATTTCAAAAATCTTCTTCTCTACTCTCAGATATGGTAGAATCAAATACTCTTCATAGATGGAAGGGTCTTAAGGTGCTTTACCAAAATTGTGAATTTCATGACCCTGGGGTCTCACGTTTGCCCCTGGGGAGGGAGTAAACTTTACTATAGTTTTATATAGGGAAATCACATTTTTGACTATTATTTGTTGGATTTGTATTGGAATTCATTCTAACTTGTATCAAATTATCAGCATGGGATGACACTTTGATAAAAAAATAATTGGTTTTCCTTATTTTTGGAGTTGATAAATCATAATGCACTTATATAACTTATCCATTTTCCATCCCAACTTTTTCTACTAATGTTTTATGTAAGGGATGTATGTTTTTTGATAATTGTTTGTGGAAGTAAGTATGGTGTAAATGTCAAATTTCAGAGCATGTAGGAGGTGTTCACTTAATGGTGTATTGCAGGTGTTTACATTTCAGTGTGTTTGAGAGTGTTCACTTGGCAGTATGTGCAGGTGCAGTGTGTGTGTAGGAAGTGTTCAATTATCAGTGTATATACGAAGTGTTCACTTGTGAGTATGTGTTTGAGGTGCACGTGTGTACAAACAGTGTGTAGTTGTTACTTATAATAACACTGTGTTCATGGATGGTTCATTCGGATGAATGTGTAATCAAGTGTCTAGTTGCATTACAAGAAATGGAGTGCATATTTTTTCAATATTCTGTGAACTACATGATACCTACTTGGATAAAGAGGTCTTATAACCATACCATTCACATGGTCGGTTAAAAATTAGGTGTTCATACACAAGTGGGAAGTATGTCTGATGTGTGTGTGAGGGTGTGTGCATTTTTGGTAAAAATGTAACATTTTCAGTGAGTAACAGTATAAATTGTCTCCTGAATGCTTTGGTAAATTGTCTGCAGTTCTTTTTGTCTGTGTACATAGCAAAGTAATATAAAAATAAAAAAGATATGATTTTATAATTAATTCATTAATTGGTCAAAGCATATCCTTATCCAAGCTGAAATTGGGAGTGATTATCAACCAGTCCAAATAATTTGAATGATGAAGTAAATTGTGGATAACATTCATAAAACGGTATAGTGACATACAAAAAGTCACATATTACTAAAAAATATGATTATTAACTTTATATGATAGGAACTCAAGGTTCATTTTTATACGGGACAAAACTACTGTATATATAATATGTATAAAATACAAACCTCCGTTTCCCTTCTCCTTTGCTGTTGCAATGTCAGTACCCTGGCCCGATCCTCCTGCTGCAGTACAGCAACTGTACCACGTGCACCCCTTCGCCCCCTTCCTCGCCCTCTCCATCCTTGGACTGCTGTCTGCCCCGATACCCGTTCCTCGACCCCTTGGCCGTCCACGGGTTCCTCCCCTCCTCCTTGATCCCCTCCCCCTCCTTGGGGATGTATGGATTTGTGCATATTCATAATCTATCTGATGAAAAAGCAAGAAATTCTTGTAAGAGCAAAACTGAAGGAAATAGTTTACAATGCAATGCAATAGAAAAGTTCACTGTGATGAATGTTATATTGCTATGAATATCGAAGACAAAATATAAATACATTTGTATATATATACGCACTAATTCATGTATATATGTGTAACAGTGGAAAACTAAAGAAACTTGCATGTTCAGCAACCAAAAGTAGGTATTCTCATGATCATACACTTTAGTTTATAAGATCACATAAGCCTGGTATGAAAATATGATTAGTCTAGCTATGCTCCATTTGGTATATTGATTATGTTTGGTGATAATGACAGCAGCATTCCTTTAAATGGTCATGATGGGGGGGGGGGGGGGGGGGGGGGGGGGGGGGGGTGGTAAGACTTTGGTATCAAAAAAATTCTTCAAGTGCAAAATTTAAATAATGTTATACATACAGCAGTACCATGCAAACTATTACAACTTTCCATGGGGAACTCATTATTTAAAATCAAACATAATTGAAATGTATTCAACATATATAGAGACAAATAAAATAACCATATAAAATGGCATATTTTGAGTTTTTCTTTCATAAAGAATCAATGTATCTTTAATTATACAAATAGTTTAGCTTTATTAATTGATGATAGTAAATTGAGTGGTCCAAAATCGGAAACTCCGTCCGAAACGGGAAGCTCGAGGGTTGAATTGGCAATTCATTACACGAAGTTGTTCAAACTGATGAAGATAACACATATCATCATGGAAGTAAGAATCGTGGAGCTAAGAGGCTTTGTCAATAGCCTATTTGAGTTGACGTTATATGCATGTATACATGTATAACATATTTGTAGTTGAAACAAGTTAATTACAGTAAGCGTTCACCTCATCTACTCATATCCTGTTAAATCAATAACACTATGCCATGATTGCTTCGCTAATATATATATGTATATATATATATATGCCTACACAACTATTATTCTAGCCTAAATGAATTGATCGCGATATCACCGGTGACGATGACATAAGTTAGATTACCCCACAGTGGGCCCCATCTCGGCATCGGACGCCGATTGACACCGATTTCAGTTTTTATTGTTGTTATTGCATGTATTAAGTCATATGAAAAAAATCCTTAGGTATAAATCCCACACATACATCATATTTGACTTGTTAATTAAGTATTTACGTACCGTGTTACTGCTTTGACTGCTTGATGAATCGGACATCTCTAAAAATTCACGTGTTTCTGTTGATGTTTTCTCACTGCCTCGTTTTCGAAATACCACGTGACTTATAAAAATAAATATATGTTATATTAAGACGGGGCTTTTCCCGAATTAAAGTGGTCAAAACTGGACAATGCAAGCAGAACTTGACCATCGCGTTGCTGTGATAGAACTTTTGGAAGACCAAATAATGCATCTAGACTAAGTTTATTTCCCCGAATAGTCGCTTTAACGATCGAGTGATCATGACATGTATTTTACTGTGATTTTTTAAAAAGTAATTCTATAATAACAATAAACTGTCATCCTATTGAAAGACAACCTGTCAGTTGAGGGGGTGCACCCAATCTGTTTCAGATTAATTAGTTTTTGTATGCAATCGGTATTATGTGTGTTTTGTGTTTTAATTGTAGGCCACAAGAGCGAGCTAATAAAATACATGGCTATGTCGAAGAGGTAGTTCCAGGCTACACAGAAGACATCTTTAAGAGAATATTTCGGATGTCCAGACATGCATTCACATTACTAGTTGACAATATTAAAGATGCACCTGAACTTAAGGCAGATCCAGGAACTGGAGGGCATCAGCCAATTGCTGTTGAAAAGCAGGTGTTGGTTACTTTGTGGTATTTTGGAGGTTTGGATACAATAAATAAAATTGCTGATCGATTTGGTATATCCGAGTCAACAGTGATTGATTGTAGAAACAAAGTCACTAGGGTCATAATCAAATACCTGAAATCTAAGTTCATTTTGTGGCCAACTGTACCAGAAATGCAGACCGATACAGACTTGTTTGCTATTCGAAATGGATTGCCGGGAATATTGGGTGCTCTGGATGTACTCGCATTGCTATAAGTAAACCCCAATTGCATCCTCAACGCTATGTCAATAGAAAATGATTTCATTCCTTACAATTACAGGCCGTGTGCAGACATGACATGCAATTTTCCCATATGTGTGTTGGCTATCCCGGTAGTTGTCATGATGCACGTGTTTTACGGAATTCTGACTTGTGGGACAATGGTCTGCATATGTGCAATATGCAATATCACATTCTTGGCGATGCAGCATATCCACTCAGACGCTGGCTTCCAACTCCGTATAGGGTTAATGGCCATCTAACTAATGCAGAGAAGAAATACAACTACTATCATTCGTCCAACAGAATGGTTATTGAAAGGGCATGCTGTGTTCTCCATAATATGTGTATACTTTCTGGAGATGATGTCGAGGATTATCTCTCTCAGGATGATGGTAATGATGTTTATGAGAATGAAGCTGAGGGTGCTATAAAAAGAGCAGCGATCGCAAGGAATCTTCAGTGAGATCGAACTGATAATTGACCTGCCTTCCATGCAACAAACTAGTTTATGTTCTGGGTTGAAGCCCATTGTTGTTTGTCAGATTAAATTAATCAATGAACTTACAAAAAGCATTGTTTGTCCTTTTGATGTACAACGTATACAAAATTAATTGGTATATGTACATACATTCAAACCTGGAAAGTTATTTTGACATCAGAGGAGCTGAATTTTTTTTTTATATGACAAACCATGGTGGCCTCTGTAGACAGGTGGCTGCTAATCAGAGGTGGCTTTTATGAATAGGTGGTTGCTATGCACAGGTACTTGACTTGAACAGGTTTGACCGTTTGTACATGTATCAAGTTCTTCACAAGAGCACCCGCCCACGGACGCATAATACGTCATACGATTCACAAATTGTTATAACTTTGACAAGATTAAAATACTGATGTAGACAAAAGGTCAGTAACGTTAACTACTAAAAATTGTCAAATCAAAATGTCGTGACTCGTTCATGAAAACACATAAGACTATCAAGTTTCAAAGAGATTGGTTCCAAACGGAGACAGGAGATCCCCGGACACGATTAAAATACTGAAATAGACAAAGAGCAGTAACTCCTCCAAAAAATGTTGATCAGGAAAACACAACTACATACCATGCTTATTAAGCCTATCGAGTGTCAGAGAGATTGGTTCAAAACTGAGAGATCTCTCCGGACGAACAAAAGTTTACGACGGACAGACAGACGGATCGACGGACGGACAACCACATTCCATAATACTTCCGTCAAAATAAAAGTGGTCTGACATTAAAAGAAGAAAACACTCTCAAAGGAAACATTGCTTTTTAATCAATGCAAAATATTGAAAACAATTCTGACAGCACTTCTCTAGAATTTTAAAATTTCAGACATAATTAAATGAGTCAAACTGGCCATCAAACATGATACAGGAATGTAATTGATAGTAACTACAAATAATGTAGTACTAGTACCATAGTTATCCGGCAATAAGTCCATGCCCGATAATAAGCACACGACCAACTTTTGACCCAATTTTAGACACTGGCACCCTGGGCTTATTGCCGGATAACTACGGTACTCTCGCCGAACAATCATGAAATGAATGAGTCGACATTAACTCCAGATATAAAATTTTAATACCGGTTACACTTGTCATACTTTTTGACCAATGGAATAAACTACACAAAAGTAATCACGGGAAAATGACATCCTTTTTCTTTTATATTTCTTATATATTTTGTAAACAACAAGAGGCCCAGATAGTCTGTATCGCTCACATGGAGTTACTAATCGTAATGCTCGTGTGTGAAATTCTTAAAGGTGTTTACTAATCACAGCCCATGTTAAATATTGATCCTGTTGCATTAAGCAATACATTACACAAAACTTCGCTTTGCTGGTGTACATAACATACCAAAATATCATCGATGTAGATCATTTAAATAATGTGGTGTAGATTCTTTACATATTTAACCCTGATGATCTTTTAAAGTAGATCAAGGTCATCCATGTGAGAAAAATTTTACTTACTGGCACTTTTTAAAGTTCAAAATGAAACCATTAATATTGATGAACGACGGCCGCTGTACCGTACCAAAAGCTCACTAGCAATTTGTGCCAGGTGAGCTAAAAATGATCACATAAAATTATTAATACACATGTACACAATTGCCTACTTTTGACAAATCAAAGGACTTTGATCAATATTGACTAGAAAAGTTCATGGACTGGCACTCATAAGTCATTATTTGTAATGCACAGTGTACATGAAAAAAATACATACAAACAATTTAAAATAAAATTAAATTCACATTAATGGTGATCATGACTAGATGATTTTAAGGTCTCAAAATTTCTTGTGAAACAAAAAAACAGAGGATTGGCATATCGTGCCGAACAGAATCTTGATTGTTAAGAAGTGAACCTTTATGAAATATTTCAGTCATCATTGTCATTCCCTGCATTTCGCTTGTTACGAGAGAAGACATCGATAAGTGATTTTAATGTTTCGCGTTTTTCCTTGTGCATCCTTTCTTTTCTTTCCACTTACTCTTTCCTGTATGTTTCGTATTGTTGCATCGTTGATGCCACAGTTGCTACGTCACTTGACTTTCGCCTTTGTTTTTAAGTGGTTGAACATTTTCTTTTCCATCCAGATCATCAGATGTTCCTGTACTGGACAGTGTCATATCTGGTGTTATGGTTATGGAAGGATCATTGTGGAAAAGTTCATCGAACTGGGATTCATACTCGAAAGTCTTCCGCCCACTTCCTGATCTTTTATTGTTATCTTTGGTAGTTTTGTACGCTCTGATAGACTCGACTCCTCCGCCTTCCAGACACCTGGTCGGCAGTATAATAATAGCCTCTTTTACCCAGATGGCTCGATATTAACTGCCACATCGTTTTCGTTGTCAACCGACCTGCCTCTACCTGCTTTGAAATCTTGGAATGCTCTTCAATCAGCAATAGTGTAACAGTTCTGCCCCAAGATCCTGACCCTCTCCGCAGCATGCTATTTCTATCACCATTGCTCTTCAATCCGCTTACCAGATGGTGCCTCTATCTTCTCTGCGGAAGCATGTGCCATTGATTTGGCCCTCGACCATATCGAAGAACAACGCATCAGAAAGGCAATAATTTGTTCCGACTCCCTATCCGTCCTTCAGAATTTACAATCACGAGATCCAAAGAACATACTCATACAAAACCTTGTTTTACGAATATCTCGTATCTTAAAAAAATGCAAAATAACACTACTTTGGATTCCGAGCCATGTCGGAATTAAAGGCAACGAACTTGTTGACCGCCAAGCAAAACTTGCTCTAAATCTGCAACAAACAAATATTAAAATACCATATATAGATTTAAAACCTGTAATTAGTTCTGCCATTCAGAGTAAATGGCAGCAACGCTGGTCCCTCGAGACGAGCAACAAACTTTTTAAAGTACAACCAAAACTTAAAACATCAAAACCAAGCCGGAAGGATCGTAGAGAGGAAATAGTCCTCTCTCGGATCCGTACCGGGCACACATATCCTACTCATTCGTTCCTTTTGAAACGAGAGAATCCACCGGTGTGTTATGCATGTGATGTTCAATTCACAGTGCAGCATTTTTTAATAGAATGTTCCGATTTTAAGCACATTCGTGATAAATACTTTCGAGTCCCGGATATGAAAACCCTTTTCAGTTCCGTAGATTCGAAAACAATATTTAGCTACTTGAAAGAAATCGATCTATTTTATAGACTTTGATGTCTTTTACGTTACTGTCTTTGACGTTCTATTTATAACAAAGTTCACATAATCTATTCGTACATATATATATATTACCATTTTTAACCACCTTTTATTATAATGATGTAAATATACAATACGGATGCTTTTAAAAAATGACAAATTTTATCTGATTTTAACTTTAAAAATAAAACATGTTAGAATATTGTTTGGCCCTAAATGACCCTAGTTGTCGATGGGCCGTAAAACATAAACAAACAAACAAACAAACATCCTGACCCTCCTTGGCTAGACTCCTTTGATCTGCCTGCTATCACTGATCCGTCTCTAGGCTCCATGGATGTTTCTCTAGTCTTCTCAGATCTTTCTCTGGACGTCACCACTCTACCCCTGACCCTCGGCTCCACATATCTGTCTCCAGTCTCCTTAGATCTTTTCCTCGAATCAACCACTCCACCCCTTGGCTCCACATATCTACAATCTAATTAAAATCTAGATGGTCATTATCACTACGTTACATGAACATCTAACAACATCCCATCAGGGGTCACGTTCTGATGACCTCTGAGATGTGTGTATTTCACTTTCAGGGCGAATTGGCATTTTGTCGATGTCATCGAAGCAAAACATTTCGTCACAGCATGCATCTGATGCAAACCATTTCGGCACAGGACATAGCTATATGCTTTATGGCACGAAATGACTTGAAACAAATTGACAGATTATACAAGCTATGCACTCTAGTCATGCTAATTCGGACATATAAAATTCACTTCCAAGATGCTGGAAGTAGTCATTTGATTGGCTAATCCAAAAGGTGACCCCTGATGGGATGTTGTTAGATGTTAATGTAACATCTAATTAGATTTTAATTAGATTACATGAAAAAAAAAGAAAGATTTTAATTAGATTGCACATATCTGTCTCCAGTCTTTGTTTCAAGTAACGTAGTGATAATGACCATCTAGATTTTATGACCAGAGAGACTACTAGAATCACATCATCACTTCAATGAATGAGGTATAAGTATTACCTAAAAATTATTTAGAGATATAATTTTACAACCAAAGCAAATACTGACACTTCACAACCTCAATGTTTATTATGAAATCATCAGTTAAATATTTTTTTCAAACTTATATGCATAATGAATTATCAGAATTGTATGACTAAAGATTAACAAATAATTCTGTACTACAACTTAACATGTTTTAAAATGTTTGCTCAGTAAATATTGTTTTTAAAATACAATGTTTTAGATGATATGGTAATGGTAACAGAGAAAGTTCTACAGTGGATTTAACATAACTTTCCAGAAGACCAATTAAATTACCTCCACTGATGACAGGTGAGTCGTGTTCAGCTGTGCTTGATTTTTGTGAAGTCTGACGACTATTTCCTTAATTGAAACATAATCGCCAGTCTCGATATCTTCATCAGCAAAATCCCTCCAGAGGGTTACTTTACATGTGGCTGATGCATCTTGAACTGTAATTGTTTTTTGAGGGGTTGGCTTGCTCCCAACCATCACCTGCCTCTTAACTTCATTCTGAATTCGAAATAAATTATATTTGTGTAAGTAAACAATCAATAATTAAATACACATGTGTATAAATTTATATATGTTTATAATATCTTCACCTGAAGAAATGCTTTATATATTTTTGATATATTCATTGGAAAGTTTGCTTTTAAGAGTAAGCCATTTTGACTCCTTAATTAATAAAGATATCATCCTCATATGATACTTTCTGAAAAACTTTTTCAGTCCTGTTCTAGATTTCATCTCCTTAATCTTGTATTACATTTTCTTAAATATTTACGTCAAAAATTGTGATTTCTCAGAAATATTCCAAAGTATGCTCCAATATGATAGAAACATAGCTGCTAAATGTAACTTAATATATCTTTATGTTGTTATATACAATTTCAATAGATTGCCCATTTTTTTTGGAACTATGTGTGTAGATAAATAGCTCAATATTAATGTGCGAATATAGCTGATTGTAAACGTACCTGGATTACTCTTCCCTGTATGGAAACCCTGTTTGGCTGGGCTTTTCTTGGCCTCTGCTATTGGCAACACTTATGATGGCTTTGGAGCAATCAGCAGCTTTGCTTCCTCTCTGAGGTTTGGGGGGACTGCCACTGAGGCATTTTTGTGACCACCAGGGTTTCCCCATTATCCACTGTCTATTGTGAACAAAGAAAACTTGGAAGGGTCATAAATTACAATCTTCAAAGCTCTCCGATCGTCGGCTTCACAGACGTTTAGTGACATCCTGTCTTCAGCTTTTTCATTGGTGCAATGAAGGACACTTCCCACAAAGCATATGGTAACTCTTTTTGTCTGAGGGTATGGTGCTGGGCGACTCATCTAAAATTGATGAATGAAACATCAATAAATGACATATTTTTTGGAAATAATCTACAACAATATGTTCTTAGTCTATATATCATGAAGCTACACAAATTATTGAAAAATATGGGTACATATTATTCAATACACATAGGAGTCCCCAAGTTAGAGGAGCTACACAGTTGCAAGCAATTACATAAAGATGTAAATTCTACAACTTACACATTCAGAATTACTTAATAAATATATGTACATGTATGTAACTGTATATTTCAGGAATCAAATCTACCACATATAATTATCTTGTTTCCTGTTTGTGTTAATAGGTCAACAAATCATAAGATAGGCTATAGCTATTAGGGTGGGAATGCAAATGAATTTTTACCGACACTCAGCGAATTGGATTCCCTTCATAATTGATGGTTTGGTTTGGGTTGGTTTATTTTGTTTAACGTCCTAAGGACGTTTAAGGACGGCCTCCCGTGCGTGCGACATGTTATATATACATGATATATAATCTCTTTTCTCAACAATTTGGTTTGGTTTGGTTTATTTTGTTTAACGTCCTATTAACATCTAAGGTCATTTAAGGACGGCCTCCAGTGCGTGCGACATGCATGCGTGTGGTGAGTGTGTATGTGTGTTTTGGGAGGCTGTGGTATGTTCGTGTTAAGTCTCCTTGTGATAGGCCGGAACTTTTGCCGATTTATAGTGCTACCTCACTGAAGCATACTGCCGAAGACACCCAGCAGGACACCCCACCCGGTCACATTATACTGACAAACGGAAATGGAAAACGTTACAGTTTCTTCCGGCCTGGCAAAAAGGAAGAGACTGGTTGATACTTAATGTCCATGAGTCGGCAATGATTTGTAAGTCATGTGTAGAGTTTGCATCCACAGAATTAGAACGAATGTTAAGCTACGTAGCTGGCTGTATAAAAGCCCAAAAACTATAAGCAAAATTAGATTTTTACGTTGAAATGTCAGGGCTAGTACATTTAGGATAGGGCTAGTAAATTTCAAATGTACTAGCACTGTGGTCTACCTGGTCAAACATATTAAATTCTACCCGTGAAACAGTTTGACGACCGATATGATAGAAGTTCTTTGCAAGGAACATGGCAAAATGTCACCAGAGCTAAAAGCAGTGATTCAAAAGGACATGTGTTTACATCTATTCTGTGATTGTATAATAAAACGAACTTGATGATGCTGAAGATATGCCGGAACTGGTAGTTGCTACTCATGGTTAGCGCTCAGCATATTAGAGGAGTGGGACGACTGGTTCGCCCGTTATCAGTATGTGACCGGGTGGGGTGTCCTGCTTGGTATCTTCGGCAGTATGCTTCAGTGAGGTAAACACCAGTTTGAAAGTTAAGTGGGTGCGACATGCATGCGTGTTGGAAGGCTGTGGTATGTTCGTGTTAAGTCTCCTTGTGATAGGCCGGAACTTTTGCAGATTTATAGTGCTACCTCACTGAAGCATACTGCCGAAGACACCAAGCAGGACACCCCACCCGGTCAATGGGCGAACCAGTCGTCCCACTCCTAATATGCTGAGCGCTAAGCAGGAGCAGCAACTGCCATTTTTAAAGACTCTGGTATGTCTCTGCTAGGGGACATAACCCAAAGCTTTCCTGACATCGGCGAACGCTCAACCAAAGACCAAAAGTGAGGCATTAGGAAGAAAGTTGTTCAGAAAGGGGAGAAAAGATCAGATCCCAAATTTAGTTGCCTCTTACGATCATGCAATGGGGGCAGCAGGTACAATGTAATAATATTCCAATAAATATAGCCAATATTTATAACCATTTAGATATATTGCATATGGCACGCGTGACCTTAGGAACTCTACTGTTATAGGCTACAGTCATTTGAATCGTTCCTTCGGTTTTTAATTATTTTACTGAGTTAATTCAACTACCTAGCTCTATTTTTGTTTAACGTCATTGGTTATTGAAACTTTGAAATTACACAGGACCAAATATTCACAAATTACATTGAAGCGGAAACTATGTACCAGTTGCTACTGTTGAGTCAAAAAGAAGGGAAATCTAAATTGAGGACAATAAAGGTGAAGACACGAACTTGGTTGGTTAAAGTTGGGCCATCCCATGTTAAAGGTGTGGACTAACTACACTGACCAGTATGGTTAAAGTAGCTATAGTTGGATCATTCCATGTTAACGAGATGAATTTTCGGATTCATGTCTTGCATTACCGCCACGCAGTACTTTGGGGGAAGTGCTGGTTAAGTGTCACATGAATTTGTCCCGAGATGTCCCTGATGTTGCAACCAGATTGGCTCTTGCTGAAAATCGGGGAAATGACATCAAAGGCTCTTCTAGATCTGACGCTGAACGGATCTTTTTTGAAATAATCAAGTTTTGTCGGGAACATCTCTTAGCGGTCAGATCTTTGCCAACTCTGTGGGATTATTGTGCGTTTGAGTCTTCGTTAAACAATGGCCGAGACGTATGAGCGCACGGGATTTCGAGTGAACGACCAGCTGCTCTAACAATCCGATGAAAAGTTCATCCTTCTCCGGCAGACGGCGTTAATTTGGATCGCAGGGGCAACATGTCGGAGGGGCAATACAAACATTCATCCATCTCCGATGATTCGATACAGTTTGCTTGGTTTGGTTTGGTTTGACGTCCTATTAACAGCTAAGGTCATTTAAGGACGGCCTCCCGTGCGTGCGACATGCATGCGTGTGGTGAGTGCGTATGTGTGTTGTGGGAGGCTGCGGTATGCTCGTGTTAAGTCTCCTTGTGATAGTCCGGAACTTTTGCCGATTTATAGTGCTACCTCACTGAAGCATACTGCCGAAGACGTACAGCCGCACACCCCACCCGGTCACATTACTGACAACGGGCGAACCAGTCGTCCCACTCCAGATATGTTGAGCGCTAAGCAGGAGTAGCAACTACCATTTATTTTAAGACTCCGGTATGTCTCGGCTAGGGGACAGAACCCAAAGCCTTCCTCACAGCGGCGAACGCTCAACTAAAGGCCAAAAGTGAGGCATTGTCAAGGGAGACATTAGGAAGAAAGTTGAAAAAAGATAAGATCCGAAATTTAGTCAAGGGAGAATTTGGTAATAAGAAAGTTGTTCAGAAAGGGGAGAAAAGATGAGATCCCAAATTTAGTCGCCTCTTTCGATCATGCAATGTTTGGTTTATTTTGTTTAACGTCCTATTAACAGCTAAGGTCATTTAAGGACGGCCTCCCGTGCGTGCGACATGCATGCGTGTGGTGAGTACGTATATGTGGGGGCAGCTGGTACAATTCTTACGCCCTACCTGCAGGGCAGCCAATGGCGGCAGCATGCACAATTTATGGCTATTGAATAGCATTACGAGTGTATCCGAAATATTTGTTGAAGGGGCGGGTACGAGGTGCGTTAGCGCGGAGTCCGCCGCCCCTTCAACAAATCACTCGGGTACACGAGTAATGATTTCAATAACTGGCTTGTACCATGGCACCTCCCACTTTGTGTAAATCAAATTCTAGTTCCTTTGTCATTGACCAATCATATTCGACCGCACCCGCTTTCCCACGGTGAGATTCTGCAGTACGGAAATAATCTGTCAAATTCCCACGTTGCGACACAGTGTTGAATGGGATGACAGTCGACAAGAGACATAGGAAACATTCATAAGCTGTATTGATAAAACACTGTATGTTTACATGCCGGCCATTTGTACAGGAATCCAGAACGAGGCTGTTATAGTCTGTATCGCATAACGCTTACACTGAACCTATAGTCTGTTTCATAAATCTATGCATAACTCTACATCCCCCTTTCTGGGTATACTACCAATTACATTGTATATGGATTCTTCTCAAAACATCAAACTAATTATAAGTAACTCAAAAAGCTAAGCAAATTATCATTGCCACAAAAGTTATCTTTAACCAGTCTTTTCCAATAAACACAATTTCACGAGCTACCTACTCAAGAAATAATATCTGAACAATTAACACAGTCAACTTAAATTCACAGGTCCATCCGGTTTGGAGCAACCGAGACTCTGCCAGAGCGAGTAACAGTTGCATTATCACACTTAGAACCTACACCTATCTCTGAACTATTATTGACACTGACAGAAGTACTAGACCCAGTCTTTGACTTCGGAGACCCAGTAGGCTTCGGAGCCTTTACAGGGTTGCTACACACAGTCTGATTACTTGGTTCCTTCACATCGCTAGGCACATCTCCCGATCCCCTCGTGTGTGGAATATCCGGCCTCATAGCTGGAGCTTGGACCAGCTGTCTCCTATTCCGACGAATCTGGCCCGACGGTGTCCTGACCAAATATGAGTGATCATTCACTGACTTAGTGATCGTTCCACTGAACCCTCCGCTGGGTCCTTTCACCCACACTGTTTCTCCCGGGTGCAATTCCGGACGTTGAACTGCGCGATGTGACCGATCAAAATGGTGCTTTTGAGATGTTCGATCCAACAGTTCCTTATCTCGAACGTACTCGAGATCTGGCCACTTAGGAGATAGATTTGCTGGACTCTCCGGTATAGTTGTACGAAGCTTCCGCCCCATAAGTAGTTCCGAAGGACTGTAGCCATTTCGTAACGCTGTGGTACGATACGCTAGCAACGCTAGATATGGATCTTGAGAGCCACTAAGTAGACGCTTCACAGTCTGAACTGCTGTCTCGGCTTCCCCGTTCCCTTGAGGGTAATAAGGGCTGCTGGTCGAATGGGTGAACCCATAATCTCTCGTGAATTCCTGAAACGTTGAGCTCGCGTATTGCGGACCGTTGTCCGATATGACGGTCTCTGGAATTCCATGTCGAGCAAACATCGATTTGAGATGTGTGACTATTGCTTCTGAAGTCGTGGAGCTAAGCTTGGCAATTTCTATGTATCTAGAGAAATAGTCTTATCACTAACAAATAGTTCACTCCCTTCCAGTAGAATAGATCAGACCCTAATTGTTGCCAGGGACGATCAGGGAAATCAGTAGGTTTGAGAGGTTCTGGTCTCTCTCTCCTATGCTTCAGGCACGACGAACAGTTTTTCACAACATCCTCAATCTCTCTGCTTAGACCCGGCCACCATACCAAGTTCTTAGCACGCTCACGGCACTTCACGATGCCCTGGTGCCCCTCGTGTAGTTTCTGTAGTATTTCCGCCCTCATAGATGAAGGAATGACGAGTCTACTTCCTCTCATAAGCAAACCATGACACACCGAGAGTTCTTCCCTCAACAGCCAATATGGCCTAGTGGAGACTGTGATCGTAGGATGTTCGTAACCAGGCCATCCATCCTGACAGTAATTCATAATGATCCTACAGATACTGTCTTCCTGTAGTTTCATGCGGATTTCGTTGAGGCGAACTTCTGTTGCTGGAATGTCGTCCATGATAGCATCGACGTAAGCTTCAACTTCCTGTTGAAACTCCTCCTCCTCAGATCCTTGCTGAATCAAGGGGGCTCTGGATAGAGCATCTGCACATACAGTAGTTTACCGGGCACATGCATGATGCTGTAGTCATATCGCATGAGACGCATCCTAAATCTCTGAACCCTCGGGGGTAACTCAGATATCGCCTTGGAACCTAGTAACGAAACTAACGGCTTGTGATCCGTCTCAATTTGGAAGTGTATTCCTGTGAGCAAGTCTGACGACTTCTCGCACATCCACGTTACAGCGAGTGCTTCCTTTTCCAGCTGCGCGTATCGCTGTTCTGTAGCGCTCATAGATCGTGACGCGTATCCGACTGGCCTCCAATCGTCCTCACTACTGTCCTTAGGACGTTGAAGTATGACGCCTCCAATACCATAAGATGATGCGTCAGCAGAGATTTTGGTGGTTGCCCTAGGATCGTATAATGACAGTACCGGTGTAGAGCTGAGTTCTTGCTTGATCAGCTCAAATGCGCGCTCTTGAGGTATGTCCCACGTCCATGCACTATCCTTCTGTAGTAAATCACGAATTGGCTTGGAATGTTCTGCTATGTTCGGGGAGAATCTCCCAAGTTGATTAACCATTCCCATGAATCTCCTGACCTCACTGACATTAGTAGGAGCTTCAAAGTTCACGATAGCTTTCACCTTAGCAGGGTCTGGACGTATTCCTGTCTCATCTATGACGTGACCGACGAGTGTGACGCTTTTCTTTGAGAACTTGCACTTATCACTGTTTAAGGTAATCCCGGCTTTCTCGACCTTCTGTAACACAGTATTCAGACGCTTATCATGTTCCTCCTGTGAGGTTCCAAATATCAACATGTTGTCCATCTGACACACTACTCCTGGTACATTGTCTAGCAGGTTGCACATCCTTCGCTGGAAATGTTCTGGCGCCGATGAAATACCGAAGGGTAGACGGTTGAAACAATAACGCCCAAATGGAGTAATGAAAGTTGTCAACAATCTCGAAGATTGTTCTAGCGGGATCTGCCAGAATCCTGAGTTTGCGTCAATTTTAGAGAATACCTTTGCTCCTGTCAATCGGTGTAAAGTCTGTTCTACACTAGGTAACTGTAGGTGTTCCCTGCGAACCGATTTGTTCAACTGTGTAAGACCAACGCATATACGTACAGTTCCATCCTTTTTAGGTACCACGACAAGACCAGAGCACCAATCTGTCGGTTCCTCAACAGGGGAGATAACCCCCAAGCTCTCCATCCTGGCAAGTTCATCCTTGACCTTGTCCAATAGTGGTAGCGCCACGCGCCTTGGCGAAGTGAGAGCAAACGGTGTGGCGTTGTCGCGAAGTTTAATGGTGTAGTCGCCTTCAATTTTACCTAGTCCACTAAACAGTTTTGGATACCTTTCCTGGATACTACCGGCTGACTGTACTGAAGCCACAGTTTTCACAAGGTTGAGTTTTTCAATAGCTGGACGACCTAACAATGGCTTACTCAATGTCTTGATGACATAAATATCTGTCTCAGCCCGAGTTCCCTTCTCTGTACATAATTTACTTGAAAATTTTCCCAACACTTTGAGACGGTTCTGACCTGGACCTTGTAGAACTCTTGTCGAGGATTCTAACTTCTGACCGATTCGTTGAAAGACACTCAGGTATAGCTGTAACATCTGCCCCTGTATCTATCTTAAAATTTACCGGTGTGTGTGTTTGACCTGTCTGAATAACCAGATCTATGTTCCATGGTAGGGATCCTTTGCTTTCTACCGCTCCTAAAAAGCTTTGTACCTCGCCAACTGTTGATCGGCATTTCTTGGCATAGTGACCCTATTTGCGACATTTCCGACACTCTGCATCTTTTGCAGGACAGCTTCCTTTCCTGTGTCTAAATCCACACCTGTGACACTCTGGATTCGTCTGATTATTAAATGACTTCCGGTTTTCAGACGACTTCCGGTTTCCTGAGAACTTATGTTTTGGACCTTTCTGGAATACTGCATCCACATTACTATCTGCCTGACTACTACTCGCAATAGGATCTCTGTCCCTAACAATTGACTGTTGTTTCTTGACTGCCTCAGATTGGCGAACCTGGTTTACAGCCTTCTCTAGAGTAAGTGTTGCGTCAAGCTGGAGTTTCTCCGATAATCTACTATCGCGAATACCCACGACAATACGGTCCCTTATCATCTCAGACTTCAAATCTCCATACTCACAGTGCTCAACTAGTGAATATAAGGCCATGATAAAACTTTCTGCAGTTTCTCCCTCATTCTGCTTTCGGTGATTGAACCTAGCTCTTTCAAATATCGTATTTCGTCTGGTAATAAAGTAATTGTCAAATTTCTCAACAACTTTCTCATACTTTTTGGCATCCTCATCTGACAATCCAAATGACTTGATAATATCTTCTGCCTGACCTCCCATAGAGTAGATAAAAGTATTAACCTGGATTGGGCCCTCCTTGGCTCCTAATCCCGCCGCTACTCGAAACCGTTCGAACCTCATTAACCATTTCGGCCATTCCTCTGGTTTATTGAACGTAAAATTTTCTGAGGGTTGCACCTGATATGTTGCCATGACGACGAAATTCTTAACAATACTTGATGATATGATAACGCCAGGTATCTCAGTGTTCGATCATAATATATGAAAGTTCAAATAAATGATGGAATCTATCATAGTCGTCATCTCCGACTGTTCTGAGAATTTGAGTCAACCACGTGCGCGAGAACACTACTGCCTTATCGTGTGTAAATCTCATAAAATCTGTCTATTCAACATGACTTCACTGCGATGGTTTACTCTTACCGCTTAAGAAGATGTTGACCGACTTCTGACACCATGTTGAATGGGATGACAGTCGACAAGAGACATAGGAAACATTCATAAGCTGTATTGATAAAACACTGTATGTTTACATGCCGGCCATTTGTACAGGAATCCAGAACGAGGCTGTTATAGTCTGTATCGCATAACGCTTACACTGAACCTATAGTCTGTTTCATAAATCTATGCATAACTCTACACACCGTACCATAAACTTTCCAATAGGAGAGTTGTTATTTAGAAAAGATGTCGGATTTGGGCAATTTTATAATTGGAGACGGCGGACTCGATTTGCAAGAACTGTCCGCCATTAACGACTTCGACTTATTTGGAATATCGGAGGACGATATTAATCTTAGCCAAATCGTGGATAATTTAGAAGTTACGGGGTCAGTAACTGACGAAGATTTAACACTTTCCCAAATCTGTGATACACTAGATATTAAAACTGAAAATGAAACTGAAAACGTTACTGAAGGAGCAGCTAGCAAATCTAGTTCTGATGCTAGACGTTTCGGAGATGCCGTAAGCGATGAAGAAATTGGGGAACTCATCAATAGTAACATTAATTTGAACACAAAAAAGAACACTTCGTGGGCTTTTGGAGTTTTCGAAATGTGGAGGAAAGAAAGAGATAATGTTCCAGAAATCTTGGCAATGACGGGTGAAAACCTTAATTTTTATCTCGGAGGATTTATTGTGGAGGCTCGGAAAAGAGACGGCACAGGATACCCATCAAAATCCTTGTACCTGATCACGTGTGGCCTAATACGTTACCTGCAAGATAATGATGTTAATGATAAAAACATTTTGGATGCGAATGACCACAGGTTTGCCGAATTTAGGAAAATTCTGGACTCCCGAATGAAGGATTTGTTAAAAAGGGGCATAGGCGGCAAAACAAAACAAGGAGAACCTATTCTTCCCGAGGATGAGGCCATTATATGGGAAAAGGGTATATTTGGTGACAAAACAGCAGAAACCCTCCAATGTACAATGTTTTTCTATAACTGTAAATTGTTTGGCATAAGGGGCCATGACGAACACCATGCACTTGAGTGTGATCAGTTCATTTGGAGAAGACTCTAAAGGAAAGTACATCGAGTTTGTGGGAAGAGCTTCGAAGACATTCAAAGGAGGACTCGCGCAGCGAGAGATCGACAAAGAATATCAGACACTACAGTAACCAAGGTGAGTAAAATATATAAGAATAAGACATATTAGACTATTTGTGAACTATTCTATTCACTAATGTGTTAATCCTCAAATCCGCAGTCCGCATTCATTAATTATAAATGTACTGCTTATACTGTCTCGCAATAGTTGTATTACCATCAATGCACTTTTAAAAGCTTTCAAAGAACAACAGCCCCTTAATTTTAACTATATATTATTATTATCACAAGTTTATAATGAAGTATTTTAATATTTAGATCTTAACCATTGTAGGTGAACGCTACATAGTAGATTTGTATGAGAAGTACCTGCAGGCCCTAGTCTCTGGGAAATTCTACAGGCGCGCATTACCTGGCACACCTCCGAGGTTTGGGAACAACCGGTGGGAGTTAATAAACAGAGATAATTATACCAATCATTCGGGAAAACGCACATGCGCAACACAACTCTGAATCGCCGGGGTTGATGAGCAGGAGATCATGAACATAACTGGACATAGGTCAGAAAATGCTGTGAGAAAATACAAGTCAGCTGACGAATCGGTGTTACGCAAAGAATCCTCAGTGTTAGATCCTCCACAGAAAAGAAAATGTCCCGAAAACAAAACTCACCAAGAAGAGCCCACTGCCAAACGTGCTACAGTGCCTCTCAGTGATATAAGTAATCTCCCGACAGGAAGTCTTTTTAACAACTGTCAAGTTACTTTTAATGTCGGAAACAAGTGACCTTTTAAACGATTTTTGAAGACGTGGCATAGTGACATTAGCGTTTATGATTTTTAAGAAGATATCGGGTATAGTCTTATAACCTTTAAATTGTTTGTTTATAATTTTGTAAAAAATATTACGTGTATTAAAAATGAAATAACAGATTTTTTGTTTGTTTTTCAAAATGAACAGTGTTGTAATTTGCATCTTAATCGTAGCGATTTTTCTCTGGGACATGACTGTAAATCGATACATAAACATTGTTTCAGTCTAACTGTGAAAAATAACTTGGAACTTATTGCACAGCTAGGCTCCACCCCAATCAATGTATCGGGGTAGTTGTGTATGCCTAGGCTCCGCCTCTTCTCGGACTATCGAGATTTATACAAGTCAACTTCAAAGAAAAATAGCCGCACCCATGGTACAATATAATAATATTCCAAAAAATATAGCCAATATCTATAACCATTTATATATATTGTGTGACCTTAGGCTACAGTCGTCTGAATCGTTCGGTACGGTTTATTATTTTACTGAGTTAATTCAACTACCTAGCTCTATTTTTGTTTAACGTCATTGGTTATTGAAACTTTGAAATTACACAGGACCAAATATTCACAAATTACATTGAAGTGGAAACTATGTACCAGTTGCTACTGTTGAGTCAAAA
This sequence comes from Pecten maximus, assembly GCF_902652985.1. Taxonomy (NCBI): domain Eukaryota; kingdom Metazoa; phylum Mollusca; class Bivalvia; order Pectinida; family Pectinidae; genus Pecten; species Pecten maximus. The sequence continues at coordinate 14,412,436 of NC_047031.1, read as the reverse complement.
AGTTTGGTTTGGTTTAGTTTATTTTATTTAACGTCCTATTAACAGCTTAGGTCATTTAAGGACGGCCTCCCGTGCTTGCGACATGTATGCGTGTGATGAGTGCGTATGTGTGTTTTGGGAGGCTGCGGTATGTTTGTGTTAAGTCTCCTTGTGATAGGCCGGATCTTTTGCCGATTTAGAGTGCTACCTCACTGAAGCATACTGCCGAAGACACCCAGCAGCACACCCCACCCGGTCACATTATAACCAGTCGTCCCACTCCTAATGTGCTGAGCGCTAAGCAGGAGCAGCAACTACCATTTTTAGCTCACCTGGACCGAAGGTCCGGTGAGCTTATGCCATGGTGCGGCGTCCGTCGTCCGTCCGTCAACATTTGCTTCAAATCGCTACTAGTCATAAAGTTCTTATTGGATTTTGACCAAATTTGGTCAGAAACATCCTTGGCGGATGGGGATCAGATTTTGCATAAATGATGACTGACCCCCAAGGGGCCTGAGGGGAGGGGCCCAATAGAGGAAATTGAGGCAATTCCTTTAAATTGCTACTAGTCATTAAGTTATGAATGGATTTGAACCCACTTTGGTCAGAAATATCATTGGGGGAAGGGGAACAGATTTTGCATAAATGGTGACTCTGACCCCCAAGGGGCCAAGGGGCGGGGCCTAATGGGGAAATAGAGGCAATTCCTTTAAATTGCTACTTGTCATAAAGTTATGAAAGGATTTGAACCCAATTTGGTCAGAAACATCATTGGGGGAAGGGGAACAGATTTTGCATAAATGGTGACTCTGACCCCCGAGGGACCAAAGGGGCGGGGCCTAATGGTGAAATAGAGGTAATTCCTTTAAATCGCTACTAGTCATAAAGTTATGAAAGGATTTGAACCCAATTTGGTCAGAAACATCATTGGGGGAAGGGGAACAGATTTTGCATAAATAGTGACTCTGACCCCCAAGGGGCCAAAGGGGCGGGGCCTAATAGGGAAAGAGAGGTAATTCCTTCAAATCTCTACTTGTCATAAAGTTATGAATGGATTTGAACCCAATTTGGTCAGAAACATCATTGGGGGAAGGGGAACAGATTTAGCATAAATGGTGACTCTGACCCTCAAGGGGCCAAAGGGGCGGGGCCTAATAGGGAAATAGAGGTAATTCCTTCAAATCGCTACTAATCATAAAGTTATCAATGGATTTGAACTCAATTTGGTCAGAAACATTCTTATGTGAAGGGGAACAGGTTTTGCATAAATGGTGACTCTGACCCCCAAGGGGCCAAAGGGGCGGGGCCTAATAGTGAAAGAGAGGTAATTCCTTCAAATCGCTACTAGTCATAAAGTTATGAATGGATTTTAACCCAATTTGGTCAGAAACATTCTTGTGGGAAGGGGAACAGATTTTGCATAAATGATGACTCTGACCCCCGAGGGGCCAAAGGGGCGGGCCCCATAGCGGAAATAAAGGTAATTCCTTTAAATTGCTACTAGTCATATTAGTCAAGTTATAAATGCATGTTGTAAACTCAGAGAGTCTGGACTTCATTATTTCATTAAAGCAGTTGGGATCCCCACACTATAACCATATATATCATTGTTTGAGGTTAACAAACAAAAGGAATTGAACATGAACATTATTTTGACATTTGGTCAAATCCAACCAGGTGAGCGATACAGGCCCCATGGGCCTCTTGTTAAAGACTCTGGTATGTCTCGGCCAGGGGACAGAACCCAAAGCCTTCCTCACAGGGGCGAACGCTCAACTAAAGGCCAAAAGTGAGGCATTGTCAAGGGAGACATTAGGAAGAAGAAAGTTGTTAAGAAAGAAGAGAAAAGATAAGATCCCAACTTTAGTCGCCTCTTACGATCATGCAATGGGGCAGCAGGCACAATTCTTACGCCCTACCTGCAGGTCAAAAAGAAGGGAAATCTAAATCGAGGACAATAAACGTGAAGACACGAACTTGGTTGATTATAGTTGGGTCATCCAATGTTAAAAGTGTGGACTAACTACACTGACCAGTATGGTTAAAGTAGCTATAGTTGGATCATCCCATGTTAACAAGATGAATTTTCGTAGCGGATTCATTTCTAGCATTACCGTCACGCAGTACTTTAGGTCAAGTGTCACATGAATTTGTCCCGAGATTGATGTTGCAACCAGATTGGCTCTTGCTGAAAATCGGGGAAATGACATCAAAGGCTCTTCTAGATCTGACGCTGAACGGATCATTTTTTAATTAATAAAGTTTTGTCGGGAACATCTCTCAGCGGTCAGATCTTTGCCAAATCTATGTGGGATTATTGTGCGTTCGAGTCGTCGTTAGACAATGCCCGAGACGTAAGAGCTCACGCGATTTCGAGTGAACGACCAGCTGCTCTAACAATCCGATGAAAAGTTCATCCTTTGAAGACATGAATCTTTCTCCGGCAGACGGCGTTCACTTGGATCGCAGGGGCAACACGTCAGAGGGGAAATACAAGCTTTCGTCCGTCTCCAATGATTGCATACAGTTTGATTGGTTAACTCCGTGAATGGCCAAGGTCATTTTGAGAAAGGATCTCCCTATAGTTTGAACGTTTCCCCAGACAGGATGAGATACATGCAATTCGGTTTTACGTTAACCGTATAATAAAGGTTTTTATACTCAGACAATTTGTTTCCCGTGAGGTGTGGACATAATGCTGATTATTCTGTTCCTGAAAAACTTGGATATTTGGTTGATTATTGACAGCGATATCAACCTCCAAGTACTCTTCAACATGATCATTGTTGAAAATGCATATGTTGTGCAAACTACAACACGACATGATAATTTTCACAGCAGTTTCAACTGTTTGTGTGTCAATATACTTCAGTCTACGAAATCTGAACTTGAGAATAGCAAAAGCTCTTTCTATGATCACTCGATTGCTGGAATGCAAGTGATTATACTTCTTTTGATGAAGATCTAAATGTCCATTATCACGGTATGGTGTCAATAACCATTTTCTTAAAGGATATGCGCCATCCCCAAGGATATGATGCACCATGTTGCACTTTGTTAATCCATCATCCCACAAATCAAAATTTTTAAGTACTCGAGCATCATGACAGCTGCCTGGGTATCCTGTGAACACATGGGAAAATGCCATGTTACACCTACACACACACTGGAGTTGTATGGAATGATAACCCTTTCTGTTGACATAAGACTGTGGGTGTGATGTTGGTGCTTTAATCTCAATATGGGTCCCATCAATAACCCCTATAATATTGGGAAAACCATTTCTTCTCTCAAACTCACATTCAGATTCATCTGCCATCTCCTGGATACTTAGTCAGCGAATAAATCTGTCAGTCATATTAATCAGTTCAGAGAAAATATTATTCCGACAAGAAATAACAGATGATTCTGACATGCCGAAACGATCAGCAATCTTGGTTATACTGTCTGTACCACCAACATACCACAGAGTGACCAGTAATTGCCGGTAGATGGAAATATGTTCCCTCCTTCCATGACCAGCAGGATAAAAACTAGGGCAACCCTCCATTTATCCAAGAAGTATCTTGTATGTTTCTATGTTAATTCTGAACATTCTCCTAAAGCTGTCAACCGTATAGAAGGGCACCACATCTTCAGTGTATCTACGAATACGTGATTTGTCATCTCCTCTGAAAATAAATATTAAATTAATTTAAATATATACTGTACCGACATAAATATCATTGTTCAGTTACTATGTATACGTAGTTAAGGGCACTTGACTTATCTTTTAGGTCTTAAACAATGAACATAAAAGTAGACCAGTCATTTTCTTCCCCTTACTTTAAAAGAACCTGCCATTCCATTGAGAAAATAAGTAAAATATAGTATTAATTTTTTTCGACATTTGTATGTCATATTTTCAATTTGATTTTAAATATAACTCATTTACTTAGTATATAATCTAATTTAGAAGAAATAATTAGAATTCGAATAATAACATTTTCCCATATATGTATAGGTGTAGACACTAATAATAACTTGATTTTGAAAACTAAACTTCAAATTAAAGACAAAAACTGATTCTGGTAGAATAACAAGTCGCAATGTTGGCGAGTCTGACCAAACCAAAACTTCGTCATATACTGGGAAGGTACCTGAGCATCTCCACAGTATAAGGCCTTAGTTGAACTTCTCCGTCATTATTCGGACGTTTTCGCTATGATCTCGGGACTTTTGACAAAATTGAGCATGCAGTAGACACCAGCGACGCCAAGCCTGTAAAACAGCGAATGCGGCGTACGCCAGCATCATTCAGTGGGAAGGAGGAGGCGCATCTTAAGAAAATGGTGGACGCAGGTGTCATCCAGAAGTCCATGTCGGAGTGGGCGCCGGCACCTGTATTTGTTGGACAAAGGGACGGCTCAATGCGTTGGTGTAGTGATTACAGGGCGCTCAATTATGTCACTGTTAAGGACACCTTTCCATTACCGAACATGTTCGTATGGGTTTTGGTCTGACTAACGCTCCCGCCACATTTTCTCGTGCAATGAATCTCGTCTTATGGGGTCTCCCCTGGAAAACAGTTCTTTTTGGACGACATCCTAGCATTAGGACACACCTTCAGGGAACACCTCGGTAATTTGAGAGAAACGTTGGAAAGATTCAGACAACATGACCAAAAAAGTGTCTACTTTTCCAACCGGAAGTCAAGTGTTTAGGTCGAATAGTCGGAAAGGACCAAATAGCGATGTTGGACACCGACACCAATACGGTAGCTAATTGGCCTTTACTAGCGTCCTCTAAAGATATGGAGCGGTTTCTCGGATAGGTGAATTATCACCGTACCTTTATCAAGGATTTCGCCGAGTTAGCTCAACCCATGTATAATCTCACAGGAAAGAACAAATTTCATTGGGACATGGAACAGCAACAGGCCTTCGAGAGACTGAAGAAGGCGCTGACAGAACCTCCCATCTTAGCGTTGCCCGATACTAAGTAAGGATCCATTCATCTTAGATAGAGATGCCTCGGATGTAGCAATTGGAGGGGTGTTGAATCAAGTACAAGACAGGGTTGAGAGAGTCACTGCTTTTAGCAGTTTCCCTCTTACAACCGAACAAAGGATACTACACCACTCGGAAGGAACTGCTTAGTATTGTGAGATTTACATGACATGACTGTTAGGTAGACAGTTTACCGTCAGGACGGACCATTCAAGTCTAACATGGCTGTTACGCCGCAGGGACAGCTTGCACGGTGGATGGAAGACCTTTCTCAATACCATATGATTGTGAAGCACAGACCCGGAACCAAACATGGAAATGCGGACGCGCTTTCCAGAATCCCGGATGAACTGACTCCATGCCCATCGTACATAGCTGGAATCAAGCCTGAAAACTTGCCCTGTGGAGGCTGCAATTATTGTAAGCGTGCTGACAGACAGTGGGGCGGATTCTCACTGGAAGTAGACGACGTAACCGCCCTAACGGGAAGTAATACTTGCGGTGATCAGGGGTACCTTATAGGTACCAATAATGTGGCCACATTAGCGAATCCGCAAGGCCGGTTGGGGGACTCTAGCCCTATAGAGCCTCCTAAATGGACAATCAACTCGAAACTCATGTCAGGGGTCAATTCATTCTTGAGTGGTTCGAGTTACCTTGTTCACCCTCCAGGTGAACATGACAGTTATATTGCATGTCAAGGCACTCATGACAGTCTTCCTGCTAGCGATCAACACCCGTACGAAAGTACCACGGCTGGTTCCGTGTGTAACTGCCGGTATAGAAAATAAGCCTACCAGTTTCCTTGAGTGTCCCCTGAACATGCATGCCAGTAAAATATCTTCTGAGAGTCAAACTCCGGGTAGTCATCAGGTAAATAGGGCTACTCCGGTTTTCCTTGGTTATCCACACCCTGATTGCGGTAGCCATGACAGTTGGCTTAAAGATGACAGGACCATTTGTATTGGCCAACCACCTTCTTGGAGTCAAACTCCGGGGAGTCATCAGGTAAATAGGGCTTCCTCGGTTTTCCTTGACTATCCACATCCTGATTGTGGTAGACATGACAGACGACTTAAAGATGACAGATCACACGGAAGTTTCGATATAGAGCTTCTAGACAACCAGCTCCAGATTAGGAAAAGATACAGACCTTCATTTTATCCGGAAATATCTACTGGATGGATCAGAACCTGGACAAGGAGAAGCTAAGTACTACTGGTGGAATAGTAAAGTTTGTAAACTCAGATGGTGTGTTTTATCATATCATTGCCATCAAGGTCAGGATTACACCCATGCATTTTACAGGGTTGTGTGTTTTTTTAGAGACAATCCACACCTTAACCCAGGATTTTACTGCAAGGGATTTTATCCCTACTTATTCCTCCATTGTGGAGGAACCAAACAACAGTAGTACCCAGAGTGACTTCATCGCAATGCTTTTAGTGTGCAGAGTCAATTTATATAGGAATTTGATCAGGACTCGGAAGATCTTTATATTACCATTACGAAGCCTCCGACCATCAAGGACTTTCATTATAAAGTTGGGAGGAATGTAGTGTCTCGGGCCGAGTTGACCCGATTGTTTACGCCAGAAGTGCGTGACGGTTAACTGGCCCGTGTCAGATAAAGATCAACCCCGTGAACCGTGTAAGCGTCTCTTCACACCTGGTCGGCCGCGGGACCACACGTGTGTAAGACGTCCTCTGTTTTTAACGGAGCCAGTATTCTCTACGTAAGTAGTGCCAGTTTCCTTAGTGCTCTGGGCTTTTAGCTAGGACACTAAGCCAGTATATTCTATTGGACATGTATTCGACTGCTATATCATCACCTTATCCTGACCTGTCCAGCGACCCATGGTGATATACAGTGACTTCCATAGTGAACCATTACACGTGCTCTACAGCGAGGTAACTAGCTTGTAGTAAGACAGCAACGTTACTTTAATGGTGTCAGAAGTGGGCAAAAATATCCAACCCCAATTGTTTCATCAAAATGGCGTCAGTTCCGGTTAAAATGGCGTCGCCTCCGGCTAGAAACATAAACACGGCAAGTTTTGAAGATATGGTCCGGTATTTACCTGGAATAGGGGAGACACGTGCAAGGACCCTAATTAATATGCGATTTAATTATGGGAAATTAACCGCCGAGCACATTACAGCGGCTTTTGGTGGCAGGAAACCAAGTCAGGCAGTCCCATAAGTCACCGGAGTTTGCCGATTTATTGGGCATGGGGGAATTCCTAACCCGAGTTCTCGTCCCACCCCAGGTACTTATTACCACATCACAGCCGTCAATGCAGAGACATGGGACTCAGGAATTTTCAGAAATATCGGAATTTGATCCTATGTCTCCCGCCAACATGGTTGGGTTCCCTAATGTAGGGAATCCTACGCGTATTTTTTATAACACAGGTGTTGACGATACAGACAAAAAATGGTCACCAGTTAATACTTTGGTAAAACCTGTCAACAGCATGGCTGCAGGATTCACCCCACCTCAGGTTCGCGCCTTGAAGTGGATCAACCCTGAGAGAGTGTTGTTGGAAACCGACGCCCCCTACTTCAACCGGTCAGGCCGCAAGTGGTCTGCACCCAACCAATTGTATTGGACGGCGGAGGCTGTAGCAAAACACCTCAGCTACACGGCGGAATCCCTGCTGAATGCAACTGTAACCAACGCTCAACGACTGTTTCGTCACTAGGAACTCGGAAAGGACAGTTAGGGACGGGGTTGTTTCTAAGTATGTTACTAGGTAGTGAGTCTATTTTATAGGCTACCCGTACCCTCATCATCGAGGATTGTGTTCTAGACATGGAGGTCGGGATTGCATCCATGTATTTTACAGGATTGTGTGTCCTTTTAGGACGACCCGCGCCTCATAACCGGATTTGACTGCAAGGGATTTTATCCCTACTAGTTCCCCCTTTTTGGAGGAAGCAACCCAGTAGTAACTTAAGTGACTTCATCGCAACGCTTTTAGTGTGCAGTCAAAATTTAGGAACTTGATCAAGACACCGAAGATCTTTCTATATACCATTACAGCTAAGGTCATTTAAGGACGGCCTCCCGTGCGTGCGATATGCATGCGTGTGGTGAGTGCCTATGTGTGTTTTGGGAGGCTGCGGTATGTTCGTGTTAAGTCTCCTTGTGATAGGCCGGAACTTTTGCCGATTTATAGTGCTACCTCACTGAAGCATACTGCCGAAGACACCCAGCAGCACACCCCATCCGGTCACATTATACTGACAACGGGCGAACCAGTCGTCCCACTCCTAATATGCTGAGCGCTAAGCAGGAACAGCAATTACCATTTTTAAAGACTCTGGTATGTCTCGGCCAGGGGACAGAACCCAAAGCCTTCCTCACAGCGGCGAACGCTCGACTAAAGGCCAAAAGTGAGGCATTGTCAAGGGAGACATTAGGAAGAAGAAAGTTACCGAGAAAGAAGAGAAAAGATAAGATCCCAAATTTAGTCGCCTCTTACGATCATGCAATGGGGGCAGCAGGTACAATTCTCACGCCCTACCTGCAGGGCAGCTGTAAGAACACCTCTGAAGTGAATACAAGGAATCCAGTCTTTAAAACAGACTTACTGATTTATTACAACCGGCAATCAGACAACACGTGTGTTAGACAATCTCTGTTTTTAACGGAGCCAGTAATCTCTACGTAAGTAGTGCCAGTTTCCTTAGTGTTTCGGGCTTTTAGCTAGAACACTAAGATATGGTATTAAGTGAATGCCAGGTTTGTTGGAATCCGGAACTGGTATATATCGTTCGGTTCCTCGCTTATTTAGTACACCCTTTGTGGTGACGTTGCAGTGTAAGTACACCTGTAGTGGTGACCTTTCATTTCATGTATTAAGCACATGGCGCGTTAGCAGTACTTAGCTATAGCAGTTATCTTTTTCCCGGCCCACCTCTCCCAGTAGCATTATTGAATTGGTGGTTGATGATTGCATATTATGTATGACTCTAATGCTATATAATCTACATACATGCATTCGTTATTTTGAACAAGTCGTTCTGATGTTTGGGGATTATTCCCTGTTCATTTCTGTTGTAATTTACTGGGTTAAGGGGTTATGTACCTTTGACCTAGCTGTGTTCATTGCAATAAAATATATTGGCCCAACTTGTGCATCTGGTTATCAATTGTGAAGGGAGATGAGACAAACCAGTATATATTCTATTGGACAAGTATTCGACTGTTATAACATCACCTTCTCCTGACCTGTCCAGCGATCCGTGGTGATATACAACGACCTCCATTGTGAACCAGATAACGTGACCAACAGCGAGGTAACTAGCTCGTAGTATAACAGCAACGTTAATTTAATATGCACTAGAATGCGCATGCGCATCTGTAATGATGAAGAAGGGGCGAAAGCGCCAGATCATCCATTTTGGTCAAAGTCAACTCGTCCAATTATCACAAACCACCAAACCGGCTCACCATACACGTTACATCATACATCAAATAGAAGTCGTCATTATACTGACGATGCCTTAGTATGAGAGTGAGACTTTTTCTACAGTCTTAGATTTTTTTCAGCCTTGACGATAGAAACAATAACTATTTAAAACGTTGAATAGTGTGATGACTTGGGTATCTCAAAATATAATGACCCATACTGCTTGAGGTATAGAAAGGGACGATTTTTGGTTTGGTTTATTTTGTTGAGGACTTGATTTTTTTCGTATTTATAATGTGGCATTTATTTTCTTTAAGTGTTTGAGCATAAGCAAATGAGCCTAATTGATTCAAATACATAGTTTCCTGTGTATACAATATTATTGATCACTGCATGTCTGAGCTAAGGATATGGTAGTGTAGCGCGAAAGTGCCCTCAGTGGTAGCGTCGAGCACTCGCTATAATGTCAGAGTTTTGAATAGTTTAGTATACGTCGGCCGTCGAGAACACCGTCTCCCGGTTTCAGACCCTTGTATTCAGTATCAGCAACATATACAACAGTTACGCAGTTTGAGGTAAATCCATACGCACTCGCTACACGCATACATGTCGGACGCACGGGAGGCCGTCCTTAAATGACCTTAGCTGTTAATAGGACGTTAAACAAAATAAACCAAACCAAACCTCTCAAACATATCAAGCACAATCCAACATAGCAACACCAAGGCATCCCGAATTCGAAATCCCCGAGATCTCTCTCACCTTTCCTAAAATATTAAAGTCTGTCGAGCAACGATTGCCCGATTGTCCTGAACTCACCTTATGACATAAGTTGACCAAATCCTGTCGGAGCAGTCCAGTGAATGACCGGTGTATTACGCTGCCTAAAATCTCGCGGTCAGCGTGTACATAATTAAGTCGGGCAATCTATGACAAGTGGCATTTGGGCACCCCATCTAATATTACCCATGGTCAATATAAACCTGAACTACTATTGAATAAGGAAATATACTACAGTATGGTTAAACCATGAGGTAGCACTATAAAGCTGTTAAAGGGACATCACGGTAAAAACGTATATATAAACGTAATATCCAGAGTCGATCGCTATGTCCAGGGAGGCCGTCCTTAAATGACCTTAGCTGTGAATAGGACGTTAAACAAAATAAACAAAACCTAACCAAATTCCTGCTAAATTTCATTGAATTTGGATTAGGGATTTTGGAAAAGAAGTCGAAAATGTAAATCGTTTACGGACGGACGACGCACGACGACGGACAAAAGGCGATTAGAATAGGTCACTTAGGACTTTGACTCAGGTGACCTAATAAAACAATATCATACTCTTCTCCTCTATGCATGTGGTCTTCTGGTTGTTTGTCTTCCCTGGATTGATGCAGTGTTGGATCAAGCTGACCTTTTCTGTAATCAGACTTCGACTTCTTCGCGTGCTCCCTGCGCTGTACTACCAACTGCTCAAGTCTTCTCTTCTTAACATCAGGTTTGTACTGGCGCTTGCGATAATATATCTCCTCAGAGCTTATTTGGTCCAGCTGATGTCTTACGGCATTACTCACAATAGTCCCAACGATATGCTCAACTTTTTGCTGTGTGGCCTTGCCTGCTATGTTATTCACAGTTAGTATGGTGTTATCCAGTCGTCCCTCAGCATTCGGTCCAAAGTTCTGGTACTTTTAATTACTTCAAAATACAAGAGATCCCAGAGGGATCTTGGCGCCCACCATTGAATGATCTTTATAGGTTCCATGTCAGATTGATCTTTTCCCTACTTTTCCCTTCCTCTAAGTCTTACTTATCTGTGTAAATTCAGAAACAGCCCTCTAGTACTTTTCAAACAAGGGGAACCTATATACAGAATTTAAGATTTAGCTATAATGGCTGTCTGTCGGCCATGTTGTTTTCGTATTGGTCCCAATATGCAAAACTAGGCACTGAGGGGAACCTACATATGAAATTTGAAAAAGATCCCTTCAGTACTTTCACAGAAATAGCGATAACAAACTTCAATCGTCAAAATCCGAAATGGCTGCCTGTCGGCCATGTTGTTTTCTGATTAGTCTCAAAATGCAATATGCATAACTAGGCACCGACGGGAACATGCATATGAAATTTTAGAAAGATCCCTTCATTACTTTCTGAGAAATAGCGATAACAAACTTCAATTGTCAAAATCCAAGACGGCTGCCTGTCAGCCATGTTGTTTTCTGATTGGTCTCAAAATGCAATATGCATAACTAGGCACTGAGGGGAACCTGCATATGAAATTTCAGAAAGATCCCTTCATTACTTTCTGAGAAATAGCGATAACAAATTTAAATTGTCAAAATCCAAGATGGCTGCCTGTCAGCAATGTTGTTTTCCTATTGGTCTCAAAATGCAATATGCATAAGTTGGCATCAAGGGGAACCTACATATGAAATTTGAGAAAGATCCCTTCAGTTCTTTCACAGAAAAAGCGATAACAAATTTCAATTGTCAAAATCCAAGATGGCTGCCTGTTGGCCATGTTGTTTTCCGATTGGTCTCAAAATGCAATATGCATAACTAGGCACTGAGGGGAACCTGCATATGAAATTTCAGAAAGATCCCTTCATTACTTTCACAGAAATAGCGATAACAAACTTCAATTGTCAAAATCCAAGATGGCTGCCTGTCGGCCATTTTGTTTTCCGATTGGTCCCAAAATGCAATATGCATAACTAGGCACCAAAGGGAACCTACATATGAAATTTGAGAAAGATCCCTTCAGTACTTCCTCAGAAATAGCAATAACAAACTCCAATTGTCAAAATCCAAGATGGCTGCCTGTCGGCCATGTTGTTTTCTGATCGGTCCCAAAATGCAATATGCATATCTAGACATATCTAGACACCAAGAGGAACCTACATATGAAATTTGAGAAAGATCCCTTTAACCCTTTGCCACATGTAAGCGCCTCTGGACGCCTTTACCCCTTGCCACATGTAAGCGCTTCTCGACGCCTCTGCATTATCTCCATGTAAGCGCTTCTCGACGCCTCTACGTTATCTCAATGTAAGCGCCTCTCGACGCCATGCCGGTTCGGTAAACTTAGACATGGAAAATCCCGTGATTGAGAGCGACACCTATCTGGAAATCCCTGATACTATTTTAAGAAGATATCAATGCATCGACCAATCAGATTTGTACACGTCATTCATACGAAAGTTTTTGAATAAATTAACCTAGAAAGTGTGAGTCATGAGTGTAGAAAAGTGTCACAACAACCGGGGTAATGGCGTCTGTCGCTACAATATTGCGGGACATATTTGAGGACGATGATGAGGATTTAGAATTTGATGGTTTCGGGCCCGAAGACATCGAGTCTGATATTGACTTAAACGATGTTCTTAACGAACTGTCAACTGACGATGAGTCAGAGAATGAGGATAAACCGCGACCAGGTACTAATGTACTGCCGCCATTAGGTAGGCCTAATGTTGACGATCCTGAATGGTCGCGAGATTTGTCCCCCATCACTGTTAATGCTTTTGTTAGGGAAACGGGACCTATACTACCAGAAAACTTCGATGTTAATTCTGCAAGTCCCATTGACTATTTCCATATATTCTTCAATGAAAATCAGTTTTCTGCCATCGCTAGGCACACAAACAACTACGCTCGCTGGCGTTTAGAAACCGAAAATAGAGGTGACCCAAAATGGTCGGATACCAATTCGGCCGAAATAAAAGCGTTTATCGGCATAAACGTACTGATGGGTATACAATATATGCCAGAAACGGACATGTATTTCGTCAATACATGCCCGCTAAACCCATCAAGCGCGGTATTAAGATTTGGATGCGGTGTGATGCTGAAACTGCTTACCTCTCTCGCTTTCAGATATATTTGGGGGAAAAAGAGGGTGGTGTGGAACATGGCCTTGGATATAATGTAGTCACAAGCTTGTGTGATGACATACATTACCACAATCACCATGTCTACTTTGACAATTATTTCACTGGAGTGAAATTATTGGAGGATTTACATGATCATGGCATATATGCATGTGGTACTTGTCGTTCTAATCGTTCTGGGTTTCCAAAAGAATTTAAGAAACCGGGAAAAATGAACAGGGGGGAATACAAAGTGTTGCAAAAGGGCGAGTCAAATTTGGTAGCCACAGTTTGGAAGGACAAAAAGCCTGTCTTCAACTTGTCTACCCTCAGTGATCCTGAAGGGGAAGTTAGGGCAGCACGTCGAGTTGGTGCAAATGTCCTGGATCTTCCACAGCCTCTGACTGTGTATTCTTACAATAAATACATGGGTGGTGTTGACCGGCATGACCAGTTGAGAATGGCGTATGATGTTGGCCGGGCATCAAAGAGATGGTGGCGATATATCTTTTGGTTCTTGGTCAATTGTGCTATTGTCAACTCGTTTATTGTCTACAAAATGGTGTCAAAGCGTCAGACCAAAAGGAAAAGATATCGCCACCTTGACTTTAGGAATGAGTTGGTCAGGGACCTGATAGGTGGTTACACAACCCGCAAACGCCAATCTCAACAAATGGATAACCCAGGCATTGTCCTGCAAGAAAATGTAGGTGGTCACATAAATTCCCGTCTTCCTGGCCCTAAACGCAGATGTCGTTTTCATCTTACTGCCCACAAGCAAAGAAAAGAAACTGTTTATGGATGTGTAGTGTGTGGTGTCCACCTCTGTAAAGATGGGTGCCACAATCAGTTCCATGTTCAGTAACATTTCAGTAACATTTCAAATTCAGAAACACTTTGTCGCAACATTGGATATAGGCAAGCGCTTAAGCCTGAACTATTGATTCAGTTTGTTTCATTTGGAATTTAATGTTTAATCATTTCATGTGCATTATTTCATTGAATTTTAAACTGTTTATGGATGTGTAGTGTGTGGTGTCCACCTCTGTAAAGATGGGTGCCATAATCAGTTCTGTGTTTGAAGTAACATATTCAGAGACACATTCTTTTCGCGACATCGGATATAGGCTAAAGCCTGAACTGTTCAAAAATTTGGATATCCAATCTGTTTCATTTTGGAGTTAACATTAAATCATTTCATGTACAGGAATTCATTGAATTATAAATTACATTGCCAAAATATTTTGAAATTTGTCTATTCTGTTCGTATACAGCTGATTTCATGATTATGTATTGTTGGTTTTATGAAGAAAAGAGCACATAATTAAAATCTAAGAAATTCTTAACATAATTGTAACTTACCAAAAATGTCTAAAACAACTATTTCACTTTCAAAATTAGGTTTAGAAAAATTATTCAAAACAAAGCTTAATTTCTCAAAAACTGCCATTGAGATGGTGTATGTACATTTCAGTCAGCGCAACAATGTTGCATTGCAACAATGTATCTTTGCCCATCAGCACAGAGTGCTGAAGTGTTATAACCTGCATGTGGCAAAGGGTTAATACTTTCTCAGAAATAGAGATAACAAACTTCAATTGTCAAAATCCAAGATGGCTGCCTGTCAGCCATGTTGTTTTCAAATTAGTCTCAAAATGCAATATGCATAACCAGGCACAAAGAGAAACCTGCATATGAAATTTGAGAAAGATCCCTTCAGTACTTTCACAGAAATAGCGATAACAAACTTCAATTGTCAAAATCCAAGATGGCTGCCTGTTGGCCATGTTGTTTTCCGATTGGTCTCAAAATGCAATATGCATAACTAGGTACTGAGGGGAACCTGCATATGAAATTTCAGAAAGATCCCTTCATTACTTTCACAGAAATAGCGATAACAAACTTCAATTGTCAAAATCCAAGATGGCTGCCTGTCGGCCATTTTGTTTTCCGATTGGTCCCAAAATGCAATATGCATAACTAGGCACCAAAGGGAACCTACATATGAAATTTAAGAAAGATCCCTTTAATAGTTTCTCAGAAATAGAGATAACAAACTCCAATTGTCAAAATCCAAGATGGCTGCCTGTCGGCCATGTTGTTTTCTGATCGGTCCCAAAATGCAATATGCATATCTAGACACCAAGAGGAACCTACATATGAAATTTGAGAAAGATCCCTTTAATACTTTCTCAGAAAAAGCGATAACAAATTTCAATTGTCAAAATCCAAGATGGCTGCCTGTCGGCCATGTTGTTTTCCGGTTGGTCTCAAAATGCAATATGCATAACTAGGCACTGAGGGGAACCTGCATATGAAATTTCAGAAAGATCCCTTCATTACTTTCACAGAAATAGCGATAACAAGAATTGTTTACGGACGGACGGACGGACCACGGACGCAGGGCGATTTGAATAGCCCACCATCTGATGATGGTGGGCTAAAAAACCCGAGTCCTCTGGTTCAGGAATCATTTGATGATAATAAATCTTATATAAGATACTCTGGTATAATTATTGTAAACAATATGATAAAGGATGGGGGGGGGGGGGGGGGGGGGGGGGTAGGCAAATTTGTGAAGCATTCCATATCTATATCTATATATATACGTGTATTTATACAGAGGAAATTTGCAAGTTTTAGTTCACCTTCGGTCATGGGAGGTTGATGTAAAATGTCATATTGACCGGGGTAATAAGTAATTTTGAGAAAATATGTATGAAGCTCTAATCTGTACTTTCTACAATGATAAACCAAAACGGAGAAAAATAGTGCTTAGAGAATGGACACAATTATATGCTCTCCAATGTCCAAATGTATCCTATGTAAAATATTAGGAGTTTATTTGACAGAGAAGTATTTAAAATTAATTTTCAATCAAAAATATTTTACATTTCAGGTGCAGCATGAGTTTGCAGCTTCCTAAAAACTGCACAAGAGATAGATTTAAGAGATGATAACGCAGTGCACAACCTGTAGGCCTGAAAGGAAAGGAAGTTAAAGGTTAGGAGGAAAGAGGGGGGCATCCCACAAATTCAAAGAGCCACTGAAGTGATTAAAAAAACGGATGTGAAAAAACCAAAAGCCACTGAAGATGATGGCTTTTGCTGATGTAGCACTAGGTTGTGAATCCTAAGAAAACAAAAACACCCCAAAAAAGACGATTACAGAAACTTTCAACAAACGGAAGAAACTCTAGCTCACCAAAGGAAGCATCAAACACCCCGAAAACGACCTGCATGTCTAAATATGTAGCCCCGAATACATACAAGATACTATTATTGTTAGCTCACCTGCCCGAAGGGAAAGTGAGCTTATGCCGTGGTGCGTCGTCCGTCCGTCCGTCTGGCCGTCGTCAACTTTTTCATTCAAACAACTTCTTCTCAATAACCAAAACGCCCAGGGACTTGATATTGGGCATGTAGCATGCTGGGGTGAAGGGCTACAAAGTTTGTTCAAATAAATGACCTTGACCTTCATTCAATGTCATATGAGTCAAATAGGCTATACTCTTCAAACGATTTCTTCTCAATAACCAAGAGGCCCAGGGACTTTATATTTGGCCTGTAGCATGCTGGTGTGCAGTGCTACAAAGTTTGTTCAAATAAATGACCTTGACCTTCATTCAAGGTCACACGGGTCAAATAGGCTATAATCTTCAAACAACTTCTTCTCAATAACCAAGAGGCCCAGGGACTTGATATTGAGCCTGTAGCATGCTTTGGTGAAGGGCTACCAATTTTGTTCAAATAAATGACCTTGACCTACATTCAAGGTCACAGGGTTGAAATCGGCTTAAATATGTAAACAATAATTTTGCGATAGCCAAGATCCTCGAAGACCTGATATTAGGCCAATAGAATGCTGGAATGAAGGACTAGAAAACTTTTAATATGAATAAAACTAGCTTACAATGATATTTGAATAAAGAGTTAATCAACATAGTATCTTTAGAAATGACCTCAATCAACTTCAAAGTTGCTGTAGAGCCAGATGAGCGATACAGGCCCATTGAGCCTCTTGTTATATGCATATGGTTATCCTTTTCAAACATGTAGGTGAGAGTCCAGATACTGTTGGCAGTTGTTCTGTTGTTGATTGGCTATTACACCTGTTTTCACTGTCAATGAGCCTAATGGTTCTCTGTGAAATGAAAGATACAATAATCTCGAGAACTGTCTTGAAAGACGTGTTCCACAAGGATCAAATTTAATGAAAATACAAGTGTTTTCAAATGTACAATAGATTGTGGTTTGGAATATTATGTTGATATACATTTCTTGCATAGGAATGAAACATTTTCATTCATATCTATATATACACAGTATATACATGTATATGAATGTAAGGATTTACCCCAGGCTTTCTGTTGAAAGACACTGTTGGAGTGTCACTATCTTCAAAATCTTCAAGTATTGTCTGTGCGCTAATTCATCATTGCGCTAACATGTTGAAGTTGTTTTATGCACTAAAATTTGAGCGAGCCAAATAACATGAATATAGACGTACACTGTGTTCTGCATCTTGCTGGAGGTCACTGAATGTGGATTCCCTGTTCGAGTTTGATTGCCTTGGTCTTGTTCTTGACATTGAAGGCAGATCTAAATCTCTGAAGTCATCGGTTTTCTGCAAAAACAAAAATTGTAATAATGACTTAGTATTACTGTCAATCTCTTTTATTCAAACGTCGATCCTCCAACCATATGTATGAATATACAAAACCTATCATTCAATGAATGAATCGTCACTAATACACGTAGTTGTATTTTATTCTCCCTCTCCAAACAATAGATGGTATAACAAAAGACCGAAGTAATACATGGAAACAACGTATGTTTGTATTTGTTTTAAATTGCTAATTATGATAATTGAATATGCTTAAGTTAAAAAACGCATTTGCTCATTATCATAATAGATCACACTAGACATACCTTTTGAGTATGCAAATAAATGCTGATAGGACTGGTCTTAATATGATTAACATATTTCCCGACATTAAAACCTCCCTCTCCATCCATGTCTGGAATAGGGGGGCCAGAGAATGAGGCCAAGTGGTAGTTTACTTCATAGGAAGTTACATTTTGAGCCAACGACTGCCATCCAGGGCAGAAAATTGTCAGCAACTCTCTCATCAGCTCTGCCTTGTTTGTATCCCGATGAAGGTCCCGCACTCGCTGGTCCCCGCCCTTGCTTGCAGAGACAAGATCGAAATTGTCTGGCGTACCTCATGAAAGTAAGTTGCACGGAAACTAAATTTCTATTATTTTTTTTCGGGCAATATTTAGCTACTTGAAAGAAATCGATCAATTTTATAGACTTTGATGTCTTTTACGTTACGCTCTTTGACGTTTTATTTATATCACAAGTTCACATAATCTATTCGTACAAATATATATATTACCATTTTTAACCAACTTTTTTATCATAATGATCTAAATATAAATGACTCTATTTGTCGATGGGCCGTAAAACATAAAAAAACAAACAAAGGTACCTTAGGTAGCACTATAAATCGTCAAAAGTTCCAGCCTATCAGAAGGAGACTTAACACGAACATAGCGCAGCCTCCCAACACACATACGCACTCACCACACGCATGCATGTCGCACGCACGGGTGGCCGTCCTTAAATGACCATAGCTGTTAGTAGGTCGTTAAACAAAATAAACCGAACCAAACCAAACCTTATAAAAATAGTATTTTCAGTAGGTAATAAAAAACAAAGATTAGATATAAGTTTAAATTTTTAATTAGATATGTACACAATAGATATATAACAGAAATATTTCAATAAAGTATGGAGGCACAGTTCATTTTAGCAGAGTTTACAGATTCACGTTAGCAGTTATTTGCTGTAAGTATGGTCGCTGCTACTTGGTGGATTGTCCATTCCTGAACGATAACTTGGCACAGGGGCCGGGTTCCTCGAATGACATGTATCTAATAATCCGAAGTTGGCCTCGGCGCTTTTTGTACGTTAGTTTCTTTTGTCTAAGCCGGTGACATATCTTCCTTCTGTTTACAGAAACCAGTCTCCTGACAACTGATGATCCTGATGTGACATCTGGTCCAACAGATCTCAGCCGAAGGATGGTGGAATCAGCAAAGCCATGGTTGAAGACGTGCACAGCAGTGTGTACCCTCGATGGAAAGTTCCTGTACCAGGTAACACTTTTTGGGTTAATTCGATTGAAAGCTTCAGACTTTTGAGTGTCTGCCAAAACTTTTGTTGTTTCAAACACTCTATGATGAGGAATGTGTCCACACACACTTTAAAATATTTCTCATCCTCTTTTGTCAGAGAGAGTACCGTCCCTTCTGTTAGAAATGTTCGTTTCCAGTGGTCATGTCTCTCACCTTTACAGCAGTAGCTGTAGCGCCGACACATGTCACCACAGTATCCTTTGTAGCACGTTGCTTCTATGTTATCCGGCATATGCTTCTTTATTTTGTCAATGTCTCCATTGTGACATTTGTGGGCCTATACATCATGTAACTATGATTTTTATTCTACCCAATTTTCCCCGTCAAGCCAAAATTCATTTATTTAATATCTTTCTCACCAATTTTCTGATGTCCTCCTGATATCTCAAAGACTACTCTAAAACCAGGAGGTCTTTGAAGCTGTGAACCTTCAGGGGGATGTCACTAATGTTTACTGGTACAGATGACAACCTTCAGGGGGATGTCACTAATGTTTCCTGGTACAGATAACAACCTTCAGGGGGATGTCACTAATGTTTCCTGGTACAGATGACAACCCTTCAGGGGGGTGTCACTAATGTCTCCTGGTACAGATGACATTCTGTTTTCTTTTAGTTCTTTCAGTTCCATCTTTATTTCGGCCAAACACTGAGCAATGCACCTTGTCCTTTCTCTAGTTTTTTCTCTCGTTTCTGGACCAGGTTTGGTTGGTGGCATTGGGATCCGAAAGTCTGGTACTAATTCAAATGAAAACAAATAGTTAAACAAACTTAAGATTACAGCATATTGCAACTTTATCAGTTATATGTGTACTTTAAATTTACTTTCAGATTTAAAGATTTATATAGTGTGGTGGGAGACTGTAAATGGGGCAAAATACATGTATGAACGATTACTGATAGCTAAGAGAACATCACAACTTGCTCTTATTATGTGATCTGGCTTTTTCCTGAGGAGGGTGTAAGGAACCACTGCTGTCCCTACTCTTAACATCTGCAGCATGTAGCGATTTAAAGACATTACCTTTATTTTCCCTATTGGGCCCCGCCCCCTAGGTCCCTCGGGGGTCAGAGTCACCATTTATGCAAAATCTGTTCCCCTCCCACAAGGATGTTCCTGACTTAATTGGGTTCAAATCCATTCATAAATTTATGACTAGTAGCGATTTAAGGGAATTGCTTCCTACAGTGTTCCCACTGATTTTTATGGGAGGCGTGCCTCACATTATAGCATCAGCTATAGGATTTCATTGCGGAACCAATCGTTTGGTACCTCAAGCGGCTATCTCCGTAATCACGGGAGACAACTCGTACATACCGACACAATACACAAACAATTTATCTCGATAGTAGATCTATATTTTGAATGTTGTAATTGTTTATAATTCTCATAAAATCCCCCAAAAGAAATATATATCATTTTACATCGACTTTGAATGCCACCAGAGCCTATTAATTATAACAAAACATATATCTACACATAATGTTAGGCACACAAGTGTAGTCGGTCAGTTATTAGGCCAGCTAGTACCCAGGAGACAGACGGTCGAATATTTTACGCGTATCTGATTGTAAGTAAAAAACCAACGACCTGCATGAATGAGAAAATAAATAGATAAAGATGGATTTTTGTTGAAGAGATAGTATTTCAACCGCCATATAATGTGTTTATATTTTTTATAGGGACGTTTACGCCTGCCATGTTACAATCACCTACGAGATGTGACGTCAAAACCTCTCGCTTTCATTATATTTCCATTCAGGTTTTTTTTCAGTTTCTTTTGGTTCATATATGATGTAGTTAAACTATATATGCATTTATGAAAAATATCAAGACTTCAAATAAAGTGCTATTACACGAAAAATTATATATTTGAGACGTGTGGTGGTAGCCTCATTCAATTCATCGCAGAGTTCCAAGTGCGAGAAGGGTTGGCAACCGGTATACTCGGTACAAGAACCGTACCGATATTCGTTTCACAAAATACCGGTATTTGCAAGAATAAAAACATTAAAATCTGACGTAAAAAACTCGACGAAACAGTTATTTTGTTCAGTTGTTTCAATCACTTACTAAAATGATGTCGCAACTTTACCGCTATTTTCTATGTAAACATCTATCCTAGCTTTACTTGTAGTTTCGTATCCATATGTCTCATTTTTGTTGTGTGTGTTGAAAAGTCGAAATCATTAATCTGTAACTTACAAAAGCTTTAATTGTCTCTTTAGATGTCATATTTCATATTTTTGTATCAAAATATGTAATTAAATCAACGACCACGTGATCCGTCTGTTCACGTCTGATCACATGATCAATCAGTCAAAATGGGAGCGCCTTTTGGATACGAGCTTCGTCCGAAACTCTGTAGTGTGATGTTTGTCACTAGAGTATTTATCAACACGAATTAAAGGCAAGTTGCTTACAAGTTGTTAATCTGTTTGTTCACATGTTTACCTTATTTTTTTCTTTAATTACTCAGGACTAAACTTTGTTTACCGTAAATTACGATTAACGTTAGTGATTCAGAGCCTGATCAGACTGCATCATTAGAACGAAGTCATACCCTTCCTCCACTGCTCTGAGGCAGACATATTGTCGTCCAGATCTACGTTATCGCAGCTAGTATTTCATAAAAAAAAAACATGTATCATGGGTCAGTGATAGTATGCTGAAATCCGATCGTTTATCTTATAAAGCTAACAAAACTATCGCATCTGTTAGTCGTAGTGGTCATTCCGATATTCATGATGTTTACACCGACTGCACTCTTCCCTCACCAAGAATATACAGAATTTGGAATGTCTGGGGTAATATTAACTGCAGATGGTTATAGTATTAATAATAAAGACTTGTACCATAGTCATCTACATTCAGTTATCATAACCGTTGGAATACTCGCCGATAAGTTAACAAAAGAAGGTATCAATAGCTGTATTTGATATGTTAATATATACATATCATTTTCTAATGACGTTTTCATGTAATGTGCTGATGTTGTGAGATGTTTTTGGGTGTTTTAGGGTAAATCGTTCTGCCGCCAGAGCACGCTACTATATGAAAACGTGGAATTATAGGAATTATATCCGACACCGTTTAGTGTCGCTAAGAATTTGGTGCAAATACAATAAAATCGGGTGTGACATAACACGCACCTTACATTTATGGATAAATGAGATATTTATTTACCGAAGAACACCCAGTTAGTCCCATCTAGGTGTTTTATTCCATCCTTCGATTTACGCTAGTCAAAATTTCATACTTGACTCGACGCCATATTGCTAACTATGTAGGTCGCAGTCAGCCAATTACCCTAATCAGTGCGCGTATTTATTACATTTTTACCAGTGAAATATCAAAAATTATTCATTCTATAAAGTGATATTTTTCACTTTTGCTGATTTGACCAATCAAATAAATGATTAGAAAATACCAAAATAATTGACCAATCAGAAAGCCCGACATATATGTCAGCACCTGGACAGGGGAAACTACTTTTTTGTTTACAAATTATCGCTGTAGGCCTAGTTAGCATACGGGGTAGGGTTTTCGTTGTTAAAAAATGTAATAAACAGAATATCTAACAGTGTCTTCAGTAATACCAAATATATTGCACTCGTGTGGCTAATATTTTGATATTTTTCACTCGTGCTGCGCACTCGTGAAAAATATCAAAATATTAGCCCCACTCGTGAATTATATTTGGTATTACTGAAGACACTGTTAGATATCCTCTATATACCTGATATACAAGTCTCTGGCGATGGAGTGAAAAGGGGGAAAAATACATTATTTTTTTTATATATTTTATCCCTTATAATTTATAAATAATGAATTTTTGAATTTAATATAATTCACACAGGTTTTGGGAAATAATAAGCTTAGTTTTCTTAATTTAAACTATGCAAGAAGAAAAACACAATAAAGCATATATGTGGTCTTTTTGGTCCATTGCGTTCCGATTCCGGTGGTGACAGGGCCAGAATAAAATTGGGCTAATTAATAAAATGAAAAATAATTTTAGATAATCAAAATGTATACTAATTGTATACCATATACTACTTTTTGAACTATAATATATATATATCATTAATATCTTCAATAAATATTAATATTCAAAAACTTTCAAAATTCATTTATTGCTGTGAAATTGTTTATATTGTAACCCTGGTATTAATACTAGCCGCAATATACCGCTCAGCTAGAGAGATCTCTTTAGCTAAATTGGTTGAGTGTAAGACTAGTAAGCTAGAGGCCCCGGCTTCGATCCCTAGCGGAGGCAGTGATTTAAATGTAATTAAGCATGCGCTCTGTTTACAATATTTATCACAGGGGGCAGGGGAGGACCAACGTCAAAAAAACTAATTGTTAGATAAATAATCTGACAATCATTTTTTGTGACGTAGGTTTGCGCCTACGCCCTGTGATATTTTTGTCGCCCAACAAGCCCCTTATTTTAGGCAAAACCCCCTTGAAATAATCATCAAGCTCTCTTATTGGTCATGTAAAAAGTATGACATGTACATAAAAGAATAGTTTTGAAACTGATAAGATTTATTGTTTTTATTTCATTTTGTGTTTGCACTTGATTTTCTGATACATGTGAGACATTGCTTTCATGTTATTGGTTGAAAACAAAGTAGTCATCACATGTAAAAATCATGAATGGTTCTACAGTGTTATATTTATTTGTAAGCTATGGGTGATTTACCAGATTATGGTAATGCTCAAAAACAAAAGCATAGGTTTTTCAGTAACACTACAGTAATTGAATCATTTGAGTATCTTTGAATATTGGCCTTTAAATTTTCTGTTGAAAATACGCACAACAATCTGCGGGCTATCGCATATATGGACAGCCATTTTAGGATGAAATACCAAAAATACTAAGCACTGTTTCTTATCACTTAAGTACTTGTTACTTAAGTGTGTTTTTTACTGTAGGTGACAGTGTATTTCTTGGCTCTTAATCAAGTGCAAAAGACATTGCGAGAGGTACATTTACTCGTATTTGAGTGTTTCGACCTAGTGATGTAAATATTATAATGGCGATATCTACTGCTATTAACAAAGTCATCGGCACTTTTAAGGCTGAAATGACACAAGAGATTCCAGAGTAATCTTGGCGCCCACCATTAAATTATCTTTATATGTTCCATGTCAGATTAATCTTCTCTCTATTTTCCCTTCCTCTTACTAATCTGTGTAAATTGAGAAACATCCCTCCAGTACTTTTCAAACAAGGGGAACCTATATATGAAATTTGAGATTTAGAGATAATGACTGTCTGTCGGCCATGCTGTTTCCCGACTGGTCCCAAAATACAATATGCATAATTAAGGACCAAGGGCAACCTACAAATGAAATTTGAGAAAGATCCCTTCAGTACTTTCTAAGAAACGGCGATAACAAGCTTCAATTGTCAAAATCCAAGATGTCTGACTCTCGGCCATGTTTTTTTTTTCTGACTAGTCCAAAAATGCAATATGCATAACAAGAGACCAAGGGGAACATACATATTAAATTTGAGAAAGATCCCATCAGTCCTTTCTGAGAAATAGCGGTAACAAGAATTGTTACGGATGGACGGACCATATGATGGTGGGCTAATAAATGGACAAAAATGTTTTAGCCAACTCTCGAAAACGTTTTAGAACATTTGAATGTATGTCGGTAGCTAACTCCTGTAGCGTATGCAGACATACAGCGTACAATGTGTCTGTCAAAGTTACTGTTCAAAACTTTAAAACTTCTTACATTGTAGAGATGAAACATATATATACACACACACACATTTATGCTGACAACGTTATTATAATACAGTATGTACAGGATTAACAAATTACATGCATGATCCTTTGACAGGCGGCTCATAATTATAATTGTATAGCTCTCTTTTTTCGTTGAAAGAACATTGTTTGTGTTTGGTATTTCCATTGTTCATTTAATTCATACTCAAAAGTTGTAACTATGACTACGTGCTATGTATTCAACATATCAACAATTATATGTTTTCTTGTTATTTCTGTTTCAAATTGAATTACATGTATACTTAAGGACGTTGTAGCTAGTATCCGAGAATCAGGAACGATAACTCTTTACATTCGGAACACCTCTAAATTATTTCTTTTCTGGGGTCATCTAAACGCTTCAATACGCTTCGATGTCAAGCGTATTTATAACGCAGACAATAACACACAGCTGTCAGACGCAGACGACAACATGGATTCTTCCCGGGGTCCTTCCCGGAGTGATAGAGGTCTGTTGGCCATGCGGGTAAGACTTCCCGAAGATCTAAAAGGGGGGCGCATTTTAAAGTTGACACTTCCCGAGTTGATTTAACAGAGGATCACTCCTACGTTTTAGTGAATGAGGCCCCAATTAATATTGTTGCAGACAATCTCGACATAGGTGCGGAGTACGAAATTGGGCCTAATGATAATATTGACCCAACGTGGAAGATTGGTAGGCGGGTTGTTGAGTTAGAGCTGCTGGCTCAAAACATGTTCTGCGATGTATACAATTCGCCCCTCCATCTCTCCAACACACTGTGGGAGCGCAGACTTGGACTTGGAAGCACGCTCCATATTCAGTGCACCAACGCGGTGTGTGATGCTGTATGCCAAGTGGACACTGGAAAACGGGGATCATCAGGGGCGTTTGATGTAAATTCCAAGGCTGCTATAGGTATGTATTTTATTAAATATATGTAGTCTAGTCAATAACAACAAAAGTTACACAAATTTATTGTTAAATAAGGTTATAACTGCCTAACACTGAATAACAGTTTATAACTTTAAGTTGTGTATACATGTATAGCAGCTCACTGAGTTTATAGCTGATGTTATTATTGATGAAGGGACATTGTGAATCATTGTTAAGTCATAAATGCATGCACATGCAGGTACAGTTTCTCAATCTGTGTAGAGGTTAGCCACATATTGACTAATTATACAACTTACAAGACTAACCTCAGTCCTTCATGAATCATTTTATCATACATGTATAGCCATGGGCATCACTCAGAATAAAGCGTGAACCACGCATACTGTATACATTTTGAAAATGTATAGGCCAACCATGCGCACATTGAAAACAGGAAAATGATTTAATGAGCATGACATGCAAGAACAGATAGGCATAGACGAGGTTACAATAATATTGTTGAAAATGATTCTCGGAATTCGATGTCCAATGCAGACAAGTTATTTAAAATATTTTGTGAAGTCCTACGTACGCCGTTTCGGAGGAGGTACGAGGAAGGTATAACACATTTAGATGGTAGGCCTATAGCAAGCAGCATGAAGCTCGAGAAGAAAACATGCAGGCAATTTCAATTTTTACATTATAATATCATTTATGATGACATGAATTTTTAAGCCAATAGAAATGCTTCTTACATACAGTATTAACGTATGATTTTTAGCTCACCTGGACCGAAGGTCCGGTGAGCTTATGTCATGGCGCAGCGTCCGTCGTCTGTCCGTCCGTCCGTCCGTCCGTCCGTCCGTCCGTCGTCCGTCAACATTTACTTCAAATCGCTACTAGTCAAGAAGTTCTTATTGGATTTTGACCAAATTTGGCCAGAAACATCCTTGGCAGAAGGGGAACAGATTTTGCATAAATGGTGACTCTGACCCCCGAGGGGCCAAAGGGGCGGGGCCCAATAGGGGAAATAGAGGTAATTCTTTTAAATCGCTACTAGTCATAAAGTTATGAATGGATTTGAACCCAACTTGTTCAGTGACATCCTTGGGGGAAGGGGAACAGATTTTGCATAAATGGTGACTCTGACCCCCGAGGGGCCAAAGGGGTGGGGCCCAATAGGGGAAATAGAGGTAATTCCTTTAAATCGCTACTAGTCATAAAGTTATGAATGGATTTGAACCCAACTTGGTCAGAAACATCCTTGGGGGAAGGGGAACAGATTTTGCATAAATGGTGGCTCTGACCCCTGAGGGGCCAAATGGACAGGGCCCCAATAGGGGAAATAGAGGTAATTCCTTTAAATCGCTACTAGTCATAAAGTTATGAATGGATTTGAACCCAACTTGGTCAGAAACATCCTTGGGGGAAGGGGAACAGATTTTGCATAAATGGTGACTCTGACCCCCGAGGGGCCAAAGGGGCGGGGCCCAATAGGGGAAATAGAGGTAATTCCTTTAAATCGCTACTAGTCATAAAGTTATGAATGGATTTGAACCCAACTTGGTCAGAGACATCCTTGAGGGAAGGGGAACAGATTTTGCATAAATGGTGGCTCTGACCCCGGAGAACCCAAAGGGGCGGGGCCCAATAGGGGAAATAGAGGTAATTCCTTTAAATCACTGCTTGTCATAAAGTTATGAATGGATTTGAACCCAATTTGGTCAGAGACATCCTTGGGGGAAGGGGAACAAACTTTGCATAAATGGTGACTCTGACCCCCGAGGGGCCAAAGGGGCGGGGCCCAATAGGGGAAATAGAGGTAATTCATTTAAATCGCTACTAGTCATAAAGTTATGAATGGATTTTAACCCAATTTGGTCAGAAACATCCTTGGGGGAAGGGAAACAGATTTTGCATAAATGGTGACTCTGACCCCAAAGGGGCCAAAGGGGCAGGCCCAATAGGGGAAATTCATTTAAATCGCTACTAGTCATAAAGTTATGAATGGATTTTAATCCAATTTAGTCAGAAACATCCTTGGGGGAAGGGGAACAGATTTTGCAAAAATGGTGGCTCTGACCCCAAAGGGGCCAAAGGGGCGGGGCCCAATAGGGGAAATAGAGGTAATTCCTTTAAATCGCTACTAGTTATAAAGTTATGAATGGATTTGAACCCAATTTGGTCAGAAACATCCTTGGCAGAAGGGGAACAGATTTTGCATAAATGGTGGCTCTGACCCCAAAGGGACCAAAGGGGCGGGGCCCAATAGGGGAAATAGAGGTTATTCCTTTAAATCGCTACTAGTCATAAAGTTATCAATGGATTTGAACCCAATTTGGTCAGAAACATCCTTGGGGAAAGGGGAACACATTTTGCATAAATGGTGACTCTGACCCCCCGAGGGGCCAAAAGGGTGGGGCTCAATAGGGGAAATAGTTTTAATTCCTTTAAATCGCTACTAGTTATAAAGTGATGAATGCATGCATGTTCTAAAAACAATTCTTGAGGTCTTTCAGACCTTTAGAGAGTCTGGACGTCATTAATCTTTAAAGCAGTTCGGATTCCCACACTATAACGATATATAGCATTGTTAGAGATTTACAAATAAAACAAATTCAATATGAACATTATTTTGACATTTGGTCCAATCCAACCAGGTGAGCGATACAGGCCCCATGGGCCTCTTGTTTTTATTAAATTGTTGAATTTCATTTTAAAGATATAATGTTGTTTAAAATTGAAAAAGAAATATGAATGATTAATTGATTTTAGGTATGGTTCATGCTGGAATTGGCCCATCACAGGTTAATAATTTTCTGGTGGAGTGCAACATACCCCCCATTGCTACATCCACTCTTAAAAGAAAAGAGTCACTGATTGGAAAGACTTTGGTGGAAGCTGCATCAACATCATGCAGAGATGCTCAAACTGAAGAAAAAGAATTGAGTTCAGAAAAGGTAATTTTATTGGACATGTTTTCTTTATCTCCTTTTGCATTACATATTTTGTCATATATGTCACAAATGGTAAGTTCAAAATGTACATTTGTAACCAAATTTTCAGCAATTAACATAAACAGTAATTTAAAAAATTATATTATTAAAATTCCATTTCATTATGTAAAGCATTGAACTATACTTTCAGTTGTTATAGTTCAATACATAATATTAACAATTTTGAATGTTTCAGTCTTGTAGAATTTTTTTTTACCAAAATTCAGCATTTACTTCAAATAAGTGCATGTATGATATCGCGTGTACCTGTTTACTGATTAGAACAGCCATTTTCAAGAGACGGTCTGTGGTATTCAACATACGTCATATGATGATAATGTCAACAATTTCCATTCCTTGGCCGAACTTTGTGAGGTGTTAATCAGCAACTAGTTTTGGTAAGGTTATATAGTGAAAATACCATTTACTGGTGAATATATGCCAGGTAATAATAATGAATTATTTTACTATATAATTAACAGTATTAACATGTATAATATTGTTAACAGAATTAAAGAACATGATATCTATTTACAAATCCAATAAGATATCTCTCTGACCAGCATGGTACATAACAGGATATTTCTATCCTATATATATTATATATGTAATAGTAATATCATAGTCATATATTATATATATTTTACCTATGTAAAACATTAACAATGTTCTTAATAATACTGAACAGTTATTAATGACAATAATGTATCTTATATGTAGCGGGACAGGGCCGGTGACCAGGTAGCTCAACTGGGTATAGAGCATCCGTCTATGTACTACGGAGTTTGGAGTTTCCGAGTTCAATTTCTGTCCTGGTCCCATTGCTTTACAATTCCTTCTCCTGTGACATCATATATGGAGCATATATAAATTACGTTGCTGAGTACAATTATCCAATTGTATGACTATTGTTGCTTTATACAGACTCTCCGATCGAGGATTCCAGCTTGATGTGTTTCATGCAGATAACGACTCCACAACAACTGCAAGAATGCTTTTGGACTTCCCAAAATTAGAGAAAAAAGATGACCAAAATCATGTCAAAAAAGGGATATCAAAGTCCCTATATGAGCTATCCAAGAAGTAAGTTTTAACTATGATAATTATAGTATGCCACTCAATAAAATGGGAGGAGGGGTAATTAATAAATATTTATGCATTCATGGAAAAATTACATCATGTGCTGTCCATATCCACGAAGCATTTTGTTTTAGTTATGTAACATAGAGGCTATTAGAAGACAAAAAGTAAAGATAATGTAAGATTTATCACAAACAAAAGAGTGTCCCCCAATGTTTATTGTTTTTATTAGTAAACAAATGATAATGCTCTGTATACATGTAGCTACTTTTCCTTTAAGACACAAGGAACTCAAACATGCTGCAGTCATACCATACATCATGAGATGCTTCATGTATGCAATAACGGGAAGCAACACAGAAGCAGAACTGGAACTTTCACTAAAGAGGATCGTTCCACATATCTTTGGTGAACACACTGGTTGTTCTACTGTCAAATGGTGCACATATAAGGATGATCCCCAAAAATTCAGGTAAAATACTTATATTATTGGTCCAGTGACTGACTTCATTTGTAACTATTGTGTAAAGGTTAAATTCAATATTACATGAACACTTGTCCTAGATCCTCTGTATCATATTTCAATTTAACCTGTTTGTTAATAACTGTAAGTTGTATAAATAAAGGATCTTAAATGAGTGGCATTATAATGTATTATGAAATTGATTGAACAAGTTCTATAATTTGATATATCATGAGCCTTTAGGCGAGTTTAAATATAATCAACTCCATATTACATTGACACAAGTGTAAGATTCTATTTATCACGCAACTCATATTTATGAGAAAATAAACAAAAACCTCAATGTTTTTCTCTGCAAGACGGGTGACGTCATTTATTGATGACCTCACAATAGTACTATTTTAGATAATATATGTAATACAATAATTATTTATTATTTATGACATGGGCATATATTACAGGGGAAAACGGGTAAGTTAAGTATAAGATTAGGATGTAATTGACCCTCAGACATTGCAAGTCTCCATCAGTTATATTGTATCATGGAATGTAAATCATTCTGAAAACAACAAAGGCTTGTTTCATATGAATTTAACAAACTTGTCCATTAAATATTACTTGAACACAATGCATATACTTATAAATTATGCAAAAGAAAAATTCATTGATTTATATAAATAATATAATTTGAATATGTAGGTACAAAAGTCTTCCCAATGGCACTGCCTTACAAGATCCCACACTGAGGACACGCCTGGAAGAACTAGTTGCCAAATATTCATGCCGGTCTGGAAACCTCCTGAATTTGGGCTCCACACAAGCAAATGAAAGTTTTAACAGCCTTGTTTCCACAAAAACACCGAAAGCCAAGTAAGAGTTGCAGTAGTTGTAAGAAACTAATTTCTTTAATATCATTAACCTGGTCCGAATGACCAGTGAGCTTATGCCGTAACGCGGCATCCATCGTCCATCAGCTAGTCTGTCCACTTTTGCCCTTCAAATGACTTCCTCTAGAAACTGTAATAATCAGGGTCCTGCTATTTGGCCACTAGAAAACTGTAATACCCAGTAACCTGATATTTGGCCAGTACTTAGGTACCTGCAAAGGAGTGCTACAAAGTTTCCTCATATAAATTACCTTGACCTTTCTTATATATTGTGTTTAGTTCAAAGGTCAGCTTTATGCCCTGGACAGGGTCAAAGGTTAACATGAATTATCATGGGTAAAAGTTTTAAGAATCGTGTTTCATTAGGCCCAGGGTGCCTGAGAAGGAGTGCTATAAAGTTTCCTCAAATAAATGACCTTGACCTACTTAGCTATAAAGCTATGAAATCTTGCAAAGTTTTCTGATGTTCTGTGTTCATGTGTACAACTGGCTTTATATTTTGTGTTTTCAGATTCTATGGCAGCTCAGATTCATTAATGAATAGGGTATCTGCATCTGTTCTTCAAAAGAATGAAGGTCATAATTATTTACCTAGGGTAAAGTTTATTTTTCAATTGCAGTAAAGTCATGTCAACATACATTCGAAAGTTTTAATATAGATCTTAAAATGTTGTAATACAATTTCCTGTATAATTCAATTCCCTATGTCAGACTTCTCATGGTCTCATACCAATGCTAATTTTAATGTACATCTTCACAATTGGAATTTGTTTCCTGTTAATTATGCATACACATTATTAGCTCACCTGACACAAAGTGTCTGTGAGCTTATGGTGTTGATGCAGCGTCCTTCATCTGTCTAGTTTTTCCTTTTTAACAACTTCTTCTAGCTCTATCCAGTGCTATAAAGTTTACTCATATACAATAAAATACGTTGTAACGAACATGCTTACAACAAATTCATTGATTTAACATAATATTTCTATTCCCCGTGGAATTATTGTCTATAACCTGGCAATTTCTAAGTATCACAGGTAATATATCGATGCTTAATTGGTTTTAGCCACATAACATATATTTGGGACATGGATCACTTTGGTGAGGTATTGTTATGTATAAAATTAGGTTACTCTGACCTACATTTTGAGCTTTATCTACATCAAAGAACAAATTTGTCTTGGTTCCATTTTCTACACTACTTGTCACTGGAACTTCATACTTGCAGCATGGGATCACCTTGTCCTTCCACACTTTAACTTGTCTGCCGGTTCTATCTCTTACACTACTTGTCACATTTGTTTTGTAATTCGCTGAATTGTCTCCTTGTATATGCATATGTAATAAATAATAATATTTTGTCACAGGTAAATGAATCGGCCCTTCTTTCCCCTGGCGAGTTCACCGTCAAACTGTCAACAAAATTGGACAATGCTCGGTCAGCCCGTAAAGAAAAGGAAAAGACCAGAGAATACAAATTAAGAAGGGTTGAGTTGAAACGGAAAAAAAAGGTTGAAAGAACAGTCATCATATGTAAAGGAAGGTACTACCTATGAAACTGATATTGATCTAACCATTAACAACAGTAGTGATCCAGATGTACAAACTATACCATCAGTATTGTCCTTGGATGAATCCAAATCTTTGGTTTTCTTTGATTTGGAAACAACTTCTGCTTCACGTCAAAGTGACATTACTCAAATTGCTGCTGTTGTTAATGGTGACAATATTTTTCATAGATATGTCCTGCCAAGGTGTGACATAGCAATCAAAGCATCGGAAGTTACAGGACTGACCTATTCAAGGTCATTAAGTAAGATGTACCTCAGGGGAAAGGAGATTGAGAATGTGACCTCCATCCATTCAGCTTTGTTGGATTTCTTAGATTTTTTGAAAACTCTCCCCAATCCTATTCTTGTTGGTCATAATGCAGCATCGTTTGATATACCTATCCTTACAAACAGATTGAGAGAGTTCCAGTTATGCTCGTCATTTGCCAATGTTGTAAAAGGATATATGGACACTCTTAGGTTAGCAAGACGCTTGTTTCCCAAGAAGGAGGTTGGATCTCACAGCCAAGAATCGTTGGTAAGGAAGTTCCTTGGGATGTCGTATGAGGCACACAATGCAGTTTTTGATGTGAAAGCCCTCCAAGACTTGTTTAACTTAAAAATGAGTGCAAAGTGGTCAGTTGACGATGTGTTCAGTATGAACTTTTTATCTTGTAAAAAGTCTTATGACACCTTGGTAAGCAAGAAAGCCATGAACAAATTATCAGCTGAGAAATTGTCCAAAAATGGTATCCATTTCAATCACTTGAAACTGGCATACAGCAGGAATGCTATCTCTGGAGTGAAAGTAATTTTATGTGAAAATAAAATACAGAAATGTTTCATTTCCAACATTGTCAAATGTATTCAGAAAGAAGAGTGATGTATCAGATGAAAAATCACTTGGTTGTGTAAATATTTGTATTTGTTTAAAATTGGATAAGCGGAATGTAAGTTATCTTTAGATTCATGAGATAGATCATGATGAAACTGCTGATGATTTATTTATTGAGAGGTTTAGTTTCAGGAGACAGATCCTGTGCTCATAGCAATTGCTCTCACTTTTAATTTTGTGTGTCCATTATTAACAGTTGCTGTATTCAGTGTTTCTCATAACGTTTATTTTACATGATCTGTATGCGATAATTTATCTTTTGTTATCACTACATTTGTGTTCATACTTGTTTTCAATTTTATAAAAAAAAAAAATGAAAAAATATTAAAAAAAACTTTAAACCAGCCCAACCAATTGCAAGACAGCTACATGCTGCATATTAGTTATAGCCAAACTTGAACTGAAAGTTTATATAATGGTTGTGTCCGTCCTAAGCCGGAGAAATTTCAGTCTGATTAGAATACGAATGTCATTATCAATACAATAATTAGTAATGACAAGTATTTCAATCATAATGGGAGAAAAATGGTGAAGGGAGTTTTTTTTTAATTTGGTTTTATTATTTGACTTTGAACTCTCATTGTATAAAGAATAACAATTGTAGAATGTGACTAGAGATGTTGCAACTTCTGTTGCTTCTAAACAAAATTTGGCTTCATATCGAATGAAATCATATGCTGATGTACATGTCAATAAAATTGCAAGTTCGTGAAGACAATATAACTTACATTTGTGAATGATCTAAACCAGTAATCTCAATTATTGATGCTATTTTAAGTTTATTCATTAAATAACTGAATTATATTTAAATGATGTTGTTGGCTTTTTTCATAACACCCACTACCCTATATTTTGGTAATGTGTGCATTTAGTAATATATATACTGAAACATTTAAATTAGGTACTCGGGGTTCATTTTGGAGGGGGCCATATAGGGCCATTGGCCATCAAATTTACTGAATGGCCGACATGATTAGGACAAATCTTTAAATTTTCTTATGTAATGACCCACACATATTAGTTTTCTTGAAAATCAGCTAAATTTAATGGCCCATCAATTTGATAAACCGAAATGATCCCTGTGTACTGATGTTTCCAGTATATGACGTCATAGAATAGACAGATGTACCAAAATTGGGGTGAAGTATTTAGGGGGGTGGGGTAAGAAAATGTCACATATTTCAAAAACTGACCATAGAAAGTTTCCGTAAAAAATCATGGCTATGCAGTAATATTGTTGACATATCCTGTTAGTTTTTTGAGAAAATTAAATGACACAATTATTTTACAAAAAATTTTGAAATCAGAAATAATCATAAAAATGACCATATAAAATAGAATCATGATAACGAAATCTGCGGCTTCACATGCTATTATTTGTATATTAAGCATCCAATACATAATAAAATGCGATATATACATTCACTAGAGGTTAATCAAGCTACAGAAGCATTTATTAGGTCATCTGACCCGAAGGGTCAGGATGACCTATAGTCATCATGTTTCGTCCGTCGTCGTGCGCCGTCCGCCGTGCGCCGTCCGCCGTGCGTAAACTTTTCACATTTCAAACTTCTTCTCAAGTTCCACCAGTGGGATTGAGCTGAAACTTGCCTGAAATGATGCTTGGATGGTCCTGACCAAGTGTTGTTATTTTTCGGGTCAGTCTGAAATCCAAGATGGCCACCATGGCCGCCATTTTGAAAACACATTTGAAACTTCTTCTCAAGTTCCACTGGTGAGATTGAGCTGAAACTTGCCTGAAATGATCCTGGGATGGTCCTGAGGAAGTGTTGTTATTTTTCAGGTCGGTCAGAAATCCAAGATGGCCGCCATGGCAACCATCTTGAAAAATACATTTTAAACTTCTTCTCCAGTTCCACTGGTGCGATTAAGCTAGAAATTGGTGAGGATGTTAAGGAAGGAAAGCCAATAAAGTGTTGTTATTTTTCGGCTTCGTAAAAACTTTGACATTGCAGCCACGGCAGCCATTTTGTAACATGATTGCGCAATCATGGTTCTTCTGAACAACACCTATTTCAAACTTCTTCTCAAATTCCATCAGTGGGATTCAGCTCTAACTTACCAGAAATGATCCTGGGATGGTCCTGACCAAGTGTTGTTATTTTTCAAGTCGGTCAGAAATCCAAGATGGCCGCCATGGCAACCATCTTGAAAAACACATTTTAAACTTCTTCTCCAGTTCCACTGGTGCGATTGAGCTGGAAATTGGTGAGGATGTTAAGGAAGGAGAGCCAATAAAGTGTTGTTATTTTTCGGCTTCGTAAAAACTTTGACATGGCAGCCACGGCAGCCATTTTGTAACATGATTGCGCAAACATGGTTCTTCTGAGCAACACGTATTTCAAACTTCTTCTCAAATTCCATCAGTGGGATTCAGCTCTAACTTACCAGAAATGATCCTGGGATGGTCCTGACCAAGTGTTGTTATTTTTCAAGTCGGTCAGAAATCCAAGATGGCCGCCATGGCCAACAGTGCCACTAAACCTGCAGAGAATGCATACTACAATATTATAAGGGTCTTTAATTTAGAGTCAGATGACCGTTAAGGCCCCTGGGCCTCTTGTTTTATATTCAAAAGTAAAAACATTGAACTTTTTGCCATTTTAAATGCATTGGGTACATTTGGGTTTTGTCCACAAAGAGCACCAGAGGTGTATAATTATAGGGGGTCTAAAGTGGGGTCTACAAAAATTTCAACCACACAAAGTTTTTCTTCATTTAGGCAGTGATACATAATTATCTCCTGAGCAAATAACAAAAATTTCAGAAAAATTGAATGTCAGGAATTTTTTAGCCTCACTAGCTCCAACCCCCTTAAGTGCACAGATTACGTCTTAAATGTAAAAATACATTGTAAATGTTGAATAAAAATTTAACCTGTCATGTTAAACATTATCAATAGAACCATGTGGATAACAATACTATTCTAATGGACAACAGTATAATTGACAGTTGTTTGTAGATCAGTATAATAATTAGTCCTTGATAATGCAATTCAATAGTACTAGTCTCTGTGAACTGGACAAGTGGAAGTTTAACTTAATTGGACAGTTAAGACCGTCATCAGGATGGTTAAAAGCATTATGTTCATCAGGACGGTTTAAACACTTAAGTATGAACTACTAAAACAGAAATTTGTTTGAAACACTTTAGAAATGTTTTACTATTTAAGTGGAAGCTTGTTTAAACAATAAGTAGAAATGTTAAACAACCTAACTAAAAGTGTTGACTTTAAACACTTAAGTGGATATGTTTAAATACTTTAGTAGAAGTTTGTTTGAAACTTCAATATGGTTAAAACCATTGTGTACATCAAGACAGTTAAACCATTATATTGTGTGTCCATCAGGATTGAAAACCATTTCATCTAATTGGCTTTAAACTCTTGAGAAGAAACGTTTTACTACTCAAAACCTCACTCTTGAATGTATCTATCAACAATCATGTTGATATCAGTTTAATTTCTCTTCTTGCTTTATTTAAAATATCACCTTTGCATCTGACTAACGCCTCCCTCAGTCCTTTCAGTACTTTGATTTTAAACAGGGGTTTTTGTACCCCATGTCCATCAAAAAGTGGGATACAACAAATTTATTTGGGGTACAGCTTTTAAAACATAACGAAACAAGCATATTCATGTTATTGATGTTTTTATTTATTGGCAGGTGACATGTTAGTCTAATTTATGAATTTTTGGCAAGCTTCTTGGACAACTTTGTCTTCACTATAACATTGCAATTTTGACTGGTAACAGATATGCATCCTATTTTCAACATTGGCAACACTGATCTTTGAAAGTTTGTGCATCCATTCACAAAACTATTAGAACAAGTTTTAGTTTTCTCGCACAAAGTACAAAACATCATCCCTCTGTACATCTAAGCCATGGGAATTCCTCAAGCCAGCTCGTTTGAAAACATCATTTTTTTGCTTGTTGACAGCAGTTGGCAATGTCTGTGTATCATCGCTACTCTTAGACGATGAAACCTCAGAATCGTCGGACGTTTCTTTAGGCTTTACTGCAGCCGTTTGGGTTTCGTCCGATCTCCACATTTTGTAGTGCGTCTGCTGTTGCTTGTTTGATTTTATTCTGCGAGCATGCGCAGGGAGTGCCTAAATGGCGCATATGACCCATAACAACCAATATGACCTCAGTCTACTCGTGAACTTAAGCAAACGCTTGCATAAGGCGGTCTAGTGGGTAAATATGTAAACTTAAGCGGATCAAATCAGTGTCCCGAAATTTGACTAGTAGCGAATTAAAGAAATTGCCTCAATTTCCCCTATTTGCCCCGCTCCTCTCTGGACAGAATCACTATTTATGCAATATCTGTTCCCCTTCCCCCAAGCATATTCCTGACTAAATTGGGTTCACTTCCATTTATAACTTGATGACTAGTAGCGATTTAAAGGAATTGCCTCAATTTCCCCTATTGGGCCCCGCCTCTCCGGCTCCTTAGAGGTCAGAGTCACCAGTTATGCAAAATCTGATCCCCTTCTGCCAAGGATGTTTCTGACCAAATTAAGTTCAAATCCATTAATTTTTTTATGACAAGTAGCGATTTAAAGGTATTTTATAAGTATACCTCTATTTCCCCTATCGGGCCCCGCCCCTTTGAACCCCTGGGAGCCAGAGTCACTGTTCCCATTCCCCAAAGGATGTTCTTGGCTGAATCATACTGCCGAAGACACCAAGCAGCACACCCCACCCGGTCACATTATACTGACAACGAGCGAACCAGTCGTCCCACTCCTAATTTGCTGAGCGCTAAGCAGGAGCAGCAACTACCATTTTAAAGACTCTTGGTATGTCTCGGCCAGGGGACAGAACCCAAAGCCTTCCTCACAGGGGCTAACGTCTTCATAAAATACTGAATGCCATCTCATCAATATTCAAGCTACCTTTCATCTGTGGTTCAATTATGATTAAACAGTCTCTTATCATTATTTCATATCTGGAGGTTCAAATTCGAATATATTTATGTATGTAACATTTGACGTGGTTTTGGAAAATGACAGCAATCTTGGATTTTGACAAAAAAGTTTGTTGTTGCTGTGCTAGAAATACTCTGATACAGATATTTCAATATTCTAATAATTATGTTCTAATGATAACAAACAAGTGCTGTGCAGAAATGTGTGTTAAGTTTTGAGTAAAATATCTTGAGACGGAAGTGATATTTGGAATTTTACTTTCACTGTAATTATGGTTTTTAGCTCACCTTGACCGAAGGTCCGGTGAGCTTATGTCATGGCGCAGCGTCCGTCGTCCGTCCGTCGTCCGTCAACATTTACTTCAAATCGCTACTAGTCAAGAAGTTCTTATTGGATTTTGACCAAATTTGGCCAGAAACAACCTTGGCAGAAGGGGAACAGATTTTGCATAAATGGTGAATCTGACCACCAATAGGGGAAATAGAGGTAATTCCTTTAAATCGCTACTAGTCATAAAGTTATGAATGGATTTGAACCCAATTTGGTCAGAAACATCCTTGGAGAAAGGGGAACAGATTTTGCATAAATGGTGGATCTGACCCCAAAGGGGCCAAAGAGGCGGGGCCCAATAGGGGAAATAGAGGTAATTCCTTTAAATCGCTACTTCTAATAAAGTTATGAATGGATTTGAACTAAATTTAGTCCGAAACATCCTTGGGGGAAGGGGAACAGATTTTGCGTAAATGGTGACTCTGACCCCAAAGGGGCCAAAGGGACGAGGCCCATAAAGGGAAATAGAGGTAAATCCTTTAAATTGCTACTAGTCATGAAGTAATGAATGGATTTGAACCCAATTTGGTCAGAGACATCCTTTGGGGAAGGGGAACATATTTTGCATAAATGGTGGCTCTGACCCCAAAGGGGCCAAAGGGCGGGGCCCAATAGGAAAAAAAGAGTTAATTCCTTTAAATCGCTACTTGTCGTAAAGTTATGAATGGATTTGAACCAAATTTGTTCAGAAACATCCTTGGGGGAAGGGGAACCGATTTTGCATAAATGGTGGCTCTGACCCCAAAGGGACCAAAGAGGCGGGGCCCAATAGGGGAAATAGAGGTAATTCCTTTAAATCGCTTCTAGTCATAAAGTGATGAATGCATGTTCTTAAAACAATTCTTGAGACCTTAGATAGTTTGGACTTCATTAATCTTTAAAGCAGTTCGGATTCCCACACTATAACCATATATAGCATTGTTTGAGATTTACAAATAAAAAAAATTGAATATGAATAGTATTTTTAGCTCACCTGGACCGAAGGTCCGGTGAGCTTATGTCATGGCGCAGCGTCCGTCGTCCGTCCGTCGTCCGTCCGTCCGTCCGTCCGTCCGTCGTCCGTCCGTCCGTCGTCCGTCAACATTTCCTTCAAATCGCTACTAGTCAAAAAGTTCTTATTGGATTTTGACCAAATTCGGCCAGAAACATCCTTGGCAGAAGGGGAACAGATTTTGCATAAATGGTGACTCTGACCCCCGAAGGGCCAAAGGGGCGGGGCCCAATAGGGGAAATAGAGGTAATTCCTTTAAATCGCTACTAGTCATAAAGTTATGAATGGATTTGAACCCAATTTGGTCAGAAACATCCTTGGGGGAAGGGGAACAGATTTTGCATAAATGGTAGCTCTGACCCCGGAGGGGCCAAAGGGACGGGGCCCAATAGGGGAAATAGAGGTAATTCCTTTAAAGCGCTACTAGGCATAAAGTTATGAATGGATTTGAACCCAATTTGGTCAGAAACATCCTTGGCAGAAGGGGAACAGATTTTGCATAAATGGTGACTCTGACCCCAGAGGGGCCAAAAGGGCGGGGCCCATTAGGGGAAATAGAGGTAATTCCTTTAAATCGCTACTAGTTGTTAAGTTATGAAGGGATTTGAACCCAATTTGGTCAGAAACATCCTTGGGAGAAGGGGAACAGATTTTGCATAAATGGTGACTCTGACCCCCGAGGGGCCAAAGGGGCGGGGCCCAATAGGGGAAATAGAGGTTATTCCTTTAAATCGCTACTTGTCATAAAGTTATGAATGGATTTGAACCCAATTTGGTCAGAAACATCCTTGGGGGAAGGGGAACAGATTTTGCATAAATGGTGACTCTGACCCCCGAGGGGCCAAAGGGGAGGGGCCAAAGGGGCGGGGCCCAATAGGGGAAATAGAGGTAATTCCTTTGAATCACTACTAGTCATAAAGTTATGAATGGATTTGAACCCAATTTGGTCAGAAACATCCTTGGGGGAAGAAGAACAGATTTTGCATAAATGGTGACTCTGACCGCAAAGGGGCCAAAGGGGCGGGGCCCAATAGGGGAAATAGAGGTAATTCCTTTAAATCGCTACTAGTCATAAAGATTTGAATGGATTTGAACCCAAGTTGGTCAGAAGCATCCTTTGGGGAAGGGGAACAGATTTTGCATAAATGGTAGCTCTGACCCCAGAGGGGCCAAAGGGGCGGGGCCCAATAGGGGAAATAGAGGTAATTCCTTTAAATCGCTACTTGTCATAAAATTATGAATGGATTTGAACCCAATTTGGTCAGAAACA
Organism: Pecten maximus; assembly: GCF_902652985.1. NCBI lineage: Eukaryota > Metazoa > Mollusca > Bivalvia > Pectinida > Pectinidae > Pecten > Pecten maximus. The sequence continues at coordinate 14,370,917 of NC_047031.1, read as the reverse complement.
TCCTTGGTGGAAGGGGAACAGATTGTGCATAAATGGTGACTCTGACCCCCGAGGGGCCAAAAGGGCGGGGCCCAATAGGTGAAATAGAGGTAATTCCTTTGAATCGCTACTAGTCATAAAGTTATGAATGGATTTGAACCCAATTTGGTCAGAAACATCCTTGGGGGAAGAAGAACAGATTTTGCATAAATGGTGACTCTGACCCCAAAGGGGCCAAAGGGGCGGGGCCCAATAGGGGAAATAGAGGTAATTCCTTTAAATCGCTACTAGTTATTAAGTTATGAATGGATTTGAACCCAATTTGGTCAGAAACATCCTTGGGGGAAGGGGAAGAGATATTGCATAAATGGTGACTCTGACCCCAAAGGGGCGGGGCCCAATAGGGGAAATAGGGGTAATTATTTTAAATCGCTACTAATCATAAAGTTATGAATGGATTTGAACCCAATTTAATTAGAAACATCCTTGGGGGAAGAAGAACAGATTTTGCGTAAATGGTGACTCTGACCCCAAAGGGGCCAAAGGGGCGGGGCCCAAAAGGGGAAATAGAGGTAATTCCTTTAAATCACTACTAGTCATACAGATTTGAATGGATTTGAACCCAATTTGGTCAGAAACATCCTTGGGGGAAGGGGAACAGATTTTGCATAAATGGTGACTCTGACCCCAGAGGGGCCAAAGGGACGGGGCCCAATAGGGGAAATAGAGGTAATTCCTTTAAATCGCTACTAGTCATAAAGTTATGAATGGATTTGAACCCAATTTGGTCAGAAACATCCTTGGCAGAAGGGGAACAGATTTTGCATAAATGGTGACTCTGACCCCAGAGGGGCCAAAAGGGCGGGGCCCATTAGGGGAAATAGAGGTAATTCCTTTAAATCGCTACTAGTTGTTAAGTTATGAAGGGATTTGAACCCAATTTGGTCAGAAACATCCTTGGGAGAAGGGGAACAGATTTTGCATAAATGGTGACTCTGACCCCCGAGGGGCCAAAGGGACGGGGCCCAATAGGGGAAATAGAGGTAATTCCTTTAAATCGCTACTTGTCATAAAGTTATGAATGGATTTGAACCCAATTTGGTCAGAAACATCCTTGGGGGAAGGGAAACAGATTTTGCATAAATGGTGACTCTGACCCCCGAGGGGCCAAAGATGCGGGGCCCAATAGGGGAAATAGAGGTAATTCCTTTGAATCACTACTAGTCATAAAGTTATGAATGGATTTGAACCCAATTTGGTCAGAAACATCCTTCGGGGAAGAAGAACAGATTTTGCATAAATGGTGACTCTGACCGCAAAGGGGCCAAAGGGGCGGGGCCCAATAGGGGAAATAGAGGTAATTCCTTTAAATCGCTACTAGTCATAAAGATTTGAATGGATTTGAACCCAAGTTGGTCAGAAGCATCCTTTGGGGAAGGGGAACAGATTTTGCATAAATGGTAGCTCTGACCCCAGAGGGGCCAAAGGGGCGGGGCCCAATAGGGGAAATAGAGGTAATTCCTTTAAATCGCTACTTGTCATAAAATTATGAATGGATTTGAACCCAATTTGGTCAGAAACATCCTTGGTGGAAGGGGAACAGATTGTGCATAAATGGTGACTCTGACCCCCGAGGGGCCAAAAGGGCGGGGCCCAATAGGTGAAATAGAGGTAATTCCTTTGAATCGCTACTAGTCATAAAGTTATGAATGGATTTGAACCCAATTTGGTCAGAAACATCCTTGGGGGAAGAAGAACAGATTTTGCATAAATGGTGACTCTGACCCCAAAGGGGCCAAAAGGGCGGGGCCCAATAGGGGAAATAGAGGTAATTTCTTTAAATCGCTACTAGTTATTAAGTTATGAATGGATTTGAACCCAATTTGGTCAGAAACATCCTTGGGGGAAGGGGAAGAGATATTGCATAAATGGTGACTCTGAACCGAAAGGGGCGGGGCCCAATGGGGGAAATAGGGGTAATTATTTTAAATCGCTACTTATCATAAAGTTATGAATGGATTTGAACCCAATTTAATTAGAAACATCCTTGGGGGAAGAAGAACAGATTTTGCATAAATGGTGACTCTGACCCCCGAGGGGCCAAAGGGGCGGGGCCCAATAGGTGAAATAGAGGTAATTCCTTTGAATCACTACTAGTCATAAAGTGAGGAATGCATGTTCTAAAAGCAATTCTTGAGGTCTTTCAGACCTTAGAGAGTCAGGACTTCATTAATCTTTAAAGCAGTTTGGATTCCCACACTATAACCATATATAGCATTGTTAGAGATTAACAAATAAAACAAATTGAATATGAACATTATTTTGACATTTGGCCTAATCCAACCAGGTGAGCGATGCAGGCCCCATGGGCCTCTTGTTACATTTGGTCTAATCCAACCAGGTGAGCGATACAGGCCCATGTGCCTCTTGTAAGCTCACCTGCCCTTGTCAGTATAATGTGGCCGGGTGGGGTGTGCTGCTGGGTGTCTTCGGGAGTATGCTTCAGTGAGGTAGCACTACAAATCGGCAAAAGTTCCGGCCTATCACAAGGAGACTTAACACGAACATAACGCAGCCTCCCAAAACACACATACGCACTCGCCACACGCATTGCATGTCGCACGCACGGGAGGCCGTCCACCGATGTGTTATGCATGTGATGCTCAATTCACAGTGGAGCATTTTTTAATAGAATGTTCCGATTTCAAGCACATTCGTGATAAACCCTTTTCAGTTCCATGGACTCGAAAACAATATTTAGCTACTTGAAAGAAATCGATCTATTTTATAGACTTTGATGTCTTTTACGTTACTGTCTTTGACGTTCTATTTATAACAAAGTTCACATAATCTTGACGTTCTATTTATAACAAAGTTCACATAATCTATTCGTACATATTATTTCATATAATCTATTCGTACATGTATATATTTTACCATTTTTAACCAACTTTTTTTTCATTATGATCTAAATATACAATACGGATGCTTTTAAAAATGACAAATTTTATCTGATTTTAACTTTAAAAATAAAACTTGTTAGTATATTGTTTGGCCCTAAATGACCCTAGTTGTCGATGGGCCGTAAAACACAAACAAACAAACAATCCTGATGATATTAGCGGCAGAAATGATGATGTTCCTGATGATATTAGTGGCAGAGAGGATGATGTTCCTGATAATATTAGCGGCAGAGAGGATGATGTTCCTGATGATATTAGCGGCAGAAATGATGATGTTCCTGATGATATTAGTGGCAGAGAGGATGATGTTCCTGATGATATTAGTGGCGGAAATGATGATGTTCCTGATGATATTAGCGGCAGAGAGGAGATTGTTCCTGATGATATTAGCGGCAGAGAGGAGGATGTTCCTGATGATATTAGCGGCAGAGAGGTTGATCTTCCTGATGATATTAGGAAAACGAAAGCAGTACATCTAAAGCATTACCGGCAGACTAGTGGTGTGATAGAACGGGCAAAAATTACAAAACTGATGTTTAAACAAGACCTAAATTTGACTGGAAAACTGCAGATAAAACAACTTAAAGATAACATTGTGGATGGTATGTGATATTTAATGAGACAATTATATGAAATAAATGGTAGTAACCATTCTTCTGTCACTTAAAAGTGGTAATTTAACTGAAGACGAAATTTCAAGAGGAGAATACAGATGATTGTATAGGGGAGAAAGATGATGTGGAGGAGAATGCAGATGATTGGATGGAGGAGGGAGACGATGTTGATACAGATGACAGCAAGTCTGAAATATATGATTTTCAGGGAAGTGGCAAATGGACTGAGATTATACATACAGTTGACCTCAAAAGGTGCGAGGAACTGGCATCTTCTGCAGAGAAGCTTGCCTTAAACCTTCTAGAATTCCTTGTTACACGGGAAGATTGCCAATGTATGACTGTTTACGGCTATGGCAAGAAGACAAAGCCCATGGATGAAAACATGCGACGGGCAATAAAAAGTAAGCAAAGTCATTTAGAATTGTTCTGTGTAAAATTTCACCATGTTTTCGAATGATGAATTCAGAGTACTTAAAACAGGTCCTAAACATCAGCAAACTAATAATATTGTGTGTCATAAATTTCATAATAAGCACCATATTATAAATTAAAACAAGTCGCTGAAGACTGAGGCAATATCTTGTACACATACTTTCTGCATATATTTTGTTATTTTTGTCGATATTTTTAGTAGATACACAAAACTTGAAATTCATGATTATATGCATGTGATTGTGTATATATTTTTTCGGCTGCAATCGCAAATGAGATGGGAACATAAATATCAGGTGAAAAAGGGTACTGTAAATCACTTCTATTTCGCGAGTACTTAATTTCGCGAACTCACCTTATTTGACTTATTCGCGAATACATAATTTCGCGAATTCCGATCTCAAAATGACTTTAAATTCGCGAATAACGTTAACAGATCGGAGATATGTCCAGGTTGGTAGCCATTTTGTTTTTGAGAATCATGTGACGGTACAAGAAAAGTCATGTGATTCAATCATGTGATATCGGCGTCTGGTCATACTGAATTGTATTTATATAAATATTCGCGAGGGATTTGAATTCGCGTTTGACTCTCCTCGCGAATTAACGCGAAAATAAATCCCACGCGAAATATAAGTGATTTACAGTATATAAAAGATGCGTGCAAGATCTATTTTTTAATTCACATGTCACATTTTCAATATCTACAAGAAGGAATTGACCCTAGAAGAGAAAAAAAAATGTTCTGGATGGAAAAAATTGTTTGGAACTCCAACATCCATCACTGTGGAGATTACAAAATCTTGCAACAGTTGCCATGCCACCCTCACCATATCGCCCCAACAAGAAACTGCCAAAACATTCAAATGCCCCTCGTGCAAAATGACTCAACTACAGGCAAGAATACAGAACAACTTCACTGCCAAAATGCAGCTACCTGGCAACAGCTCAACCTATATCCTCACCCATAATGTAGTACAAAGCTGTCTGGATACAGCCGTTCTGGAAAATTCTCTACTAGACACTTCCGACACCGATGCTCTTGAAGAATATTTCCTCACCAACGACTCGGAAATAACCATTATGGCAGATTCGCTGTACCCGTTAACCCTCAGGGTTCATCCTGCCAATTAATACCATGATATGATGAAGTGCTACAAACTCCCCTTCAATAAATAACTTTTACCTACTTCCAAGGTCAGGGTCAAATAATTGTACACAATCAAAAGGCCTAGGCCAACAATATTTGGTCAGTACTAGCTAGGACTGATGATCTACTGAAAGGTGGTTTCCTCAAAATCACAGGCCTGGGTTAAACATACATTGTATACAAACCTTTACATTACATGTTCCTTCTTCTGAAAAACTAATAGGCCCTGACCTTAAACTAATTTAGGAATTTTCGATACATAGCCTACGAATCGGTAGGTCCCTTGGATGAAGTGTTGTTCAGCTTTGCCAAATACCGATAAACTGATCACTTTAAACCCCACGGGACGCAATGTCCAATTCAAATGAGTGATACAGGCCCTCTAGATCTGGGTGTCTTGTTTATTTGTTACCATTTAACATTGTTAATTATATACATTTGAGACTCTGCTAGTCTATTCCAAGTAGTCTAGACCACACATAAAGATGGAATGATCACAATTTTAATTTCTTTAAAACGATTCATTTTAGCAGACTGATTACACCAGCACAAAAGGTGCAACAGACAAAGGCCTAGGCCGACAATATTTGGTAGTGTACCTCCTATATTTCAAATGCTAATATTTGTAAGTTTGTATTATAATTTCTGTTTTTATTTTAAAATTTGTTTGTTTATGTTTTACGGCCCATCGACAACTAGGGTCATTTAAAAAAATTTGTTTTCAACTGTACAAGTTCTAACTTGTTTGTAAACATTCCCCTTTAAGAAATCACACTCCTGTACATGTAAGAATGAATAGTTTCCCCTATTTCCTAGATTAATCCCTGGTAGTTTGTTTTCCCTGCAGTTATAATTAGGTAGTTTGTTTTCCCTCGAGTTATAATTAGCTGACTATATATATAGCTGTGTACCATTGGAACAGTGAACATTCCATCTTTGTTGTACACATTCGCAATCACGGTTCATTTCGTTTTTGTCTCGCCTTTGAAGATAGTTGAGGTAGGCAAGACTAAGGTGTTGCTTTTCCGACGCCGACGAAGGCGGCGGCGGCGTCAACATTTGCGTTAAAGTCCACTTTTGACAATGTTTATGTTAACCGATTGAATTGAAACTTGGTGAAGTTAATGATACTAATCTACTAAACACCTATGCAAGGTTTGGAAGTAATGTGATATCAGGTTCACCTATTTTTGGGTAAAAAACAGTGAATTTTGAGAATTTATTGACAAAGCGGGAAAGGCGAGATATATGATTACGCGTAATTCTTGTTCCTTAACCTATTTATCTAGCTAAAATTTAAATATACCTATTCTATTACCATGTAGTTAACCGTCAATATTCCATGTTGCATATGCACTTCTACAACAGTTTCCTTCATTTTTATACGCCCGTCAAAATTGATGGGACGTATTATGGTATGGCGTTGTCCGTCCGTAAGCACGTAGGTCCGTCGTAAACTGTTATTTGTCCGGAGATCTCCTCCTACAGTTTTCAACCAATTTCTTTCAAACTTGCTACGCTTGACCACCATGACATGAAGTTGTGTTTTCCTTCACTAGAGTTATTGCCCTTTGGGACGCAATTTCGGGCAATATGTAGAAAACGTCGGAACTTTTTTTTGTTTTCTTTAATTCCTCTCAAATTTGGTATGGTACTTAGCAAAGCTATAATATTTAACATATATTACGGGCTTTGTTGAGTTGTTTAGCATTTCATAGTTAAATATAGGCATTATGTAAAAAATGCATTTCTGTTGTAAACTATTTTTTTGTCCAGTGATCTTCTACAGTTTTCAACCAATATCTTTTAAACTGAAGTTGTGTTTTCCTGAAAGACAGTTTGATTCGACAATATTTACCAGAGTTATGGCTCTTTGGAACTTTGTATCTGATCCTATTTCAGGCATTATGTAGTAAACATCAGAACATTTTTTTGTTTCCTTCAATTCCTCTCAATTTTAGTATAGTACTTCGAAAGGTTATAATATTTAACATGTATTACGGGTTTTGTTGAGATGTTTCAAATTTTCGCGTAACAGCATTGCATAGTTGCTATTGCAAAATAAAGGCATTTATATACATGTAGAACATGCATTTCTGTTGTAAACTGTTGTTTGTCCGGAGATCTACAGTTTTCAATCAATATCTTTCAAACTTGTTAGGCTTAATCATGATTTGACAATATTTAGTAGAGTTATGACCCTTTGTGGTCGTTATTAAGACATACTAAGTCACTATTACGACATAGCTAAGTTGTTATTACGACATACCTATTTGCTATTACGACATAATATTTTTTCACACCAGTTATCTACAAAAGCCTATTTGGGTCACAGTGGAAAAAAACATTGTATTAATCACAACTTTGTATGTCGTAATAGCAACTGCACTATCTTGTAATAACGACTTATCTATGTTGTAATAACAACATAGCTATGTTGTAATAACTTATTATCTTGTATAATAATAAATTACTATATTTACAACTACAATTACAACTCGTAATCGTTATTACGACATACCTTAAGTCATTATTAACACATACTTAGTCGTTATTACGACATAACCAGTCATTATTACAACATAACTAAGTCTTTATTACGAAAATACCGCAGTCTCCCAAAAACACGCTTGCAACACACGCACTCACCCCACATTCATGGGAGGCCGTCCTTAAATGACCTAAGCTATTAATAGGACGTACAACAATGCAAAACCAAACCAAACCATCAACTTCCGTAGTTATGTCTATATATTCTTCATACATACATTTGATTAATATTTCTACAACACTGGATTCTAGCCATAGCAGGGTTACCTCCTTACAAACATTGTAATAATCACACTACTTCCTTTATTATTTTTTCTCTTTTCAATTTTATCATCCACTGCATCCCTTTTTAGCCCACCATCATCAGATGGTGGGCTATTCAAATCGCCCTGCGTCCGTGGTCCGTCCGTCAGTCCGTCCGTAAACAATTCTTGTTATCGCTATTTCTCAGAAAGTACAGGAGGGAGCTTTCTCAAATTTCTTATGTAGGTTCCCCTTGGTGCCTAGTTATGCATATTGCATTTTGAGACCTATCGGGAAACAACATGGCCGAAGGCAGCCATCTTGGATTTTGACAATTGAAGTTTGTTATCGGTATTTCTTAGAAAGCACTGAAGGGATCTTTCTGAAATGTCATATGTAGGTTCCTCCTGGTGCCTAGTTATGCATATTGCATTTTGAGACCAATCGGAAAACAACATGGCCGACAGGCAGCCATCTTGGATTTTGACAATTGAAGTTTGTTATCGCTATTTCTCAGAAACTGATCAAGGGATCTTTCTGAAATTTCATAGGTAGGTTCCCCTCTGTGCCTTGTTATGCATATTGCATTTTGAGACCAATCAGAAAACAACATGGCCGACAGGCAGCCATCTTGGATTTTGACAATTGAAGTTGGTTATCGCTATTTCTCACAAAGTACTGAAGGGATCTTTCTGAAATTTCATATGTAGGTTCCTCCTGGTGCTTAGTTATGCATATTGCATTTTGTGACCAATCGGAAAACAACATGGCCGACAGGCAGCCATCTTGGATTTTGACAATTGAAGTTTGTTATCGCTATTTCTCAGAAAGTGCTGAAGGGAACTTTCTGAAATTTCATATGTAGGTTCCTCCTGGTGCCTAGTTATGCATATTGCATTTTGAGACCAATCGGAAAACAACATGGCCGACAGGCAGCCATCTTGGATTTTGACAATTGAAGTTTGTTATCGCTATTTCTCAGAAAATAATGAAGGGATCTTTCTCAAATTTCATATGTAGGTTCCCCTCGGTGCCTAGTTATGCATATTGCATTCTGAGACAAATTGGAAAACAACATGGCCGACAGGCAGCAATCTTGGATTTTGACAATTGAAGTTTGTTATCGCTATTTCTCAGAAGGTGCTGAAGGGATCTTTCTCAAAATTCATATGTAGGTTCCCCTCGGTGCCTAGTTATGCACATTGCATTTTGAGACCAATAGGAAAACAACATGGCCGACAGGCAGCCATCTTTGATTTTGACAATTGAAGTTTGTTATCACTATTTTTCAGAAATTGCTGAAAGGATCATTCTGAAATTTCATTTGTATGTTGCCCTCTGTGCCTAGTTATGCATATTGGATTTTGAGACAAGTCAGAAAACAACCTGGCTGACAGGCAGCCATCTTGTATTTTAACTATTGAAGTTTGTTATCGCTATTTTACAGAAGGTACTGAAGGGATCTTTCTCAAATTTCATATGTACGTTCCCCTTGGTCCCTGGTGTTGCATTTTGGGACCAATCCGAAAACAACATGGCTGACAGACAGCCATTATCGCTAAATCTTAAATTTTATATATAGGTTCCCCTTGTTTGAAAAGTACTAGAGGGCTGTTTCTGAATTTACACAGATTAGTAAGACTTAGAGGAAGGGAAAAGTAGAGAAAATATCAATCTGACATGGAACCTATAAAGATCATTCAATGGTGGGCGCCAAGATCCCTCTGGGATCTCTTGTTAAGTGTCATTTTCATTATTTTGTTTAGAAAAAGTAACATTATGTTTCATTTGTGAATAGCTCAGTATGTCATGTGAAATAAATACTCCATTGTTATCGCACATTTTGTTTTGGTTGTGAATCACATAGGAAATTGGCCAGTAGCTAATGACCTTGACTTACTTTCAAGGTCAAATGGTGTGAAAAGCCCGTCAAATTGTTCCGAAATGACATGGATCCCGCTGTGAAATATTCGGAATCTCACCCGGAAATGTTTTGGATCCCACTGGGAATTGTCGGATCCTACCAGGAAATGTTCGGAATCCTGTCAGGAATTGTCCAGGATCCCACTGAGAATTGTCCGGAATCCTACCGGGAAATGACCGGGATCCCATATATTTTACCCGGCGTTACCCGGTAAGTTCCTGATGGGATCCCATTTGGGCGGGATTCCCGGTTATATTTTCTCTTGGGAGGTATTTGACATTTAAGAGCAAATCATTTAATCATCAAGAAAATCTCAAATATGGACCATGCAAAGCAGTGATTTCATACGTGTTGGTCTTTCATATTGACCACTTTATGTGTAGGTGAACTTTAATTACCCTTTTCAATGACAATCCTTATGGACCATGTGCCGTGCTGGGATGACCCATTTTGTGAAATTTTCATCAAAGGGAAAGACTCGGGATGAACTGAAAATTCTCCAGTTTTGGGCTAACCGACTCTGAATTTTACTGTTAAATTATTTCAAAAACAGTTTCGTTTACCTTTAATATTACTATTTAGGGATCACATGAAAGAGTGCGCAATTCTGAATATTGGTACAATACTCTATATAAGTATTTAAAGTTGCAACATATTAATGAGATGTTGATGCTTTTTGATATAAACTAAAATCAACTTGATTGGGTTTGTCAACACTCAGACCATACAGCCAAGGTGCATAAAGCACATTACTACCATATGTCTGGGATGCTTGAAAGGGTGTATGTCAGCATACTCCTTTTAATTTAGGATTTGAACCTTACATCAAAATGCGAAAGGCAGAACTTGGAATACCTGGATATCAGAGGTACACAAAAGTTTTGTCAACTACACTATTAATTATCCCAAGAAAATAAATGAAAACCATTATTTGTATATTTACATTATTGTTAACAAATGTATAATAAGTAACTGATCGTGTTGAAATACTGATGGAGGGTTCAGTCAACTTCAGATGCATTGCACCATACACATGTTGAGTAAAAATTGCCTAGATTCTCTTCGCGTGTTTATAGTCAATTCTACCATGTTTGCTATGTAACGCCAGTTTTGATTGGTTAAAAACCATGTATTATTTTCCAATAACCCACGCTCGTGCCAATAATACACGCTCGTGAGTCACGGCTGTTACAATTTTAAATATCTAATATTCACCCGTTTCATAAAAGGTTACTATAGCCGAGTGGGCTAATGGGTTAGTCTTTCAATATGTTTTTATCACGACGAGAGTTCGAATCCTACTGAGGCCCCCACTTTTTTTTCCTTTTTTTTATCCTTTTTAATTTTCAAAATCAATGCCATATGATAGATGCTCTTGATCGTAGTACTGTATTGCCTGTATATTTCATCAACAAATAATGGAATACTCAGGAAATCAATTACAAGGTTTTCCCGGGGTTTCTTTGCTATTAGAAAGAGGTCGATCTCAGAACTAAACAGTACATGGTAGAATAGAAATAATCAACTTTGACTCGTGTATTGTTGCAGGATATACAACTCGGACTCGGGATATTTTGCAATTTTAATTAATAACTCAGACCTGCGGCCATCGTTATTAATTTAATTGCAAAATATCCTCGTCCTCGTTGTATATCCTGCAATAATACACGATTCATCGTTAATTATTTCTTAAATAAGCATCAAAATGTGATAAAGAGCTAAACGATTGATGAAACAGATGGTATTGCTATTTTCACCAGCATTGTTCCTAAATAATTAATATTTATTTATAATTAATAATAATACTTATTTCAAGAAGGTAAAACTTATTTGCCATGTAACCTACAGTATATGTACATACTGAAGATCAGAATCACAGACGTGTGATGAAGCATTATATTTTGTCAGTTTTTTTTAGATATATATATATATATATATAATATATACAATATGAGCATATAAGATACTGTAAGCAAGACGAGCAGGCACATTATCATACACTTATGGGGATTAGTCACACAGATTATTGCTTAAAAGTACATGTAGTTATGACTTTAATAATGGCAATGTGATTTTCTACAGTTGTTTGTAGAGTTATATCCCCTTGCTGTTTTCAGTGTTTATATCTAATCTCATTTTCAACTCGTGATCATTTCCTTAAAACTTTGTTTGCTTTTTCATCAACTAATATCATCATAGCACTGTTTTTCTTAGCATTTTGCCCATTTCTTTGTTTTTTATTCATTTTGGTAAATAAATCATGAATATTTCTTTTCTTTGGCATGGAATTCAATGCTCCTGCCTGCAGTAATAAGTTGTTTTTATTTAATAATGTTTTTCCACACTCAAAAGAGCTCGAGCACAACTGATAAAGAAGATGATGCAGCTGCTTACCTTTCCTCTACTCCAGAGGTATGTGCATGCTCAACTCTATTTTGACCACTATCATGGCTTTCCATAACCATTTGTAAGACTCGAGGTTTTCTGCCTATATCTTAAGCTTCCTTTCATTAAAAGAAATTGATAGGTTTTCTGCCTATTTCTTCCTTTCACTAAATGTAATCAAATGACTTAACTGTATGAATGCTCGTTTTGATTATATTTAGTTTTAAGTGTGCGAATATTTCTAAAAGTACAATGTTTATTGAATACTTTTGTTCCTAGGAATTCATGTCCCGAATGCCGTTGTTGGTTAAGCCAAAACCAAGATCTCTCTTTAAAGCCAAAGTTATTGCAGCACTAGGAGCACCACAAAGTCCTCTGGCTGTTCCAGAACAAGAAAGTCCTCTGGCTGTTCCAGAACAAGAAAGTCCTCTGGCTGTTCCAGAACCAGAAAATCATCTGGCTGTTGCAGAACCAGAAACTCCGTCAACACCAACAGACGAGAATAGAAATGGCTGCGAGAGTTTGAGTATAAACTGTTTAGCACCATGGGAGGAAGTAGTGACTGTAAGTATGATTAAGGCTACTCAAGTAAAATTTCTACCCAAAAGGTGGAGTCCAGTTTGTCAACATTGACCACTCATAGGAATGATCTAGTTAAAACAGTCCACTCATTGAATTTATTTTTTCATGGATATCTCGAGTAGGATATATATATGAGCCGCCGGCTGGCATTTAGGTCCTTAAGTTCTATCCAATGAAAACGGAGAAAAAAGGGAATTCCGTTAGTTATTATTATTTCCATTCTATTTCCGTTTCGCGCGAAAACGGGAATCCCACTTGCGTTGCAAAAACACAAGAGGCCCATGGGCCTTAACGGTCACCTGAGATTTGAAATATTTCAGTTAATTTAATTGACCATTTTTGGCCCCGCCCATAAGCCCCAAGGGGTCAGTCAGGGCCAACATGTGCATATTATCAAACTTTCATCCCGTGCTGAAAATGTTAACCAAGTTGGAATGAATTCCAATAGAAATAAAACAAATCAGTCAAAAATGTGATTTCCCTATATAAACTATAGTAAAATTTACCCCTCCCCAGGGGTAAATGTGTGACCCCAGGGTCATAAAATTCACAATTTTAGTAAAGCACCTTAAGATCCCTCCATCTATAAACAGTATTTGATTCTATCTTATTTCAGTCTGAAAAGAAGATTTTTAAAATTTCAGTCAATTTGACCCTTTTTAGCCCCGCCCATAAGCCCCTAGGGGTCAGTCAGGGCCAACATGTGCATACCCTCAAACTGTCATCCCAAGCTGATAATGTTAACCAAAATAGAATGAATTCCAATAGAAATCAAACATATTATAGTGAAAAATGTGATTTCCCTATATAAACTATAGTAAAGTTTACCCCCTCCCAAGGGGCAAACTTGAGACCCCAGGGTCATGAAATTCACAATTTTAATAAAGCACCTTAAGACCCTTCTAACTATAAAGAGTATTTGATTCTACCTTATTTCCGTCTTGAGAAGAAGATTTTTTAAATTTCAGTCAATTTGGCCCTTTTTAGCCCCACCCATCAGCCCCTGGGGGTCAGTCAGGTCCAACATGTGCATGCCATCAAACTGTCATCTCATGCTGACAATGTTTACCAAATTAGAATGAATTCCAATAGAAATAAAACAAATAAAAGTCAAAAATGTGATTTCCCTATATAAACTATTGTAAAGTTTACCCCCTCCCCAGGGGCAAACGTGAGACCCCAGGGTCATGAAATTTACAATTTTGGTAAAGCACCTTAAGACCCTTCCATCTACGAAGAGTGTTTGATTCCACCTTATCTGAGAGTAGAGAAGAAGATTTTTGAAGTTTAAGTCAATTTGACCCTTTTTAGCCCCGCCCCTTCAGGCCCCTGGGGGGTGGGGACCATATAATTTACAATTTTGGTTGACCTTTAGCCATAGAAGCTTCCTGCCAAATTTCATGGAATTTGGTTTAGGGGTTTTGGAGAAGAAGTCGAAAATGTAAATTGTTTACGGACGCACGACGCACGACGGACGACGCACGACGACGGACAAAAGGGGATTAGAATAGGTCACTTGAGACTTTGTCTCAGGTGACCTAAAAATGCAGCTGATATACTTCGTTATACATGAACTTTAAATACCTGTCCTTAAATTTTAGATATGTCGGTTAATTTTCCATTCAATTACATTAACGGTAAATGTAAATAGAATTGTTTATTCAACAAAAATATCGACACGAATGTGGTTTCCCCGTTTTCTGCCGAACACACTTCCGGTATTTACGTAGTTGTTTACAATCGCTACGAAGATGGTTTGGTTTATTTTGTTTAACGTCCTATTAACAGCTAAGGTCATTTAAGGAAGGCCTCCCGTGCGTGCGACATGCATGCGTGTGTTGAGTGCGTATGTGTGTTTTGGGAGGCTGCGGTATATTCGTGTTAAGTCTCCTTGTGAAAGGCCGGAACTTTAGCCGATTTAAAGTGCTACCTCACTGAAGCATACTGCCGAAGACACCCAGCAGCACACCCCACCCGGTCACATTATACTGACAACGGGCGAACCAGTCGTCCCACTCCTAATATGCTGAGCGCTAAGCAGGAGCAGCAATTACCATTTTTAAAGACTTTGGTATGGTTTACTAAGGTCATTTAAGGACGGCCTCCCGTGCGTGCGACATGCATGCGTGTGTTCAGTGTGTATGTGTGTTTTGGGAGGCTGCGGTATGTTCGTGTTAAGTCTCCTTGTGATAGGCCGGAACTTTTGCCGATTTATAGTGCTACCTCACTGAAGCATACTGCCGAAGACACCCAGCAGCACACCCCACCCGGTCACATTATACTGACAACGGGCGAACCAGTCGTCCCACTCCGTGTATACTGAGCGCTAAGCAGGAGCAGCAACTACCATTTTTAGGTCATCTGACCCGAAGGGTCAGGATGACCTATAGCCATCGTGTTTCGTCCGTCGTCGTCCGCCGTCCGCCGTCCGTAAACTTTTCACATTTCAATCTTCTTCTCAAGTTCCACCAGTGGGATTAAGCTGAAACTTGCCAGGAATGATCCTGAGATGGTCCTGACCAAGTGTTGTTATTTTTCGGGTCGGTCCGAAATCCAAGATGGCCGCCATAGCCGCCATTTTGAAAACACATTTTAAACTTCTCAAGTTCCAACAGTGCTGTTGGCCTGAAACTTGCCAGAAATGATCCTGAGATGATCCCGACCAAGTGTTGTTATTTTTCGGGTCGGTCCGAAATCCAAGATGGCCGCCATAGCCGCCATTTTGAAAACACATTTTAAACTTCTCAAGTTCCAACAGTGCTGTTGGCCTGAAACTTGCCAGAAATGATCCTGAGATGATCCCGACCAAGTGTTGTTATTTTTCAGGTCGGTTCGAATTCAAAGATGGCCGCCATAGCCGCCATCTTGAAAAACACATTTTAAACTTCTTCTCAAGTTCCAACAGTGCTATTGAGCTGAAACTTGCCTGAAATGATCCTGATATGATTCTGACCAAGTGTTGTTATTTTTTGGGTTGGTCCGAAATCCAAGATGGCCGCCATAGCCGCCATCTTGAAAAAACATTTTAAACTTCTTCTCAAGTCCCACTAGTGCTGTTGGGCTGAAACTTGCCTGAAATGATCCGGAGATGATCCCGACCAAGTGTTGTTATTTTTCGGGTCGGTCCGAAATCCAAGATGGCCGCCATAGCCGCCATCTTATAAAAAACATTTTAAACTTCTCCTCCAGTTCCATTGGTGCCATTGAGCTGGAAATGGGTGAGGATGTCAAGGAAGGCGAGCCATCATAGTGTTGTTATTTTTTTGGCGTCGTAAAAACTATGACATTGCAGCAATATGGCGGCCATTTTGTAACATGATTGCGCAATCATGGTTTTCCTGAACAACACCTATTTCAAACTTCTTCTCAAATTCCCCCAGTGGTATTCAGCTCTAACTTACCAGAAATAACCCTGAGATGGTCCTTACCAAGTGTTATTATTTATCGGGTCGGCCAGAAATCCAAGATGACCGCCATGGCAGCCATCTTAAAAAACACATTTTAAGCTTCTTCTCCAGTTCCACTGGTGCCATTGAGCTTGAAATTGGTGAGGATGTTATGAAAGGAGGGCCAACATAGTGTTGTTATTTTTTCGGCCTCGTAAAAACTTTGACATGGCAGCCATGGCGGCCATTTTGTAACATGATTGCGCAATCATGATTTTCCTGAACAATGCCTATTTCAAACTTCTTCTCAAATTCCACCGGTGGGATTCAGCTCTAACTTACCAGAAATTATCCTTAGATGGTCCAGACCAAGTGTTGTTATTTATTGGGTCAGTCAGAAATCCAAGATGGCCACCATGGCCAACAGTGCTACTATATACATGCTGCAGAGAATGCATACTACAATAATATAAGGGTTTTAATTTAAGAGTCAGATGACCGTTAAGGCCCCTGGGCCTCTTGTTAAAGACTCTGGTATGTCTCGGCCAGGGGACAGAACCCAAAGCCTTCCTCACAGGGGCGAACGCTCAACTAAAGGCCAAAAGTGAGGCAGTGTCAAGGGAGACGTTAGGAAGAAGAAAGTTGTTAAGAAAGAAGAGAAAAGATAAGATCCCAAATTTAGTCGCCTCTTACGATCATGCAATGGGGGCAGCAGGTACAATTCTTACGCCCTACCTGCAGGGCAGACTTTGGTATGTCTCGGCTAGGGAACAGAACCCAAAGCCTTCCTCACAGCGGCGAACGCTCAACGTAAGGCCAAATGCGAGGCATTGTCAAGGGAGACATTAGGAAGAAGAAAGTTGTTCAGAAAGAAGAGAAAAGATAAGATCCCAAATCTGTCGCCTCTTACGATCATGCAATGGGGGCAACAGGTACAATTCTTACGCCCTACCTGCAGGGCAGCGCTACGAAGATGGCAGATTGGAGTGTTTAGGTATAACGCATCAAGAAATCGTATATGATGTCTCTTCCGCTAAATTTTAATGTAGCCGGATGTGATAGCGATTTAGCAAGTGAGATAGACGATACTTTAGCCATTTATTTCCGTGTACAAGTCGGGTAAACAGTGGTACAGCTGAAGAGGTGAGTTCTGTCTCCGGTAATCAGGATGAAGATGTTGATTTTGACTATGACATCGAGAGTGATAATGATGATGCGAGTAACGGCATTAGCGTTATTACTTCGCCGATTCTACATACTCAGATGAGTTTTTATCAGAAATGACGTTGAAAGGGACACAGAAAATGATTCTGATCAAGACACATTACGTAGTGATGAAAACGATGTTGATGATCATGACGAAAATAACTCTGACGAACGTGACGCACAGCGTAAATGTAAGAAGGGATGTCTGTCCAAATTTCCCAATATGGATATCAAAGATAACAGATTGAATTTGAAAAATATCAGGCCCATTTCGTCAAGAATGGTGCTGTTCCACGGATACATGGAAATACAGGGGGAAAAAAAAACAAAAATGCAGTGACCTATGATAATGTTCAACAAGTTGTCCAGTTTATTTCAAGGTAAGTGATGTGCCGTATGTGTACTTATACACAGGTATTTAACATTAAAAAAAATAAAAATAAAACCCATAGTTCTGTATGTAGAATATTCATACTTGTCGTGCATGTCATGATTAACATCAGACTATCTGTGCAGTCTGTATTTTGTTCTCTTTTGCTGGGGAAAAATAAATAAATACAAATGTTAGTAATTTAACTTAACATGTGCAAAACTTGTAAAAAAAATCATCTCAAGACACCTTGAATAAATTTAAACATACCGGGTACATGTATTTTGAAATATAATAGCTATATTATTTATGTACATGTACATTCAATTGTAATAGGTCACAGTTTGATACAGACCTTGTCTGTTTCCCAATTTCCATTGTATATATTATACTATCAGCAAAATAAGATATTTGGAAATGAATTTTGATGTAAATTATTTTTCAATGCTGCAACACGTGGACGGGACAGCTTTCCACCAATAAATTTAACTGGAAGTGAAACCTATCTATCTGTCCATAAGAAATACAGCCAAGGATGTACGTAAGTATTATCCTCATAATGAAAAAGTACTTGGTACTCAATTACACATTTGGTTTGGTTTGGTTTATTTTGTTTAACGTCCTATTAACAGCTAAGGTCATTTAAGGACGGCCTCCCGTGCGTGCGACATGCATGCGTGTGGTGAGTGCGTATGCGTTTTTTTTGGAGGCTGCGGTATGTTCGTGTTAAGTCTCCTTGTGATAGGCCGGAACTTTTGCCGATTTATAGTGCTACCTCACTGAAGCATACTGCCAAAGACGCCCAGCAGGACACTGCACCCGGTCACATTATACTGTTTAGAAAGAATAAAGATAATACCTCAAATTTAGTCGCCTCTTCCGATCATGAACTTGTGCAACAGGTACAATATGTACACCCTACTTGCAGTCTCAGGCGGTTTACATCCCAGGACGAGGAAGATTTTGTATGTTTCGTATCTGATGCATCTGATATAGCGGCTGCGGACTTGAAAGTGCTAAAGATGTAAGCGGAAGGTCAGCTGTTGTCACAACATTGTGGATAAGCTTGACATTTGACAGTTTCGTGTTTCCTTGTATCCCTAGTGGCAGGAATGGCTGTGGTATGCAGATTGTCAGACTTCTTCGAAATCGAGGGCTGGGAAACAGCTGTGGTCGGATCCGACGAAAAACAGAGAACAACACTGGATGATAAAGGTGTATGTAAATGATGATCGCAGGGAATGGAGGACATCAAGGCAAGTATCATGACCCATTTTAGCAGCATCCTGAAGACGGACTTGTAGCTTGAGAGAGAATTGCCTGTAATACTGGAACATTATACAATACTTCCTTTGAGAAAGGTTGATTCGAAAATCATTTGGCAATATCAGGAAACTTCCAATGTCGAAATCCAAGATGGCTATATATATAATATAAAGTCAAAACTGGAAAGTGAATAATCCTAAACTTGATGTGTTAACTGTGTTATAAAATTTGACCATGTTGAAATCATAACTATATTTTTACTCATTGGACCACAAAATATCACGCATAATCCTTCTTTCCTCGAACCGTCTTACTAGAACAATCTGCCACAAAATATCACTCAAAACCTCGACATAATATCATTCAAACCAGGGCTCACATACACGATAAAATCCTAAAACAACCACAGAAGTGTTTTTAACCCTAGCTCTCTCTTATCTAAAAGCTGGTAGCTAGATAGGGCGCTACATCAAATGTATAAATATCTTGTCAGTGGCTAAGGATAATGACAATTTGTGAAGCGCTTATAGGCATGGGATCCTCAATAGTTTGAAAAGAAAGGCCTCATTAAGTTTGCAGGTAATCCAGGACCTTCATATTACATCTACAACTACGTATACATTAATCCATTGAAGATGTCTAATAAGATTACCGGAGTACCTATTCTGACTATTAGCTGCCAAGATTTTGTCCTAGTCCTTATCAGGTATTGGTGATGTTGCTTACAAAGTTTACCATGTCCCCACTAAACAAAAGCAGTTAAAATAACTTGTTTTCGTTTGTGGCTTCAGTACTTTGATTATTTGATTCAATTAAATTCATTGTACAAACAGACCCATGTCATTGGCTATCACTTGAACTTAGATAATTTGAATTGGGCAAAATCTAGGTCACAAAAGTTGTTATACTTCTGTGATTAATCAAGATGGAAGTATCGATGCAAACGCCATGCTTAACACATTGAGGTAACAATACGCCATTATGGTATTCTGATATATATTTATTTATAGCCTGAAGACGTAGTGAAAGGAACTTAGGCGAGATTCTGCAATTCGTGACCGGTTCTCCAGAAGAACCAGTCCTAGGTTACGAGCTGCGTCCATCCATCGTCTTTTCTGAACTTCCAGGCCAGATACCAACAGCATCTACCTGTATCAGCCGTTTGCACGTGAAGAAGAGAGCATGTTCGCAATGTTTGATATGGCATTTGCTAACACCTATTATGGTCTACAGTGAAACAGGCAGTTCACAGCTTATAATGATGTTATTAACGAAAGTAAAGAGGCAAATATCGTATAACACAACGAAGTGTAGGCTTCAGACTGTATCGCTGAGTATGTGTACATATTACATTTGTATCGAGGTTGTATTGGACAGTGTAAACTGAGATTTTAATAGATAGTTTATATCGAGGTTGTATTTGACCGTATGTATCGAAGTTGTATTGGAGTGTAAATCAAGGTTATGTTGGACAGTGTAAAGCGATGTTGTATTAATACAGTATATATCGAGATTGTATTGGGCAGTGTAAAGCGAGGTGGTATTAGACAGTATGTATCGAGGTTGTATTGGGCAGTGTACATCGAGGTTATAAAGCGAAATTGTATAGGACAGTATATACCGAGGTTATATTGGACAGTGGGGTAAAGGGTGATTGTACAAGGCAGTATATATCCAGGTTGTATTAGAACAGTAATAGGATGCATAGTATATTACTATGTTATAAAAGCCAGGTGAGCTAAACCACTCCATCATATTTCCAGAAGTGAAGTGTAGTAGTCAAGATATACGGGAGACAGTACGATTTTACAATCATAATATAATTTAGTAATTGATACATTTGCATCACTGAAATTATGAACATCAAAACGATCAATACTTAATGATTCCGTATGGAACGCCAGAGCTGTCTTAGGTGATCAAATATGATTATATTCGGTGGTTATGTCTTTATATGCTGTAGTTATACCATTATATGCGGTGTTTTTTACTTTATATTCGGTGGTTATGTCTTTATATGCGGTAGACACATCCTTATATTTGGTAGATATGTCTTTATATGCGGTAGATATGTCTTTATATTCGGTAGACATGTCCTTATATTCGGTAGTTGTTTCAAAAATGCAATAAGTCCATTATAGCAATATAGTCAAACTGATCCCGTTTGCCCCGCCCTTGAAGCCCCTGGGGGGGATCAGCCCATCATTTGAATAAATTTTAATCCCAGCCTTCTACAGATGTTACCTCTGAAATATAAATGTCAAACATTGCTTAGGTCCAAAGAAGAAGTCGTTAATATCTTAAATATTGCCAAAAGAATCACTTTTGGTCCTGCCCCTCAGGCCCCTGGGGGGTCAGCCCAATCATTCACATAAATTTGAATCCCAGCCAACTACGGATGTTACCACTGAAATATTAAAGTTATGCATTGCTTAGGTCCAGAGAATAAGTCATTAATGTCAATATTGCCAAATGGACCCCTTTAGGCCCCACCCTCAGGCCCCTGGTGGATCAGACTTTCATTTATATAAATTTGAATCCCTGCCACCTAGGGATGCTGCCAATGAAATATCAAGCATTGCTTAGGTCCAGAGTTAGTTAGTTAAAATGCTTAACGACCCATCAACACTATAAAGGTCATTAGGGCCAAAATAAGTGATTAAAAATACGAGCAAAAACGGCAAGAGACATAAATCAACGAAATATTTAAAAATGTAGAAATATATTGGTACACTCACGATAGGTTTAAAATAAAAAAAGTGGCTATGGTTAGTCACATCTTGTGATAAAGGCCAATAATTTTCAGATAGTTCAAAATTTTGAATATACTAATAGACTCGAACAGAGTCTTCAGACTTGCCATGCTGTTGTAAAAACTCTCTCTTGCAAGTTGTAGATCAATGCAATCCAATAGAAAGTGTTTGACGGTAAATGTTTCATTGCACACGATGCACTGGGGTTGGTCCTCACACTTCAATAAGTAGGAATGCGTTATATATGTATGGCCCATCCTAAGACGGGCAAGAACAACCTCGTCTCGTGATTGAGTATAGGTCCAGAGAAGTCGCTTATATCAATATTGCCAAATGGATCCCTTTTGGCCCCACCCCTCAGGTCCATGGAATCCATCCCACCTAGAGATGCTTCCTACCAAATTTGGTTGAATTCTGATCAGCGGTTCAGAAGAAGTCGATTGTGTTGACGGCCGGACGCCTGTCGCCACGGTATGGCATAAGCTCACCTTGGTCCTTTGGACCAGGTAAACCAGGTGAGCTAAAAATGTAACACTTGCTCTGGGCATTTCCGGGGAAACACCGGAATTACTTAAGGGCTGGCTACATTAATACTTAAGCAATGTTTTACCATTGCAAGTAGTTTTGTCCAGTGAAATTATTACAGAATATATATGTTTAGGTGTTCATAAGTTATTTTTCTTTCATTTTCAAACAGATTGATGACAAATGAGACTATGGCCCTTTTCAGTCTGAAAGGGAAAAAAGGAAAAAGAGCCTTTCAAAAGCTGAGGCTATTTACAGCAGTGAAAGGTAATATATCGGCTGGTATCGATTGATGTAATACCCGACCTAAAGGGTCTTTAAAGCCAGATGACCGTGAAGACCAATTTGCCTCTTGTTGTGGTTTAAGTTTCATGGGTTTTTTTTTATTTCTCCAGTGCTATTTATATTTAAGATGCAATTGTTAAGACTATGCCTTGTACAGATGCAGCTGCGGAGGGACCCATTGCCGCAAACCTAAAGTATGCCACAGATTGACAAGGTGGTAACGGCAGAAAACATTGAAATAGAATGAATCTGCAAAGAATGTTTCAGTATTATCTTTATAAAATATATGGTGTCTGTCACTTGCAACTCATCAATTACTAAACTACAGCTACATACATGCACAAGTACCCGCCGAAGACTTGTATGACAAATTGTTTGGGTTTGGTTTATTTTGTTTAACGTCCTATTAACAGCTAAGGTCATTTAAGGACGGCCTCCCGTGCGTGCGACATGCATGCGTGTGGTGAGTGCGTATGTGTGTTTTGGGAGGCTGCGGTATGAAATATAGTCGGTATTAAAATCCCTTCATAATTTTATGACACGTAGCGATTGAAAGTCATTACCTCTACTTCCCCTATTAGGCCCCGCCCCTTTGGCCCCTCCAGTTAAGGTTTTGAAGGGGAGATCACTCAGTTGTAAGCAATCCATTGACACCGATTCATATGGCAACTGCTTACTTTTTGTGCTATTACGAGGGAGAAAAAGCCCAACCAAAAAAGGAAAGGGGCCATATCGTCAACGATCGTAACAATACAGAAACGTAAGGCCTATGATGATGAGGTGAGGGAGCGTTCATTCATGCCTCACTGGCAGATTGGGCGAAATAGGCTCAAGTGGAACAGTGATAAGATGTGCTGTAAGGCGTGTAAGCTATTCGATAAAAAACACCCCATCACAGTAAGGTGGCAGAACAAGAGCATGAGGAAGAGGAAGTCGACTTGAGAGTCTGACGAGGAGTCAGTATAACGTCCTATCAACAGCTAAGGTCATTTAGGACGGCATCCCGTGCGTGCGAAATGCATGGGTGTGTTGAGTGCGTATGTGTGTTTTGGGAGGCTGCGGTATGTTCGTGTTGTCTCCTTGCGATAGGCCGGATCTTTCGCCGATGTATAGTGCTACCTCACTGAAGCATACTGCAGCAGCACACCCCACCCGGTCACATTATACTGACAACGGGCGAACCAGTCGTCCCACTCCCTGTATGCTGAGCGCTAAGCAGGAGTAGTAACTACCATAAAGACTTTGGTATGTCTCGGCTAGGGGACAGAACTTAAAGCCTTCCTCACAGCAGCGAACGCTCAACTAAAGGCCAAAAGTGAGGCATTGTCAAGGGAGACATTAGGAAGAAGAATGTTGTTAAGAAAGAAGAGAAAAGATAAGGCAGACAGTGATGATGATCCTGCTCTTATGTGATGTAGTAAACATCCTCAGTGAATGATGCCATAGTAAAAGCAGTCATCAATGAACTGGAAAACATCCAAAGCAAAAACTGCCTGTACGAAAACGATTTTGTAATGGGTTTTAGAGCCCAGAGAACGCCAACGCGTGTTCTCGCTTCTGGAATGTTTATTCAATATGGTCGTCAGTAACCCAAAACCATCTAATGCACTTCACTATCACATACTATTACAGGCATCTCTGCAAGAATGAACATTTCTGTGAGAATAAGGCATTTCCTTGGTATTAAAATGCATTTCAATGGAATAATGGCAGCTCATTCAGTTCAGAAAAAAATATGAATTTTTTAATGAAAAAAAAAAAGATTAAGAATTTTAAAGAAATTGGTACATATATATATATAAGTGTACGAGCAGAGACGTTAGTGGGTTGTTTTAACATTTTGTAGATAAGACAACTATTCTTGCCATTGCCATTTCGCACCATGACTCAAACAATATCGTACCGCATACAAATACCGTTGTGGTTAAATTTGATTCAATAGGATAACACACGAGGCATGACTTGACTTGACTTGAAGTGAACTTCCTCCTCTATCAGGAGAACCTCTGAAGGATCCTTCCTACAGAGTAAAAACAAAAGAGAAGAGATTTAGTGTAAAGTTAAAATCGGTAGTATTAGTATACATATATACATACGAGTGATTTGGGTAGACTTAGATATTTACATTGATCACGGTTGTATCAATATTCAGTCCAGGTATCAATATCTAATCTTACTGTTGTCTGTATGGATACCAGTTCATAACCACTGTAACAAGTTATAATAATTGTATGTTGCCGATAAGGCCATTTATATAACTGAGGGTTATCGTTGTAATTGCTATGAGTACAATGTAGATATAATTGTAGCACAAGAGAGCAAAATGGATGTCAAACATAACAAACGTAAACATGCACATTAGTAATCCAAATGGGAATGAATGAAAATTATGACGATAGCTATATTACACAAATGTTATATGATTGGTGATGAATAAAATGAGATAACAGTCTCTGAGTATATCATGAATAGCTGAATTATTTAGGAGGATAACAACACTTTCCGTTCAGAATGAAGGGCAAAGCACAGGCGCCTGGAGATGAATTTGAGCTGAAAAGTGCTTTGGTTCCTGGGGTATAGCACCGTGGAATCCAGAATCGGCTGTGATTTGTCCTCCTCTGAAAAATGGTGAAACGGCTGTCCTGGAATCGGGCTTACTGCGCATGCCTTATCAAGCGCATCAAGAATTGGGTTCCTCCTTCTTCTCTAGCATTGGGCATTGCAACAGGAAATGGCTTGGTGTTTCAGGTGCCGATTTACAGAGTAGACAGGTGGTGTCAACTTCATTTTGGTTACATGCTCGCTTGTTTGTCTGAAGCTGATACGACCCTGTGAGAAGTCGTAGCTTAGTTGGAAGGCGAGTCACGTCCCTAGAGTTTGGTGTGACCGAGGAGATCGATAAATGGGGGACACCAGGTTCGTAGCTTCCATTGTTTAAGAATCTCAAGGAATTTGATGATGTTACATCTGCCATGATTATCGACATCCAATAGTTGTTGACTGCTGACTTCACCATGGATTTCCATTTTGTTTTTGGAATATCACCTTCTAGGAGATGGTGAGCAGAAGGAAGCTCATAGGTGGCAAGCAATCTAATGACTTCGCGAAACCAGCTTACCTGACCATTCTGTTGAGTACAAATGTACCTGGATGCATCCAATGTCGTACTCCAAAGAGCCTGGCTGCCTCATGATACTGCCGAAGAGAGAGAGAATTATCTTGTGAATCTCTGCTTCTGGAAGAAATCCTGTAAGCGTGTACACAGCAGCAGTGGAGGTGCTGGTTGGAAGAGAGAGTACTTGCTTTAGAATTTTCCTTTGAAATATCTCGAGTGGAAGCAGTTGGTTGGAAGAAGGTTGTAGGACTTCCAGTCCATATAGGATTACAGGAAGGACAAATGTTCTTATTAGGTGGCAGGCGGTATGAGGATCAAGGTCATTCCTGCCATGAAGCCCAGGTCCCATCAACGCATAGGCTGCTTGTCTTCCTTTCCTGGTTTTCTCAGCGATAGTTATTTAGTTTTGGTTTCTTGACGCTCTCAGAATGCCCATATGTGATGTTTGCTTGACAATCGGCATTGCTGTGCCATTTATTTCGAAGTTGTGGTGTTGGACAAGTTCTTTTCTGTCCGAGCTGGCAACCTCCATCACTACGCTTTTTGTTGGTTGAAGTACGTAGTGCTCCCTATTGCTGTAGTCAACTGCCATGTTGATGAGTATTGCCAGTTCCTCTTTTGATTCTGCGATGAGGACCACATTATCTGCACAAGTTGGCGCGGGTATTCTGAGATGTCCTACCTTGGTTCCTAGTCCCGAGTTGTTTAGCCTTTCAAGGAGATCATTTATGAAGATCTTATAGAGTTACGTACCGAGTACTCCTCCCTTGCCTTACACGTTGGAGGACAGCACGGGAAAATAGTACAAACACCTCACAAAGTACTTTACACTAACTACATCAGATGGAGTTCAACATTTGGAATGCATTTGCGAGCGCATTCTACCGTTCAGGATAGGCGATTTTAATGTCATTCAAGCACTTCCACGAGCGCGCGCCATCCTGAACATGCCTCAGTTTGGCTGTCTTGCCGATCGCCAATAAATTGTAACGGGTTCAATGACTCTCGTTGTTTTCAAAGCCAAATGTGTTCGCTTGAACTGCTCAAAAGTTCATTGTGATAATTGCATAGGCAAATAAAATTCACCAAAAGAAGTAGAACAAGTTAAAATATTATGCTTACCATGACACATGTAGGTTAAAACTTCATCTTTGCGAAAAACACATATAAATGGGGCGAAACGTCTGGCCAGGCCATGTGACGAATCGTCTGGTAATTTGAGCACGATTTTAATTTGCAATTGTTACGCTTCCACGGCACGGTTGGCTAATAAAGATCAATACACTTATCAGTTTCTTGGATCAATATTATTTAATGCCGCAGATAGCCGTAAACAACTGCAAAGTACACAGGAAATGAACATTATAAAAATGTAGGACGAATCGACCGACGGACAACTCGACCCACGTACGACGTAAACATTGATAGACATACATGTAGGCCTACTGACCACTTAAAACTGACACAGTATAACCTATTTGGATACTTGGATAGTTATATCTGAAGAAACACTAATCAAATTGATGAGAAAACATGACATATTACTGTAGTTATCGACTTGTCTTCACTGTTAGACTGCTGTAATGTTACAAAACACAACATTAATGATACGAGAAACATGGCATATGGCATGACGCTAATTTCCACCTGGAAAGAGGGGCAAATCTCCTCGTGGTGATCACATTTTTGTGTCGGCGAACGTCTTCATGACTTTTTTTGCGGATCGAGTAATGTGTAGAGCGGATGGTATTGTAGAGAAAACTGGTGTGGTATATCACCAGCCTTCTCTAAAAGACTAATGAATGCTCCCGTATCCCAAAACCCTCAACAATGTAGTAGGTACTCACGTTTAGTGGTCTTGCTTATGTGGTGTTTCAGGATCAAAGAGGGCGCGGGATTATATACGAGAGAGCAGCTCGTGCACAGAGCGAGTTCCAACCAGGGAAGATCACTGTCCCTGGATTTTCACTACACTCCTCCCCGTTTTATGAAGGCCCATTTCTGGACTCTGGTTCCTCAGGCCGAGCAGATGTAGAGGAGTCGTTGAGGATGCTCATGGGTCCAAAGCTATCCTGCGGGTGTCTGGGTCGAGGAACCTCCTGGGAGAAGCAAGTGGCACGACCCCCCCCCCCCCCCCTTAAGCTAATTCTGAATATTATTAATTTAATACCGCCATCTTTGATATAAGTGTAAAGGTAAATTTCCTTATAAGGAAATCAAAACAAATTAATGCTAGTGAGATTTCAACTGATCAACATATTCTACTATTGTACTGCCCTGCAGGTAGGACGTAAGAACTGTACCTGCTGCCCCTCATTGCATGATCGTAGGAGGCGATTAAATTTGGGATCTTACCTTTTTTTTCTTTAAAGTTCAAACTGTCAAACATTACTTTTTCTTCCCGATGCAGCTTAATCTGCTCTCATTTCAATAAATGTCAACTGTCCAATTTGGGCATCTTTCCTGATTGGCATGGACAAGTTATGGCCCATTGCCGTAATCATAGCGCTGTACCTTGTCGAGTGTCTGCATTTGAAGATTTTCATCTCCAAGCGAAACCTCAGTCTTATACAACCTACTTGTAAAAGCAACATTGAACTCTTTTCTTTTCTGATAATTTGTAGGAAAATCGTTTTATTGATAACCACGCCATTTCCATGTGTATACGCACCGGAAGTTCATCTTATCTTTTCTCTTCTTTCTAAACTTTCTTCTTCCTAACGTCTCCCTTGACACTGCCTCACTTTTGGCCTTTAGTTGAGCGTTCCGCCCTTGTGAGGAAGGCTTTGGGTTCTGCCCCCTGGTCGAGAGACAACGCACCGCAGGTTGAGCTGCCCAGGCACCTCAAGAATTCCAGGAGGTGCTGCCCTTCCCCCACATGATGAGGGTGCAGGCCCACGGATACCACGATCCTGGCATCCCCGTGAACATCAGAGGCCAGCCCCTCGGGAAGGCGTAGTTAGCTACCGGGACCAGAAAACGTCCGGACTCGCAGTACCCCTCCCTCAGGTGTGGAGGTATTCTGCCCAAGATGGTCAGCTGAAGTATCCAATGGAGAAGACTCCCAACTGACCGAGGAGGCTAGGGGGAGACATCCCGAGGGTCCCGGAACTCAGAGTTGATAGCCTCGTCTACCTCCCCTTCCATCAACGAGAACTCTCGGGATGGCCCCTCCTCGGCGGGGTGATGGAAGCCTCTCACCAGGCCCAGCAACTCCCCCCACCTCCTCGCACCCGCAATCGTGGGCCTGAGCGCAATTATTTCCTCGTTATTTTCGGACGGGGTGTCGTCGACAGCATGCTTCTATGAGGTAGCACTATAAATCGCTCCAAATTCCGGAATATCATAAGAATACTTAACACGAACATACCGCAACCACTCTAAATACACATACGCAATCACCACACGCATGCACATCGCACGCGCGGGAGGCCGTCATCAAATGCCCATAGCTGTTGATAGGACGTTAAACAAATAAAACACAAGCACAGTAATTTCTTTGACAATAAAAAGTAAAATCCAGAACGAGCAAGACACGCAGAGAAATCAGTTCAAAATATACCGCCATCTTTGATATAAGTGTAAAGGTAAATTTCCTTATAAGGAAATCAAAACAAATTAATGCTAGTGAGATTTCAACCGATAAACATATTCTACTATTGTACTGCCCTGCAGGTAGGACGTAAGAATTGTACCTGCTGCCCCTCATTGCATGATCGTAAGAGGCGATTAAATTTGGGATCTTACCTTCTCATCCTTCCTCTTACTCTTCTTTGTAATAAAACCTTTGAAACTGGCTCTATCCCATTATCTTGGAAATCTACAAACATCAATGCCATATACAAAGGCAAAGGTGATGCAAATGAAACTTCAAATTATCGTCCTATTTCCGTAACTTCTTGTTTTAGTAAAATAATCGAAAAAGTAATTTTTAAATACCTATATAACTACTTAAGTGAACATGAAATTATTTCTAAACATCAGTCAGGTTTTATACCGGGCGATTCAACGGTGAATCAACTTTTATCGATATATCCTACAATTATGGATTCCCTAGGTAACATCTTCGCTAGCCAAGGCTTCTGATTACGCTGCACTACACGAACCCTTGGCGGATATAGTCCTGTTCAAACCGTCGCGCCCTGAAATCCCAGGGCATCCAATCAAATCGCGTTTTACACTCGGGCTTGGTTTCGCAGTAAACAAAAATTGCGGCACCCAGTACAGAGCTACAATGTCGACTATGTCATGGCATTTTACCTATATACAGAGACATACAATCTTTAGGGGAACATTCGCAGTGTTTGATAAATCTATTTAAGTCATTGATCACATATCTCATCGAAATGACACAAGCCTCCATGTGTGTTTGTTAACATCACAGATGAAGTAAATCGGTAACGCTCGTTTTGATTGGTCGAAAATTTCATGCGTAAAGAGTGGTAATTTTGAATCTCCGCTAGAGGGCCAGAACTGACGCCTATATCCGCCAAGGGTTCGTGTAGTGTAACGTAATCAGAAGCCTTGGCTAGCGAAGATGCTAGGTAAAGGAAAAGAAGTTCGCACGGTTTTCTGTGACATAAGTAAAGCCTTTGATAGAGTGTGGCATAAAGGGTTAATATATAAACTAGGTTCCTATGGTATTACAGGTAAATTATTAGAGTGGTTTAAGAATTATTTGTCTGATAGAAAACAACGCGTTTTAACTGAGGGTATATTTTCAACTTTTAAATCCGTAAACGCTGGAGTCCCACAGGGATCAGTTTTGGGTCCATTTTTATTTCTTTTATACATTAATGATATAACTACTACCGTTTCTAGCGATATTAAACTGTTTGCTGATGATACTTCATTATGTGAAATTATTGAAAATAACCAAGTTGAAATAGCCAGAAAACTTTCTAAAAATTTAACGAATATAAGTACATGGGGAACGAAATGGGACATAAAATTCAACCCTACAAAAACAGTATCTATGATATTTACTAGGAAAAGAGATCTCGTTCATCCTGATATTTGTTTTAATAATGACCCAGTTCAGCGTCTCTCTACTCATAAACACTTAGGTGTAATTCTTTCTGAAGACGGGAAATGGCTACCTCAGATCAATTATATGTATGAAAAAGCGTTTAAACGAGTTAATATTTTAAAATCATTGCTAGGAAAACTCTTTTAAATATATATAAACGTATATAATGCCTATTTTGGAGTATGCAGATGTGTTATGGGACAACTGCACTGAACAATCAAAAACATTACTAGAATCTGTTCATTTAGAAGCTGCGAGAATTATAACAGGATTGCGCAGAGGTACCTCTCATCACAAGCTATATAAAGAACTTAGTTGGGAATCTCTCTCTGACAGACGCCAAAAACAAATTAATATTGATGTTTAAAATAAAACATGATATGGCCCCACAACATCTTAAAGAAATTATTGAACCATTTTTATATCACCAGGAAGACGAACGATATCCGTTAAGGACGACTAGATATTTCAATACCCCTATTTGTAGATCAGTAAGCTAG
Organism: Pecten maximus; assembly: GCF_902652985.1. Lineage (NCBI taxonomy): Eukaryota > Metazoa > Mollusca > Bivalvia > Pectinida > Pectinidae > Pecten > Pecten maximus. The sequence continues at coordinate 14,339,657 of NC_047031.1, read as the reverse complement.
TATAGTAGTTATTTTCCTTGTACATTTAGATATTTCAACTCGTTCGTTCTCAATTTCGACTTATCTAATGTGAACTCTGTTGCACAATTCAAATATCTCCTTTTCAATAATGGATAAAAACTCCGAAACTACAAAAACCTTTCTGAACGATGGCAGTCGAACTATTAATATAATTATGTGTCAGCTAAGAAATAAGGCCAGTAACTTGAACGCTGACTTATTTCTTGATCATTCGAGAGATTCCCCACTTTGTTCTTGTGACCGTGGCGAAGAAACAGCGGAACATTACTTCTTAAAATGCCCTGAATTCAACAATCACAGACTAAAACTTAGAAATAATCTCAATAACCCAGTTTTTACTCATAACCATTTTAACATTAGAACACTACTCCATGGATGTCATATCTGCGAAGAAGAAACCCAACATATTTTTTATTAAAGTGTATATCAGAATATATTTCTGATACTCATCGATTTGAATACATATTATATTAAAGTGTCGAACTATTGTTAGTGGGGTTGGAGATACACTGTACATGACTTATATGTTTGTTAATATTGTGTACTATATGCTTGTAACATACCGAAGTTGTATGGAGAAGGCTTATATAGGCTTTGCCTGATGCCTAATCCTTTTGCTTTGTTGCAATAAAATTTGTTGAAATTGAAAAAAAAAATATGTGCGTGAATGTTGTTATATTATTACTAGTTGGCTTTTAAAACTTCCCCGATCTGGCAAATTGAACTTTCGTTGTTTCCCCAAATATTCACAAAAATAAAAGGCTTATTTAAAGAGCTGATACAACAATTGAACGGGGGAATTCCCCATGCATAGAAATGTACAATTACATACAAATGGTGGGGGAAATGAAACTAAATGTCTGAAAGGAAAATAAAAGAAACAAGTTTTAATTTAGGACTACTAATTATCATTGCAAACTATTGGTCCAGTCATGATTAAAGTAGGAATTAGATGGGGAGTTTTGTGGTGGATATGGCTGAAATGGCTTATGCATAGTGTTGGATCGTATAGCAATTACATTCATAGGAAAATATATAAATATTTATATTTGAATGGATTTTCATGACAATTTATGGATTTGAATTTGATTTGGTAGCTTTCTGGACATGCTTAACATATTGATGTTATATTTATAATTAGATATTGTATGGAATGTGTTCATTAGGTGAAGTTGCAGAATACTGCATACTTGAATCCAGTATTGTGAAGACGGCAAAATTGACATGCATGGTTGGGTATCACGGGGCATTCATTTAGTTGATTGTTGAGTTTTCATAGTTTCAGAAGACAATCAAGGTTATTTATAAGAAATATGAAAGGTCCACACCGTGAAATAGTCATGTCACCTTGAGGCTCTTAAGAGTCAAACCTCATTTAATATGGAGAGTCAAACAAGTATACTCTCAAGGGTCGACTGGATGCTTGTAGGTTTTGCAAATGATAAACAATAAGTGCTCCTCGTTTTCTGTTTTTGTTATGTTCTGTCCAACACAGTATATATAAAAATACTTTGCATTTTCAAGATATTGAATGACTCGGTGCACGTGAGGTTTAGATGAGCAGGAGCATTATATCTTGCTATTCAATTCTTGCACGTGTTGTATTTGGGGGTTGGAGTTATAGGTGTGGATGTCTTTTGTATTTTAGGTGTCGTGTGGGCCATTCCTGTTTGAAAGGGAGGTGGAGGAGCGGTTCCTGGACCTTCCCGCTGTAAATGTGGAGGAAGCACTGTCATCCCCTAGAAAGCGGAGGATTTCCGTTTCATGAACTTGAAGCGAGGTTGGTTTAAAATATGAAGTTGTTGCTGAATTTCAATATTGTTAGGCAAAAACACATAAAAGAGTTGAAATTGGGTGCAGGGCAGTATTTAATGATGAATGTATTATAAATTGTGAATATTTAATAAGAGTTTATAAGCTTTGATTAGATACTGACTTTGGGATATATGTTTTTCCATTTACTTTCATGTGTGTGATGTCACATGTTTCTGCTTACGTGCAGTTGGCTCTATGTAATGGATCCGGTTGTTCATGACAGTGGCAGGATTTGATGATTCTTTGTGACATAGTCTTTGTTCGAATAGGTTTTATTGAAAACTGAGAGCAAGCGTTTTGTATTTTGTTTCTGATGGTTGCACAGAAAATGGAGTCATTGCAATTCTGTACCTTGTACATTGTTCCCCGAGGTGTTTTCACACCTTTAAAGAGTCTGGACTTTGTTATTTTTTAAGCAGTTGGGATCGCCACGCTATAACCATATATTGCATTGTTCAAGATTGACAAATAAAACTACGTATTAACGGATTGAAAAATTTTTAACAGTTGGTGAAATCCAACCAGGTGACTGGGTGAGGGGGAGAGAGATAGAGAAAACAAGTGTGTTAACACCTCCTCTAGAAACCCAGGTTTTGAGTGTGGTAGAATTTCGAGGGGTGAAGGAGGGGATACTACTTACAACAGCTAATCTGGAACATATGGGGATATTATTACCACAAAAAGGACAGACAATAAAATTTTTATCAAGCCCTTTAGAAACCGAGACAAAATCCTCAGGGGACACGACTCATTTAAGACATAACGGCCTAAATCCTGCAGGGTTTCATCAGGCATTTCAGAAAATGTGTGTTTCTAACAAAAACTTACTCTTATTGCTATATATTATTTTCCTGACTATATCATTATATAGGAGAAGCCTAATTGTCACACTAAAATTTAGCATCAGTTTGAGGGGAATCTGTACAAGTTTGTTGTGATTGTGAGGTGATATATTGGTGGGACAACCATAATTGACCCACATATTTTCATGTCTTTTCTACTATCTCGATAGTCCCAGATAGGAGGGGTGAAGTCTTTTATATGTCTTGAGTTTAGAATTTAATGATCTTGTATGTTGGATATTGGCTAAAAAATTTGATAATCATATTAAACCCAACAATTGACATTATGTTGTTAATTTACTGAATAATTGGTGCACTGCAATGTGCTTTTGGCATGTTGCATTAGTACGATGTTCATGGTAATTTATTTAATGTGTTGAATTGATTATCTCATACTTGATTTCTAAACGAAATGAGTTCAAATAGGCAATATGAATATGTATTTTGCAACTGGGATATTATTGTTGCGTTTATGAAGGTTGTTAAATGTTTAAATATATTTTTCTTTTGTTTCTCAGGAATGTTGGTGTCCCGGAGTAATGGCTGATTGGACTGTTGAACTTTAAATTTCATTTGTGCTGAATAATAAATGGATTTAAGTTAGAGGGGTGAGGTGGGGTAGATAAATAATAGTTATAATGTTCATGGTTATTTTGCTGCGTAAATGTAGTAGCTTACTTTCAAAACTGCCCTGCAGGTAGGGCGTAAGAATTGTACCCATTGCACTCTGGTATGTCTCGGCTAGGGAGCAGAACTCAAAGCCTTCCTCACAGCGGGAACGCTCAACTAAAGGCCAAAAGTGAGGCATTGTCAAGGGAGACATTAGGAAGAAGAAAGTTGTTTAGAAAGAGAAAAGATAAGATCCCAAATTTAGTCGCCTCTAACGATCAGACATACCAGAGTCTCTGGGTGTCTTTGGGCGAGATGTTCCCGATCGTTCTCGAAAGAATATTTCGCACAAACGCGACGAACACGGAACAAGAACATTGTTCCCGGAACAAAATCTCACACCACCTCTGAGCCAGGAGCACCAAGAACAAAGATGGCGGCTTATTGATTGTAAGTGGATTGCGTCGATTTTAATTTTTTATGAGGTGTCAAAAGTGAACTACAAACACTTAAGTGAGTTGACAAAGATATAATCTTAAGTTAAGATGATTGGAAGGTTGTTTTAGTGACAGGTTATTAGGCCTATAAGGTTGTTAATGAATTACCACGTCAAGCTTTACTATTTCGGAAAGCACGTGGATCAAATACGTAATGTAGGCATATACAAATCGTTACGAGCCCCTGTGGACCAACCTGTAAAATGATGCATCACATTTAGATCATTCGATACAAAGGTAGGCTACAATATTAGTTAAACGTTATGTAATTATATGTTATACAAGATCTATACGTTTAAACCAAATAAAATTTTCTTATTTATTTCCTAAGTATATTTAAAGGCAAGTCAGCGGTAGATCCTACCGCATAGTCCGTGACTAATTTAAAGGGAGGGGCCTGTTCCCAGACAGCAATATAAATAGTATCAGCAGCTGTGTTTGTAAACACACACTGATAAGATCACACACTGACCAGTGGCTGGTGTATTGAAAAACTTTACTACTACAAACAAAATACACCATATTTTCTGTAGATTATTATATTTAATTAACCGATTCAAACTGATTAGTGACAATGATTACATATACATTGTATATTACTTATATTTATACTTAATTATATATAATTACCACATATATATATTTATATAATTTGCATCAAAAACTTGGATGTGCAAATACTGTAATACTTACTTAATTAGTACATAAAGCAGATATCCTAAATCACTTCTGTTGATATTATTGATATCCAAGACACAAAAACGATCAAAGTGTCAGAAATATGAACTTAATAAAAGTATGAAATAAAACTGTTCCAAAGTCTTTCCAGGTGTGTATAACTTTTTGGAGTTAAGTTTTTATGTCCTGATCTTTTCCGCGGTTTGCGGGGGTCCTCATACCAAGTTATTGAAGTGAAGTCACGATCAACATTTTGGTTCCAATCTAGAACTGCCATGTTTGTACGCCTCTGGTATTCCTTATTACCGAAATTCTCTTGTCATGGTATACCAGTGCTGCATTATTGAAGGATTCAACATAATGCGTGTCAATACAATGTATATAGTCCGCTGCATTTTTGTAAATTTGCAAGCCATGGATTGCCTGCAAAATGAGTTTCTCTGCAGCAGAGTCCTTGATGATAACCTTAGATGGCTTATAATTTTCGTCCGTGTGGCAGCGGGAACTCGGCAAACAACCATCATGAATGTCCTTGTAATGTTGCACAACATTGTCCAGCAGCATCCGTAACTTTTTCACAGACTTTTCACAATGTCTCATCGCATAGCAACAATGAGTTTTTATGGATGCTGCTTTGTCAGATAATTCTCAATGCCATGTTTTTCCATGCATTTTCTTTGGTCCACTTGTAACACTTTTGATGATTTTTGCTACCCCCTTTGCAGCATGCCAGGTGTCGTTGGCATTCGTTACAGATGGCTGTTCTGCATCCAAGTATTTGTTGACTGATGCGTTCCTGTCATGTCCATGAATGTTCACATTTACACCACAATCATCAAAATGCTTATATAAACTTTTCGCTCCAATAAGCTCATGTCTTTGGCTGACAGGATCATCATCACGTGTTACTGTGACAGCACCGACAACTTTGTGTGTCATACATCCCAGAGCAATGATATCCGATTGTGCTGCGTTTTTTCTCCATCCATGTCGCGCGTCAGTAAGAATGTCAATTCCCTAATAGTCTCCATCTTCTGCTTGCAATATTGTTTGCGCAACTTCATCATTTATAGCATCTTTGATACACTCTTTTGTAACCTCAGATGTAATGTCACAGTATATCTCGTGAATGCCTTCAAAGTAGGACTCTGGGCAGACACCGAAATTAGCAGCATTTCCGATTCGTTCATATTGAGTGTAACGTAGTCCACTTCCTAGTAGGGAATGAAGCACGCATGTGGGTTAATGTTGCATTTATAATTAAAAAGAACAACAAACGTCATGTTTTAACATAAATTCAATATTTAATGATTTCCCGGTTAGTTCTGTTTGTTTTCTTGATCGGATTTTAATGTTCGGTGTCCAACGTCTTTATCGGGATGTTTTCGTCGTTCCTCGTGTTCTCGCGTGGTCACGTGACCGGCACGAAGGACTACATTAACACTTGGTCGGTAAATATGGCCAGAGCACCCGACCAACGTATTTTGTCGTACAAACAAATATGATACACTTATTCGTCGTGCTAAGAAACCGAGAAGAAGTGCTGGACATTCTTCTATTTATTCAAGTATGGTTACATAGCGGCGTTATAAACTGGTGTTAATTGAAGAAGTGCCGATTAATTGACTACTTTTTAAGTAATTTTGACGATGTTTGTCATTTTCGTAAGAATGTACAGCACTTTTCGTTGTTCTCATACAATTACCTTCACGCTCTTACCTGTTTCATAAGTATTGATTTAGGGTAGTCGGGTGCTCTAGGACGATTCATAGAGCAAGTGTTAATGTTCATTCTCCAATATTGGAACTCTTCAGTGTTTTAAGTATCGAAATCGGCATATAGAAACGAACAAACGTTAATAAACGAATGCAATGGATCGTAATTAATTCAATTAATTATTTACAGATGATTTCCAAAGACATAAGGTATAGTTAGAAGTTTTCGGCTGTACACATGCAAGTTTGTAAATTCGTCACTGTGATGAAACCACCGTCCTCGTCCTTGCCATGACAGCCGATCGAAGCTGCGATCACGAATGCACTGACAAAGTGAAAGTTGAAGTATTTTTCGCAACATGCGGTTTAAACTTAAAATTACATTCACACCGCATATTGATTGAGGTTGTTTAATCATACCTGATCAATTGAATTATCAGAAAACTAACAAAAACACTAAAAAACACAGAATGAAGCCTTCGTGTCAGGCAGTGCAGACACAACGCGGGATCTGTAAACAATGTGACGTCATTGGAATGTACAAGTTGCAACAATGTACAACAATGTATATTTTACATGAATACACTAATGAGCAACAAAACGGGACGCAACATTAACCCACATGCGCATCCTCAAATTTACTAGATACTTCCCTCCTTCGATATGAGGAGATGTGTCACACTTGAAGGTATGCTTATCTTCACACATAAAAGTCAGTTTTGCAGCATGTCCACTACGTTGCACGTCTTTAACATCAACAAGTTTTCCACATTCCTTTCCATGTAATTGGATTCCTGCACAAATGTTTCTGATTGCTGAATCCGTAACAAAGTAAATTGCTTCCTGTGTGGAATCTTTCTCGCAATGTAGATACTGTCTGAATTGAATACTTTCAATGCTATCTTCTGGTACTGTATCTTCATAAGTTCTCAGAAATAAATCCAAAACATGATTCAAAAGTTCCGTGTTTGTGACATTTGATATCTTGCTATTCAGTAGTAGTTTTGCTCTGTCAATTTTGTTGAACACTTCGGTTTTCTTCTCATCTGACTGTACATATAATCTAACATTGCCAAGGACAGGCTTGTTGTCTTTCTCTTTTCTCTTTTCATTTCTTCTTTTCATCATTTCTCCTGAGTCTGATACACGTTATTCTCTTGGATTCTCGTTTCTATTCTCTTCTCGTATTCTCTTTGGTGGTTGTGGATTTTGGTCAGTCATGTTTGAAAGCAATTTAGAAATTTATTGTTCCTGCATATGAATTTCACAATATATCTATATGGACCAACCCATTATGATGTGGGGTGTCGGTATACTCAACCATAATGTCATGCAATTTTATATGAATGTATGTTTTTCTTTTAAACAAAAATTAATGACGACTTATTTTTATTTTAAAAATGTTATCACATTTTCGGCATTTTCTTGTTATTTTTGTTATAAGTATACATATATTTTTATTCAGTCACCCTCATCTAGAAAAATAGAACAGTCTGGTCAATTCTATCTATAAAACTTAGAGATGGGGACCGCATTTTCATTGTTATGTCCACTTATATATAAAAAATGATAATTGTATTTAAATGATATATTAATACTTAACCAAAATTGATTTCATTATAAATATATCAATAATAATATGACCAGAACACGCTTTTTCTGTGTTATTTGGTTTACAACCCTCACAGAATAGATTGACCCAGTGTCCAGTCTCTGCCTCCAATTTTATTGCGCCCTTTTTCTCTTTGTGGTGTCCAGTATCAGGATATAGCATCTACATAGTGTACACTCCTTCATAAATTGTTATCAAAGAGAATGGAGAAATATACAGCTTCTACTCACAAGAGAACAGTTAGATGTTATTTCGGCACTATTTGGACATCATAACTGGAACTTTGAAGATGCCATTCTTGGCAACATCTGAAGATTCATCGGAAGTGCTGACTGACCACATTATAAACAACAGAAATCTTGAAACTACTTCTGTCAGGAATGTAACCTCTTCCTCAGCAGGTGGTAATTCCGGTAATGCTGGTGGAGATCATGATGACCTATCAGATGAAGTTCAGGATGGAGAATGTCCAAATTGTTTATGTAATCCTTGCATAACAACTAATATTCAATCATGGCTTGGTAATGGTGCAACTCCACATGATAGAAATTCTGGATTAAGGAAAATACGGTACAGGAAATTCTGGACACTTCTTTCTCAAAGAGGGGCATGGGCAGATCCCAGAAGCTGATGGATGTGTTTGGACCAGGAGGGAAATAATACCAGATTGTGTCTTACTATTAGTTCGTCAATTGTATCCCAATCCAGAGGGAATGTTATATATGGGACACAGATTGGTTTAATACTGTACTTTTTGTAATGTGATTAGGAACTCCACTTTATCATAAAGTGGTTGTGATAATATTCTTGGAATTAATGGTTTATACTGTATAATACATGCATGGATTTCTTGGTTTTCTACATGGGATCGCTAAGCATACATAGTCTTCAGTAACAAGGTATGTAAGCATGTTTAATATTAATTTCACAAATAGCCAACACTTATCAGAATAACAGTTATGTCTCATACACAGTACATGGTGTAAACATACATACACACACATGTACCTCTCACTGACCACGTGGAAGTGTTGTGATGAAAGGTTAGCAAAGGTCATTTCCCCATATAAGGAGGAAGGTTTTTTCAAATAGGTTCCACTTCAAAAAATATTTTCTGTATATCTGCTTTAAAATGCTACTTTCAATGAAGAAATGAAGTAGATTTCTGTATCATTAAATAATAAACATGCATGCCAACTGTGCGTCCTAGCTAAATAAGATAATTAGCACAGTTTACAAAATATCTCCTCTGAGATGAAAACAGCTAAAAACGAGAGACATTTTGAATTAGGCTCCGCCCATTTCCTTTTATAGTCTGGGTTCCACTTTAAATATCTAATCAAAATGGTCGATCTCTCTTCAGATGGCAAATACAGCCTCTTCAAATTGTGTGTCACAAACGACCTACTCCATCATCTTGTGACAGCCTTGACGCACAGGACCCACGAAGAAAGATATTTGTCGATCCACAGACTTACAGGTACGTAAGTCGTTACATGTATGTTGTACAGTTGTATGCACAGGGCCATGTAACTGTAATGATGTATGCATAACATGTTTGGAGATATACATATAAAAAAGCACTATGTTGACCCCCATACATTTTATGCCTGCATTAGTATTGTAATGTACCCCTGTGTTTACTTTAAACATGTTTTATTGCAAAACAAAAAGTTTACAAACGGATTCGGTACAAGTTATTGCATCTTATGTGATCATCCTGTGTTGCATGTGCGACCCATCTTAAGTGTTCATTAATATTGAATAATTTTGAATTATCCAAATTTATATCTTTATTTTTCCTCCAACCCCACTGACATTTCTATTAACCTTCAATATAATATACTGCATATTGATAGGAGTTTGTTGAAGGTATTAATGCAATATTGTGCATTGAGATTTTAAGTGCCCTGCTTTACAAGTATTTGGTATGTAAATATTTTCTTAATTTTGTGTCATAATAATGAAGAAACTGTGTTTTATCAATTTCAGAATATATCTGAGGTGTACTATATGCCTCCTGGCATTTCATGCTGACGGTGAGGTTTTTGAAATATAACCCGTTCTACTAAGTCCAGAGGCAGAAGATATTTACTGCAGTATTTGTGCCAGTCGAGATTAATCATGGACAGCACCGTCCAAGATAATAGGTAGGATTATTTAGATACTTGAATCTATCATAATCATATTTGATTTAAGTTAACCAATTGGTTAAAACCAAACAGTAAAAAATTAAGGCTTAATCGTAATAATGTTTTAAATATGGCCGTAGTCGCTGATTGGTTATAAGGTGTCCTGACATTACTCCACCAGCCTTTCACCTATGTATCATGAGTTCGAAACCCATGTGGGGCAGTCGCCAGGTACTGACCGAAGGTTGATGGTTTTTCATTGGGTACTTTGGTTTATCTTCACCTCTAAAACCCTGGCACGACCTTAAATGTTAATAGAACCTAAAAAATCAACTATAAAACTGGTTTAAACCAGGTTAAGAATAAAAAAACAGACTTAAACAAATTAATATGAATATAATTAGTGTCCCAAGTGGAAGCTTAGTTTAAAACTACTTTAAGCTGTACCTGCTTAACAAAGTATAGAATTGCAATTGTTCTGTATGACATGTATAATTTAATGCCCTATATTTTCAGTGATATACTAGTATGTCAAAATTCCAATGAACACAAATAATTTGCCTTATTATCGGATATTTACATTCAATAATTTATATATTTTTTTCTTTTTTGGTTTCAGTGTATTGGTGACACTTGATAATGGTTTGACATGTTTAGTGGAGAGGGAAATTGCAGAAGCACTTCAGAATGGTAATGATCCAGATGGAATTTTGACAAGAAAATATATATAATATCATATATATTTAAAAAGATGGTTATATTAATTGTCTGAAAACCTATACAAATGTATACACATGCATTGATAATAAGTACAATATGTTTCTCCATGGTGGATGGGTGTCTGTAGGACTGTTCATTCATTGTTTGCATCAATTTCAACTCATTACAGAAATTGAATGCTTACAATATTTTTAGGTCATCTGACCCAAAGGGTCAGGATGACCTATAGTCATCGTGCTTCGTCCGTCGTCGTCCGCCGTGCGCCGTCCGTAAACTTTTTCTTTCAAAACGCTACTCCTCCTTAACGCTTGGGTGGATTACTTCCAAATTTGGTTTGAAGCATCATTGGGAGAGGGCAATCATATTTTATATAAATGAGGCTGGTCTGACCCCTGGGGCCAGAAGGGCGGGGCCCCAAAAAGGGAACTTAGGTGAATATTACTATAAAATCCTACTCCTGCTTTACCCTAGGGTGGATTACAACTAAATTTGGTGTGAAACATCATTGGGGGAGGGCGGTCATATTTTATATAAATGAAGTTGGTGTGACCCCTGGGGCCTGAGGGGCGGGGCCCCAAATGGGGAACTTTGATGAAATTTTGCTATAAAATCCTACTCCTCCTTAACCCTTTGGTGGATTTCAACCAGATATTGTGTGAAACATCATTTGGGGAGGGTGATCATATTTTATATAAATGAGGCTGGTGTGACCCCTAGGGCCTGAGGGGTGGGGCCCCAAATGGGGAACTTTGATGAAATTTTGCTATAAAATCCTACTCCTCCTTAACCCTTTAGTGGATTTCAACCAGATATGTTGTGAAACATCATTTGGGGAGGGCAGTCATATTTTATATAAATGAGGCTAGTGTGACCCCTGGGGCCTGATGGGCGGGGCCCCAAATGGGGAACTTTGATGAAATTTTGCTATAAAATCCTACTCCTCCTTTAGTGGATTTCAACCAGATATGTTGTGAAACATCATTTGGGGAGGGCGGTCATATTTTATATAAATGAGGCTGGTTTGACCCCTAGGGCCAGAGGTGCGGGGCCCCAAAAGGGCAACTTTGATGAAATTTTGCTTTAAAATACTACTCCTCCAAAACCCAAAAGTAGATTATTACAAAATTTGGTGTGGAACATCGTTGGAGGAGGACAATCATATTTTATATAAACGAGACTGGTCTGACCCCTGGGGCCAGAGGGGCCGGGCCCCAAATAGGGAACTTTGGTGGATATTTGCTATAAAATCCTACTCCCCCTTTACCCTTTGGTGGATTTCAACAAGATATGGTGTGAAACATCATTGGGGGAGGGTGGTCATATTTTATATAAATGAGGCTGGTGTGGCCCCTGGGGCTAGAAGGGCAGGGCCCCAAAAGGGGAACTTTGATGAAATTTTGCTTCAAAATACTACTCCTCCTAACCCCCATAGTGAATTATTACCAAATTTGGTGTGAAACATCATTGGAGGAGGACAATCATATCTTATATAAATGAGGCTGGTTTGACCCCTAGGGCCAGAGGGACGGGGCCCCAAAAGGGGAATTTTGGTGAATTTTTGCTATAAATCCTACTTCTCTCTAACCCTTGGGTGGATTAATACGAAATATGGTGTGAAACATCCTTTGGGAAGGGTGGTCATATTTTATATAAGCAAGGCTAGTGTGACCCCCGGGGCCTGAGGGGCAGGGCCCCAAAAGGGGAACTTTGGTGAATATTTGCTGTTAAATCCTATTCCTCCCTAACCTTTTGGTGGATTACAACCTAATTTGATGTGAAACATAAGGTGACGGCAATCATATTTTTTAATGAGACAGGTCTGACCCCTGGGGAAAAAAAGATGGGGCAAAAGGAGCGCTTAGGTTAAACATTTCTTAAAAATGCAATTCCTCCTTAATGCCTTAATTGATTACAACCATATTTAGTATGAAACATCATTGGGGAAAGGCAATCCTAATTGATATAAATGAGTCTTGTCTGACCCATTGAGACAGAGGGGCATGCCCCAAAAATGGGAACTTGGCTAAAATTTTGTTTTATGATGCTGTTCTTCCTGCACAAGCTAAATGGATAAAAACCAAATTTGATCTAAAACATAACTGGCTGAGATAAATAATTTATGGTAATAATGCTGGATTGAGGGGTGTGTCCCTGCTGTAAGTGTAAGTGTTTGTCAGATGACCGTTAAGGCCCATGGGCCTCTTGTTAGCTCACCTGGTCCAAAGGACCAAGGTGAGCTTATGCCATACCGTGGCGTCCGTCGTCCGTCGTCCGTCCATCCGTCGGTCCGTCAACAATTGACTTATTTGACTTCTTCTTCATAACCGCTCCTCGGAATTTCACCAAAATTGTACAAATGATGGGGCTGACCCCCTGGGCGCCTCTAGGGTGGGGCCAAAAGGGGTCAATTTAGCTATTTTGATATAAACGACTTCTTCTCTGAAACCGAGCAATGGATATCGCTCATATTTGCTTGGTAGCATCACTATGGGGTGGGGATTCAAAATTGTACAAATGATGGGGCTGACCCCCCAGGGGCCTGAGGGGCGGGGCCAAATGTGGTCAATTGGGCTCTATTGATATAAACGACTTCTTCTCTGAAACCGAGCAATTGATATCGCTCATATTTTCCTGGTAGCATCACTATGTGGTGGGGATTCAAAATTGTACAAATGGTGGGGCTGACCCCCCGGGGCGCTGAGGGGCGGGGCCAAACAGGGTCAAATTGGCTAAATTGATATAAACAACTTCTCCTCTGAAACTAAGCAATGGATATCTCACGTATTTGCCTTGTAGCACCTACTTGGAGTAGGTATTCAAAATTGTACAAATGGTGGGGCTAACCCCCTGGGTGTCTTAGGGGCGGGGCCAAAAAGGGCCAGTTTGGCTAGATTGATATAAACGACTTCTCCTCTGAAACTAAGCAATGGATATCTCGCATATTTGACTGGTACAGTCGAACCTGTCTATAAAGGACACCTAAGGGACAAGGCAAAAGTGTCCTTTATAGAGAGGTGTCCTTTATATAGAGGTTCAACGAGTTATGTCCCTTATAAAGGAAGAAACAAACCAAAGTCTGTTCATAGTACACTATATGTCTCCTGATTTATTATATTTAAACACTTAAACAAATGAATAAAAGACAAATAATTAAAGATAAATGCTTAATTAATTTTCAATCATTCATCTGACACAAAAATTAGAGCTGATATTTTTAATAATTTATTAAGCCTATAGTTTCTAAAAAAATCTTCCCAATATCATACTGAATATCTATTCAGACAAATACTCAACATTGTCAAAAAAGTAAAGATAATTCTTATCATAGTAAAACAATTTTCATTAATCCTCAATATTTTGGAAAATAAATATGCTTGAAATATCTTTTCTATTACAAAATTAACTCTTTATAAATGAAAGTGCATTTTCCTCTGAAAATTATAATCCCTCAGCATTTATTTGAGACCTATTTTCTAAAATCCATGTAGGGATTTAATTTAATAAATACCGTTTTCTGGTTCAGTCAATTAGTATAGTGTATACAAAGACACTCGGAACTCTTCAGCTGTTCTTCATATGTTACGTAGTCATATTCCGAGGAGTTCCGAGTGTGGGAAAATGGCGGCTGACAACCATGTGCTGTCAGATTTGCGTACGGTTGATTTTGTAAGTAAAACAATTATGACAAACATAACTATTGCTTTGTCCCTCTTTTGTTGGTCTTGATAATGATTGAACCTGACCATTCTTGTTGTCTAGGCTATGGTTGAATGGCTAAGCTTAGCTGTCACCGGTGAGGTTGAGTAAACAAACACCTCTGCCGATGGCGATCGGTCACTCTCTTGTAATTACTGCCCATTGTTACAGCAACTTACAGGTAACTGGACAATTAGTGACTGATGAAGTGGCTTCCCAAGTTAGCATTGCTGCCAGGGGAATTGAGTAATTAAGGCTCTGCTTGTTATTTAGAAACGTTTTACACACAAATATCAACACAGCTATGGTTTCACGTGTCCGTTATACGGAATTTTAAACAACTTTACGGACAAAATAAGTGTCCGCTGTCCGCATTAGGAAGGTGTCCGCTATATACATGATATTTATATAGTGATTTTCATTGGGGATTCCTGGAACTGTCCGTTATGGACAGGTGTCCGCTATATAAGGGTGTCCGCTATTACAAGTTTGACTGTAATATCCCCTTGGGGTAGGGATTCAAAATTGTACAAATGATAGGGCTGACCCCCCTGAGGGATGAGGGGCGGGCCAGAAGGGGTCAATTTGCCTAAATTGATATAAACAACTTCTTCTCTGAAACTAAGCAATGGATATATATATATCGCTCATATTCGCTTGGTAACATCCCCTTGGGGTAGGGATTAAAAATTGTACAATTGGTGGGGCTGACCCCCGGGGGGCTGAGGGGCGGGGCCAAAAGGGATCAATTTGGCTAAATTGACATTTTTAGAATTACAAAAAAAACAATGTTCATGTAACCATATAAAATGTATATGATATATATTGACATAGCAATACCAGTGGCAAATATACTTTAGCATAGTTCTTGTTTCATATCTCATGAAACCAGGTGAGCGATACAGGCCCTCTGGGCCTCTTGTTTTTATTTCAGATCTTGTATACCGATCCAGCTTCATGCAAGCCATGTCTGCGGAGTGTACAGAGTCCACTGCCGACAACAGTCCTAGTTTGAAAGCAGGTGAGGACAAATATTTGTTGGGCCTCCTTGATCGAGTGATTGATTCATAAGGTCTCCTGACCACTAGCCCTCCACCTCTGGGTCGCAAGTTCGAGACCAACATTAACACTTGTCGGGTACTGATCATAGGTCGGTGTTTTTTCTCTTGATACTCTGACCTTAATCCACCACCAAAACTTACCACCTCTTCAAATGACTGTTAATAAGACGGTAAACAAAATTAAATCCAAATCAACTATGAATATTTTGTAATTTCTTTTGACCAAGGAACATTAAAAAATAGGACCTTTGGTTTTAAATTTGTAATAAAAGACACAATTCATTTTTTCAGATGTTAGGTGGAGCAGCCAGGACACACAACTTCTCGTTTCTTGTGACATGGCGCGGCGCCCGTCGTTCGTCCGTCTATCCGTCGATCGTTGTCCTTCCGTCCTTTTAAATCTACTAGTCCTTGATGCATTTTCACCAAATTTGGTCAGGAACATCATTGGCGGAAGGGGAATAGTTTGTATAAATTTTGACTCTACCCCCAGGGGCCGTAGGGGCGAGGCCCAATAGGGGAAATAGAGGCGAGTCCTTAAAATCGCAAATAGTCTTATAATTACTGAATGTATCTGTACTAATTGTGGTAAAAAAACATTGTTGGGGGATCTGATTTTGCAGGCTTTAGTAAATGTAAATGTGGGAAGTAAATGTAAATAGCTATTAACTTTTTCAAAATACCAGT
Organism: Pecten maximus; assembly: GCF_902652985.1. Taxonomy (NCBI): domain Eukaryota; kingdom Metazoa; phylum Mollusca; class Bivalvia; order Pectinida; family Pectinidae; genus Pecten; species Pecten maximus. The sequence goes on along the minus strand of NC_047031.1, from coordinate 14,323,572 downwards.
AATGGAATATCCAGATGAGCGATACAGGTCCCATGTGCCTTTTGTTGTTATCATTTTATCTTGATAGAATCCTTAAATGACATTATCAAAAAAGCTAACAACTATTAAGTGGTTTGTTGAAATTTTCTGCCATGAGATGGGGAATTTTTTTTCAGAGCGGTATACTGTACATGATTAAATTCATGTATTTTTATGTTTAAGATAAAACCACATTTTTAATGTATTGAAAAAAATCAATGCAAGTTCATAATGAACAAAAATACTGATCTCTTTTGATATGCGTAAAGTTGATGTTATTACTGGATGTCCAGAATTATGTTTTATTTAGGAGTTATAACTTGGATTCTGTATTATTTTAAGTAATTATGTGATGTTGGAAATGATGCATAAAGAAATGATATGTTGAAATTTTCTACCATGAGATGGCATAATTTTTATTTTGAAGTCGGTATAACTTTACACAACTCGATTCTTGAATCGAAATGGTTTAGATAAAACCACATTTATGATGTGCCAATAAAGAATATGAAAAGATTAACTAACCTTGGTTCTTTATTTTAATTTCTAACAGAACACTTTCAAGTACACAGGTACACGACTAAAATGGAGAAGGTCGTTTATATCACTCATTAATGGACATCTGAATATAATGAGTTCTCTGGTTCTATGGACATTATTGATAAACTGGTTTTTTTTATAAATTGGCAGCAATGTTATCTCCCAAACGTTGTCCTGGAGGAAAGTTGTTGAAGAGGTTCTGGTAGTTGTTTGGATTATCTTCCAAATTCATGTCGATAAAATCTTCCAACTCATCTGAACACAAAATACACAGGTTGTGTAAAACACAACAGGACATGATGAGCTTGCAGATGTCTTCAACATCTTTACAGTACACATTCTGCAATCTTCGGAATCATCCTTACAGGTGGGCGTTTGCCCTCTCAACACATTGTCTTGCTGATGATAGTACTGTGTTGAATTTTTTTTTCCTGTGCCGTTAAATGTCCGTTGTCTCTGAAGGGAGTTATTAGCCATCTCCGCAGAGGGTAAGCACCGTCACCTAGCAATATCTTCCCGGGAGAGCCAATTCTTCCATTTTCAATCTCTTCATAAATTGAAGAATTTCTCCGAACCCTTGCGTCATGTGTGCATCCAGGCCAACCCACATACGATTGGAAGCCTGCGGTATGTTCGTGTTGAAGTCTCCTCGTGATAGGCCGGAGCTTTTGCCGATTTATAGTGCTACCTCACTGAAGCAAATGTATGTGTAAACGACATCTATCTAACCATAATAAAGTTAATCCCAAAAATAATAACATTTGTACAATCAACAATTAACAAAAATGTATAAAAGGTCCACTGAAAGCACTGATGCACCACTTTTGGAAGCCACCTAAAATCGTCACATATATTTAAATTGGTCAAAATCAAATTTCGGAACGCTGTAGGGGACTCTGCGCTCCCCAGAAGACTTCAGCCTCAGAGCTGCCCGTACAACATTCCCCACACAAATACCAACTGTTTGCTCTTTATTTTGTTGAAACTCGGAATCCCTGGGCGGCCAATAAATGGCTGCTATGGCTTTCCTGACGGCTTCTGCCTCGTCCCGTCTTAGGCACATTGCCGTCGTTGGTCCCTGCAGCGGACTGCCTTCTGTTCCGGAGAATGTCCCTTCAGGGGTTGTCATGTCGCTACAGCTTGTATCCTCCACAAATGGCGATGCTACCGGTGATGGCGACGCTTCAAAGACGTGACCTTCGGCTTGGCCTTCTGTTGGGGAAGTTTGTGAAGTAGGTGGCTTTCGTACGAGTTCCGGTGGGGGCGTTGGAGACATAGCCCCACTCCTACCCACTCTTCTGATATCCCACGGTGTGGCAGCTTTTCCCGGGTTCCGGAAGAGTCTATTAAGGACTTTGGGCTTTCCCAGCCTGATGCTGTCTTGTTTTCACTGTTTGTGGGTCCAGGCATGAGTCTTCGCTCTACCTGCCCTAGCAAATTGCCGTCGGCAGAACGGGCACTTGTAAAGTGTGACAGTTGGGAGATGGTATTTTTCCCAGTTCCCCCGAAATGCCCTGAAGCTCGAAAAGGTAGTTTGTTCGTCACACCCCTTTACCGTACAAGGTATTGGTGTCCATGGACCCCGATACCCTAGAGTCTCATTGTCTTCAAGGAACCCCTCTTCCTCTGACTCCCTTACCCTAATGTCCTCGAAATCCATAACTGCAAATAGGAATGACCATTTTAGTCATTGTGACCTAGACAAGTTGTGCGACACGAATGCGCCGATTTGAAACCACGATTTTTTTTTCATTACTATAATTGTACTGGAATGCGCGATGAAGCATGTGACATCCTAATGCCCAGAGTCACGGAGACCAATGTTCCCGAGGCCTCACTTCCCTCCCTGTCCTAGTCCTAACTGGAGTATCCGACCCGGCAACATGCCTGGCCTATGTGTATACTCGATTAGGAGCTGACAACACCCGGTAAGCATGCAAGCCGACTCTGTTTATCGTCAGACCTGCGACCCAGTTTCGCTAACTGTTACAAGTCTTTAGAGAAGACTGGTGATAAATCATACCAGTTTTCTCTACATCAAACTCATCCCATGCTGATAATGTTAACCAAGTTAGAATGAATTCCAATAGAAATCAAACAAATCATAGTATGTGTGTTTTGGGAGGCTGCGGTATGTTCGTGTTAAGTCTCCTTGTGATAGGCTGGAACTTTTGCCGATTTATAGTGCTACCTCACTGAAGCATACTGCCGAAAACACCCAGCAGAACACCCCACCCGGTCACATTATACTGACAACGGGCGAACCAGTCGTCCCATTCCTAATATACTGAGCGCTAAGCAGGAGCAGCAACTACCATTTTTAAAGACTCTGGTATGTCTCGGCTAGGGGACAGAACCCAAAGCCTTCCTCACAGGGGCGAACGCTCAACTAAAGGCCAAAAGTGAGGCATTGTCAAGGGAGATATTAGGAAGAAGAAAGTTGTTCAGAAAGAAGAGAAAAGATAAGATCCCAAATTTAGTCGCCTCTTACTATCATGCAATGGGGGCAGTAGGGAAGATACACAACGTAGCGTCATTGTCACTCTTCAAAAATGATCGACAGTGTCTAGAATGTAACTGTGAAGGAATATAATACTCATATATATGTCACCGGTATAAGTATAAGTTGTCTATTTATAGTAACGTCTGTATCTTGTCTGTAGTTCAGGTGGTCGTCCCGTGATTGTCCTTATTTAGTCTTGTTTGTGTCTTATATGTAAATTAGGGTGTGAAAGTGTGAAAAAGCGTGCTAGAGTGAGAGAACGTTAGATAAAACTCCATAACTCGCGCGAATCATCGCAGTTGCCATTTAACCGTTGGCCGAGACGTATCCTCTGGGGTCCAGCAACTACTACCTTACGATGTATGTATACGACGTGACACTATTTCACCAGACTGCTGAAGTCTTGGAAGGTATATATACTATACAGAATACGTATTTACCGTGTAATAGATATTTATTGAATATCAACATTAAGCGCGTATTGGTATACACGTAGTATTAGCCGGTATATATTGATATATACCGTATATACATTGTACTTAGTCCGGCTGTTTTTATGTTTCAGGGGTTTTTATGTTTGTACGTCTCGAAATGTCTCCGGTTAGTGAATAAATAAAGAACCAGCAGGAATTTGGGAGTTTGTCTTTATGTCCCGCATTTTCTTTCTGTGACATATATGATATTAAGTTCTAAATACACAAATAATACATGATGAGCTGAATGAGCAAGAACAAACCATATTAGTTGTACAACAAAGTCATGGAGATAGGAAAATTGGTAAAGGGACTAACATTATCCTGAAAAAAATCTTGAAACTAATAAGTTTCCTTGAAGGCGAATTCGTCCAATCGTGTTTCCTATAATATTTCAACGTATTTCTTGTCCGGACGAGATGTCTTCACTAGCATGCAGTGCTTTCAGCACTTTGATCTATATGAAGATTTATGGGGGGTTGACTAATAGAAGTTGCAAAAACGAGGCATATCCAGTAATTCTGAAGCGCAATTTTTTTTTCATGGATTACACAAATGAATGGAGATATTTTCTATCGACAAAATTCGATAGTACTCGGGGGTTTGAATTAGACAAAATGCCGTTTAAACGTGCATTCAACTTGATGAGAAATATCATTTTTAGCTCACCTGGTCCGAAGGACCAAGGTGAGCTTATGCCATACCGTTGCGTCCGTCGTCCGTCCGTCAGTCGTCCGTCAACAATCGACTTCTTCATAACTACTGATCAGAATTTGGTCAGAAGCATCACTATGGGGTTGGGACTTAAAATTGTACAAATGGTGGGTCAATTTGGCTCTATAAATATATAAACGACTTCTCTGAAACCAAGCAAAGGATATTGCTCCTATTTACCTGGTAGCACCACTATGGGTTGGGGACTTAAAATTGTACAAATGGTGGGGCTGACCCCCTGGGGGCCTGAGGTGCGGGGCCAAAATGAGTGAATATAGCTATATTGATATTAATGACTTCTTCTCTGAAACCTAGTAATGGATATCGCTCATATTTGCCTGGTAGCATCACTATTGGGTGGGGATTCAAAATTGTACAAATAGTGGGGCCGACCTCCCTCGGGGGCCGAGAGGAGGGGCCAAAAGGGGTCATTTTGACAGAATTGATATATACAACTTTTTCTCTGAAACTAAGCAATGGATATCTCTAATATTTAAGTGGTAACATTCCCTTTGGTTACGAATTAAAAATTGAACAAATGACAAGGCCAACCCCCCTGGGGGCTGAGGGGCGGGACCAAAAGGGGTCAATTTGGTTAAATTGATATAAACAACTTCTTCTCTGAAACTAAGCAATGGATATTATTCTCATTTGTACGATAGCATGGTCATGGGATGGGGATTCAAATTGTACAAATCTTAGGGTTGACCCCACCAGGGGGCTGAGGGTGGGGCTAAAAGGGGTCAAGACCCTTCCATCTATGAAGTGTTTGATTCCACCATATCTGGGAGTAGAGAAGATTTTCTAAGTTTTTGTCAATTTGACCCTTTTTAGCCCCGCCCTTCAGGCCCCTGGGGGTGGGGACCATATAATGTACAATTTTGTTTGACCTTTAGTCATAGAAACTTCATGCCAAATTGCATTGAATTTGATTATGACTGCAATGTTCATGAAACGAAACCTCCTCCCGGTGGCAGCAGTACAATGCACTACACTAGAGATATTCAAGGCACATATACACAATGCAGCCCTTGATCTCAAACACACACCGTAAACACACCCTCATAATTTTTTTATCTTAGTTTCCACTAAAAAAAATTTTTTTTTTAAAACCCTCTCACTGTACCCAAATCCCTGCACTTTTTTACTTCTTTTAAAAAGCATACAGCGATCCTTCCTGTAACCGTAATCGTCATTTTTGACGGAGGTTTAATAACCAAAGAAGAAGAGAAATGCGTCGATGCCGGGTCATTTCGCCTTAATCCTGTTCGCCTTGGGTTGTTTCGCCCCAAATTAGTTTGGTACTTACATGATGTAAAACGTTATTTAACAAGATATTCTGCCCGTACAAGATACGGTAAAATATAGACACACAAACTCTCACAAGAAATCGTTGTTTAAATTATACAACCGTTTTTAAAGAAAATTTAAACATGACAAGTCACCATTGTTTTACTTCTTCCGAAAGTAAAAACTTTAACGTATGTCTACCATTGCGAAGTGCCATTGCTTTACAATGCGAGCTACGATTACCCATGAGTGAATCAAACGCGCAGCACGTGTACCGCAGGGGCGCCATGTGTGTCGGACTGTTTTTCCCAGGGTTTGCCGCTTTCGCTAGCAGATTCTAAATACAAATGAATTATCAAGTAATAGACGATATTCAGTAAACTGGTGAGAAGGAAAATAGACTCGTCATATAAAGTTCAACAATTTATTAACAATAAACATTTGCGAACCACCCGTCTTTTCTCCCGATCTACTTACGAGGTTTCCAACAACCATCCCTCGCCTTACCGGTATAGAAACAGGCCGAGAGGCGGAAATATTCTCTAGCCACTCCGCGAGTGCTCTCAAAACGGAATAATTCCTTCAAGCAACAACCTGACTTCCGACATGACACCGGCACACGAGACTCCAAGTAAACAAATTTAAGTTCTATACATCGAAAATACTTAAGAAATAATTAACGATGATTCGTGTATTATTGCAGGATATACAACGAGGACGAGGATATTTTGCAATTGAATTAATAACGAAGGCCGCAGGCCTGAGTTATTAATTAAAATTGCAAAATATCCGAGTATGCATGTATACATTACTATTGTAACGTGTCCCTGTGATCTAAGCTTAATTTATGAATTTGAAAGAAGGCTTTTCATTGAATGCTGATAATATTTGATGAAATATTAGGCGATTTCTGGTGCACAGCTAATTAAGGATTTGTATTAAAAACATTTATCAATTTTCTTTTGATTTTGCGTTTGCTGTATGTATTTTGATATGGTTTAGCAAGGTGTTTTAACAGCTATTCATTTTACCATTAATTTGCAGGTGATTGTTTGGCCTTCTCCGTCGACGGAGAGAAATTGCTCACGATGTTGAGGAAATATGCAAGCTTCCTGGTGTGATCGGCTTCTTAGATGGATCTCATATCAGATTGGCTTCAATACTAAATAGGGACAGAAACTTCTACAACAGGAAAGGATTTCCTTCCATGCAGTTACAGGTATTGTAATGTACATGGTCAAGTCATCAATGATTTATGATCACTCATAAATAATTTGAACTTTAAATATGTAAAGAAGATATGGATAAAAGTGATATTTTCTCTTTTCTACCGACATTTAGGATTGAATGATGTGTCATGAAAGAGTAAAAAGCTATGTTCACTATCCTTGATACCTTTGTAGTATTAATTAGTTTTTCAATTTCAGTTCATTATTAGCTCACCTGGTCCAAAGGACCAAGGTGAGCTGATGCCATACCGTTGCGTCCGTCCGTCCGTCCGTCCGTCCGTCCGTCAACAATTGACTTCTTCTTCATAACCACAGATCAGAATTTGACCAAATTTGGTCAGCAGCATCCCTGTGGGTAGGGAACTCAGAATTGTACAAATGATGGGGCTGACCCCCTGGGGGCCTCTGGGGCGGGGCCAAAAGGGGTCATTTTTGCGCCATGATATAAATGACTTCTCTAAAACCAAGCAACGGCTATCACTCATATTTGCCTGGTAGCATCACTATGGGGTGGGGATTCAAAATTGTACAAATGATGGGGCTGACCCCCCAGGGGCATGAGGGGCGGGGCCAAATGTGGTGAATCTGGCTTTATTGATATAAACGACTTCTCTGAAACCAAGCAATAGCTATCGCTCATATTTGCCTAGTAGCATCATTATGGGGTGGGGATTCAAAATTGTACAATTGATGGGGCGGGGCCAAAAGGGGTCATTTTTGCGCCATGATATAAATGACTTCTCTGAAACCAAGCAATGGCTATCACTCATATTTGCCTGGTAGCATCACTATGGGGTGGGGATTCAAAATTGTACAAATGATGGGGCTGAACCCCCAGGGGCATGAGGGGCGGGGCCAAATGTGGTCAATCTGGCATTATTGATATAAACGAATTCTCTGAAACCAAGCAATAGCTATCGCTCATATTTGCCTGGTAGCATCATTATGGGTTGGGGATTCAAAATTGTACAAATGGTGGGGCTGACCCCCCAGGGGCCTGAGGGGTGGGGCCGAATGTGGTCAATTGGCCTATATTGATATTAGCGACTGGAACCAAACAATGGATATCTCTCATATTTGCCTGTAGCATCACCTTCGGGTAGGAATTTGAAATTGTACAAATGACGGGGCTGACCCTCTGGGGTCTGAGGGGCGGGGTCAAAAGGGGTCAGTTTTACAGAATTGATATAAACGACTTCTGCTCTGAAACTAAGCAATGGATATCGCTCATATTTACCTGGTAGCATCCCTATGGAGTGGGGGTTCAAAGTTGTACAAATGATGGGGCTGACCCCCAGGGGCATGAGGGACGGGGCCAAATGTGGTCAATCTGGCTTTATTGATATAAACGACTCCTCTGAAACCAAGCAATGAATATTGCTCATATTTGCCTGGTAGCATCACTATTGGGTGGGCATTCAAAATTGTACAAATGGTGAGGCTGACCCCCCGGGGGCCTGAAGGGCGGGGCAAAGCGGGGTCAATTTGGCTGAATTTATATGAACAACTTCTTCTCTGAAAGTAAGCAAGGGATATCGCTCATATTTGCCTGGTAGCATCCTTTTGGGTAGGGATTCAAAATTTTATAAAGGAAGGAACGACCTCCATTCCATATTTCATGGATTAATGCATTTTTTGGCATAAAAACCTCACATACCCATATGAAATGCCTATGATATATTGACATAGCAATACCAGTGACAAATATACTTAATCATCATTCTTGTTTCATATCTCATGAAATCCAGGTGAGCGATACAGGCCCTCTGGGCCTCTTGTAATTATCAATATACAAACCAATGTAGCAATTTATCAGTAATTAACAGTTTGCTTAGTAACGCCAAATCATAAGAAATAAACCTTGCTAGGAACAGTTTTCTTAAATAGCCTAGTTTTTAGCTCACATGCCCGAAGGGCAAGTGAGCTTATGCCGTGGTGCGGGGTCCGTCGTCCGGCCGTCCGGCGTGAACTTTTTCATTCAAACAACTTCTCAATAACCAAGAGGCCCAAGGACTTGATATTGGGCCTGTAGCATGCTGGGGTAAAGGGCTACAAAGTTTGTTCAAATAAATGACCTTGACCTTCATTCAAGGTCACATGGGTCAAATATGCTATAATCTTCAAACGACTTCTTCTCAATAACCAAAAGGCCCAGGGACTTGATATTGGGCCTGTAGCATGCTGGGGTGAAGGGCTACAAAGTTTGTTCAAATAAATGACCTTGACGTTCATTCAATGTCACATGGGTCAAATAGGCTATTATCTTAAAACGACTTCTTCTCAATAACCAAGAGGCCCAGGGACTTGATATTGGGCCTGTAGCATGCTGGGGTGAAGGGCTACAAAGTTTGTTCAAATAAATGACCTTGACCTTCATTGAAGGTCACATGGTCAGCCTTGAGTGTTTAAGTCAGACATTTTTTAACGTCAGGATGCCTTTGGCACCTGCCGTTATAGACGTGGGTAAATGTTGTTAATCACACTTTTGTTTCCGGCTAACAACTTCTCTTTTCTGTAATACAAATGATATTCATCCGCAGCCACATATAGTTCCTATTTTAACACAGCAATTATTGACACGATTTAACTGATGGTTCCCGTGTTTACTGCAATTACTTAAAATGAAATATGAATTTTTCGGTGTTCTAAACTACTTTAGACTATAAATATTTTCCTCATCTGTATATGCAGTTTTGTTGGCGTAGGATTACGTAGTTCTGTCTCAATCCTGCCTTGCAAACGAAAGTAGAAAAAATCGGTTTGATCGTGGAAATTTACATGCGTCCACAGAGAAGCTGTCCACATGTCTTAGACTCATATGTTCATCCTGAGATCATATGCAGGAACATTTCATATAAGCCTAAAACCAACCGTGTTTACGTAGTCAAATGTTTACAAATCTATAAATAGTTCTGCAGCGAAACAGGGATAACTTCAGCTGTCACGTGACTAATCACGTGATCATCAGCCAAAATGGCGGTTATGTCTTATGTAACTAAACCAGCTACCGATCGCAGTTTCATATTTGTATGTCTGTCGCTAGAATACGCGTCAACAGGAATTGAAGGCAAGTTGTAACAAACTACAATGTCGTTTTTCTTGAGGATTTTGTTAAATAAGATTATTTGTTTATTTGAAAAGAATCTAACGATTATGATCCGATGTACCACAGTACTAGCATCTTGTTTGTCAAAACTGTAGGCCTATATATGTCTCGTCGGACAGCGTGACGGACAGCGCGACCGTAGTTTTATAGGTGAAATATTTGAATTTTTTTTTTTTACTAGGGGTAATAAAATAGGTGTTTGCTAGGCCCAATTAACATCTTATGGTATAGATAAAAAAACTTAGGGTGTGTACCTCTTGGATTATATCTCTGGTTGTACAGTACATGTAACTGGTAATAAACCGATTTGTCCTTCAGTAAAAAAAATTTCAAAGTTTACAAGCAGCTTTACTGATTCAGAAGCATATCAATAATCTTCCACAAACATTAAATAATTAGGTCAGAGAAAGAACTATACTCGGCTATTGGAAAGTTTTCAGCATATACATTTGTTAATCATACATGTTTTCTTGAATATATATATATAATATGAATAACCAGATTAAGACATTTCATCTGATACAAATGTAGCTGTCTGACTATAAATTCAATTTTTAATTTCTTATTTTATGACTTCAGACCCTGACGTTTCTCAAGGCCTTTGGCCATTTGATGATAGTATTTAACTTGATAATCAATTAAATAAAAACCAATTCTCATAAATTTTCAACTATTTTAATTCCCACTTTTGGAGAAAATATAAAAAAATTACCACAGACATGTATTACCATATATCACCATCAGATGGAATTTGAATTAACATGACTGTACATTTGTAATGCGATATGTAAAACAAGAAAATAAAGCATCTAATAAAACAACATTGTTCTGTGTTAAATCAAGACTATTATCATAAATAAGAAATAAAAGAATAGATCACAATAAAACTTACTTCCTGCAAACAGCTAGTAATCAGAAGTTGAATACTTTAATACTGGAACCATGAGAACTAATGACAGAAAAATCATACTCCCTATACTATTCCACAAGCTTACATTAGTTCTACTACATCTCAATTGTAATGTAAGCAAGTCAATCCTGGAAATTGACTTAAAAGGATCAATTATCACAATCATACAGCACCATCAGAAGGAATTTGAATTCACATGTACTATTGAACTGTAAATCATATAAAACAACATCATTGACTATGTCTTAGACCTATTGAACCTTAGACCTATTTGAAATAAATGAACATGTCACAAAAAAATTCAGCACAGCTCCAGTTGGCACACAATTACCTATTGCGCAATAAGTTTCTATGGGTAACTAAGTAAAATAAAACAAAACTTGCGAATTAATACCACTGAAATGAGAACCGTTTGATTTTAATATGTTTTCCCTTGTACAAGAGTCAAACCTGGTCTCTACTTGTTTTCAATATCTTTTTGGTAGAGGTCTAACAGGCGATCTAGCCGCGCCATTTTATCACTGTGATGATTATCCATTTTATCACTGTGATGATATATCCATTTTCTCATTGAATTCTTGGCTGCAGGTAGGGCGTAAGAATTGTACCGGCTGCCCCCATTGCATGATCGTAAGAGGCGACTAAACTTGGGATCTTATCTTTTCTCTTCTTTCTTAACAACTTTCTTCTTCCTAATATCTCCCTTGACAAACCCTCACTTTTGGCCTTTAGTTGAGCGTTCGCCCCTGTGAGGAAGGCTTTGGGTTCTGTCCCCTGGCCGAGACATACCAGAGTCTTTAAAAATGGTAGTTGCTGCTCCTGCTTAGCGCTCAGCAAATTAGGAGTGGGACGACTGGTTCGCCCGTTGTCAGTATAATGTGACGGGGTGGGGTGTGCTGCTGGGTGTCTTCGGCAGTATGCTTCAGTGAGGTAGCACTCTAAACCGGCAAAAGATCCGGCCTATCACAAGGAGACTTAACACAAACATACCACAGCCTCCCAAAACACACATACGCACTCATCACACGCATACATTTCGCACGCACGGGAGGCCGTTCTTAAATGACCTTAGCTGTTAATAGGACGTTAAACAAAACAAGGATGGATAGTATTGCAGCAGCAATACAAAGTCCCCTGCCTTATCCAGGAGTGCAACTATTTATTTCCCATTTTTTAAACTACGTGTTATACTGATCACGTATACCAAGTTTCGTTAAAATCAGAGTAGTACTTTAGGAGGAGTTGTCCGGACAAGTCTCAACCAATCAGAAGCCGGCGGCCATTTTGAAAATTGTTTTTTCGGGGGGGAAAAATGTGGGATGCACTATGCATTATGGGGACCACTTTTGTAAGTACATAGCATATATGTGGGCATAGTTTTACCTATATAAAGAAATGTTTTAAACAATCACTTGGATGTAAATAAAAGGAATTTTATGATTTCAGCATCATTGTTTTATATTATTTCAAAAATACACAGAACAATTATTCATTCCTGTGAAAAGACATCCAGAAATTTGTTTTCAGCCTATAATAAACCTAAATACTTACCTAAAATAATTTTGAAGTAATAAATGATCAGTCGCACTGCGAGGTACAATGTGAAACTAAGTTAATCTGAATTCTGGGAAGACCACCATGGATAATCGAATGAAACTTTGTCTTTCAATTGTGGTAGACAAATTTGTCCCACAATGACAGACTCTGTGTCTTTAATTGTGATTTTCGTTCCATAATGACAGACAAATTTGTCCCACATTGACAGACTCAGTGTCTTTAATTGTGATTTTCGTCCCACAATGACAGACAAATGTGTCCCACATTGACAGACTCAGTGTCTTTAATTGTGATTTTCGTCCCGTAACGACAGACAAATTTGTCCCACATTGACAGACAAATGTGTCCCACATTGACAGACTCAGTGTCTTTAATTGTGATTTTCGTCCCACAATGACAGACAAATTTGTCCCACATTGACAGACTCAGTGTCTTTAATTGTGATTTTCGTCCCACAATGACAAATTTGTCCCACATTGACAGACTCAATGTCTTTAATTGTAATGTTCGTCCCATAATGACAGACTCAGTGTCTTTAATTGTGATTTTCGTCCCACAATGACAGACAAATGTGTCCCACATTGACAGACTCAGTGTCTTTAATTGTAATGTTCGTCCCGTAATGACAGACAAATTTGTCCCACATTGACAGACTCAGTGTCTTTAATTGTGATTTTCGTCCCACATTGACAGACTCAGTGTCTTTAATTGTGATTTTCGTCCCGTAATGACAGACAAATTTGTCCCACATTGACAGACTCAGTGTCTTTAATTGTGATTTTCGTCCCACAATGACAGACAAATTTGTCCCACAATGACAGACTCAGTGTCTTTAATTGTAATGTTCGTCCCGTAATGACAGACAAATTTGTCCCACATTGACAGACTCAGTGTCTTTAATTGTGATTTTCGTCCCACATTGACAGACAAATTTGTCCCACAATGACAGACTCAGTGTCTTTAATTGTGATTTTCGTCCCACAATGACAGACAAATTTGTCCCACAATGACAGACTCAGTGTTGTGTACTTCAGTTTTTTTATCCCAATGACGGAAACACCATAATACCATCCCCTCTCAAGGTAAAATTGAATGTGCAGATGAAAGAAACAACAACCACGGTCATCAACACATTTTTTTTTTAATTGAGGTTTGTCTTATCTACTGAATTTTTTTTTCATATTTACAGAGGTGGAGAATTTTTTTTCCCCCAGATAGAATGAGTCTTCCATTCTGTAATTTTCTCACCTGGTTCTTTCTTTTGCCATGTAGCCATAAGCATTGGAGTGAAAGAAAGGAGGAGGGAACAGGAAACTGATCCCCATTTCAATCAGTGTTTGGTTATACAAACTTAGTCTATATTGATATTAAGATTCAATCTGATTCCACTTTTTTGAAAACAAAAGTAAATTATTTTGGGTTATTAATTCTAGAATGGCCTGTGTTTTGTATTTTTATAGATTTATCAATTTGGCAATTAGATAATAAGAACCAAATACTTATTGGTGCAAAAATGACATTGAGACTAGATTACTAACAAATGTCTGTATTTATTGTTTTTCATTTCACAAGATTCTAGCAATTAGTAAGACAAACCTTTGCTGTTATATTCATTCTAGGTACTTGCGTCGAAATTTAAGTAGCAGCAAAACAAAACATTCAAAATATTACGTCTTTAAAAGCTCAGCTGTAATGTAAATGTTTTATTCCTATTCTTTTCCTGTGCACAATATGAAAATGGTGGATTTAAAATGATTTGAAAAACAAACATCGAAATAACTTTGAACATAACTTAATTTTCTTGTATAATATATACATACCTTGTATATTTGCAATGATATGGCAAAATGAGACATAAGATATGCAGATAAGATGCAATGCATTCGTGAAAAAGTTTTCATTGCCCTTTAAAAGTTCCTTCATAGTTTTTTTTCAGGACATTGTGAAGTTCATTTAACATTGAATAACAGATGCAATCGATGTTTATGAAGCTCACTGGTGACAATTATATGTTACAAGATATGTTGGAAAAGAACAATTAAAGCTCGCTGATTGGTGATATATGTTGTAAGACAGAAAAACATCAATATAAATCAACACATGTATATGTACATAAAAACCATAACAAAAACAAATTGTATTAATATTAAAAGAAATTGCAGAAGCTGTACCTTTCCATTCACCATAGATCTTTCCTGACATTCAAGATATGGCAAATAAGTTGGCTACAGTTATCATTGAGATTTTCTGTCCTGCAGGTAGGGCGTAAGAATTGTACCGGCTGCCCCCATTGCATGATCGTAAGAGGCGACTAAACTTGGGATCTTATCGTTTCTCTTCTTTCTTAACAACTTTCTTCTTCCTAATGTCTCCCTTGACAATGCCTCACTTTTGGCCTTAGGTTCGCCGCTGTGAGGAAGGTTTTGGGTTCTGTCCCCTAGCCGAGACATACCAGAGTCTTTAAAAATGGTAGTTGCTACTCCTGCTTAGCGCTCAGCATATTTGGAGTGGGACGACTGGTTCGCCCGTTGTCAGTATAATGTGACCGGGTGTGGTGTGCTGCTGGGTGTCTTCTGCAGTATGCTTCAGTGAGGTAGCACTTTAAATCGGCAAAAGTTCCGACCTATCACAAGGAGACTTAACACGAACATACCGCAGCCTCCCAAAACACATACGCACTCACCACACGCATACATGTCGCACGCACGGGAGGCCGTCCTTAAATGACCTTAGCTGTTAATAGGACGTTAAACAAAATAAACCAAACCAAACCAAACTGTACACACGGTATTGTACAATAGTTTATAAAACAATTGGAAATTATGTCAATGAATTCTTACCCTAGGGCTATCAATGAAAATTATTGATAACAAACATTCATTTTGTGTTCAGATTTTGATCATTTCAAAAATGACTTCTGGTAACTGAATAGTATTTCAGTTGGATTAAAACAGCATGTTTCAAAAAAGACACTATTGAAAAAGTTAAAAGCAGAACTTTATAATGCATCAATAAAATCCTGATAATGGTGATTTGATCACTATTATCACTTGTTGATTTCAAAATAGTCAACTACTAATCTGTTGGATGGAGTCTTAGCAAAGAGATTTTCTTCTTTATTTTGGATGTGTCCAACTGCCAGATTTGTCCTCCTTTTCTTTTGCTGGTCTTTTTCCCCTCTTCAATAGCTTTTTGCCCTGATGTGTTGTCATTTCTGAAGGAAGCCTTGAAAATGTCCCTGAGTTCATCTAGTTCTGTTAAACTCCACTTGTGACGGTTGAAAGTTGGGGCCTTCCTTCTGGTTGGTTCTGTATAAATCATGACTTAGACTTAAGGTGATATATAACACAGGATTCACACTGGGAAAGGTCAAATATCACAAGATTAATCAACTAAAAAAAATTGTAACAGCCATTATGTCCAGTCATTTTTCAAAAACATACAAAAAGAAAAATGTACATACCTTTTCGGAGGGACTCCTCTTCCTCCACAGGTAGGTGTGGAATAAAATTTTCATCATTTCCACTGTCCTGATTTTCAGGATCCTCAATAGGCTCCTCCAGATCTCCACTGGCCTGTCCAGGTTCCAACTCAGGATCAGTTGTATTGTTTTCCAGCAACTCTGAATGATAAAGTTATTTTTTAAATGAAAGCAAAAATTACAGACAAAATAGAAAAACAGGATTATTTTCACCAATAGCCAGTTATGACACCAGTAGATACCCTTCTAGTGTCATACCTGGCTATCAGTAAATATATGTATATATATACAATGTATGTAAATTAAAGGGACTGTTTAAAATAATGGTCACTAATAGCTAATAGAGGACTTGTTGTCTATGTTTTTGGTAATATTTGGAACATTAAGTGCTTCGATAATATTACATGAATGCATTTTCATCATAGAATACCATGCCCGTTGTCAGTATAATGTGACCGGGTGGGGTGTGCTGCTGGGTGTCTTCGGCAGTATGCTTCAGTGAGGTAGCACTCTAAATCGGCAAAAGATCCGGCCTATCACAAGGAGACTTAACACGAACATACCGCAGCCTCCCAAAACACACATACGTTACATGTACTTGTATGATAAGCGAAAATGGTAATGAATTGAGAGATTCCACATCACCTGTAAATCTGAATCTGTATAAACCTACTGAAATTTCAACACTTTCTTGACCTAGACCAGCTTGTACAAAACAAGACCTGTTTGAGACCTGCTATTTCTATTTAACTTGTACAGCCCATACTGTGTTATCAGGTATTACTCATGTACATGGAATTTCACCTTGCATGTTTTTAGTACAAAATGTACTACTTATTCTCAAACGTCTTCTCTGTTTCCGTAGTTCTGAACTACAAATGTTTTTTCCCCCCTAATTTCTTATAATATAGAAAATTTAGCAAAATAAAGGGAAAACAAAGATTGGCCAAATATATAGGAATTTATAGGAAATGGCACCCAATACCAGTCGTGGTCCAAATGCATGCATGTGTGGAATAACATTTATTTCAATTTCTTAAAGATTCATGATACAGATTTTGAAATAATGCATAATTCCTACCAAATCTCAACTGCAATACCTCCAAAAGTAATAATATCATATTAGTTTGGTATATGTACATGTAGAAGATATTTGAATATCATATGTATATAACATAACCATGATGATGAGATTTAAAACGGTTATTCTTTCATTGATGAAACAAGCAAAAACTTCAATATGTAATTTTACCATCCAACTGAAACTCTTCCAATCTTTTCCCTTTAAATTTCCCGAGCAGTCGATTGTCCATCATCAACAACAACTTAGCAATATCCACTCTTTCAATCATGTCTGATGTGCATTTGTAATGGATCTTGTGCACATCCAGTGTATGGCCCAGGTGATCAACAATCCACTGCTGCTGTTGTGGTGTTACATCTATAGCATGAAAGAATAAAATCTACATTTGCTTTCAAGATCACTTGGAATGTTTCAAAGACCCAAAGAGATTTGGAGAAATATATCTCCTATCATCATGCTTATAGAGTTCATATTTTGAGTTTATGCCATTCTACTGTTTACATTTGTTCCCCTTTTACTTGGTTGAAAATGATCATGCTCATTTGAAGCATGTAAACATTGTTTTTGCATCATGTTACTTCTCAAGAAATGGGGATAAAAAAAATTGTTTAAGGACAGACAGATGATGTGAGATTTGAACAGCCCACCACCTGCTGTGATGGGCTTAAAAAAGATGCAATGTTAGCACACCAGTTATGCATGCAATAAAAGCACACAGGACCTTAAATAAGAGTGTATGTATATTGGAACAATATACACCCATCTCATGCCTTATAGAAATCTATCATTGTATTGAGGAAATGATTGTCTTAGCAAACCCATACTACACCTGCATTTTGAATATGAAAATTGAAGAAACCACAATATTGTTTCTTTAGTCATAATACCTTTAAACACCATATTTTATCAAAACTGAACATCTAAATATCAACCAATCTGAAGATAGCAAATGACAACCATTTAGAAAAAAATGAAAGTCACAGTTGTATTTGTAGTACTTATCATGAATCACCTCAACACCAAATTTCATAAAAACAAAACAGACATTATCTACATGTTTGACCTATCAGAGACTTCCATCCCATTACCATCATGTTATAAGCATCCCTCAAAACCCATAATACCCTCAGAACCCCTATGTACTAATTTTGTCAAAATCATGCATGTTTTAAATTTTAACCAATCAGAAGCCTCCATTTAATTACTATGGCCTCCGAGTTATTCAAAACTGTTGCCATCGTTTTCGGCATCCTTCAAAACCCCTTCTTACTCTTAATTATTACCTGAGAAAGAGTTGCCATAAGCCGACGCATATTTGTTCCTCTGATTCTTTCCGGATGTTCTAGCCCTGCAGCCTCTGTAACGGATCTTACAGCATCATATCCTCGGATTATGCCTTCTCCTAAAAGAAAACATAATATTTGTGTTTAAATTTTATTCAAAGAAGACCTAGGACAAGGGGGCTTTTGATTCCTGGTAGGAATTAAAGTTTAACTTAAACCATATACTTTCTGTCATGTTTATAGAAATAATAGCAGCATTTTTTTAACAATTGATTTTAACCAAATAGGCCCCCACATTATCAAAATTGTTCACCGTAGATCAGCTTGGTTCCAGTCACCAGGAATCCCAGTGTAACAGTTTATTGTCTTTAGTACTTTTACTAATTTAGATTGTTACTTAAAGCTTTAAACATTAGATTGCTGTGGTGATTGTGAAAGATGGAAAGAGTTCTTATCAACTGTATTGTACAGCATCATGTTTACATATAATAAGCATTTTTATCTCCAGAATAGCCATGTACTTACTGTTGCTGGCAAACACATAGGGATTTCTTTCAGATACCCCTGCACTCCTGCGTACATTGTCACTGGTTAGAAATTTCAGTATCCTCCTGGCATGTTTTGGTACAATTACTGGCACAAATTTCCCACACTGTTGATAAACCAAGAAAAATATCTTTGAATACTGCAGAGACTAAATTTGTTTTTCTAGGTTGATGAATTGTTTTTATTTAACTTATTTAAATGAATCTCTGGTAAAAATACATGTTGTTCCTCTCTATTAAATCAAATGTTTAATTAAACATTATCTAGAAACTGGGATTTCACAATAAACCAACATTTTTGCATTATCTGATCAAATGTAATCAACTTCTTCATCAGCAATCTAAATGATATAAACTGATGTGTTATATCTCTGTGCTTGAATACGGATAATTCAGTCATTGTAAATGATCGATATGTTATTATATAGTTATTGTAAAAATTGGGTCAAATTTTCCAGGTTACCATTTTCTTCTACTTAGTCTGATAAAAAACCATATATAACCTTTCCTCTAATTTCAATAACATCCTGATCTTCCACAAGTCTTTTTTCAAACTTGGTCAGGTCAACACCTGTCAATTCATCTGACTGATCTAGGCCCGTTTTTCTTTTCTCATATGCAGTCAGTCTGTTGCAAAATATCAAAATGCCTTCATAGAAAATGTATATGACATTTTGTACACTACAGTATTTGATATTAACAATTTAACAGACTTCTGGAAATAATTACAAGAGGTCCATGGGCCATATCAGTCACCTGAGTTCCAATATACAGAAAGATGTTTTAAACTATAAGATTAAAATCATCTAACCTCTGTTAACTTTTAAGTAGGTCAAAGTCATTCAATTGAACAAACTTGGTAGCTCTTCACCCCAGTATGCTACAGGCCTTAAATCAAGTCCCTGGACCTCTTGGTTATTGAGAAGTTGTTAAAAGGAAATAGTTTACACCGGACACCGCACCACATGCACGGCATATATATATAAGCTCACTTGCCCTTCAGGCAGGTGAGCTGAAAATGATGACATTCGTATTTGATAACAACAAAAGCGATTCAATTTCACAAAAATGCCATCTTGGTTATTCATTAAATGCCTAAATTACTTATGAACTAATATTGTTTCACAATTTGCTTTTTTTTTTTTTAATGTAAAAGAATCTTTTAAAACTTAAAAATTATAGCTAGAAAAAACTTTAAAATACACTACACCGCAAACCTTTCATAATAAAATATGACCAGAAAAAATAACATCAAATAATTTTAATGTATGCTACCATCATGCCATATTTTTCAAGAAGTCCTGCTAAAAAATGTGAACAAAAATTAAACTACGGTCAAAACTACCATCACCTACTGTTAAAACATTAACAGGTTAAGATTACCTCATTGCTTGTACCTCTCCAGGCCTTCTACGGTTGTACGTAATCAAATTAGACTCTACAAGGACGACGCCTTTTCGATAATTGTCGTAAGATGCATCAGATGTGTTAAATGACTCCAATTCTCTTTTGAGATATGATGCAAGCTTTTGGACATCATTTGGCAAGGGCAGATTAATTCCTTTGTTGCTTTTGCGTTCATGTAGTAAGACACGTGACAGTTTGGCGGTCCACTCTATTTCCATTAGCTTTAGGAAATCTTTTGCAGCCTTTCGATTTGCTTCATCGCCATTCTTTATAGCCTTTGCCAACTTTATGTTGCCGAGCCTCTTCAAATCGTATGAAAGCTTAATAGCATTTGATGGGGCTTCAAGATTTTCTTCATCATCATTATCCTGTCTGGCAACTTTCAAAGCGGCTTGTGCCACATGGGTGAAGAACATCGGATGTAAATAGTTTTCAAGATGAATTCCGGTGTTGGGAGTTGCCAGGATCCGAAGCTGAATAAGCAGCCTACTTGCTAGACGCATCACTGCAGAAACATAGTGCTTTCTCATTAGCTTGTTTCCTATGTTTCTGGTAAGCCACTGATTACCAAGGGCTATAATCAAACTGTCAGTTTTTGCAATCTTTCCAACCTTATCATCAAGCATAATGGAAAAGACCTCTTTTACCAATGCCTGACTTGCTTCTTCTGTGACCCTTCCTGCAAGAACAGCACTTTGCATTAAAAGGCTCCCTTTTGAAACATGTACAGACGAGTTATTTACAGGACAGTGCGCTTGATGCCTGTCCAAAACACTCAATCTAAGCCATCCAAAGCAGTTGGGACAAGGCCCATATTTTGTTACATCAAATTGTTCTTTTCCACTTCGTCGTGCTAAAAGAATCTCTCCTTTCTTCTGTTTTATGACATTTTCATTGTGAATATTACTTCCTTTACTGCGCAATACTGCCAACATGGTTTTACGTTGTTTGCCTTTGAGGGCCAAGACTTTTTTTACTTCTGGCTCATTGCAGTGTTTTTTTGAGAAGATATGCTGGGCGAAACTGGAACACATCTTTCTACAAAAAGGGCAGCTACATTTCGAATTATACACACGATCAGACCGTTTAGCCTTTCCTTTCTTTGTGGTTGTTGAATGCATGATCCTTCTGACAAATATGGATTTGTTCTTAACATCACGATTGATTTCCTCCTCATCAAAATCACTGTCATCATTTTCCTCATCCGAACTTATGTTCTGTAACGAAATTGGTCCAGAAGAAGGAATTTGGATCGGAATAATTTCAGAAATGTCAGAATCACTATTGCTAACCATTTCGTAATCAGTATCTTCCTTTATTGTCATAACCCTTTTCCTTGGTTTTACTTCTTCATTTTCACTTTCAGAAAATGACCTGGACCTTTTTTGTTGGTACACTGCACTTTCCATCTCCATTTCAGAGTCACTTTCAGAGTGAGACTCTTCAAAACTACTTGGAAGGTAGTCCTGATCTTCATTTTCTGAATACTGCTCAAAATCTGATTCTTCATCATAATGTTGAAAAGTCATCGGTTCGATAACTGCAGTGGGAACAAAAGTCATTTTCCCATCAGATTCTCCATATTCACCTTCCATAAATATTCTTTTATCTGATTGATGAACGCACACAACAGATGGTGGTGGCTCTGTCACTGAGGAAGAGTTTGGTGGCTCTGTCACTGAGGAAGAGTTTGGTGGCACTGTCACTGGAGGAAGAGTTTGGTGGCTCTGTCACTGAGGAAGAGTTTGGTGGCTCTGTCACTGAGGAAGAGTTTGGTGGCTCTGTCGTGGAGGAGGAGTTTGGTGGCTCTGTCACTGAGGAAGAGTTTGGTGGCACTGTCACTGAGGAAGAGTTTGGTGGCTCTGTCATGGAGGAGGAGTTTGGTGGCACTGTCACTGTGGAAGAGTTTGGTGGCTCTGTCACTGAGGAAGAGTTTGGTGGCTCTGTCACTGAGGAAGAGTTTGGTGGCTCTGTCATGGAGGAGTTTGGTGGCACTGTCACTGAGGAAGAGTTTGGTGGCTCTGTCACTGTGGAAGAGTTTGGTGGCACTGTCACTGAGGAAGAGTTTGGTGGCACTGTCACTGAGGAAGAGTTTGGTGGCTCTGTCACTGAGGAAGTGTTTGGTGGCTGTCATGGAGGAGGAGTTTGGTGGCACTGTCGTGCTGGACGTAACTTGTGGCTCAGATATGGAGGAATAGTTTGGTAGCTTTTTCAATGAGGAGGAGTTCTGTGACTCTGTCAAAGAGGAAGAGCCCTGTGTTGTCGTGGAGTTGTGTTCCTAAAAATAAAATTTGAGGGTCTTGATTGTGTGATTGTTTATTGAGTATTCATATTATGAATGATACAGATTTATGAGCAATGACTGGCCTGGGTTAACTTTGATGCAGATATATAAGGCTGTTAGATATACTTATACATTAATTTTCTTGCAAAAAAAAAAAATCTTACTTAACTGGAATTTATTGTGACTATATTAACTTTCTATAAAATAGGAATATTTATTGTGACTATATTAACTTTCTATAAAATAGGAATATTGAGTGCATATTCACATCTGAAGTTTATATTAAGATATCAAATGGTCTCTTGATGAGTTTGATATATAGTATAGCAGGTCAATATTTTTCAAGAGAGCCAGCTCAAATAACTATAATATTAAATGTTTAACTTGATATTTTCTAGCCAATATACTTCTAAAATTGTTACCTGTGTTGATTTCTCCAAGTGGATAGACAAATCTAATTTGTATTTGCTGAGTAGACCTTTGCATTTTTTCAAGTTTTCTGAAACAAATTAAAAGTACTATTATTTTTTGACATTTATAGTTCAAAACAATTGCAAAAATATATTATACATGTAATATATATAGAAGTCTTGGTTTCCTTCCACCTCCATATTTATTGGGCTAACAGAAATGTAGATACTGGTATGATGCTCATTTGTGAGCTTTGATTTATTTTATTTAATCTTTAATACCTCCCTCACTAACAATCAGGGTCATTGTGGGAGATCGACTTCGTCCTAAACCTTTGGACCCAAATAACCTTGACCTTTGACTCAGTGACCTTAACCTGTTCTGTCTGTTGATCAGATGTGTATTTCCGACCAAATGTACTTCATAATGTTGTAAAGAATGTTCACCCGTGAAATTAAAAAAAAATAATATTGAACTGGACCCTTGACCCTGGTAGTTAGCCTCAGTATGCATTTTTGTGAATTGAACATCCAGACTTCATTTCATGTGAACGGTTAATTACATGTAAAACTTAAGTTATCAGCGAGGACCTAAATTTGGGGACGGATAGACAGAGTGACTACTATAGGGCACCTGTTTGGTTTGGTTTGGTTTATTTTGTTTAACGTCCTATTAACATCTAAGGTCATTTAAGGACGGCCTCCCGTGCGTGCGACATGTATGAGTGTGGTGAGTGCGTATGTGTGTTTTGGGAGGCTGTGTTATGTTCGTGTTAAGTCTCCTTGTGATAGGCCGGAACTTTTGCCGATTTAAAGTGCTATCTCACTGAAGCATACTGCCGAAGACACCCAGCAGCACACCCCACCCGGTCACATTATACTGACAACGGGCGAACCAGTCGTCACACTCCAAATATGCTGAGCGCTAAGCAGGAGTGGCAACTACATTTTTTTAAAGACTGTGGTATGTCTCGGCTAGGGGACAGAACCCAAAGCCTTCCTCACAGCGGCGAACGCTCAACTAAAGGCCAAAAGTGAAGCATTGTCAAGGGAGACATTAGGAAGAAGAAAGTTATTAAGAAAGAGAGAAAAGATAAGATCCCAAATTTAGTCGCCTCTTACGATCATGCAATGGGGGCAGCAGGTACAATTCTTACGCCCTACCTGCAGGGCACCTGTATCTTCAATCTGGGGACATATCAAATTATTAAATCAGATTCTGCTGGTTTCTCAATAATGAAACAATAGGCATTGGAATTAGAAATACCAAGGGTACAAATCTTACTCAAGCTCGAGGCAATGACTGGTAATTCATTTTTAAAAGGACAAACGTCACAAGCTCTTCTTGTTACACTGAAATAAATAGAAAATATACCAAATTTAGTTATCATCTACATGCTGAAGTTTAATATTAATATATTAAAAAAGTAAGAATAACTCTTTATCCGAAAGATTGTGTTTGTGTTTCACACAATTATGTACCGATCTGGCTTTCCGAAATATAGCAGGAGAGAGGGTTACTGTCATAAAGTCATTAAAAGTAGTAAATCACTCAGAATTGTTTTCAAAGTAATTAGCAGCAATTATCCAATTCAACGATTGTCTTTAGATTTAATTTACAGTGACCTTTAATGTGCATCTACACTAGCATGGCCATGCTGAAAGGAAGGTATGATTTTCATTATATGATTTATCAACTGAATTAAAAGTTAAGGCATTCCCTTCTATAAGACTTAACTTGAATTCAAAACATACCATTCATTTTCATCCCAAAATCCAATAACATATGATGTGGTTGAATGTTGAATATCGACCACATACCCTGGCCACCACATCCCCTCCCATCTGCATAAGACAAGGTCACCTAAAATAAACAAACTAGTACAATATAAGGGAGTCAACTATTTGCATGTTTCGGTGCAAAAAATATTACTCATGTTGCGAACTTGCAATAATTTGGCAAATACAACTAAACAAGAAGCCCAATGGGCCTGTATCGCTCACCTCCATTTCTAAGAAGCTAATATCTTACCTTTATCCAAAAACAAATTTCCATGCGTCGGATCCATTATTCCATCTCCAATTTGATCTTAAAAAATGAACATGCAAGAATTAATGTCTACAACATTCACAATATTTTGACATGTCTTGTTTGCTTCTGTAGTCGGATAGAAGAGGAGTCATTTAACAAGTACAAATTGTAAATCCCTGATAAAAGTGCACCATACTTCATATTCATGATTTGCTGGTTTCTTATCACAGGATTCTAAATGTTAAAATGTTAACAATATGATCTTGGGTCTTATATTGGAAACACATGCAGTGTAACCTGATACATGTATCACAAGTAGGACTGGGTATTGATAATGTTTTTTCTATACAATACCTATTGGTCAATATGGTTTCAACACAAATACAAATTGGTTCTTTCCCAAGATTTGGTAAAATTGATATTTGATTATCAGTTCAATATGCTTATTATTATATGACAAGTATATTTTATCGATAATACTTGCTGATGTTTGTATGTTGTTTTTTTTTATATTTATTTCTCTAACTGCTATTTTGACAAGAATCTATAACTGTAAATACGAAACCAACAAAAGCTTTAAATCAGACGACTAGATTCTTTACTAAATCTGGTAAGTTTTTTTTTATTTTCTTGGGGTAAACCACATGATTTGACCATAAAGGCCAGAAAGTTAATCCCAGCTTAACTTTAAGTTACCAGGTAATTCTTGATGAACTTCTTCAGAAAGACAAGTGCATCTAATGAGGACCAAATGGCAACGGAATGACCATCGTTAACATTACAATTTTTTTCAGTGCTAGGAGAGCTATTTACTGTGGTTTAATGGTGCACACTAAGTGCGTGTTTAGATGAGCTGTTTCTCTTTGTTGGAATTAGCAACCTGATTGTTAGCCTCTTTAAAATACATATACATGTACAACCACTACCTTGACTGTGATTAAAGTGTACATTTATTTTTTCATCTTTTTTATACATATCATATAATACAGGTGTTATTTGCTTAACAAAAAAAACCCACCCATGGCCAGGCTGTCCTAATACAAGTTCAGATTAGGCATGATTCGAATACAGTCAAATTGTTCTTATCAAATATAAAGTTCAATACTTATGATATTCTTAGCATGCTTGTTATGATGTAATTAAAAAGTTTATTGTAGAACTTTCCCAGTTTCCTTTCATCAACAAGTTACGTCAAAAAGCAGTTCTGCTAGTTTGCCCTGCAGGTAGGGCGTAAGAATTGTACATGCTGCCCCCATTGCATGATCGTAAGAGGCGACTAAACTTGGGATCTTATCTTTTCTCTTCTTTCTTGACAACTTTCTTCTTCCTAATGTCTCCCTTGACAGTGCCTCACTTTTGGCCTTTAGTTGAGCGTTCGCCCCTGTGAGGAAGGCTTTGGGCTCTGTCCCCTGGCCGAGACATACCAGAGTCTTAAAAAATGGTAGTTGCTACTCCTGCTTAGCGCTCAGCATATTAGGAGTGGGACGACTGGTTGGCCCGTTGTCAGTATAATGTGACCGGGTGGGGTGTGCTGCTGGGTGTCTTCGGCAGTATGCTCCAGTGAGATAGCACTTTAAATCGGCAAAAGTTCCGGCCTATCACAAGGAGACTTAACACGAACATACCACAGCCTCCCATAACACACTGCTAGTATGTAGATTAATATATATAATATACTGCATATTAAATAATACTGTCACCATTGATTAATACTGGATCTTCATTTTATTTAACTCACCACTTGTATCTATACCCTCCATAGATCTCGAGCTAGTCTTAGCACGTCTCCGTGTCTTCATGTTGGTTTGGCAAGTCTACAATTAATA
The DNA here is from genome assembly GCF_902652985.1 of Pecten maximus. Lineage (NCBI taxonomy): Eukaryota > Metazoa > Mollusca > Bivalvia > Pectinida > Pectinidae > Pecten > Pecten maximus. Next base: position 14,296,880 of record NC_047031.1, on the reverse strand, counting down.
AAAGAAAACTATACAGCCATAATAATTGTTATCAATAGTTCTACATTGGTTTGTTTTTGTTTTACGTCCTATTAACAGCCAGGGTCATTTAAAGACGTGCCAGGTTTTGGAGGTGGAGGAAAGCCGGAGTACCCGGAGGAAAACAACCGGCCTAGGGTCAGTACCTGGCAACTGCCCCAAGTATAGGTTTCGAACTGGCAACCCAGAGGTGGAGGGCTAGTGATAAAGTGTTGGGACACCTTAACCACTCGGCCACCGTGGCCCCCTAGTTCTACATGCAGCTGCAGACTCCGACAAGTTTTCTGTTAGAGAACTAAAAAAATTAATATGACAAGATGTAGAACATTATATTATGATACAGTTTTGTAGGGTAAACATGAACCAAATCTTTTGAAAGGTTCTTAAGTTGCGGAATGGGGCATGTGCCAGGTGGGTGTAGATACAAATGTACTTACACTATTGATACAACATACAAGGGAAGGTGTATAAAAATATGTTACTTTGTATGTTACTGAAAAGTCTAAAATAATACATATACAGTATATCGAAGAAGTGTCTAGTTAGTAACAGCATATAATGCTTAAATGCGTAAAGTTCCGACTTAAAGACAGATTTATTCAACTATACACTAAATTGACTTTTGCATGTTCAAGTGATGCTTCTATATGTATATATATATATATATATATATAAATAATTCTAATACTACTCAAATATTTACTTCATTATATTCTCCTCAGTATTATGAATTTTGAACCACAAAATTTGTTCCCCGATATTGTTCCAAGGTATGGTCCAGTTTTGAAGGGTGAAAATGGCCTACATAGAAGAAACAAATATACATCAACAGGCCAAAATGTGAGTGAGAGCTCAAGGCCATCATGATTTGCTGCACTGTGCACGAAAAAGATGTAAATACACACGCACAATCTTACCAGTTTTATCATCATCATTGTTTTAAATTTGCTGTATACTTATTACTTTTTCTTTTGGTAATATTGTTTATATCTGTCTTAACAACATTATACATATATAATAAGGCCTTTGGTAAAATTTCACCGAAAGGATTATTGTCTGTATCTAAACGTCGTTTAAATTTATTTTTATCCTGATAAGCTACTTGTACATGTAAGATTGCCTTGGCAATTTGACAATTTGCTTGTCCATACTTATGGATAAATGGAAGATAGATATATCAATAATTAAAAATCTTTGTGCTTGAATAAATACCAATATTAATGAACTAAGAGGAGAAGACTTCTTTAGCTGTCACCTCTTAAAATTCGGAGAAATATTCAGGTACATTACAGCTATTGTATTTTCTGTTTAGATCAATGATCAGGAAGTTATATTTAAAAAAAAATGAACAAGATAAAAACTTGTTTTAATGCTGTCAATATATTGATACTACAATTAATAATATGATGGTTAAAAATGTGTATGGTGTTTCTTGTATCACACTTAAAGTATGACAATGGTTATAGGGCTGAGGACTAACAGTACCTTAATACTCTCTAGTTTGCTGTAAACCTTGATTCCATGATAAAAATAAAGCATTCCATCTGTTAAAAACTCTCAACATAGAAATGTATAAAGATAATTCAATGATGATCAGAATAGGAAGCAGAAGAGCAATACAACATGTCATCACAGACACCAAGAGCATGTGCTCTTCCATGTCGGCCATCTTAATAACAAAGTCACATGACCTACAAATTGAGACTGTCCTATGTGGGGTGATATTTCTTTTAGACCCCATCAGCCCTAAATATTTATTAGTATTGTATGAAATTGTTTTAAAAACCAATGAAGTCCTCTACAAATGAACAGTGACCTCAGATACCCCCTCATGACTCAGGGGGTATAATTTCACAATTTGTCTATCTCAATTATTTTTTTTATAAAGGCTTCATATTTAAATTGGCCCTGTAGGGAAATGTCTTAAGTCACTCCAGAAAGTACAAAAAATACTTCCGGTAACATTCCATAGGGTTAAATTACCAGGAAGGTCTGAACTTTAATATTAGAAGAAATTTGTTTGCCTTATTAATCTTACCTTGTGCACTTCGGCAATGGAGAAATATAGCGTAGATCAAAAAAACAAAGGCAAACAAAAGGTCAAAGAAGAGTGTTATAAAAAACATTGTGAAACTGAAAGTATTATAAAAAGCAGAGACAACTCGAAACACTAACTGCAAAAAAAAAATAAAAACAAAATACAACTAGCTCATATTTCTCCATGGTTTCTGAAAGAAGAAATACAAATTAAAGTATTGTTTATGTGATTAATGTGTAAAAAGTGTCATGAATGTACATATATACTGAAGATATAAATGTATATTCTCTGAAATTTTACTGATCGAGTAGATATTTTCAAGGATTAATCTAACACTTTTACGGGAAGAAAAGACTTTCAGGAAAATGGGGGGGGGGGGGGGGGGGGAGGACTGACTTGGGAGGTGAGGGCGGAGGGCGAATGCCGAAACAAGGCTCGCACAATGGGCTGTGACTGCAAATGATTGTTTGAAAATAAGATACAAAAAGATGCATTTTGAGAAAGGAGTAGGTAGGATAAGGGCCATGTTTTGCCCCCAAAAGAAACATTTAATGTCCTGTATATATTTGAAGATAAATGTATACTGATTAATAAAATATAACATTAAGAGTGCTCCGTTGCCATGGTAACGATGTAGGGGGCGCCATTTTGAGCATTGCAAAATTGGCTAATTTAGCCATTTGAGGTCCATATTTGCAACATTGTCTTTGTATCAGTGTCGTATTTAAACTATAAACAACTACTATATATTTGTGTATGAGGAGTAACTTCCACATAGTTATATGTTATGGAAATAAACACACACACACACACACACACACTCAACCTTACCCAAACACACAAGTATGTCCTCTGAATAAACCGCGATTTAAGACAAGCCCACACTCCGATTTTGCAGCCTGATGAGAATACTTTTTTTTAGCTTCATAAAATTAAAATGTATTGAAGTTTATCATTTTGATTAGAAAAATACTATACACAATGCTGTGGAAATCCTGTATTGTTGATGGCCTCTTCTCTTAGAAACCATTACGCCACTCTATCAGTTGATCAAAAGTGACATACGAAACAATAACGTCAATGTTTTGTTATGGGCTGATAACATCAAGTTTTAAGCCAATGAAAATGCAAGTTATAAGCCAGATAAAAAGTATATGTGTAAATGCATTTTTTTTATTTTTGAATCAAACAAATGCATACACATTAGTTTCATTGTATTGTAAAACAAAAACATTTGCTGAATAAAATATGCAAGAATACTAATTTAATTGCGAATTACAATCATGTTTATTTACATATCATCATAGCATTTTTATTTGCATACAATAACTCTATGAACAAAAACTTATCATAACTGGAATTACAAACCAAATGCATCAATTTGTTGCTACATAAGTATAACATCATTATATATATATCATTGATACATATCAATCATATGCCGGATAACTCAATATCACCCTGTCCTCTGTTTGCTGAGGACACAAAATCATATCGCAATATTAAGAATCAAGAATATGCTAGTATTCTGCAATCAGGTTTAGATAGCCTCCGAAAATGGTCAGTAGACTGGCCGTTAAGATTCTATTTTAACAAATGCAGGGCATTGCATATAAGGATAACACGAAAATACCAGCTACAACTTGGTCAAATCAGAAGATCTTTTACATATTTGGAGTCTATATTCAAACAACTGTTCATAACATTAACCAGGCCACACTTAGAATACGCTCGTATGCAGCATGTGCCTGGAATTCTTATAAATGACCAATCATGAGCATTGTTAAGAGCAATGACCAATCATGAGCATTATTAAGATTAATGAATAATCATGAGCATTGTTAAGAGTAATGACCAATCATGAGCATTGTTAAGATTAATGAATAATCATGAGCATTGTTAAGGGTAATGACCAATCATGAGCATTGTTAAGATTAATAACAATCATGAGCATTGTTAAGATTAATGACCAATCATGAGCATTGTTAAGATTAATGACCAATCATGAGCATTGTTAAGAGTAATGACCAATCATGAGCATTGTTAAGATTCATGACCCAATCATGAGCATTGTTAAGATTAATTACAATCATGAGCATTGATAAGATTAATGACAATTATGAGCATTATTGGGTTTAATGACCAATCACAAGGATGGATATAGTTAATAAACAGTAACAAGAGAAAGGACACAACTACTGTCCCAAGGCTAGATTTATGACAAAATTATAACAATCTTCAATCACACAAGTGAAAGCAAATCTTTGCAATTTAAAGAAACTTCAGTTCTATGAAAAATACACACAATCTTTTATATTAACTCCTGAGTCCTGGTACAGAAGGTTTCATATAAAACCAGGCTTAAAGATTCATATGACCAAGACAGCAACCATTATGAACAAAATAATTGTGTGGTAAAAGTGTTATACAGTTTCATTGTAATTGCCCTCTGACTAGGACCACGATGTCCGCAAAGTAGGCACAAATACATTGTAAGGTATTTGGCAAGGTCCATTTCTTTATGCATCTCGCTATGACGCGTGATCCTAAAGACATGGTATATGCAAATTTCATAAAACAGTTAACATTGTATCTAATAGATGGAATATACAGAGACATATCTTTATGCATATCATAAATCTGGTACACACACATATATATATATATATGTGTGTGTGTTAGTATACATGTAATTACTATGTACTGCTAAAATGATAAAATATTTACTCCTCAGTTACTGATTTGCTATCATCTGAATTATCTGAGGTGTCAGTTTCAGGCATATCTGCAGCATCTAATACAGATGACACTTTAGTAGAAGGTTCAATGGTGTCTTGGTGGCGAATGATACCTAGGTACCACAACACACTTGCAATATGGGCACAACAACCCACCTCTCTAGCCCCGACCTTACATGTACAGTACCATCCAAGTATAGTAAACACATCATATCGAATCCATAATGAATGCAAAACACCGCTACAATGCCGGCTTTGGATCCTGACTTTCAACAAGCCAGTGTCCTCCTTACAAACAAGTAACTCATAGTCACCGTCATCTGACATGTGCTCTCTCGAGTATGAACAAGCTTGCTTGATTTGATATATACCAAATGTAATATCTCTGAGATCGTCACTTGTTAGAATTGGGAAGTCGTCAAGTTCTTCTCCAGAGGCGTCAATGGTGACATACGTTGATCTTTTTTTTTAGAAGACCACGTTCTTCCAGCTCAGTAAGAAGACGATTCTCCTCCTTTGATTTGATCAGCATTTTGCGAGCCATTTCCTCAGAGGATGCGGTGGGTTGCAAAAGAGGCTTTTTGTATTTGTTCAAGATGCTACAAATAATTTGTATAAAATCACCAATACAATGGATATATGTATTTGAGACCACTTTGTCCATCATTCGATATTGCTTGATACGGCCATTAACACTCTCCACAATCCAGCGAACCTTTGTTACTAGCCGCGATAAGTTGGCGTCTTGTGTTGTGTGTTGCTTTGCTCCCTTTTTCAAGTAAGGTGGCATTTCAACGCGATAACCGTGCTCCTCAAGAAAAGAAACAGAATCCCGAAAGCCACGGTCAACGATACACATATCACCATCCTTGAACCACTGGTTAATGTTTTGTAAGTTGTTGGCAAACATATGTTTTGTAATTGCGGCGTCATTGTTTTTGCCATCTGCTAGATATGGTCCTAGAACACTAAGTATATGACCATCGGTACCCACAATTACCATAGGCTTTACTAGAGGTCGATGTTTATGTAAACTATAGGACCTACGCTGGAACTTGTAGTTTCCACTTTTTTGAATATATATATATGTCCCATCTAGAACGACGACTGCCTGATTATTGTTGGTAGTGAAAAGTTCCTTGGCAATACTCGACGTGTGGTCTTTACAGAAGTTATCATGGGTAATGTGGTTAAAACCTATATTTTTATTCACGAAATTGTCGATCAATGCAGATCTGGCATTATGTACACTCCTTTGAACTTGTGATTTCTTCAATCCGAAAAGTACTGATATCAGTTCATTGGACAATCCAGTTTTCAGTTTAACAAGCAATACCCCAAGACATGTGCGCGTTGATCTAACAGTAGTATTTCGAACGGACACAAGGTATGATGCAAGATCTGCAAATTGATCTTTATTTAGTCCGGTAAGTTCGGAATAATTAGCATCTGACAACACAGAGGGTATATCAAAATTGAGATGAAACGATGTTTTCATTAATGATCTAACATTCTGGAGTAAATCAGTGATGTCTGATCTGGAAAATAAGTCTGATGTCTTAGTACTTCTGATTAGTTGTAGAGATACAGTATCAAAATATTTGTCTTTTATATGACTGGCACAGCATCTATTTGTAGAGTCTATAAAAATTCCATGTTCAATAAACGCTTGAGTCCTTGCATTTTTAGGTATAGATATTAAATGGCATCTGTTGTTTCCATATTTTTGGCATACAATACAATATTTGTGTGTTCTAGGAGTAGACAGTATTTGAAGATTCACAGTTTTAGGGCTTCTAAATGATGTTGGAACATTGCTGACATGATGATTACTTGTTCGTGTAGATTTTCCATATTTATAAAACTTTCCTGTACAAGAACTACAAACGAAATCGTCATTACAAATGTCACGACGCAGAACTTTCTTAAGATACTTAAGGAATGGTCCTCCTGTTACCTTCCGCCTCAAGTTAAGTTTACATCTTTTCCTGCATAAGCAGCATGTAATTGCCTTGGGCATTGTTGAAACCTGGAAACAAATAAAAACATGTAACAGAAAATACTATTATGTAATTATCATTTAATAGATATTTATTTTAGCGATCAAATACAATATATTATATAAACATTTACTACAAAACATGTGCTGTCATCAAATCGTTTTAAGTTGCTCAGCAATTTTGTTTTAGATCTTTTATTTAACTATTTATATATACCATCTGTACACCGCCTTAGATGTTTCGTAATTTATTACAATAGGCCTTCGGCGAATTAATTATCGACCATGGGCAAGGGACCATTAACACAATCATACCAACTTTGTTTGTTGTTTATTTACTGTACTTGTGTAACTGATCCATATCCTATGTCTATATGTGATCGGTTGTAATAAACACGTAATTCAAGAATTTACTTGTCTGTACTGTCGGTATTACTACTTGACCAAATATAACTGTACTGAACTAAAGCACACTACATTATATTTTTTTCAATAAATGAAGAGATGAAAAGGTATCAATAATATAACGTTGTTTTATAGAATTAAACTCATTTAATTAACAACAATAAATCAAATGCATTTTTACAAAAATATCAATCGGTTCAGTGCAGTTAGACTTCATTAGAATTAAGTTGAATTTAAAAGTGCAGCAGGATTTTAATTATCTATGAGATGACAGAACTAGTAATTATAAATTAATTTAGCATAACATATCACTACTTACATAGCTGATATATAAAATAATAAAGCTAAAGATAGAAAGTAAACAAGTTATTAAAAAAAAAAAAACAGTTCCTTGCATGGGTGGATTCGAATCGCCCACCTTAGCGTTACAAGGAAATGATGTTACCACTACACCACTTCGTCTTTCACTGTTGGACGATGTAAACAATTACCATATTGATAATTACTCTAAATCAGTCACCCTGCATAATGTTACGTAATCATTTAGGCCTAAAGAAGACGATGGCTGACAAACTGCAGGTCAGCCAGAATAACTTATTTCAGTCATTTTATCACTGTATACTGTATAGTTATTAGTTCTGATCTCATTACGTATGTGTAATTGTGTTTTGTGTGAATTGCATTTGCGATCTGCATCTTTTAGATGTTAAACAGCACTGTTCCTACGGCAGAGCACGTAACGTTGGGCCTAGCACATGGATATTTTATTCAGGGATACACTAGGACAAGGCATAACGTTTCAAAGGGCTGTCTAATTAATGCTAGTAGATCTAAATAGTGATTTAAAGGTTGTGTTTTTGTAAATATGTATCAATCTCGCTAATACCGCAAAATATGATTTGGGCAAATGAAGTTTTATTTTTCAAACATCTTAACAATCCTTGTTCAGAGGCGTGTATTGATCGAGTTTTAAAACAATGTTTAGGGGCACCTAGCGGGTGAATTGACTAGGGCAACGTCTTACAATTGTTTTATTGAAAGTATTATAAGCGGTACAGTAGTGGTTTTATTTTATTTTATTTTTATTGTAATGCCCCTTTTTAAATTCAATCTAAATGCATTCTTGAAAAGTCATGCATTTTTTAAGGTTAGACCAGTTGATTTATCGCGATCAACTGTTTAGCGGACCTATACTGTAGTGATTGGTCAACTTGCAGACGACAGCTTATTTAGTTCTAACGTGCAGTGCCGGCATTTTATTTTCCATGACTTTCGGTGATGTTTTTAATACTATTGGATTATGAGTATAGTTTATATATTCATATCAAGTTTTAATGATATATAGGCATGGGGTCGTGATCGAGACACCCATGTTGCCAGTTTCGTTTATGTACACAACTTCAATTCCTTCGTTTCCGCCCATTTTTGTTTGTGTATTGTTCTATTTGGAGCTGGCAAATACCCGCCTGTGTGACAAGGTCTCCATCAATTCATATACAATGTATGAACAAAATGCAATAAAGCAAAACAATATCGACGATTTTTAATACTTATGTGCTGTGTTATTTGTTGAGGACGTCAAGCTCTGTTGCCAACAGTTCGATCGATTGTTTACACTTTCACTTCGATTCTGATTTCGACGGTTTCACTTGGTAACGTTAAATAACTACAGCAGGAAAACACAATCAAGCAAAACATTTCTATTTAAGTCAAAATACAAACCACAAGTGTGAAGCATCGTTCTTGGATCTTCTAGGCTTATATTCCACAGTGGAGAACAAACTTGTTTACATTCTCGATGTTTACTGTACTGGTACCCCTTCCGGAAGGCCCCGCGCAGAAACGGCATTCGTTTCCGACTTGAACGATGCCGATCTCCTCGAAAATACCGCAATATTGTTGATCGTTTTTGCTATTTTTAGGCATCTGCGCAAGGGAGAACATGTCCAATTTTTTAATATGTTTTTGATATTTGTAAAACACGTTAGCTGTATGAAAATTGTTCATGTTCTCGACTGCGCTGATGGTTTTCTTGGACTTCAAACATCGAAAAAAGGGTAAAAACAGTGATTTCGTGGATTATTGTCGTATTCAAAGAAGAAAACATGTATTTAGAAATACGATTTTTTAATCAACAATGGTTAAAACGAAAAGATATTGATATATTAAAATGTTTTAGGCATATAAAAAACACAATTTTGTAGTTTCAGTTTTCCCAATCATTAGGGGCGAAATCATGGGCTTATCCCATCTACTCCTTTGTTAGTATTTTATTATGCAGTGATTTTGGATATTTTTTTCTGGGTAGAGGGTGCAATAAATTTTACCGTTAATACATTTTACTTGTAAATATTTGTTGAGTTTTCCTTTTCTTTGTTGCATGAATTTAAAATTTATTTTTTCAATCCATTAACTAAGGACTTCTGTACTGGTATGCCACTAAAAATCCTCCTGCTTTCCAGAATGTCTTTATAATGTCGTTGTAATATATTTGTGCATCCATTTTCTTTTTAAAAACAAGCTTTGATTTATTAATTGCTTTAATTTATTAATAAATAAAATTGTCATTTCTTATATGTTGTGGTCGCAAAATAGTCGACGCACGAATTAAGTCTAGTAGTATCACTAGATTCTACTATCAATGTAACAGGTTGTCTTAGAAAATGAAGGCTTACATTTGAGTCGTTTGATCAACGAAAAAGAACTGTCAAAATCGATATCCCCGTCTATCTTCTCTCAAACTTAAAATACAAAAGAAATTTCACAAAGAACTGTCTGATCGAGCATCTGCTTAGGACCTACCGTTTGTGCCAGAATCCAGCATCGGAATGTTCTGCCGCCTGTCAAGAACCGCCAAATCCGAAAGGATGCTGGGAAAAATTCTTCGAGGAATTCCGTAGTAAGTCCCGAGGAGCTCCGAATCACCGTTAGTCTAGGTCACTTGTGTGCTTATAATAACATATTTAGAGCTAGCTAGTTACATCGGGAGTGACCAAGGGGGGAGATAACTTTTGTCTGACAGACAAATCGTAAACAGACAAAGTTGAAAACAGACAACAGACAATTCGTTGCGGGGATTTTTTTATTTTCGACAGAAAACGTCCCCATAAAACCATAACAGACATTTGGAGGATATTTCATTGTGGGGATATCCCCATAATGTAGCGAAATCCCCACAATACTTGTATGTACCAACAGATATTCGCACAATGTATGTCGTGTAAGAACAGACAGACAGACAGACAAACGGAGGGTAAACCTATAGTCCCCCCGTTTTTCAAACGGCAGGGGACTAATAAACCAAACCAAACCAAATATATGATCATTACCACCACAATGCACAACTAAAATCTTTGGAGGGTCTTCATGAGTCAACATTTGCTTGATTTTTCTTGGAATCACAGCAATCTTTATTCCTCCTTTACCTTGCCACCAAATCTTAGCCAGGTGACGTCTAAGAGTCAAATCAATCCCCTCGAGGGAACTCCTAGCATGTACAAAGGCTCTCTTTATGATGGAAGATCCCACTAACCAAATATTAACTGGAACAGCTGAAAACTTAAGCTGAAAATCAGCTGCTTTTGTGTATACATATGGTACAATAACTAACAAAATGCAGTATGCATTTAAAGACTACAAATTAAAACGAGAAGTGTGTATCCTAATATAACCCATGTAAGCTTTTGACTCCTATCTACCCATTTCCAGGATTCGAGTGTCGGAGAAACTTCTCAAGAAAGCTGCCCTGCAGGTAGGGCGTAATAATTGTATCTGCTGCCCCCATTGCATGATCGTAAGAGGCGACTAAATTTGGGATCTTATCTTTTCTCTTCTTTCTTAACAACTTTCTTCTTCCTAATGTCTCCCTTGACACTACCTCACTTTTGGCCTTTAGTTGAGCGTTCGCCCCTGTGAGGAAGGCTTTGGGTTCTGTCCCCTGGCCGAGACATACCAGAGTCTTTAACAAGAGATCCCAGAGGGATCTTGGCGCCCACCATTGAATGATAGGTTCCATGTCAGATGAATAGGTTCCATGTCAGATTGATCTTTTCTCTACTTTTCCCTTCATTTTACTCTAATCTGTGCAAATTGAGACATCCCTCCAGTACTTTTCAAACAAGGGAATCCTAGCTATATAAGAAATTTGAGATTTAACGATAATGGCTGTTTGTTTGTCAGGTTGTTTTCAGGACAGACTGGTCCAAAAATGCAATACAAGGGACCAAGGGGAACCTACTTATGAAATTTGAGAAAGATCCCTTCAGCACTTTCTCAGAAATAGCGATAACAAACTTCAACTGTCAATATCCAAGATGGCTGCCTGTCGGCCATGTTGTTTTCAGATCGGTCTCAAAACGCAATATGCATAACTAGGCACCAAAGGAAACCTACATATGAAATTTGAGAAAGATCCATTCAGTACTTTCTCAGAAATAGTGATAACAAACTTCAATTGTCAAATCCAAGATGGCTGCCTGTCGGCCATGTTGTTTTCAGATTGGTCTCAAATTGCAATATGCATATCTAGGCACCAAGGGGAGCCTACCTATGAAATTTGAGAAAGATCCCTTCACTACTTTCTCAGAAATAGCGATAACAAACTTCAATTGTCAAAATCCAAGATGGCTGCCTGTCGGCCATGTTGTTTTCCGATTGGTCTCAAAACGCAATGTGCATAACTAGGGACCAAGGGGAACCTACATATGAAATTTGAGAAAGATCCCTTCAGTTCTTTTTCAGAAATAGCGATAACAAACTTCAATTGTCAAAATCCAAGATGGCTGCCTGTCAGCCATGTTGTTTTCAGATTCGTCTCAAATCGCAATATGCATAACTAGGCACCAAGGGGAGCCTACATATGAAATTTGAGAAAGATCCCTTCAGTACTTTCTCAGAAATAGCGATAACAAACTTCAATTGTCAAAATCCAAGATGGCTGCCTGTCGGCCATGTTGTTATCCGATTGGTCTCAAAATGCAATATGCATAACTAGGCACCAAGGGGAACCTTCATATGAAATTTGAGAAGGATCCCTTCAGTACTTTCTCAGAAATAGCGATAACCAAATTCAACTGTCAAAATCCAAGATGGCTGCCTGTCGGCCATATTGTTTTCCGATTAGTCTCAAATCGCAACATGCATAACTAGGCACCAAGGGAAACCTACATATGAAATTTGAGAAAGATCCCTTGAGTACTTTCTCAGAAATAGCGATAACAAACTTCAATTGTCAAAATCCAAGATGGCTGCCTGTCGGCCATGTTGTTATCCGATTGGTCTCAAAATGCAATATGCATAACTAGGCACCAAGGGGAACCTTCATATGAAATTTGAGAAAGATCCCTTCAGTACTTTCTCAGAAATAGCGATAACAAACTTCAATTGTCAAAATCCAAGATGGCTGCCTGTCGGCCATGTTGTTTTTCGATTGGTCTCAAAACGCAATATGCATAACTAGGGACCAAGGGGAACCTACATATGAAATTTGAGAAAGATCCCTTCAGTACTTTCTGAGAAATAGTGATAACAAGAATTGTTTACGGACGGAGGGACGGACGGACGGACGGACGGACGGACGACGGACCACGGACGCAGGGCGATTTGAATAGCCCACCATCTGATGATGGTGGGCTAAAAATGTTAGTTGCTGCTCCTGCTTAGCGCTCAGCAAATTAGGAGTGGGACGACTGGTTCGCCCGTTGTCAGTATAATGTGACCGGGTGGGGTGTGCTGCTGGGTGTCTTCGGCCGTATGCTTCAGTGAGGTAGCACTCTAAATCGGAAAAAGTTCCGGCCTATCACAAGGAGACTTAACACAGACATACCACAGCCTCCCAAAGCACACATACGCACTCATAACACACATGCATTTCGCACGTACGGGAGGCCGTCCTTAAATGATCTTAGCTGTTAATAGGACGTTAAACAAAATAAACCAAACCAAACCATTCTCATGAAAGCTGTAGTTGCTGCCCCAACCCTGAAAGAAGGCTTTCCTTAACACAGAGAAATTGATTGAAAGTGGGTAATAGGTAAACCCCCATAACGGCAAAACAGTGGGCCGACTGAAACTGGCCTAATTTTCAGAAAAAAAAAAATTTTTTTAGCTGAACCGGGCATGAACTAGCATTTGTTGCTTGAAGCATTAAAATGTTGTCCCTGGCAAGCTGATCAGTTTTTGAAGAAACTAACTTCAATTCAAGTGCTGTATTGGAGTTAACGAGGGGGACATTAGAACTACATAACACATGCAGAAACCAACTCCCCGATACGCAAAAATGCATGAAAAGCCAGAGAAGAAACTGCCGCAATTGTCCTAGCCTTATAGCCAGATTTACAGACAGCTGGTAAGATATCGACTAACTTTGACAGTAATTGAGAAGACAAATCTCTCGGGGTACTTTTTTTTCTACCCAAGTATTCCAGTAGCATAGTTCTCAACTCAGCTAATTTATCACTTGGAATTTTAACTGACATTTCCAAAGTATTCAGTTCAAGACCTAAAAAGACCATAACTTGTGAGGGTAAAGCAGTTTTATCCTCAGCTATAGGTACCCCTATTTCGTCACACTTCTGAAAAAGTTGACATTAGTACCCGACAGTTGCTAGGGTTTCTGCCCCCAGCGAAAATAAAATCATCTAAATAGTGGTCCAGTGTAACTAGTTTTGACCGATCAGAAAGTATCCATTGTAGGAGTGAAGCAAACTTTTCAAAAAGTGAGCAAGAGATGGAGCAACCCATCGGTAAGCATTTATCAATGAAAACCTTGTCCCCGATCTTAAAACCTAATAAATCTAAATTCGAAGGATGCACTGGAAGAAGTTTAAAGGCTGATTGAATGTCCATCTTACCAAGAAGTGCCCCGGTACCTAAAGATCTGATAACCTTCAGAATATTATCAAAAGGAGAATAACGAACCGAAGCTTGATCTATGTTAATAAAATCATTAGCACTTGAACCATGAGTGTACGACAAATGTTGAATTTGACGCCATGTACCATCTTTCTTTGGAACTAAACCGATTGGGGATAACCTAAGGTTTGGAATAGGAGAGGTCAGAAAGGTGCCAGTGATCCTTCCTAACCTTGCCCTGCAGGTAGGGCGTAAGAATTGTACCTGCTGTCCCCATTCCATGATCGTAAGAGGCGATTAAATTTGGGATCTTATCTTTTCTCTTCTTTCTGAACAACTTCTTCCTAATGTCTCCCTTGACAATGCCTCACTTTTGGCTTCCCGCTGTGAGGAAGGCTTTGAGTTCTGCTCCCCTGGCCGAGCCATACCAGAGTCTTTAAAAATGGTAGTTGCAACTCCTGCTAAGCGCTCAGCATATTTGGAGTTGGACGACTGGTCCGCACGTTGTCAGTAAAATGTGACCTGGTGGGGTGTCCTGCTTGATGTGTTCGGCAGTATGCTTCAGTGAAGTAGCACTATAAATCGGCAAAAGGTCCGGCCAATCACAAGGAGACTTAACACGAACATACCGCAGCCTCCCAAAACACACATATGCACTCACCACACGCATATATGTCGCACGCACGGGAGGCCGTCTTTAAATGACCTTAGCTGTTAATAGGACGTTAAACAAAATAAACCAAAACAAACCAAATTATATCGGCAAAAATTCTTGCCTATTACAAGGAGACTTAACACAAACAAACTGCAGATTCCCAAAACACACATTAGCACTCACCACACGCATGCATGTCGCACGCACGGGAGGCCGTCTTAAAATGAATTTGCACATTAGCTGTTAATAGGACGTTAAACAAAATAAACCAAACCAAACCAAACCATTTCTCCTTCTGCATCCATTATTTTCACACAGTTCTCCGTTTTGACTATATTGTTGACAAAATTCACAGTATTTCCTGCTCACTGCTTCCTCAAATCCGATTTCTTTTTTTATCCTCCGCGAAATGCGTTTGAGGGGGATATTAAATTGGGCTACGTCCGTCCGAGATTCTTTTCCGGGCTATAACTTCATAACCGTTCAACACAGCTCCTTGAAACTTTCTGTATATATCAGACTAATGCCCTAGTTGTGCCTTTTGCTATTGCGGACCTTCCATTTTCGGTATTTTTTCTCTCACCAAGGAAACTTAATCAAAAATACCAAATTACTGTTTCCTTTTGTTTCCGGGCTATAACTCAAAAACCGTTCGACGCAGCTCCTTGAACCTTTCTGTATATATCAGACTAGTGCCCTAGTTGTGCCTTTTGCTATTGCAGACCTTCCATTTTCGGTATTTCTTCTGTCACCATGGAAACTTAATAAAAAAAAATACCAAATTTTTGTTTCCCGGCTGAAACTCCATAACCGTTCAACGCAGCTCCTTGAAACTTTCTGAATATATCGGACTAGTTGTGCGTTTTGCTATTGCGGACCTTCCATTTTCGGTATTTTTTCTGTCACCATGGAGACTTAATCAAAAATGCCAAATTACTGTTTCCTTAATAACTGTTACTTTGAGCTTGATATATACATTTATTTGGGTTTTCATACCAACTGCGGGGCGCGGGGGATAATGCCAAGCTTAGCGGCTGCTTGTTTAAATTCTCTTTTACCTTAGAAACTGACTTGATAAAATTTCCTTCAGCAGATTCTGGCAGAAATGATGAAATTAGTTCAAGTAAACCAGAAAATCCTCGGTTAGATAGATAATTATCCATAACACAGAGCATTATCATGGTATTTGCACTTCTAAGTGTGTGTCGGCATCCTTCATATAATCTTCTATCTTCGTTATTTTCTACATTACATTCAGAGTAAATTTCAGAAAAGAAATTGTTGCTCCGTGAAGCGGAGTCCGAAGTTGCATCTGAATTTGTATCTGTATCCGATAGGATACGCACTCAACACACGCATGCATGTCGCACGCACGGGAGGCCGTCCTTAAATGACCTTAGCTGTTAATAGGACGTTAAACAAAATAAACCAAACCAAACCAAAGTATCCGATAGGATAGGACGTTAAACAAAATAAACCAAACCCAAATACAACTTGCAAGAGAGAGTTTTTACAACAGCATGGCAAGTCTGAAGACTCTGTTCGAGTCTGTTAGTATATACAAAATCCCGTTATAGTCATGGTGGGTAAATTTTGTTAGTGAGACATTTGTTTCCGGCTAACAACTTCTCTTTTTTGTAATACACAAATGATATACATCCGTAGCCTAATATACTTCATATGTTGACACGATTTAACTGATGGTTCCCGTGTTAACTGCAATTATTAAAAATGAAATATGAATGTTTGGTGTTCTAGACTATTTTAGATTATAAACATAATTCCTCACCAGTATATGCAATTTTGTTGGCGTAGGATTACGTAGTTCTGTCTCAATCCTGCCTTGCAAACGAAGTCAAAAATTCAGTTTGATCGTTGTGGAAATTTACATTGGTCCCCAGATAAACTATCCACATGTCTTGGACTCATACTCATCCTCAGTTCATATGCATGAACATTTTATATAAGCCTAAAACCAAGCGTGTTTACCTGTGAGGAAGGCTTTGGGTCCTGTCCCCTAGCCGAGACATACCAGAGTCTTTAAAAATGGTAGTTTCTACTCCTGCTTAGCGCTCAGCTTATTAGGAGTGGAACGACTGGTTCGCCCGTTGTCTGTATATTGTAACCGGGTGGGGTGTGCTGCTGGGGGTCTTCGGCAGTATGCTTCAGTGAGGTAGCACGCACTATAAATCGGCAGAAGTTCCGGCCTATCACAAGGAGACTTAACACAAACATACCGCAGCCTCCCAAAACAAACATACGCACACGCATGCATGTCGCACGCACGGGAGGCCGTCCTTGAATGACCTAAGCTGTTAATAGGACGTGAAACAAAACAAACCAAACCAAAGGAAATGGGAGTGTTCCAAATGAAGAATTCCATATGTAGTTGTACTTAAAATCAGATTTTTGTGATTCTACCTACTGGTTTCAATTCCAGAAACGTTAATACTTAATAAGAAAATTGATATATCAACACATTGAGAACTTTTGAGATATTGAGAGGGATGTGTTTAAAATGCATGAAACTACTAAATCAATGTTTTGAATGATTTTAGAATCTTAACATTAATATAGTAAATATATGGTCATTTTGTCGAATTATCCTTTTTCTTATATGTCTCATTGTTATTGAAATAAAATTCTCATTTCAATGAAACATGCTACACTAAAACCTGTAACAAATGCTAAAATTTCATTATTTTCTTCTTGTAGTAAAAGTTTATGGTCGGATGGACTGATGTACACCTGTAAAGGTAATAACACTATGTCTCTATCATTTATATCTAGCTCTACTTCAAAAGGAAATATATAAGGTAAAGAGTGTAGGAAACTTCGTGGTATGTTAAGTCATATATATATGGGGGAAAAAAAATGAAAACTAAACCCGTTCACCAACTTAGGAACAGTAAGATCATTTACAGAGATTTGGGCATATATAGATATACAACAGATTAAAGTGTAGTGCATATATTTAGGAGGTGAATATATCAAACAGAAATATTATGCAAGGTGAGTCAAAGGACTGTCTGTGGGTCAAAGGGTACTTAAGGAAATATAAAGAGTGATTATATTAGAACCATCACAACCACAACAAAAATACTGCTAAATGCTAACACCAAAGCCACACTGAATACTGACATTAGGTAATATGGAAAACTCACCAAATGAACACTTTCACTGAAATCAAATTATCCTCATTAATTCTTAAATAATTCACTATAATCTACAATCTCATGATTTAACTTGGATTCTTGTGAAATGTTCATTGAAATTGCATCAATTTAAGCAATAAAAAACAAACAAAAACAAAAATACACAATTATTAAAATATTTCATAAAATCAGACAATAGAACACCTCCAATAGTAGGTCAAATATGTAACTGTATTGTCATATTTGTTTACTCACTTGCGATAGCTATCAACAAAGAAATCTTCGATCAAAGCTGTCATTAGACTGGAAACTGTCCTTGAAGAAAGACCTGCAAGGTACTCGTACTTGAATACCTTATCCTGTGCTTCTACACCATTGTTAGTGTTGGAAACTAAAGTGAGATTGCTGCCTCTGTATAACCAAACCCACATCTACAAAACATTATAAAAAATGGCATTGTATTTTATTATGAGTTTCCACTGGTGAAGATTGTATATGTTTAAAGACAATCTTATTACTGTAAACTTGGGGAAACAGCAAAAAACATCATGAAAGGCAAAAACTGTCAATAAAGTTTTGATTTGATTTGGTATTTGGATTAAAATAAAAACATATATATACAAACTTTTATATAGACTTCATTTACTTGTATCACTGTTTTACATGCAGAACATATGCGTGTCTTACTTTGTTTATCATTAGCTAGCCATTGATTCTGAATGTACTGTTGCAACTTCAGGTTATTCCTCCATGCTTCACTGTTCTGGAGTTTCTTCAGGTTGTCATTGTTCCTCTATAGAACATGACTCTGCAACTATCTGAAAATTAATGATGCAGAGATGATGTTTCTGATTGAAAATATCTGGCTCATTAGTAAACTGTTCTTTTTTATATACCAACAGATTGAAGTAGCACTGCTAATATGTTTCCTGTAAAGATACAATAAAACATAATTCTTCTTATACCTCACTTGCATAATGCTTGTGGCATATTAAATTATTGAACTTTTAAAATATATTTCACATTAATTTCATGGCCACTCATGTAAGATCTTCTCTATATATTAAGCACCAATTCTTACATTAAGCACGTGTAAAGTTTCCTCCTGGCTTGTTACATCATGTTTAGAAGCTGTTGTCCATCTTAACCAGGCCTGCTTTCGATGAAAATCACAGATGAAAATGTTCGCCTCTTTAAAGCAGAAATGACTTCATTAATATTCATCACCTCCCCAAAAATACTGGAAGCATTAGTCATCAAACAAAAGATCTACAACATTCATTTATTTGACAGTGGCCCCCACACAGCAGAAATGAATCTTTTCATGTGCAAAATTTAAAGAAAATTTTCAATCACTAGTTACTTCTTACCAGTAAAACTAGTAAAACTAAGGTCATGTTGTAAGAGTATAAAGACAGCATTTTAGAGGAAAAGAGTAAATATCAGATAAATATTATGATACTTATTAATTTCATATTGAAAACTTTGATACTATATCTGTACAATTAGAATCATAAGATTCTTTTTTACTGAAATTGCATCTCAATATTTCACAGTATTTGTGGAATCAATGCCTAACTGTATTAAAAATAGAACATTTTTGCATTTTCATTACATCATACAATTGCACATCTGTATTACCTGGAAAAAGTCTGGATATGGCATTAGCTTCAACTTCTGAAAAATCAATCATGAAACTTCCACATGTCCACTGAAGTTTGTTCTCTTGGATAATTCTGCAATGGAGGCGGAGTGTTCTTTCTCCAGAACAAATGAGGCAACTACGCTGTATCCGCAGTTCGTTTGTACACAGGCAAAAAAGAGTGGCAAGGCATATTTAGTTGTGCGATAGGTGGCATCTACATAAACAAGCTCCTTGCCGTATCTTTGGAGAAGCCGTCTTTGCCATGCTGACTGATAGACGACAAGAAATCTTTCATCATCAGTTGTCATGCAATGATCCCCATCTTCATTCAGGGGTCTTTTCACGAATGAAGAGAGAAGGAGAGTCCATGAATCATTTGGCCTTTCATCTTTCCATACACGGATTTTATCAGCAAGGTCTTCCTGATCAATCAGGCTGTGTACAGTTTTACGTCTTTGTTGGTAAATCAGCTTTCTGATGTCTTCTTTGCTTGGAAAAAACCTTCTGTTTATGATACGTGGCATCTCCCTATCAACAAATATATCCTTAACGAGAATTTTCAGATGTCTTTGCATCTCCTTTGGATTTTGAATCCCCTCATTGACAAGACTCCTCAATTTCTTCACAACTCTTTCATCAATAGGGCTTTTCAATTCTGCAGCCTATGATTGGTTTGGTTTGGTTTATTTTGTTTAACGTCCTATTAACAGCTAAGGTCATTTAAGGACGGCCTCCCGTGCATGCGACATGCATGTATGTGATGAGTGCGTATGTGTGTTTTGGGAGGCTGCGGTATGTTCGTGTTAAGTCTCCTTGTGATAGGCCGAAACTTTTGCCGATTCTGCAGCCTATGAGGAAATTATAACACCGTATAAGAAAACCCACACAAGTTTATATGACATGTAAGAACCAGATGACAACATGACAAAGAGTATATCTGGTTCTGTTTGTTATGTTATAATAACAATGCACAGAACCAGATGACAACATGACAGAGTATATCAGGTTCTGTGTGTTGTCTGCCCTGCAGGTAGGGCGTAAGAATTGTACCTGCTGCCCCCATTGCATGATCGTAAGAGGCGACTAAACTTGGGATCTTATCTTTTCACTTCTTTCTTCCTAATGTCTCCCTTGACAATGCCTCACTTTTGGCCTTTAGTTGAGCGTTCGCCCCTTTGAGGAAGGCTTTGGGTTCTGTCCCCTGGCCGAGACATACCAGAGTCTTTAAAAATGGTAGTTGCTACTCCTGCTTACCGCTCAGCATATTTGGAGTGGGACGACTGGTTGGCCCGTTGTCAGTATAATGTGACCGGGTGGGGTGTGCTGCTGGATGTCTTCGGCAGTATGCTTCAGTGAGATAGCACTTTAAATCGGCAAAAGTTCCGGCCTATCACAAGGAGACTTAACACGAACATAACGCAGCCTCCCAAAACACACATACGCACTCGCCACACGAATACATGTCGCACGCATGGGAGGCCGTCCTTAAATGACCTTAGATGTTAATAGGACGTTAAACAAAATAAACCAAACCAAACCAAAATCAGATGGTGGGCTATTGAAATCGCCCTGCGTCCGTGGCCCGTCGTCCGTCCGTCCCTCCGTCCGTCCGTAAACAATTCTTGTTATCGCTAATCTTCAGAAAGTACTAAAGGGTCTTTCCCAAATTTCATATGTGGGTTCCCCTTGGTGCCTATTAATGCATATTGCATTTTGAGACCTATCGGAAAACAACATGGCCGACAGGCAGCCATCTTGGATTTTGACAATTGAAGTTTGTTATCGCTATTTCTGAGAAAGTACTGAAGAGATCTTTCTCAAATTTCATATGTAGGTTCCCCTTGGTGCCTAGTTATGCATATTGCATTTTGAGACCAATCGGAAAACAACATGGCCGACAGGCAGCCATCTTGGATTTTGATAATTGAAGTTTGTTATCGCTATTTCTCAGAAAATACTGAAGGGATCTTTCTCAAATTTCATATGTAGGTTCCCCTTGGGCCTAGTGATTCATATTGCATTTTGAGACCTATCGGAAAACAACATGGCCGATAGGCAGCCATCTTGGATTTTGACAATTGAAGGTTGTTATCGCTATTTATCAGAAATTGCTGAAGGGATCTTTCTGAAATTTCATTTGTAGGTTGCCCTCTGTGCCTAGTTATACATATTAGATTTTGAGACCAGTCAGAAAACAACCTGCCCGACAGGCAGCCATCTTGTATTTTGACAATTGAAGTTTGTTATCGCTATTTCTCAAATTTCATATGTAGGTTCCCCTTGGTCCCTGGTGTTGCATTTTGGGACCAATCCGAAAACAGCAGACAGCCATTATCGCTAAATCTTCAATTTTATATAAAGGTTCCCCTTGTTTGAAAAGTACTAGAGGGCTGTTTCTGAATTTACACAGATTAGTAAGACTTAGAGGAAGGGAAAAGTAGAGAAAAGATCAATCTGACATGGAACCTATCAAGATCATTCAATGGTGGGCGCCAAGATCCCTCTCGGATCACTTGTAATAACAATGCACTGAACTAGAAAATGACATGATAAAGAGTATATCAGGTTATGTGTGTTGTACGTCATATTATAATAACAATGCACTCATTTTGTTAGCTCACCTGCCCGAAGGGCAAGTGAGCTTATTCCGTGGTGCGGCGTCCGTCCGGCGTCAACTTTTTCATTCAAACAACTTCTCAATAACCAAGAGGCCCAGGGACTTGATATTGGGCCTGTAGCATGCTGGGGTGAAGGGCTACAAAGTAAGAATTGTACCTGCTGCCCACATTGCATGATCGTAAGAGGCGACTAAATTTGGGATATAATCTTTTCTCTTCTTTCTAAACAAGTTTCTTCTTCCTAACGTCTCCCTTGACCACCGGGTGATACCGGAAGTTACGAATCTGACGGGGAGTATATACCGGAAGGGCGTAAGGACATGGCTGGGGTATGTTTTATAGTGATACGTTTTATAGTGATACATGGCATTTTCACATACTATCAGAAATATGATGATGCCCACGGAATTCTACGCTATTTCCTTTATACATATCAGTAATTCGTTAATCTCATATACTTGCAGTGTTTGATTGATGCTCAATATTATTCGGCTGCCCTACTGTCAAACGACGAATTTGCTATGATTTTTGTCAAAAATACCCAATAATCGCGATCAAAACACGATGGACAGAGTTTTGGCATTAAACATTGACTACAATAAACTATTAGTTATCAACAATTTGTTTGGATTACAGCTATAAAGTACCTTAATTGGCTAATTATAATGACACGAAAACATTCCGACGGGGAAAATCTCTCTCCAATATCTGAATCCGACGGGGTATATCAGTACACAGGCTTTATTTGATTTTCATTCAGATATCAAATACTTGTTATCAATATGACACATGATTTCATTTATTTCCAGATAATTCTAGATTTACCCAATTATCGGAAGATTCTGGTGTTTTACATTTGATCCAGGGACTTCTTACCCGTTAACATTTATGCGTATTTTTGGAGGCGTAATAAAACGTTTAAGGTTTGGAGTTAACGAAATTGGATTTAATGGATTTTTTGGGGCGCGTGAAGCCACAACGAACTCTTTTTACGTGTTGGCATTATCTTGAAAATTAAAAGAAATAAGTGTTGACGTTATTAAAGTCTCTACTTCAAAATTCATTGGTAAGGAGTTACATCAATTGATTCAACAATTGATTCAGCAATAGTTCGAAAACGAACACATTGACAAATGATTTTTCGCCATTTTCTGCTATGTCCTGACATCCGATTTCCAAAAATAGATACGAGAAAACAAGTTTAATACAGGAAAATTCTGGTTTCTCAGAGGTGTACAATTCCTGTTATCATTTATATGATATTTGTCAATTGGACATTTTCACGTGTATATACAACATATCAGTAATACGTTACATTCAGGATTGAATCAAAGTTTCACAGAATATCTAACAGTGAATTGTTTTGCAATCTATAATACGACATTTAAGCGTCCGAGAGAGGCAGTAGCTCCTGGGAGTAGAACAGCGCAACAATGCATCTAACGTATGGAGTAAATGACGGGCACACTTGCAGATTTAAACATGATTTCACTTGGCTTATACGGAGAGGTTAGAAACATTTTCTGTTAGATGCGCATGCTCCGTGGAGCTTTATTCGTCAAATTGTTGCTATTTTAGTTTGTTAGCAGTTTCGCTAATTCTGGACACTATCATAAGTGGAATTGAGCTTCATAAGATCGAAAGCAACTGAACCCATACAGTTTTCAGTTAGACTTATTACATTTTGATAACGTGTAGCGCAATACACACACTGTACGATGCTTGACATACTTGTACATGTATATATTTACATTTACACTGCAGCCCCACTGTATAACTTTACCAAGCTCACTTGAAGGTTACGAGTCCATAACGTCATTATATAGTGACGTCATAATTGTCACGTCGGCGATAACGAAAGATGGCTGTTGAAAAGGTGGTTCCGTCTTTGACAATAATAATTTGTTCGTTCATCGTAGGAGCAAAATTCCTGGATATAGTCTTTAAAAATCGTTGTCAAATTTAAGTATAAGCATTGAACTGCTTTCATTTGGAAGTTATGGGCTGATGAATGCCAAATGAACAAAGGCAGCATGAAGCGCTAGCGCACTTCATTAAATTTGCCTTTGTCCAGTTGGCATTCATCAGCCTATAACTTCCAAATGAAAGAAGCTCAATGCTTAAGTATCACATAGTCGCGACTTCGTGTACTGATAGTCCCCGTCGGATTCAGATATTGGAGAGAGATTTTCCCCTTCGGAATTTTTTCGTGTCATTATAATTAGCCAATTAAGGTACTTTATGGATGTAATTCAAACAAATTGTTGATTACTAATAGTTTATTGCAGTCAATGTTTAATGCCAAAACTCTGTCCATTGTGTTTCGATCGCGATTATGGGGTATTTTTGACAAAAATCATAGCTAATTCGTCGTTTGACAGTAGGGCAGGCGGATAATATTGAGCATCAATCAAACATGGCAAGTTCATGAGATTAACGAATTACTGATATGTATCAAGGAAATAGCGTAGAATTCCGTGGGTATCATCGTATTTCGAATAGTATGTTAAAATGCCATGTATCACCATAAAACATACCCCAGCCATGTCCTTACGCCCTTCGGGTAGATACTCCCCGTCGGACTTGTATATACTCCCCGTCGGATTCGTAACTTCCGGTATCACCCGGTGTTGACACTGCCTCACTTTTGGCCTTTAGTTAAGCGTTCGCCCCTGTGAGGAAGGCTTTTGGTTCTGTCCCCTAGTCGAGACATACCAGAGTCTTAAAAAATGGTAGTTGCTACTCCTGCTTAGCGCTCAGCATATTTGGAGTGGGACGACTGGTTTGCCCGTTGTCAGTATAATGTGACCGGGTGGGGTGTGCTGCTGGGTGTGCTGCTGGGTGTCTTCGGCAGTATGCTTCAGTGAGGTAGCACTTTAAATCGGCAAAAGTTCCGGCCTATCACAAATTGTTCAATTTCCTACCAGTCAGAATAAGATCTTTGAACATGTGCATCTGGTTTGCGTCACTTTCCAAACGAAATCACATATTTTATAATATTTAAATGTTTCAAGACATACAACTGTACATACCACAGGGGCATGTCTAGTCTTATAAAAATAGCCAGAACGTCTTAATATGTAGGTACTTCTGGCAGTTTTTAAGGGGCATCTAAACAGCAAATCCAGCCAAAACAGTTGATATTTTACAAGGCTATAAATCCCTACTAGGGTACAATTTAATAGAAGTAACTTGATAAAATTTTGATATGTATCATGTCAAACTGTGGGCCTTGCTGTTGACATTTAATTTGTTCAGTTGTTTGTCAATTTCAACAAAACACGAGAAAAGTGTATGTTTCAGGGGGACATAATTAACTCATTTGTATCGCATTTATTGTGCAAAACAGTCATGTCGTTTTGTTCACAAGAGTCTAAAGCACAAAATAGGAGCATTGGTTTGACTAGATTTGGCTTTATGATATGTATTAACACTGATTTTATTTTGACCTTGAAATGCAAATGGCGGTTGTGAATAATATCACACAATTGTGGCATATAAGAAGGTATTTTAAACGTCAAAAATGCTCTAATTAGATACTATAAAGAACTCTAGACATGACAGGAAGACTGTTTTTAGGAAAAATTGTTGATCCGTTCAGTTTGGGGTAAAAGATATATATTTCTGAAAAGGGCCCAAAACTCACCAGTTTGACGATTTGTCTTAACAAGAGCTGTTGGAGAACAGCATAGCTCGTCTCGCAAATGTTTGTCAATAAATAATTAAAATATATTAATTGGAATGGTTTCGCAAATTGCATTAATAATATTTATATTGTTTACTTAATCAGATTATGTTTTGTGAATTCATGCATTTGGGAGACAAAAATGTAATTGCTTTTGGACATATTTCTTCAATTTTTTGACAACATATCCTAATGAGAGTTGTCTCCCTTGAAAAATGTGACCGGTATAAATTGTCTATTGTGACGTTTTCATATTGTTTTATATTCAGTTTCACCCCAAGAAAGGATAGTGTAACTCCATAGGGACTCTTACCAAATATCAGCACCCTAGTACAATCATAAAGTAATGTGTTAAAAAGCTTTCAACATTTGCACGAAAATTTAAAAAAAAAATATTTCAGTTTAACTCAGGAAAGGGATAGTTCAACCCCCAAAGGGAACCTAATACCATGTATAACTATGCCTTTCAACACTCACAATATAAAGTTAACACAAAGTCCAAAGATTTAAAAACAAAAACAAAAAAACACAGATTTAAAAAGAAAAAATCAAATTTTTACTCAAGGAAGGGATTGTCTTACTCCATAGGGACTCTATTGCCAAATATAAGCACCCTAGTACAATTATAAAGTGATGTATTAACACTTGCACCAAAAACTTAACGCAGAAATATTCTAAGTCCAAAAATTTGAAAATTCTGGTTTTTTCCCAAAAACATCTTTTAGTTTAACTCTGGCAGGGGGTAGTTTAACCCAAGAGGGAGTCTATTACCAACTATCAGCACCCTAGTACAATTATAAAGTGATGTATTAATACCTTTCAACACTTGCACCAAAAACTTAACGCAGAAATATTCTAAGTCCAAAAATTTGAAAATTCTGGTTTTTTCCCAAAAACATCTTTTACTTTAACTCTGGCAGGGGATAGTTTAACCCCAGAGGGACTCTATTGCCAATTATCAGCACCCTAGTACAATTATATAGTGATGTATTAATACCTTTCAACACTTGCACCAAAAACTTAACGCAAAAATTTTCAAAAATCAGTTTTTTTCCAAAAAATCTTTTAGTTTAACTCCGGCAGAGGATAGTTTGACCCCCACAGGGACCATATTACTATAAATTAATATGCCTTTCAACACTTGCACCAAAAATTTAACATTTGGAAAACCAACGCCGA
Organism: Pecten maximus; assembly: GCF_902652985.1. Taxonomy (NCBI): domain Eukaryota; kingdom Metazoa; phylum Mollusca; class Bivalvia; order Pectinida; family Pectinidae; genus Pecten; species Pecten maximus. Next base: position 14,269,893 of record NC_047031.1, on the reverse strand, counting down.
CGCCGGAGTGACGACATAAGCTCTCACTCTTCTTCGAAGAGACGAGCTAAAAAGGTCATTCTTACTATAATCATGTCTTTAAAGTATGATATAGGAGCATTTGTAATGGCTGAAATGCCCCCCTTTATGCTATATTTGTGTAATATCATCCACAGCCGCCATTTGCATTTCAAGGTCAAAACAAAATATGTGTTTATACCTACATAAAGTCAAATCCGGTCAAACAAATGCTCCTACCCTGTGGTATAGACACTTATGAACATGACAGCTGGGCTAATTTTCAGTTTTGGTTATTTTTGTGACTTAGAATTAGTCCATGCTTCAACTTACCACAAAGTAACTCTATAGAAGAAATTGTTAGCATCTACATCAAATTATTTGTGATTTTAAGACACAACATGTCCCAACAAACATTTTGGTATATTATATGACTATTTTTGTGCAAATTTTAAGATATTTATTCGTGTTTGAAATACAACATTATTCTGCTATATAGATGACCCTTAAATATAAGACTAGACATGCCCATGTGTACATACTAACAGTTAACCGAAATCGAAAGTACAGTATAAGTCACCACGCCTGCGCACGACACATTCTTTGCAAGCCGCACTTCCGTCAGGGTCTGTGCGTTGTCATTTTCCCTGACTTAAATGAAATACGAATAAATGACGGGTAAAATACGTTATATGTCTAGTACATAACATACTGCATTTTATGTTTAAATATGAGTTTGACAGAATGAATTAAAGCAGGGATGTATAATACAAAATGTACGTCCCTGATTAAATGACCGTCAAATTGTCCATTACTACATGTAGGTCTAAAGTTAACATTAGAACTGTTCAGATTGATAACGGTTGCGCGAGAATTTGACATCCTACGTATACTCGCAATCTCATTCATATTGAAAAAAAAAAAGAAATAATAATAAAGCTTACATAAGTCCACTCAAAGAAATGGTAGGACAAAATCATCTTCCGTTTTGTCGTCATCAATTAAATCAGTTATCAGAAAGCCTAATGCTGTATCACGCATGTCCGTCATATGTACTCACTTCCTGTCCAATTGTATTTGGGACATCTTACTGTGCGGAACACTTCAGAACACCCCACCTGAGCAGCCCCTATGAAAACAAAACACCATAACATTTAAACTTCAGGGAAAATGAAATAGAAACGTACTATGTTATAAGGGTTACGCCTGTTCTCGTTCTTCAGGTTTCACCGATATGGTCTACAACAAAGACAAAATAAATCATGTTAAAGCACAAGGCAGAGAAAGATATTTTACTGTTTCCCTTAGACCCTGGTCCGTACACCTCAAAAATTCAATATGTTTATTGTAACCTAGCGATGGGTATGCACGGCAATGAATACTGCAACTATCTGCGATTAACATTATTCATTATTTCAACACAATTAGCATTTAAAAAACTAATTTCAAGGCCAACATCTTAAATTTAAAATCTTCGATCCCAAACAACCCGCTACCATTTCTGCATGGAACGTAGAATTTGTTGTGTCGGCAACTCTATGCAGTCTACAACATTTCTAATAAATTCCTTTTAACAATCGGGGTCATTCCGTAGAAATAGATTTTGATACACAATAGCGTATAATATGATGCTCCAACCCAAGAAAACATCTTACATCTTACTATTGTAGCTTTCAAGACTGACCACTCACACGACTGTGTCATCTCACGTAATCCCTCAGTACCATATATGCAAGTGTGGAATCCTAATCAAACATCAATAAATCTTATTTAATTGATCAATTCCACACTTCATTATATGGTAAATGATTGATCACGTGGGTTTTAGAGACATTTTATTGTTTCGTTAAAATTTATTATAAATATACTCCAAATAGTTATAAACAACAACAAAATAAGGTTTTCTAAACACATTTATTTACATTATATACATTTGTATGAGAAGTGCACTCGTGTGATATGCAGAATACTTATTTGTCACACGCGTTTAGGATTGATATACTGAAGGAAGCGTCAGATACTACAGTTTTGTGATAGAATTTCCTGAAAACACATGCGGAGCTCCAACATGCAGTCCTCGAAATTGTAGATATTGGTACAGTTTTGGGTGGAAGAGAGGTTGATACTGACCGATACATCCCTCTATAATCTGCGTAAAACATAAACAAACGTAGTCCGCGGGAAAATGTTGAAGATATATTCACCATTACTGTTACGGGTTTGTTCAACAATGTGCTTCTAAATAAGGGATCTCTTCCCCCACACGTTGTTTTCCCTCAGAAGGAAAGTTTCAAGGCCTCCCTCGGAACCATATCCTGTTTTGGAAACTGTTCAAAATCAATCGAGTAGCCATTTACACTATTCAAAATCCAATCATCAGATGTAAAATCAAGCCAATTTTTGTTTGCAGCTTCTTACCTTCGATAAGTCTACATGTAATCCGTTTGGTTGTGCCGGCCTCTCTTATGTGAAAAAAGAGATTCCCTGCTTTGTGTGGCGGGCTTCTGATAGGGATGGTTCCGGTATTCACCCCTTTGGTTGGAATGTGGGAATATGTTGCCTGGTTGATAATACTCGGCTTGGTGGTAACCTCTAGTGCTCTGTCCTTGATAGACACAAGGCCTAGTACTCCTGTGAGGTGACATCATTCCCTGGCATACACAAACTTGATAGATCTTGTCCCGAACAAAAACTGTCTGCCCTGATTTGGGACAATTCAGTAAAAGCCCGGACCTGTATTTTAATATGTCCGTGAGTTTTGCCACATTCTCTTTAATGACTGGCCCCTTTTTACCGCCCTTGGCTGTTTGTATGAGATTATCAGCTACTTCTAGCATTGGGATGGTTCCTTTAACCATCACAGACTGCACTTTCTGGATGCCCTTATCCTTGGTTTTAGCAAAGGGCTTTGCTTCTGTTGAAATATCCGAATTAACCTTGGACGTCGTCAAGTTAGGACAATTTACCGGTCTGTTATATTTTGCCTTATGCTTCGGTGAGGTAGCACTCTAAATCGGCAAAAGATCCGGCCTATCACAAGGAGACTTTTTTTTTTTTTTTTGATAAAAACACATTTTATTCATATTACACATAATACATGTATATACAATACAGCCTCCCAAAACACACATATGCACTCATCACACGTATACATTTCGCACGCATGGGAGGCCGTCCTTAAATTACCTTAGCTGTTAATAGGACGTTAAACAAAATAAACCAAACCAAACCAAAAGTTTCACTGATCCGCTGTGCTCCAATCACGGTTCTGAAGGCACCGTTGCACGAACTCGCTAGTTGATCATTTATGTTAGGCCCACATGTCTGTTCACTGATGTAAATATCTTCCATATCTTTGAGGAGGTCATCAACTCCCCCCGATGAGTCATTGAGGTGTTCAAAATCATCCAAAACATCGTCTAAACCATAATTTTAGTCCTCAGATTTGTCCTAATCAGACACTTCATGGGCGCCATATGCAGACTCCTGACTCGAATGATTAAAATGGTTTAAAAACATGTCTTAAGCAAGTTAATGGGTATTTCAAAAATAAATCGGGATGACTATCATTGTAAGTTCTGATCATATATTTGATTAATCAATGGATTTCAAGAAAATTTACACATACCTCAGTCCTGTATATATTAAATGACCGAGGTGCAACTGTCACCCATAGTAAGTTGACTGATCAATTACAAACAGTTAAAAAAAACAAGACAACTAATTCTAAAGTGCTAATTGGATAATTTGCCGAGTCATGTTTTGCGATGATAACATGGTTCACTTCTATTTACTGTTCCATAATGATATTTAACATCTTTACTACCAGACTGACCTCATGAGACACTAGTAGTGTTCACACTCCAACACGACCTTTTCCAGCTTTGGGCACCTTGGTCGGGGCCGTAATAGTGAACACCTGTATGGTGGAGGGGTAGTCCTCAACTGTAACCATGTAACTTATCAACAAGCAATATATCTTACTTTCCTTTGATGTAGCATAATTTATCTAGATATTTTTACTACATTTTGCTTTTAAGTACAAATGTATGTTAAAGCTTTGGTTAGTCATATTAAACCATCTTTTCTCCTTCATGTTGTAGTTGTTCATCGTATATATAATACGTTTGACCTATACAAGAATCATTATCTGCCTAATCTAGTAAGGGGAAATAATTTTGTTTAACGTCCTATTAACGGCTAAGGTCATTAAAGGACGGCCTCCCGTGCATGCGACATGCATGCGTGTGGTGAGTGCGTATGTGTGTTTTGGGAGGCTGCGGTATGTTCGTGTTAAGTCTCCTTGTGATAGGCCGGAACTTTTGCCGATTTAAAGTGCTACCTCACTGAAGCATACTGCCGAAGACACCCAGCAGCACACCCCACCCGGTCACATTATACTGACAACGGGCGAACCAGTCGTCCCACTCCAGATATGCTGAGCGCCAAGCAAGAGCAGCATCTACCTTTTTTTAAAGAGTCTGGTATGTCTATGCAAATAGTACTTTAAACAAAATATTCGGGATCAACTTGCATAATATTCTGATGTTATAGCTTATAACATCACCTTTATATGATTAATTTTGCGCCAAATAGCATGTAAAGAGGGATGTACAACATAAGAAATTCACAATATCACATCAACTGTTGACCACATAACCTAATATATTGACAACATAACATATTGGTGTCTGATGACTGAATGTTAACACAGTAATGTATTTACTGTAATCTTAAGGCAGCCCTGACCTCCGATACGATACAATGATGTAAATCATGATTAAACAACAATATTATTATTTTTGATTGGATGAATATTGTACATATTATGATTGATAATAATTATATACTTACTATATCATTTGAGTGAACTTCAAACATTGAGTAAAATTTATCTTCAAAATTAAATCTCCTAATCAGAACTGCAAGATTTACTGATTAATTATCATCCATCTTTGTTGAATTAATGATCGATGCGTTTATGAAAAGGGACGCGTTTCCCACATAATTCGTGGTGGCAGCTCATTAAATATTCATCAATGGTCAATGGTATGATAACTAGTATAATGAATTTCCCTATATAAACTGATACAGCATCGTTTGTTTCACAGTGTAATGGAAACACCTCGTTAAAAAGAAGGAATGTAATGTTTCTGGTACAGTGTATTTGTTATCGGTTAGTTTAGACTAAAGGGACAGATCGTTATCCATTGATTGAAAAAAAATATTATCTCGCCATTACTATTAAATTCACGATTTTACATCAGATACACAACTGTTTTTATATAAAAAAAAACAAGCAAGAATATGAACGGTTAAATTTATATCAAACTCGTGAAAACAATGTATACATCAACATACATAACAAACCGCTCCCTTTCCCAATGTGTAAACTTTAAACCAACTACAAATAGATCGCCCGGCTTCAGCCGGCCCGATAGTGAAACTTGGTGTGTAGATGGGTAAGATTAAGATGATGCGTAGTACAAGACCCTGAGTCTTAAGAGTAATTGCCAAAGTACATCTCAACCAAATGTTATCTTTTTTATTTAGAATGTCCACCATTTTCATATATCCGCTTAGCTGTTGATATGACGTAAAACACATTAAAAACGAAACCGAAATCTGCTTGAATTCTCAGAATGTAAACTAATTAGCGAGTCTGAACTCGTTCGAGATAGTAGCCTATTCAACAGACATCATGGGTGTTAAACATACCGCCGGAAACGTAAAGACATATGTTCATACACATATCACAAACATATTTTTCACACACGAGTGCGCCGCCGCTTTGTACATATGTGATTTGTCAAAATACAGAACGTGTTGATCATAGTTGAACAAAAAAAGTTCCTGTGCAAAATAACCTTGTGTGGAATACAGTAATTGTTTCGAAAAGGTACTATCCTCATTGATAGCAAAGGTGAGTATTTTCAAGTAGTGTTTTGTGTGATAATTACATAAAAATTTGTTTAATGTTATATTTTGTAGGATTTCGATATCACTTCCCTATACCACTGTTTTAAAATGACAGCCGAATAATCACTGGTTTGTCAAATCAACATGTATACGTTGACAGGAAAATCCATTCTGCCGTTTGTATAGTAAATAAAAGACAAGTGTTTCCCTGGTATATTGGTCCTCTCAAAACGAAACAAATGTAACTAGAGTAACAAAATAACACATTGTAAATATTCAGTTTCCAGATAGCCAGTCATGCACGTCTTAAGTTGAGCGTTGGCCACTGTGATAAAATAAATAAAGAAATTTCCAGTCACATAAACGAAAGCCAGAAGTAACTGAGAATTTTTCTCTTAACAGAGAAAAATAAAATTACCTTTAGACCCGTTTCTGTTAAGGTACAGTCCAACATTAACCAAACCTGGTATATATCCTGTACAAAGCCGGGCAGGTGAGTCACGCAATTACATTTGATACTTGGTATCCTGATAATATCTCTTCGTTTCCGCCAACTCAATGCACAATCGCACTACCATAATTAAGTTAGGCTATACTTCATGCACATGTCAATAGCACAATAAAACTACTGAACAATAAACTTGGCTATCGCGTGACACTAAAAGGAATTTAAACACGCACATTAAGGTAGACCGACCCTTCGGGTTTCCTCTGATAGATCTCCTTAATTTTATTTTTATTTCAATGTTAATTATACTCTTATCACAAAAAGCACATTAAAACATATGTCACCACGTTCGTTTTACTACCAGGGCCACATAAAGATACGTATTAATTAATAGCTAAACCATATTTTTAAGGATTTTGGTAGATTTTATATTTTCCCGATAATATTCACCTAAAGCATATATCATCATTATGAGCAATATCATTCACAATTATCAAACAAAAGCGAAGATTCTTAACAAAATATGGCTATTTTTATACGAAAAACCTGTTATTTTTATGAAAAATTGATTAAAAAAATACACGTTTATTTTTTTTCCTGAAAAAAATGAACTGAAAAATGACCCCCTTTTTTTGCTTAATTAAAAATTTCATCTATGCTTTAAGAAAAACAAATAAAAATAACACCTCACCATATTACTTTTCACACTATGGCAGTTTACTTTTACCCCAAAACTTTTGCTTTAAGTATGGCTCAAATTAACAAATTAGAGCAGTTATTTTGGAATCTGGAGATTGATGGATTTTTTTGTTCAATCTTTTCCATTTTCTTTCATAAGTTGTGTTGTAATCGATGTTACTGGTGCTTTCTTTTTTTCTAAAAGAATTTTATTTCTTTTATTTCCCAAACATAATTAACATTTTCCGGATATTTTCCTGTTTCCGGATACAAATTAGAACATTACACTAACGGTCCTTCAGACGCTTGCTTCTAATACGCAATGTCAAACGAAGCGTATCGGTGATACAGAATGCCAGAACATGCACACTATGAGGTTTATTTGCAGCGCTAAACAATGTTGCTCGAGTGTCGAGCGTTCCAACCTATGCGATTATGTAGTATTTGTGGTAATGCAAGACTCATATCTTCCGCGCTTACTGTCAATACATGGCTGATATTAGTTGTAGCCTGCATATGTTTCGAATGATTTACGGTACCTACCTGATTAAAAACGATATTATCATACTGTATCATTCCAGTACCTGTATGTCCGCGTGAGTAATACATGTAGGTCTACTGTTTACATTGACGTAGCTATCAAACTAAAACACCAGCGAGCTTAACGTCATTGTTCTGGATTTTAATGGCATTTATTTGCCATTTGGCGGGTACACAGGGTTTAACTTCTGCACTTTATTTTCATATAAACTAGCCTAGAGTCTCGGCGCACATAAGGCCATTTAAAACTAGATTTGATCAAGATCAAAACACGGGATTTCCAAATAGAAAATGATCGCAAACATAATCTCGTTCTGACGAACGCTTTTGTACGTTTTACCTACGATTTCTCTTTGTTTTCTCTTCGCTTCCCTTGCTCAGCATATTTGGAGTGGGACGACTGGTTCGCCCGTTGTCAGTATAATGTGACCGGGTGGGGTGTGCTGCTGGGTGTCTTCGGCAGTATGCTTCAGGGAGGTAGCACTATAAATCGGCAAAAGTTCCGGCCTATCACAAGGAGACTTAACACGAACATACCGCAGCCTCCCAAAACACACATACGCACTCACCACACGCATACATGTCGCACGCACGGGAGGCCGTCTTTAAATGACCTTAGCTGTTAATAGGACGTTAAACAAAATAAACATCCCTTCTTTAACCGATCAATTTACTTTTAACCCTGTCTGTAACCATGAACTTCGAAGGTCAAGGTCACATATTTGTATATCTTTTTTAGCCAGTCATTCATGCTATAGTTGTGCCAATTATCAAGTCTGTTGGTGACAGAGTATTGGAAGAAAATCATTTCAAGAGTAATTGTAGGATATTGATTTTTGGCATTAAAATATTTTCCTATGTATTTTTTCTGAGATTAAGTTGACGTTTTCACCTGGAAACGTTGCAAACTTCTTCAAAGGAACGTTTTCTTTAATAAACGATGAAAATAAACCGTTCGAAAGAGAATTTGAAATTATCGGTTTTTGATCATTTGACCTCTGTGACCTTGAACGAAGGTCAAGGTCATTGAAAAGCAAACAAGTTTGTAGGCATTCGTACATGCTATCACTGTGCCAAATATATCTGTGTATGTAAAGATATTGGAGCAGAGGGTAATTAAGTGCATTTTTGGGACAAATTTGAATTTTGGCGGGAATACGAACATTTTTCAAAGTGCCATTTCTACGTCATTTTTTATCACATGACCATAAAACTAGCACAGATCATCTTCATTAATCATACACTTTATAATGAACTTAAAAAATAACTCAATTTTGTTTTTAAACGAACATTAATGTTCGGTTATTGTGATCAAGAACTGGACTGAGAAATATAACCATATATGGTAGCCACATTCACCAATACGCCATCTACTGTCTGTTTCAATGAAATATGGCTGCCCCCATTGCCTTACGCTTCAAATAATTTACTTGCAAAAACATCTTCGTTTTATATAGTAGTTTTACCGAAAAGGTTGAAATGTATTCAGTAGGTGTTTTCAAGATGCATACGATTTGAGAAATGCATAACGCTAGCGAAATGAGAAGACTAAATGAACATGAACTTTGCGAATAACTCCAGGTCAATATATTTATGTAAACAACTATTGCGCAGGCGCATTCGTCTCCGGATGTTTAGAAAGTTTTGCTCTTCTGTGTTCTTTCCAAAACGGCTGACATTATAGCATAGGTCTGCAAATTTGTCAGCGATTTACTTAAATGTGTAATATATATATTCTAGAATGTTACATCATTATCAACTAGGTGTGTATTTCTATAATTTAGAGAAAGAAATATATCAATGACGGCATACGAGACGATACATTGTATCATACTATACTGTAGTTACTGTACGTGTTTGCGAGAAAGAACTGTACATATGTATAGGCTTACAATTAGGTGGCATTTGTGGTCAGGGTGACTGGTCATAGCGTTAAAATTGTCATCGATTTCCATATACATGTACCATTTTCCTTTGACGAAAATGACCCAATAAATCAAATGCAAATGATAATATCTTGCTATGTGCACGGGATTGCTTGTTGTAGGCGATACTTGGAACGTATTTACTGTTGTAAGGGAGGTAACTGCAAGATTTACGGAAATCAAAAATAAACCAATTTGATTGGTCGATTCTTCCTTCACTTTGGCATGGGGTTTACAATCGAAGTGACAGATAACTACGGCAATATTCAGATGATATCAACAATAACATTTTTGGATAGGTGTGGTTGGCAGTTGTTGTCATGTTTAAAATGAACAATTATATAGCTTGTTTTTATTTCGGCAAAGACGAGAATATTTACTGAAACGGACCACACGTGAAGCAGACTTGGAAATACCGAAACGAGGAAAAATCGGGCTTAATTATAATATAAATTGGCATTATTTTCAGAGGATTGACCAAAATATATGTTCTGCAATGCCTGATTGTATCATATATAAAATATTAGAGGTTTATTTGACCGAATTTTAAATTAATTATTCATTTGCGAATCGCGGCCCGATTGTCGTTGGAGTTGAATTACCGAAATGGCCGATAGTCGACCCAAAATCGATATTTTTACGAGAATTTTTGTTTTCTTTCACCTGAAAGTATTTTGAAATAATTTGCAAAATACCGAATTCACGACCAAATTTTCGATTGCGACGAACTTCTGTGACGGTGTTAAGTTCATGTTAAGTTATATCTGATTAAAATCAGCTGTTACATGGCTACGTTTACTATGCACTACGTCTACTAGGTATTTTTTTTTAAAAACGGAAATCCGGATTATCTAAAAACAAATGCAAAAATACTTGTGATATTCACTTAATTTGATATTCATTCGTTAATTGTTATTTGTAGTTTGATAACTTCTGATATATTGTGATTGATACTCTATATAATAATGCTGTGGAACTTGTGTTATTTTTCAAACAAATTCATTTTAATAATTTGTTAATTTAGAATTTTCATCAAGTCATAATCAAGACTTGAAATTCTCACTACACCATACTTCAAACACAGAGTAATCGATGAATTGATAAACTGAAAATTTAAGTCAAGCAAATGAGTTAATATTTACCTTAAATATTTTTTCAATATACAACAAATGTTCAGATGACTATTTGTGCCATGCTGTTACAAGATTTCAGTTACAATTCTAAAATTGAATTAGTATGTAAATATATGTTATCCTGTCAATATCCACAAAGCGAGTGTAGTCTACTGTACTCAAAGTCATGCCAGTAGATAGCGGTACATATACTTACTGCTTACATCTAGTGCTTACTTGTGTGAACTATTAATCAATAACAAAATGGTTCATATATTTCTATATATGACTTCACAAATTATGTGGTGTCTGAAGATCTGAATGAAGTGAATAAACGATGTATTAAATTATTTTTATGAAATATTCAAGTCACAGATCATTCTCTTTTTTAAAATATTGCTTTCAGGTCCATTTTGGTAATTCAAATATGACGGCAATCAGGCCTCGAATGGCGAATGATTACAAACATTTTAAATACGTCTCGGTCAAATAAACCCCTAATATTTTACATATGATTAATTTTGACATTGGAGAACATATAATTGTGTCCATTCTCTAATATAAGCACTGGTAGAAAGTACAGAATAGAGCTTGATAAATATATATTCAAAATTACTAATTACCCCGGTAAATATAACATTTTACGTAAACCTCACATGACTGATGGTGAACTTAAACTTGCAAATCTCCTGTGTCATTCCAATTTTGATATGTGTAAATATATACACGAACGGTATATATATAGATATAGATATAGAATGATTCACAAATTTGCATACAGTTATGGAATATTATAACACCCCGAAAACTGTTCTCTCCACATAAAGGATGTGATTTGTGCAATTACATTGCTGAATTGTGTGGTTCACTATGATTGGATGGTCAACATTGGAAAGGGACAATAAATAGGAAATGTGTCATCCCATCGAATGGACTGTAACCTTTATCAGTTTGAAGTTGAAAATGAAGCTTGAAGTTTTCTTTTCCTGTTTGCTGAATTATTTGATGAAGATAGTCTTTATATGGTTGTTATTCTTTATCACATTGTGTACAATGCTGTAATTATACCAGAAGTATATCTTCTCATATAAAGATTTATTAACATCAAATGATTCCTGAACAAAAGGAGTCAAGTTTTTTGTTTTGAAGTACCATACATGCTTGAGTACAGTTTCAATAGGATACATTCCTAATCCGGGCCTTGATTAGCAGCTCTGGTTTTGGTTTTCAGTAGTTCTTTATGTGTGTTTCATCATATTAAGTTGAAATATGCTAAACTAACGATGGAACTAGCCTAAATTTAGTGCATATTAGAAGTTGGCATCAATAAGGTCACAGAGTCCTGGCTGTATTATAACTGATGATGGCTTCCCGAAAGAAAGAAGACATATTTTATTTTCATCCATCCAAGATAGATCAATAAACTTCCAATTTCAATCAGGACCTTACAGAAATATGCATGTGTTCAATCATATCAGAACAGCTGCAAACATTTCAAATAATTTGCAATTAATTCCTAAACCAATATCAGTAAATTTATCGACTTTAAACTTAGAAGATTACTGATTTTGCATTAAACAATAATGTTCGTTTACAGTACTTCCAGTACTTTGATTAAATTTTTGACCTTTATTTGACGTCATGCTTAGACCTTGACTTTGACATATTTTCTGATAACATGTTAGAGAAAAGTTAGCCCCGACCATGAACTACAAGATGAAGTGATTTTTCAAGGAAAAAATCAAACGAAGAAAGATCCTGATTCGAAAGAATTTTCAAAATTTTACTTTTTTTGATTATTTGACCTTGAATGAAGGTCAAGGTCAATGAAAAGTAAAAAGTTGTGTAGCCACTCTTATATGCTATTATTGTGCCAAAAATCAAGTATGTAGGTGTATTGATGACGGAGGAGAAGCATTTTAAGTGCATTTTTGCCAGATTTTTTAATTTTGGCGGAAAAAACTTTGAAATTTTCAAAGTGCAATATCTCCATCATTTTTCATCCGATCACTAAATTTTTTTCAAATTCCAACTCAGTGGTCCATGCTCTTTCAAATGTGATGATACACTTAACTCCATAGCGAGGTCATGACCTTGACACTGTTTCTGATAACATGGCTGGAAAAAAGTTAGCCGCGACACCGATCCACATGACACACTGAGCGTGCACGAAATAGAACGATCGTGTATGAAGTTAAAGTCGTTCAAAAAAAATCTGTGTTTTGACCTGTGACTTTGACCTTTGAACTTATGATCTCCAAAATGTCACACTAAACACCAGCTCGGTTGTTGGGTATCATGTACTGTAATACGAACGTTTTATCTGTTTGCGTTTTCGCTGGAAAGTGTTCACAGCAACTGATAAGAATAATAAGAAGAAAAAACATAACAATAACAATAGGGATTTCCATCCGAAATGAAAATCCATCCGAAATGGAAATCCCTAATTATAATTTCGGCTCCGAAAAAAATAAGGTAGGTAGAAAGGAAAAACCTCTTTATTTATTTTATTCTCTTATTTTATTCCTTTCCCGACCAAAATATTTATTTTTTATTTGAAGGTAATCAATATCTATATCTATGACATAATAATGACTAAGTAGATAGCATCAACATGCACACCTCTTTGTTTATTCATAACTGTTACATTAAATTCCATCTGAAAAACACTTTTACATTAAATTCCATCTGAAAAACACTTTTAAATAAAATTCAAAGTTCAGACTACTACTTTAGCATACAAATATGTGAGCAAATCAATTCATTGACAGTTGTATCAAATGTGTTTTACTAGTAATTTAGTGGTGTTCAAAAAATGTATGACTGGCAGCTCAATTCCATACAGTTTTGCCTAAGATACCATGGACACGTGGTAAAGATACCCCTCACCACCAAACCTCAGGGTAGTAATTTATAACAGGTGATGTGGGATCTTCAAATATCTTATGTACCACAAACAAGCAAGTGTCCAAATATCTGGACCAGAAGATGTGACTTTGACTGGCAATTATTTACAGATCATCTGTGATTTAGGATTCACAACTCAAAATATAAAAAAAATGTTTTAGGGTCGGCAGAAAAAAAAAAGGGTAGGTCGGGAGAGGGGAAACACAATTCAAATTGTAGTTGGCTTAACAATGATTGCATGACCTCAAAGAATTGTGTTGCTTTATTGTATCAGTTTGATATCAAGTTCCTGAGCCTTTGATGATAAAATATTAACACACAAAAATACAACTTCAGCAGAATATTATTAAGAATGTTTATAGAAGAAATTCACAAATTACATGTACATGTGGTGTCATACTCATAGTACATTTACTAATGCATAAAATATACGCATAACATTCTTGTTGTGTGTTTACATGTATTGTTTGCTTTCTGATGAAAAAAAAGTTACATTTTATATCAAAAAATATTTCTGATACAGGATCATGAGTATTTTCCATTAATCATATCTATACAAATCGTATTTGGCGTAGAAGATAATTGCCCGAATTTGTGCTTGTCAATCCGTCGTCCGTTTTTGTTATGATCTATTTATAAAACTGCTCGAACCTGGTAGAGAGCTCCCAATGGAGTGAAATCTCCAGCGTAGACCACAAGAAACGTGTTTTATAAACCTACAGTTAAATACAATATTTATAATTTATCCAGAAAATGAGCAAAAAGGCACTTAACCTCTACATCAATTTCACGGGTTTCAGTTTTTGAAAAATTGTCGAATGTCGACTTAAATTTCGATAGTTTATATAGATCTATTTTACCATCCATACATGTTGCAAGCTTTGTGTTTACGTCCCATGCGTTTCCTCCTTTTTCTGATCTGTGTCTACCAACGGTTGGAATATGGTTGACTACCTCGCATTATGAATAACAATATATCACATATAAAATGCGCAAGGCCGAACTTACGTACCACTATACAATCTGACAGATGGAGTACATAATTGTTGGTTGCCGCAAAGTGCAAATGCTTTTAGAGCATCGGCCAAAGTCCCCAACTCGGCGTCGGCCCGTGGGCCATGAAGAGTCCTCTTGTTCTACATTGCCATAAATTGGACCTCTTCCTGACTTCCTGAGACTGTAACTAACGTTATATGGTCGTCACACATACTGACATACAAATGTAGGCACATGATGCGATACATCAGCGCTGTCCTTGTTTTCAAGGGACCATCTTTATGTTCTCACTTCATTGAAAGCATAATCCTTACATAGTGTTTTAGTTTTACAAAACTGACCCCTTTAACTTCTTGACCGCATCCTGTTGTAGGCCTAAACATTGGCCGCCATGGCAGCCATCTTGAAAAAAACACATTTTAAACTTCTCCAGTTCCACTGGTGCCATTGAGCTGGAAATTGGCGAGGATGTTAAGGAAGGAGGGCCAAAAAAGTGTTGTTATTTTTCGGCCTCTTAAAATCATTGACATGGCAGCCATGGAGGCCATTTTGTAACATGATTGTGCAATCATGGTTTTCCTGAAAAATGCCTATTTCAAACTTCTTCTCAAATTCCAGCAGTGGGATTCAGCTCTAACTTACCAGAGATTGTCCTGAGATGGTCCAGACCATGTGTTGTTATTTATTGGGTCGGTCAGAGATCTAAGATGGCCACCATGGCCAACAGTGCCACTATATACTTGCTACAGAGAATACATACTACAATAATATAAGGGTCTTTGATTTAGAGTCAGATGATCGTTAAGGCCCTCTTGTTTAGAGCCCTACCTGACAGTGTCTTGGTCTATTCTGTCCCAAGGGAGCTGTTCTAGTGTGTGCGTCAACATGTGTCGCTGTGGAATTATCTTACCCGGACCCGGGATGGAGGTCTTTAGGGAGTAGCAGGTTGGTTGGTTTGGTTGTATTTGTAAAAACGTCCTATCAACAGCTAAGGTCATTTAAGGATGGCCTTCATTGCATCTGATATGCATGCGTTCGGTCAGGCAAGTCTGGTGTTGGCTCTCCATATCTGAAGTGCTGAAATTTTCATTCAAAAAGGAACTAAGCTGTTAATAGGACGTTAAACAAACAAAACCAAACAAAACCCAATATTCAAAAGGAAAATGATGTGCAACTTTGCTTATTTTTTCGTATCCTAATGTATATGTGTATTTAAGGATTGAATAATGTTATGTTGAGGTGTATGGGGGTATAAACCTCAATAGGTCTTGAGACAAATTTTATGAACTGCGAATTTTGTACAATATTTTGTCTTTGACAAATAGGGACTCGTGCAAGTCTACCACGGAAATGTACGTCATCACTCTTCGTCTACATATGGTTAATACTTTCAGGATTTCTTTCGTGAACAAACTTAATAGCAATTAAAACAAAAATTAGTTTTAAAGGAATTCATTTCATATAAATATGATCACTTTTGAAAAGGAATTAAAAAAAATATAGTCCAAGCTCGACAAATGTATTCCTACGCCTGACTTGATATAGTTCATTGAAAAATAACTCGAGTTAACTGTGGTAGGTTCATTGAGTCTGAATTGAGTGGAAATATAAATATTAAATCAATAAATCAGGCTAAGGGCATTCAATGAACATCCCATAACATTATATTTGTGTGTATGCATATTAGGTATCCAGTTCTAAACTACAGTGGAACTTCGTTAATTCGAACTCGGATAACTCGAATACCCCGCTTAACTCGAAGTACCTCGCCGGTCCCGGCCGAATTCTCTCTTTATCTTAGTAAAAAAAAACTCGGAAAATTCGAATTCGGATCACTCGAAAAACTCGGATAATACGAAGTAAAAATTTGGTCCCAACAATAAAAATCCTACTTGAAATGTTCGAATAACTCGAAGTATAATTTTCGTCGATCGGTGGCAAACGCCGACATTTTTTAAGAGCTAAATTCCGTTTGTAATACTGAACATATCGGCACTACTAACCTACATGCTATTATAAGTGTTTCATTAAATTCATAAAAGAAATTGTCGGTTGAATCTTATAACAACAAGTCTTGGTGATAAAAAGTACTGCTTTACTTACATCAGGTAATTTCCCAAGGCGGTCGCCGATATCAGTACACACGATAGTCAACAACTCATCTACCCGTTCGCTCAAGCGGAACTAATCTCTGACACACTGGTAGATCTACCCGGCTGATGTTATTACAGGTGTAGAAATGACACAGTCACCGGCGCCTATTAAATCTTTAAACTGCTGAAACAATAGCGTAATTACTGCCGAGGTGTTCAGAGTACAACTGTAACGGTCAGTGCTGTCTATTAAATCGGATAAAACGCCAACTCAGTTACAGTAACATTTTATACGCACATGCGCAGCCCAACTTCCGGTGCTAATACACATGGAAATGGCGTGGTTATCAATAAAAAGTAAGTAGGCCGATCAAACAGTATTTTATATATGTCCAATAAAAGGTAATGGTTCTGTTACGTTTTGTATGCAATCTGTGTTAAACTTAAACGGTTATTTGTTTTGACATTAATAACTTGTTATTTTGTCGAATTCCGTTTTATCGTTTACCTTTTGCAAACATGACATTGAAACTTTATCGTGACTGTATATCGGCAAAACTACACCAGATTACAAGTGACATAATGAAACATTACATATATATTTACATGTATTGACCAGTCTTCACACTAAACTGATGAGCGACAGAGCGAAGTTATAATGATTATATAATGTTGACAAATATTGACCAAACTTTTCACCAAAAACGATAACTCGCTTAATTCGAACACTCGGATAACTCGAAGTTTTTTCGTGGTCCCGTCGACTTCGAGTTAACGAAGTTCCACTGTATATGAAATAAATAATATATTAGGGACAGCGAGCAGCCCATAACGATGTAGGTATATATTTCTTCAATTTTGACTGTGATATATTTTTGTTTATACAATATCAGATATCAAGATAATGATGGACAGTGAGCATCCCTTATCAATGCATTTACTTTTTCATCATATGAAAATAATCATGATATCTAGATCTATATGAAATGCTATGTTTAAGGGACAGTGAGCATCCCGTAACATTTATTAGGTTGTTTCATTTGTTTGTTTTTATTTTTTTTGGGGGGGGGGGGGATATACTGTATTACATATCTAGACTATATAAAATAAATATGTGAAGGGGCAGTAAACTTCCCTTCCAATATTTGCAACGAGTTTCGAGTGTTATTATTTACGTGTCAACAGTTACAGTGGCGCACAGTGTGCACTGTAAACTAGCCAAGACTACGTTTGTCGTCATACCCGAATTCATTATACGGGGTCAAGGGAAATCCGTTACCTGGCGATATATTACAATACATGGCATGCATTACATAATATTTTATTATCACTTTCATGGAATTCTTACCTTTGAACACACATAAAGGTTTTTCTTTAGCACGATCTCTCAGGACGCCTACGTTCAGCTGTTCTCTTGGCCTACCACATAACCGAATCCAACGCAGACATTTTTCCAGTGATCTTGCAGGTTTGGGAAATGTTATGAATGAAACCCTCCCGCTAATCTCTCAGGAAGACGACTGTCAGTGTTACTTGTTCCCCAACAACAACGTTTTACCATTTTGAATAGATCTATCCCGTCTGTGTCAAATAATCACCCTGTCACCACGCTTTCAAAGTTGTCGGAGCAACAACATGGGCGGTTAAAGTCACGTGCAAAGGGGGCGCTACCAAATTTGGTCAGAAACATCCTTGGGGAATGGGAACACATTTTGCATGGGGAACCAGCCAACCAAATTGTTTTCCCATAGACTTCAGTGTTAACGTTTTGGAGTATATCATTAAAATTCTTGAATTTAATATGGCAGTTATGATTCATAACAAAAGTTTAGGGTCTCATATAACACGTAAAACAAAAAGAAGTAGGGTACTTGAACTCAAATTTTTTCCAGGGTAGGCATATTGAAAATGGGTGAATTTCGCAGTAAAAACTCTCAGAAATTTGAAATGTTTACCTGTAAATTATTATTACCTGAACTTTTGGGGAAAAAAATCAATCGGACTTACAAAATTTATATCAACATTTCTAATAGATAGTTCACTATCAGGCTACATATTTATTTTGTTACTTCATAACATACTGGCCTATCTGTGGCTACCAGACATTTTATCCCTGGCTCAACTTTCTACACAGGGGATGTTTCAAAAGCCTATTTTTAGCTCACCTGGACCGAAGGTCCGGTGAGCTTATGTCATGGCGCAGCGTCCGTCGTCCGTCAACATTTGCTTCAAATCGCTAGTCAAAATGTTCTTATTAGATTTTGACCAAATTTGGCCAGAAACATCCTTGGCAGAAGGGAAACAGATTTTGCATAAATGGTGACTGACCCCCGAGGGGCCAAAAGGGCGGGGGCCCAATAGGGGAAGTAGAGGTAATTCCTTTAAATCTCTACTAGTCATAAAGTTATGAATGGATTTGAACCCAATTTGGTCAGAAACATCTTTGGGGGAAGGGGAATAGGTTTTGCATAAATGGTGACTCTGACCCCGAAGGGGCCAAAGGGGCGGGGCCCAATAGGGGAAATATAGGTAATTCCTTTGAATCGCTATTAGTCATAAAGTTATGAATGGATTTGAACCCAATTTGGTCAGAAACATCCCTGAGCGAAGGGGAACAGATTTTACATAAATGGTGGCTCTGACCCCGGAGAGGTCAAAGGGACGGGGCCAATAGGGAAAATAGAGGTTATTCCTTTAAATCGCTACTCGTCATAAACTTATGAATGGATTTGAACCCAATTTGGTCAGAAACATCCTTGGGGGAAGGGGAACAGTTTTACATAAATGGTGGCTCTGAACCCGGAGGGGCCAATGGGGCGGGGCCCAATAGGAAAAATAGATGTAATTCCTTTAAATCTCTACTAGTCATAAAATGATGAATGCATGTTCTAAAAACAATTCTGTCTGGACTTTAACCATATATAGCATTGTAAGGGATTTACAAATAAAACAAATTGTATATTAACATCATTTTGACATTTGGTCTAATCCAACCAATTTCATTTCCCGGTAATCATTTTTGCTATTCATCTAGCTAGAAACTAATTTTAAGATTTTTTAGAGTGTAGTGTACTGTACATTTACAACACGAAACATCTCAGACACAAACAAACCACACACGAACGCATCGTGATTTTACTACACAAAAATGTATCCCATATTTCACAACACTTATCTGGAATACAGTAAGTACAAGATGTTAAGTCCAGCTTCAGTACATGTACCGTGCGACAACGCAGGTTCCATCAGGTAAAAGACACAATGGTATCGTGCATTTGTCCACTAATCCCCAACACTCCTCCACACTGTGCGCGCGGCGTTGGTAAACAGGTGACCACTCGGGGTTTGTTTCAACCGTGATGCAACATTGAGCGAGTGAAAGGAATTAGACCTCACCGCCGTGGCGTGGATAGGGAGACATAGCAACTGACTTGTACTGTATGTAAAATAAGGATATATTCTCGTTGAATTTTTCGCTTAGCCAGCTTCCGAACTGTTAGCGGTGTGGATACTTTCGCGCTGTCAATCATGCTGAAAAAATATTTATGCGCTGCGATCTTTATAACGAGTTTTTGAAATCAATTTTGTATATAACGAAATATAAACTGTAGTTCATAGAATGTGCATTTGTTTCAAATTAGTAGATGAATCTCAAAACACCTGACCGACCATGACAATACAACACGCAGAAACATGCATCTTGGATTTGGTTGTATTAAGTATGTTTGGTGTTAATATTCGCGCTTCAGAATTTCCACGTGCCAATTTATCACGTGTACGGATATTTTCGCGGAGGTTTAACGATCCCGAAAAAAGCGAACATTTCCACACCGCGAACATATCCACTTTAACTGTACCTGCTTCGGAGTGTTATAAAATGTCTTCATTGATTTGAAGACTGACTCTTTTGTCACGGTTGTCAGGTTAAACATGACCATAAGCAACATGATATGTTCAACGTGCCCTTTCCTGTCTTGTCATTCTGTGAGTTTTAGCGCACCTGGGCCAGATGACCAAAGTCAGCTTATGCCATACCGTGGCATCCATCGTCTGCTGTCCGTTCGTTCGTCTGTCAACAATTTAACAAAACCGACATCCTCATAATCACTGATTGCAATGTAACCTAAATTGACTTGTAACATCTCTAGGTGGTGGAGATTCAAAAGGCGAGAAATGTTGGGATGCCCCCAGAGAGCTGAAGGGCGGGGCTAAAATAGAAAAATTGGGTTAGATTGCTGTAAACGATCATGGGTCTTTTCCTTAGTCGTATTTTTGAAACTGTTGATTTTCCCACTCCATTGTTTTTTAGCATTGCATCCATCAATAGATCAATACAATTCTGTCAGAAAAATAGGGCCTCAAGTCTTCCCTTCCCTAAGGAACGTAGTTTCTTTGACATTCTTTGAAGCCATTGAGATCCCCACCCCATAACCATATATAGCATTGCTGGGCATCAAGAGATAAACACAGTCGTCATGTAAAAATAAAAAATAAAATAAAAAAGTTTCTTCACCGCAAGGGACTGTTTTTTATATATATTTATTCAAACAAAGAAGGAATTTTTAAAGTTCTTATGTCTAATTGAATATCAAACGTGTCCGGTTAATGATTTACACACATGACAACAGGGTTTCAACATATGTTCCTGTCTGTCCCTGGTTGTGTCCATTCATATTTAAATGTGATCAGGAAAACAATGAATGGCAATCTATGATTTTTATTTTCAAATCGCCCTGCGTCCGTGGTCCGTCATCCGTCCGTCCCTCCGTCCCTCCGTCCCTCCGTCCGTCCGTAAACAATTCTTGTTATCGCTATTTCTCAGAAAGTGCTGAAGGGATCTTTCCAAATTTCATATGTATGTTCCCATTGGTGCCTAGTTATGCATATTGCATTTTGAGACCAATCTGAAAACAACATGGCCGACAGGCAGCCATCTTGGATTTTGACAATTGACGATTGTTATCGCTATTTCTGAAAAAGTACTGTAGGGATCCATCTCAAATTTCATATGTAGGTTCCCCATGGTGCCTTGTTATGCATATTGCATTTTAAGACCAATTGGAAAACAACATGGCCGACAGGCAGCCATCTTGGATTTTGACAATTGAAGTTTGTTATCATTATTTCTCAGAAAGTACTGAAGGGATCTTTCTCAAATTACATTTGTAGGTTGGCCTTGGTCCAAAGTTAAGCATATTCTATTTTTGGACCAGTTAGAAAACAACATGGCCGACAGGCAGCCATCTTGGATTTTGATTATTGAAGTTTGTTATCGCTATTTCGCATAAAGTACTGAAGGGATCTTTCTCAAATTTCATATGTAGGTTCCCCTTGGTCCCTCGTATTGCATTTTGGGACCAGTTTGCCCTGAACACAACCTGGCAAACAAACATCCATTATCGCTAAATCTCAAATTTCTTACATAGCTATGATTCCCTTGTTTGAAAAGGTTTGGTTTGGTTTGGTTTATTTTGTTTAACGTCCTATTAACAGCTAAGGTCATTTAAGGACGGCCTCCCGTGCGTGCGACATGCATGCGTGTGGTGAGTGCGTATGTGTGCTTTTGGAGGCTGCGGTATGTTCGTGTTAAGTCTCCTTGTGATAGGCCGGAACTTTTGCCGATTTATAGTGCTACCTCACTGAAGCATACTGCCGAAGACACCCAGCAGCACACCCCACCCGGTCACATTATACTGACAACGGGCGAACCAGTCGTCCCACTCCAAATATGCTGAGCGCTAAGCAGGAGTAGCAACTACCATTTTTGAAGACTCTGGTATGGCTCGGCTAGGGGACAGAACCAAAAGCCTTCCTCGCAGCGGCGAACGCTCAACTAAAGGCTAAAAGTGAGGCATTGTCAAGGGAGACATTAGGAAGAATAAAGTTGTTCAGAAAGAAGAGAAAAGATAAGATCCCAAATTTAGTCGCCTCTTACGATCATGCAATGGGGGCAGCAGGTACAATTCTTACGCCCTACCTGCAGGGCAGGTTTGAAAAGTAGTGGAGGGATGTTTCTCAATTTACACAGATTAGTAAAATGAAGGGAAAAGTAGAGAGAAGATCAATCTGACATAGAACCTCTAAAGATCATTCAATGATGGGCGCCAAGATCCCTCTGGGATCTCTTGTTACAGTTGAAATTGGTTGCTATCGAAGAAACTGTGCTTGGATCTTTCCTATACTTCATATATAGATTATTCGTAATAATCGTGCCTATTACCTTGTAAAGAAATAATGCTTTGACACATACGACATATATTTGTGAATACTGTTTGCCTTTTTGTTTACAGAATGTCAGCAATCAAAGCAGCCACTTTATTTGGTAGGTATTATCACTATCAGTCACATGTATTAATCGTAAAATGATGGAGGAATAGTTATTTGTAAAGGACAGTACGAACACTAGTTGGCCGTTAGGGCTTAGGACAATTTACGGCTGTATGATGCAGTTTTGTAATCTTCATTCGACATTTTCATTATTTGCACATTAATATGCTAGTCATTTGTGTCTTCTACAATCAGATTATATTATTATCACATGTCAAAGGGGAAAACTCGACACTTAATATGTTGAATAAATCTGATACGATACGAGATATCACTGATTTTTTTTTTTTTTTTTTAACAGGAAATGCAGTATGGGAATGCATTCAGTCTTTCAACAGATTTCGTAAGTATGATAATGGTGTTTTTGTATAAGCAATACTATGACCTTGAACAATTATGGCCACTAACAGGATATTAACATAAAAGTTATTGCTCTGTTGAAGACTTATAAAACAAATTTAAAATTAGAAGCAGTAAATTTGTTGATAAAAGTTTGGCCTATAATGCACCTTTCCACAATCATTTGCGAACTGGACTCGATGTTTAGTTATTGTTGTACTATATACATGTATATCTCATTATTTTATCATCCACATGTACACATTACTCCATACATAAATACAAACTATGCTAGAAAATATATCAATGTTGTACACATCACTTATACACACATACAATATTTGTTAGGAAATATGTTAATGTTATAAACATCACTCCATACAATATTTGCTAGAAAATATAAATTGCAGATAACCTTTTAAATATTGAATTATTACACATACACAACAATCTAACACATTAAATATGCTAGAAAACATTTAAATCATTAGTGCACAACCCTGTATATACATGTATACTATATATATAATATCAATGGCAGAATAACCTTCCTATGTATATTTCACAGTCACACACACACACACAAACACACACACACACCCTCACACACACACACACACCCTCACACTCACACATACACCATCACACACACACACACAATCTAACATACTAGATATGATAGAAAACATCCAATATTTTAGTTTCAACATTACTTTGGAAAAGATACTAGCCACATACAAAAAAGGAGAGAAAACATAACAAAATCAAAGAAGAAAATGAAGTTTTTTAGTCATTTTAATCATTTATCTCAAAGTGTTTAATAAATACATTGTATTGACTGAAAGGTAGAGAAATAAAGACACGAATAGAGAAAGTGAATATAGTTTAAGAACATTTAGATCGGTTAGGATGAGTTTTTTTCGCAACAAGAATTAAATCGGCTTTGAGAAAGAGCTACAGATCAAATTAGAATCAGTGTCACTATACTTGCAACCGAGTACGTATACTACAATAGTACAAGGTCTTTTGAGTCAGTTGACTGTTAAGGCCCGCGACACTCTTGTTTTATTTTAGAGAATTTGATCCATAAATGAATCTAGACCATCTAGTAATGTTTGTACTTCACAGTCCCATCATAGGTGCGTTATAGTTTTTGGTTCAGAATTACGTAGTAGACAAGGAAGGGAGACAATGTATATCGATGTAAGTTTTAAGTATATCCTACTATTTCCCCTTGATCTGATATAATTTTCTAATCAAAGTCTGGAGCATTAGTTGGCAAAGGGTATCAAACATTGTATAAATGGAGGGTGTGGCTACCCTGGGGCTAGAAGGGTCGGGACCAATAGGGGAAATTGAGGTAAATCCATTAAATCCCTACTAGTTTTGAACAACTGAATTTATTTTGGTGAAATTTGGTCTGGAGCATCACAAGTTAAAGAACATTTTATGTTGTATAAGTGGAGGATGTGACACTGTTGGAATGGGACAAAGGGGGACCCAATAGGGAAATACAGCAAAATCGTTCAAGTTAAAGTTTGGTTTGGTTTGGTTTGGTTTGATTTTTTTAACGTCCTACTAACAGCTAAGGTCAAAAGTGAGTATCATCTGCGTATTGTGATAATAAAACCGGACGTCAGTTTTAATCTCAATACCTTATATATTTCCATTATTTCTTTATTTTGTAGCCGAAACTTCTACACTGAGAATAAATAGAATGTGAACAAAGCTTTTTAAGAATGTGATAAATTACTACATGTCCTGATTGATCGTAGCAAAATTTTGCGATAGAAACAAACAGAGGTTGTGACTTATCCGTGGCCGAAAGGGGAAAATATAGCAAAAACTTGACAACCCCTCTTTTTCTTAAAAAGGGTGACTGAATTGATTTGTAATATACGTTACATAAGAGTATTTTTCCATGATTAATGGAATATCAAGGAGAGCGACGAAGGCCCTTCGGGCCTCTTATTGAAAATAACTATAGGTATATACATATGGAGTTTGATTTTCCTCATTCAATCATTTCTGTTTTAAGGATTTACCAGTCATACTCGGTAATTGATTTCGCATTGCTTGTTTCAGTTATGACGCGATATCCTGAAGTAATAGCAGTAATAGGTAAGAAAACTATGTATAAAATAACCAATTAAGGTACAAATACACGGGACTTGTATTATGAAAAGGTTTATGTAGAAAAATATTAAATGTGCATGTTTACCTGTTGATAATGAAATTGTGTTCTATAAAAGTTCGTAATATAAATGACTTGCATACTTTAAAGGAAACTGTGTCAAAAACGATAAGTAAACTGATTATGTTTTCCTTATTTTGAATAATGAATTATCATGGTATTTGTAAGGTACCTGTGACAAAGTGATGTATTACCAAGGTATGTTGTAAAGGCTGACATGGACAGAGTTTGGTTTGGTTTATTTTGTTTAACGTCCTATTAACAGCTAAGGTAACCCGTGCGTGCGACATGCATGCGTATGTGTGTTTTGGGAGGCTATGGTATGTTTGTGTTAAGTCTCCTTGTGATAGGCCGAAACTTTTGCCGATTTATAGTGCTACCTCACTGAAGCATACTGCCGAAGACCCCCAGCAGGACACCCAACCCGATCACATTATACTAACAACGGGCGAACCAGTCGTCCCACTCCTAATATGCTGAGCGCTAAGCAGGAGTAGCAACTACCATTTTTAATCACTCTGGTATGTCTCGCCTTGGGGACAGAACCCAAAGCCTTCCTCACAGGGGCGAACGTTCAACTGAAGACCAAAAGTGGGGCATTGTCAAAGGAGACATTAGGAAGAAGAAAGTTGTTCAGAAAGAAGAGAAAAGATAAAATCCAATATTTAGTCGCCTTTTACGATCATGTAATGGGGGCATCAGGTACAATTCTTACGCCCTACCTGCAGGGCATACATGGAAAGAGTAGAATTATTGTGATCAGTTCTGTCCTTTATACGTTTACCTCCTTTTTATGACGCTTACAACATATCAATCAGCCCTCGTAAGTGCGTTCGAGTGTTCGGTTTTTGTTCAAAGAAACACTTTCGTCTAAGATGCAAGGGTAAATTACCGCTATTGGTTAACTTCTCTGTTTTGTATATGTTATACTGGTAAAACTATCACAAAGCCGGAATGAGCTTATTACAAGCCTTTTGAATAGTATTACATGCATTTTATAATATTTCCGTTGATCTCTAAATGTACAAGTGTAATGTTAGGAAATAAAACGGCCGATAGGCACAGAAAATTCTGCAGGAAAGTTCTAACAGTCGGAACAAGTAGCGAGGCACTTTAACGAACGTTATTGCAGACGACTTTGGATAGTAGGTCAAAGATCTGATTTATGTTAAAGGGATATCTTACACAAGATAGAACTTCAACGATATTTTTTTGATCGGCATATACATGTACTTGCGTTCTTAAATCTATGACCAAGTGCTTCAGTTCCGGATATGCTGATGTATATGCTGTCTATTTTGATATCGGCCGTGGACGTTCCTACTGAAAAGCTTTTGTCTTAACTGACCACAGGAAAGGTGTTTTACTGTTGACAATAGTGTTAAGAGCCTTAAAAGGGGTTTTCTTATGAAGAACAGTCAGAAGTTTCCAGCTCGTACGGAATACCCTTTAAAAAGTTTCCAGCTTGTACGGAATACCCTTTAAATCTTAAAGAGTGTTATCAATGTTCCTAAGGTAATAGGGTGGATGTGCGTGCTTCGATATGTAAACCAGCAGTATGCATAGATGTTTTCACTTTTTTATTTGCTTAAGATCAAATATTGTTTCGGAAAAATAAGAGTACGTATTTCAGATTTAAGAATATTTGCAAGTTGGTCTCGCAAGGTCCAGTATCTAATGAGTGCCTAAGATGAAATTTCCCTTGCCTAAATTACCTTGACATTCTTCAAAATCATACGAATCACATTTGTCAAATTCATATGTTAATACTAATAATCTGAAGAATCTATCTTCATTTTTAAGAATAGTTTGTCTACCTCTATCGATTTCTATTTCAGGTTCTATTGCAGTCATTTTGATCGTCAGCAAAGGTAAGACCTCAGTTTTCACAGCTGAAACCGTTACAGTTAACTTGGCTTTAACATGAAATATAAAACAACAATGTTACCACAACAACGATCTGCTCGGACTCTTGAACGTGTTTGAAAAATTGAAATGTTAAGGACACCAATAATATATAGTTTTTCCCATCCATATAATTTTATATTTTGGATTCAAGGCCATGTCGGAATTCCTAGAAATGAGAATGCTGATCAGGCTTGCTAAAGCAGCAGCTAACCTTCAGCAAAACAGTAGACTGCCATATTCTTATTGTAAGCCATTGATGTCGAAGCTGAATGAAATTGACAAGACCATTGGTCACAAAGGGTAAATTGCAGGATATTCGACATAAAATTGGCAAGTTTGGTAGAAGTAGAACGAGTCGTTGTTTTCTCCTACTTGCCAACACATATCACTCATAGCTATATTTTTCGAAGGGAAGATCCTCTCATTTGTCAGGCCTTCAATCACCCTTTTTACTGTCAAACATGTGTCACCTGAGACTGTCTAAGCGCCTTTTGTCAACAGTCATGAGTCCCTAAACAATTTACATTTTCGATTGATCAGAAACCTCTGAACCAATTTCAATGAGATTTTGCAGAAACCCCCCAAGGTTAACAAAAATTGTGAATGACATGGTCCCAAGCCCCCAGCGGATGAAGGGACAGGAAAAAAGGGGGCCGATTTCACTGAAATTTCAAGTCTTCTCCACAAGACACAAATAAAGATGAATCAAACACTCCTCATCAACTGAAGTGTCTTTAGATGTTTTACATTAATTTCCTGCCCCTTGAGTCCCATGTTTGTCCTTGTGTGTGGGGGGGGGGGGGGGGGGGGGAGGGGGGGGTAGAAATTACTAAAGTTTATGTAAATACATTTTTAGCTCACCTGGCCCGAAGGGCCGGTGAGCTTATGCCAAGGTGCAGCGTCCGTCGTCCGTCAACTTTTTCTTTAAATTGCTACTAGTCCTAAAGTATTAAAGGGATTTTCACAAAATTTGGTCAGAAACATCCTTGGGGGAAGGGGAACAGAGTTAGTATACATTTTTACTCTGAACCCCCAGGGACCTGAGGGGCGGGGCCAAATAGGGGAAATAGGGTTAACTCCTTTAAATCGCTACTAGTCATAAAGTTATGAATGAATTTGAACCAAATTTGGTCAGTAACATCCTTGGCAGAAGGTGAACAGAGTTTGTATAAATTTTTACTCTGAACCCCCAGGGGCCTGAGGGGTGGGGCCAAATAGGGGAAATAGGGTTACTCCTTTAAATCGCTACTAGTCATAAAGTTATGAATGAATTTGAACCAAATTTGGTCAGGAACATCCTTGGCAGAAGGGGAACAGAGTTTGTATAAATTTTTACTCTGTAACCCGCAGGGACCTGAGGGGCGGGGCCAAATAGGGGAAATAGGGTTACTCCTTTAAATCGCTACTAGTCATAAAGTTATGAATGAATTTGAACCAAATTTGGTCAGGAACATCCTTGGCAGAAAGGGAACAGAGTTTGTATAAATTTTTACTCTGAACCCCCAGGGACCTGAGGGGCGGGGCCAAATAGGAGAAATAGGGTTACTCCTTTAAATCGCTACTAGTCATAAAGTTATGAATGAATTTGAACCAAATTTGGTCAGGAACATCCTTGGCAGAAGGTGAACAGAGTTTGTATACATTTTTACTCTGAACCCCCAGGGGCCTGAGGGGCGGGGCCAAATAGGGGAAATAGGGTTACTCCTTTAAATCGCTACTAGTCATAAAGTTATGAATGAATTTGAACCAAATTTGGTCAGGAACATCCTTGGCAGAAGGGGAACAGAGTTTGTATAAATTTTTACTCTGTACCCCCAGGGACCTGAGGGGCGGGGCGAAATAGGGGAAATAGGGTTACTCCTTTAAATCGCTACTAGTCATAAAGTTATGAATGAATTTGAACCAAATTTGGTCAGGAACATCCTTGGCAGAAGGTGAACAGAGTTTGTATACATTTTTACTCTGAACCCCCAGGGGCCTGAGGGGCGGGGCCAAATAGGGGAAATAGGGTTACTCCTTTAAATCGCTACTAGTCATAAAGTTATGAATGAATTTGAACCAAATTTGGTCAGTACCATCCTTGGCAGAAGGTGAACTAGTTTGTATAAATTTTTACTCTGAACCCCCAGGGGCCTGAGGGGCGGGGCAAATTAGGGGAAATAGGGTTACTCCTTTAAATCGCTACTAGTCATAAAGTTATGAATGAATTTGAACCAAATTTGGTCAGGAACATTCTTGGCAGAAGGGGAACAGAGTTTGTATAAATTTTTACTCTGAACCCCCAGGGGACCTGAGGGGCGGGGCCAAATAGGGGAAATAGGGTTACTCCTTTAAATTGCTACTAGTCATAAAGTTATGAATGAATTTGAACGAAATTTGGTCAGGAACATCCTTGGCAGAAAGGGAACAGAGTTTGTATAAATTTTTACTCTGAACCCCCAGGGACCTGAGGGGCGGGGCCAAATAGGGAGAAATAGGGTTACTCCTTTAAATCGCTACTAGTCATAAAGTTATGAATGAATTTGAACCAAATTTGGTCAGGAACATCCTTGGCAGAAGGTGAACAGAGTTTGTATACATTTTTACTCTGAACCCCCAGGGGCCTGAGGGGCGGGGCCAAATAGGGGAAATAGGGTTACTCCTTTAAATCGCTACTAGTCATAAAGTTATGAATGAATTTGAACCAAATTTGGTCAGTAACATCCTTGGCAGAAGGTGAACATAGTTTGTATAAATTTTTACTCTGAACCCCCAGGGGCCTGAGGGGCGGGGCCAAATAGGGGAAATAGGGTTACTCCTTTAAATCGCTACTAGTCATAAAGTTATGAATAATTTGAACCAAATTTGGTCAGGAACATTCTTGGCAGAAGGGGAACAGAGTTTGTATAAATTTTTACTCTGAACCCCCAGGGACCTGAGGGGCGGGGCCAAATAGGGGAAATAGGGTTACTCCTTTAAATTGCTACTAGTCATAAAGTTATGAATGAATTTGAACGAAATTTGGTCAGGAACATTCTTGGCAGAAGGGGAACATAGTTTGTATAAATTTTCACTCTGAACCCCCAGGGGCCTGAGGGGCGGGGCCAAATAGGGGAAATAGGGTTACTCCTTTAAATCGCTACTAGTCATAAAGTTATGAATGAATTTGAACCAAATTTGGTCAGGAACATCCTTCGCAGAAGGGGAACAGAGTTTGTATAAATTTTTACTCTGAACCCCCAGGGACCTGAGGGGCGGGGCCAAATAGGGGAAATATGGTTACTCCTTTAAATTGCTACTAGTCATAAAGTTATGAATGAATTTGAACGAAATTTGGTCAGGAACATTCTTGGCAGAAGGGGAACATAGTTTGTATAAATTTTTACTTTGAACCCCCAGGGGCCTGAGGGGCGGGGCCAAATAGGGGAAATAGGGTTAATCCTTTAAATCGCTACTAGTCATAAAGTTGTTAATGAATTTGAACCAAATTTGGTCAGGAACATCATTGGGGAAGAGGAACAGAGTTTGTTTAAATCTTTATTCTCAACCCCCAGGGGCCTGAGGGGCGGGGCCAAATAGGGGAAATAGAGTTACTCCTTTAAATCGCTACTAGTCATAAAGTTGTTAATGAATTTGAACCAAATTTGGTCAGGAACATCCTTGAGGGGAGGGGGAACAGAGTTTATATGAATTTTTACTCTGTACCCCTAGGGGCCAAAGGGGCGGGGCCAAGTAGGGGAAATAGAGATTAGTCTTTTAATTGCTACTAGTCATAAAGCTTTAAATGGATTTTAAGCAAATATGGTCAGGAATATTCATTGGAGAAGGGGAACCGAGTTGGTATAAATTTTTACTCTGAACCCCCAGGGGCCTGAGGGGCGGGGCCAAATAGGGGAAATAGGGTTAATCCTTTAAATCGCTACTAGTCATAAAGTTGTTAATGAATTTGAACCAAATTTGGTCAGGAACATCATTGGGGGAAGAGGAACAGAGTTTGTTTAAATCTTTATTCTCAACCCCCAGGGCCCTGAGGGGCGGGGCCAAATAGGGGAAATAGAGTTACTCCTTTAAATCGCTACTAAACCTAAAGTATTGAATAGCTTTTCACCAAATTTGGTCAGGAACATCCTTGAGGGGAGGGGGAACAGAGTTTATACGAATTTTTACTCTGTACCCCTAGGGGCCTAAGGGGCGGGGCCAAATAGGGGAAATAGGGTTACTCCTTTAAATCGCTACTAGTCATAAAGTTATGAATGAATTTGAACCAAATTGGTCAGGAACATTCTTGGCAGAAGGGGAACAGAGTTTGTATAAATTTTTACTCTGAACCCCCAGGGGCCTGAGGGGCGGGGCCAAATAGGGGAAATAGGGTTACTCCTTTAAATCGCTATAGTCATAAAGTTATGAATGAATTTTGAACGAAATTTGGTCAGGAACATCCTTGGCAGAAGGGGGAACAGAGTTTGTATAAATTTTACTCTGAACCCCAGGGGCCTGAGGGGCGGGGCCAAATAGGGGAAATAGGTTACTCCTTTAAATCGCTACTAGTCATAAAGTTATGAATGAATTTGAACCAAATTTGGTCAGGGAACATCCTTGGCAGAAGGGAACAGAGTTTGTATAAATTTTTACTCTGAACCCCCAGGGGCCTGAGGGGCGGGGCCAATAGGGGAAATAGGTTACTCTTTAATCGCTACTAGTCATAAAGTTATGAATGAATTTGAACCAAATTTGGTCAGTAACATCCTTGGCAGAAGGTGAACATAGTTTGTATAAATTTTTACTCTGAACCCCCAGGGACCTGAGGGGCGGGGCCAAATAGGGTTACTCCTTTAAATTGCTACTAGTCATAAAGTTATGAATGAATTTGAACGAAATTTGGTCAGGAACATCCTTGGCAGAAAGGGAACAGAGTTTGTATAAATTTTTACTCTGAACCCCCAGGGACCTGAGGGGCGGGGCCAAATAGGGGAAATAGGGTTACTCCTTTAAATCGCTACTAGTCATAAAGTTATGAATGAATTTGAACCAAATTTGGTCAGGAACATCCTTGGCAGAAGGTGAACAGAGTTTGTATACATTTTTACTCTGAACCCCCAGGGGCCTGAGGGGCGGGGCCAAATAGGGGAAATAGGGTTAATCCTTTAAATCGCTACTAGTCATAAAGTTGTTAATGAATTTGAACCAAATTTGGTCAGGAACATCATTGGGGGAAGAGGAACAGAGTATAAAGTTGTTAATGAATTTGAACCAAATTTGGTCAGGAACATCCTTGGCAGAAGGGGAACAGAGTTTGTATAAATGTTTACTCTGAACCCCCAGGGACCTGAGGGGCGGGGCCAAATAGGGGAAATAGGGTTACTCCTTTAAATTGCTACTAGTCATAAAGTTATGAATGAATTTGAACGAAATTTGGTCAGGAACATTCTTGGCAGAAGGGGAACAGAGTTTGTATAAATTTTCACTTTGAACACCCAGGGGCCTGAGGGGCGGGGCCAAATAGGGGAAATAGGGTTAATCCTTTAAATCGCTACTTGTCCTAAAGTATTGAATAGCTTTTCACCAAATTTGGTCAGGAACATCCTTGAGGGGAGGGGGAACAGAGTTTATATGAATTTTTACTCTGTACCCCTAGGGGCCTAAGGGGCGGGGCCAAGTAGGGGAAATAGAGATTAGTCTTTTAATTGCTACTAGTCATAAAGCTTTAAATGGATTTTAAGCAAATATGGTCAGGAATATTCATTGGAGAAGGGGAACCGAGTTGGTATAAATTTTACTCTGAACCCCCAGGGGCCTGAGGGGCGGGGCCAAATAGGGGAAATAGGGTTAATCCTTTAAATCGCTACTAGTCATAAAGTTGTTAATGAATTTGAACCAAATTTGGTCAGGAACATCATTGGGGGAAGAGGAACAGAGTTTGTTTAAATCTTTATTCTCAACCCCCAGGGGCCTGAGGGGCGGGGCCAAATAGGGGAAATAGAGTTACTCCTTTAAATCGCTACTAGTCCTAAAGTATTGAATAGCTTTTCACCAAATTTGGTCAGGAACATCCTTGAGGGGAGGGGGAACAGAGTTTATATGAATTTTTACTCTGTACCCCTAGGGGCCTAAGGGGCGGGGCCAAGTAGGGGAAATAGAGATTAGTCTTTTAATTGCTACTAGTCATAAAGCTTTAAATGGATTTTAAGCAAATATGGTCAGGAATATTCATTGGAGAAGGGGAACCGAGTTGGTATAAATTTTTACTCTGAATCCCCAGGGGACTGAGGAGTGGGGTCCGAATAGGGGAAATAGGGTTAATCCTTTAAATCGCTATTAATTATTAAGTTACGAATAGATTTTAACTAAATTTGGTCAGGAACATCCAGAGAGGAAGGGGGGAAAGAGTTTGTATAAATATTGAGGGGCCTGAGGGGCGGCGCCAAATAGGGGAAATAGAGATTAGTCTTTAAATTGCTATTTGCCATAAAGTTTTTAAATGGATTTTAACCAAATTTGGTCAAGAACATCCTTGGGAGAAGGGGAACCGAGTTTGGATAAATTTTTACTCTGTACCCTCAGGGGCCTGAGGGGCGGGGCCAAATAGGGAAATAGGGGTTTATCCTTTAAATCGCTATTTTTCATAAAGTTATGAATGGATTTGAACCAAATTTGATCTGGAATATCCTTAGGGGAAGGGGGAAAGAGAGTTTATATAAATATTGACTCTGACCCCCACGGGGCCTGAAGGGAGGGGCCACATAGGGGAAATAGAGATTTGAGTTTTAAATGGATTTGAACCTAATTTCGTCAGAAACATCCATGGTGATGGGAGAACAGATTTTGCATAAATGGTTACTGTGACCCTCAATCCCATAACTATGTATAGTATCGCTGGGCATTAAGGGATAAACACAATTCTTATGTAAAAATAGGCCAAAGGGTTTTCCCCACCCTAAGGGACTTAGTTTCTTTAAACACCATTATGGTGTAAAAATAATCCATATGGTCTTTCAGAGAGTACATTTTTAGCTCACCTGGTCCGAAGGACCAAGGTGAGCTTATGCCATACCGTGGCGTCCGTCGTCTGTCGTCCGTCGTCCGTCGTCCGTCGTCTGTCGTCCGTCCGTCGTCCGTCCGTCCGTCTGTCAACAATTGACTTCTTCATAACCACTGATCAGAATTTGACCAAATTTGGTCAGAAGCATCCTTATGGGTAGGGGACTCAAAATTGTACAAATGATGGGGCTGACCCCTCAGGGGCCTGAGGGGCGGGGCCAAAAGGGGTCAATTTGGCTATATTGATATAAACGACTTCTTCTCTGAAACCGAGCAAAGGATATTGCTCCTATTTGTCTGGAAGCATCACTATGGGGTGGGGATTCAAAATTGTACAAATGATGGGACTGACCCCCTAGGGGCCTGAGGGGCGGGGCCAAAATGGGTCAATATAGCTTTATTGATATTAACAACTTCTTCTCTGAAACTAAGCAATGGATATCACTCATATTTGCCTGGTAGCAACCCCCTAGGGGAGGGATTCAAAATTGTACAAATGACAGGGTTGACCCCTGGGGACCTAAGAGGCGGGGCCAAAAGGGGTTATTTTGGCAGAATTTATATAAATAACTTTTTCTCTGCAACTAAACAATGGATATCTTTAATATGTGACTGGTAGCATTCCCTTTGGTTAAGAATTCAAAATTGTACAAATGATGGGGCCGACCCCCTTGAGGCTTGAGGGCTGGGCCAAAAAGGGTCAATTTGGCTAAATTGATATGAACAACTTCTCTGAAACAGCTCATATTTGACTATTAGCATCCTATTGGGGTAGGGATTCAAAATTGTATAAAGGAAGGAGCTGACCCCCAGGGGACAAAGGGCAGGGTCAAAAGGGGCCAATTGGTCTAAACAAGATCTTCTCTGAAACTAAGCAATGGATATCACTCACATTTGTGTGGTAGCATCCCTATGGGGTCGCGCCAAAAGTCAATTTCATTTTATGGATTAATGCACCATTTGGCATTTTTAGGTCATCTGACCCAAAGGGTCAGGATGACCTATAGTCATCGTGCTTCGTCCGTCGTCGTCCGCCGTCCGCCGTGCGCCGTCCGTAAACTTTTTCTTTCAAAACGCTACTCCTCCTTAACGCTTGGGTGGATTACTTCCAAATTTGGTTTGAAGCATCATTGGGGGAGGGCAATCATATTTTATATAAATGAGGCTGGTCTGACCCCTGGGGCCAGAAGGGCGGGGCCCCAAAAAGGGAACTTAGGTGAATATTGCTATAAAATCCTACTCCTTTACCCTTGGGTGGATTACAACTAAATTTGGTGTGAAACATCATTGGGGGAGGGCGGTCATATTTTATATAAATGAAGTTGGTGTGACCCCTGGGGCCTGAGGGGCGGGGCCCCAAAAGGGAACTTAGGTGAATATTGCTATAAAATCCTACTCCTCCTTTACCCTTTGGTGGATTACAACTAAATTTGGTGTGAAACATCATTGGGGGAGGGCGGTCATATTTTATATAAATGAAGTTGGTGTGACCCCTGGGGCCTGAGGGGCGGGGCCCCAAAAGGGGAACTTTGATGAAATTTTGCTATAAAATCCTACTCCTCCTTAACCCTTTAGTGGATTTCAACCAGATATGTTGTGAAACATCATTTGGGGAGGGCGGTCATATTTTATATAAATGAGGCTGGTGTGACCACTAGGGCCTGAGGGGCGGGGCCCCAAATGGGGAACTTTGATGAAATTTTGCTATAAAATCCTACTCCTCCTTAACCCTTTAGTGGATTTCAACCAGATATGTTGTGAAACATCATTTGGAGAGGGCGGTCATATTTTATATAAATGAGGCTAGTGTGACCCCTGGGGCCTGAGGGGTGGGGCCCCAAATGGGGAACTTTGATGAAATTTTGCTATAAAATCCTACTCCTCCTTAACCCTTTAGTAGATTTCAACCAGATATGTTGTGAAACATCATTGGGGGAGGGTGGTCATATTTTATATAAATGAGGCTGGTGTGGCCCCTGGGGCCAGAGGGGCGGGGCCCCAAAAGTGAACATCCTTTGGGAAGGGTGGTCATATTTTATATAAACGAGGCTAGTGTGACCCCTGGGGCCTGAGGGGCAGGGCCCCAAAAGGGGAACTTTGGTGAATATTTGCTGTTAAATCCTAATCCTCCCTAACCTTTTGGTGGATTACAACCAAATTTGATGTGAAACATAAGGTGACGGCAATCATATTTTTTAATGAGACAGGTTTGACCCCTGGGGAAAAAAAGATGGGGCAAAAGGAGCGCTTAGGTTAAACATTTCTTAAAAATGCAATTCCTCCTTAATGCCTGAATTGATTACAACCATATTTAGTATGAAACATCATTGGGGAAAGGCAATCCTACTTGATATAAATGAGTCTTGTCTGACCCATTGGGACAGAGGGGCATGCCCCAAAAATGGGAACTTAGCTAAAATTTTGCTTTATGATGCTGCTCTTCCTGGACAATATTTGACCCTGGTGAAAAGTGACCTTTACTCTAGTTATACCCCCCCCCCCCCCCCCCCCCCCCCCCCCCCAACGAAGTTAGGAAGGGGGGGGGGTATACTGGAATCACCCTGTCCGTCCGTCTGCCACAAAATTTGTCCGGATATGCATTTGCTCATTTCTTTATGGATTTCACTCAAATTTGATATATAGTTAGAAGACCATATGAACTTGTGTCCCTTGCATCGATTTTGCGATTTAGCCCTTTTTAACAGAGTTATGCCTCTTTTTCATACAAAATGTGTCATAATTTTGTCTGGCTATGCATTCACTTCGTTTTTGATCGATTTTCTTGAAACTTTATACAGAGTTGAAGGATGACATAAAGTTGTGTCTCCAGTAACGGCTTTTTCCGAATTCTTTTTTACAAGTTATGCCCCTTTTTGTAAAAAATGGTTACTGGCTTGTCCGGCTAGGCATTTGCTTCGTTTTCAATGGATATTGTTAAATTTTGGTATGTAGTTAGATGACCCTATGAGGCTTAGCTCTATGCAAAGATTTTGCCGAATTACAAGTTCAAATAGAGTTATTTATTTGCTTTGTTTTTAATGGATTTTACTAAAATTTGATATATAGTTAGAGGACTCTATGAGGCTGTGCTCTATGCAAGGATTTTGCCGAATTACCAGTTCTAATAAAGTTTTGCCCCCTTTAAAAAACGAGCAAAATATTGTCCGTCTACGCATACACTTAGTTTTGGATGGATTTTCTTGAAACTTTATACGTAGTTGAAGGACCACATTGAATTTTGCCGCCAGAAAAAGCTTTTTCCTATAAAACCCAGAGTTATGACGCTTTATGTAAGAAATGGTTACAATTTTGTCCCGCTATTGATTTATTTTGTTTTCAACAGATTTTCTTGAAACTTTTTACACAGTTGAACGACTGCATGCACCTGTGCCTCCATTAAATGCTTTTTCCAAAAACATGCTTTTTACATAGTTATGCCCCTTTCTTTGAAAAATGGTTA
The DNA here is from genome assembly GCF_902652985.1 of Pecten maximus. Lineage (NCBI taxonomy): Eukaryota > Metazoa > Mollusca > Bivalvia > Pectinida > Pectinidae > Pecten > Pecten maximus. Next base: position 14,232,033 of record NC_047031.1, on the reverse strand, counting down.
TAATTTTGTCAAGTTATGCAGTTCCTCAGTTTTTACAAAATTGGTGTATTGTTAAAAGACCATACGGTGTTGTGATTTTCCCCAAGTAGTCATTTTAAATAAAGTATGCCCCTTTTTCATACAAAATGTGTCAAACTTGTGTCCGGCTATGCATTCACTTAGTTTTTGATGGATTTTCTTGAAACTTTATACAGAGTTGAAGGATTTGGTTTGGTTTATTTTGTTTAACGTCCTATTAACAGCTAAGGTCATTTAAGGACGGCCTCCCGTGCGTGCGACATGCATGCGTGTGGTGAGTGCGTATGTGTGTTTTAGGAGGCTGCGGTATGTTCGTGTTCAGTCTATTTGTGATAGGCCGGAACTTTTGCCGATTTATAGTGCTACCTCACTGAAGCATACTGCCGAAGACACCTAGCAGCACACCCCACCCGGTCACATTATACTGACAACGGGCAAACCAGTCGTCCTACTCCTAATTTGCTGAGCGCTAAGCAGGAGTAGCATCTACGATTTTTAATGACCCTGGTATGTTTCACGCAATTCCAAACAGGAACCAATTAGCGAGTACCACCGCCAGGGTGTTGTACGAACAATGTATTGCCCACTACAGCTTTCCTGCCCGAATTCATAGTGACCAGGGCAAAAATTTTGAAATGAAGATTATAAAAGAACTTTGCAAGATAACTGGAGTTGAGAAAAACCAGAACTACCCCTTACCATCCTATAGGCAATGGCATAGTCTAACGGTTCAAACCCTGTTGAAAATGTTAGGTAGTATGGAGGAAGAACAAAAGTCCAGTTGGAAATCCTATGTGGCTCCTCTTGTTCATGCATACAATGCAACAAAACATGAGACCACGGGGTATTTTCATCATTACCTAATGTTTGATTGGCACCGAAGACTTGGTGTAGATGCATTTCTTGGCATCTATACCAGTTCTGAGACTGTAGGGAGTCGTCAGAATTATGCCCAGAAGCTTAAGCGTCGGACAGACTTTGCCTACAAAGCTGCCTCGGCTGAAAGCGAAAGGAAGGGTAAACGGTACAAGGATAGGTATGATAGGGGGGGTTAGAGAAGCTAACTTGGTTAGTTATATACATGTATTGACAAAAGAGCTATGCTGTGCTTTTTAAGTTGTCCGGTCCGTCATTTTTACCTCACCTGGACCGAAGGTCCGGTGAGCTTATGTCATGGCGCAGCGTCCGTCGTCCGTCCGTCAACATTTGCTTCAGATCGCTACTAGTCAAAAAGTTCTAAATGGATTTTGACCAAATTTGACCAGAAACATCCTTGGCCGAAGGGGATAAGATTTTGCATAAATGGTGATTCTGACCCCCAAGGGGCCAAAGGGCCGGGGCCCAATAGGGGAATTAGAGATAATTCCTTTAAATCCCTACTAGTCAAAGTTATGAATGGATTTGAACCCAATTTAGTCAGGAACATCCTTCGGGGAAGGGGAACAGATTTTGCATAAATGGTGACTGACCCCCAAGGGGCAAAGGGGCAGGGGCCAATAGGGGAAATAGAGGTAATTCCTTTAAATCGCTACTAGTCATTGAGTTATGAATGGATTTGAACCCAATTTGGTCAGACACATCCTTGTGGAAAGCGGAACAGATTTTGCATTTAAATCGCTACTAGTCATAGAGTTATGAATGCATGTTGTAAACAAAGAGAGTCTGGACTTCGTTATTTCTTTAAAGCAGTTGGGATCCCCATACTTAAAGCATATAAAGCATTGTTTGAAGTTGACAAATAAAACGAATTGAACCATGGGCCTCTTGTTAGCTCACCTGGTCCGAAGGACCAAGGTGAGCTTATGCCATACCGTTGCGTCGTCCGTCCGTCAACAATTGACTTCTTCGTAACCATACGTCAGAATTCGACCAAATTTGGTCAGAAGCATCCCTATGGGGTGGGGACTTAAAATGGTACAAATGCTTGGGCTAACCCCAAAGGGGTCTGAGGGGCGGGGCCAAAAGGGTTCAATTGGCAATATTGATATAAACGACTTCTCTGAAACCAAGCTCATATTTGCCTGGTAGCATGACTATTGGGTGAGATTTAAAATTGTACAAATGGTGGGGCTGACCCCCTGGGGGCCTGAGGGGCAGGGCCAGAAGGGGTCAATATTGCTATATTGATATTAACGACTTCTTCTCTGAAACCAAGCAAAGGATATTGCTCATATTTGCCTGGTAGCATGACTATGGGATGGAGATTCAAAATTATACAAATGGTGGGGCTGACCCCCTGGGGGCCTGAGGGCCGGGGCCAAAAGGGGTCAATATAGCTAAATTGATATAAACGACTTCTTCTCTGAAACCAAACAATGGATATCGCTCATATTTGCCTGGTACCATCACTATGGGTTGGGGATTAAAACTTGTACAAATGATGGAGCTGACCCCCAGTGGCCTGAGGGGCATAGCCAGAAGGGGTCAATATAGCTATATTGATATTAACGACTTCTTCTTTGAAACCAAACAATGGATATCGCTCATATTTGCCTGGTAGCATCACTATGGGGTGCGGATTAAAAATTGTACAAATGATGGAGCTGGCCCCCAGTGGCCTGATGGGCGGGGCCAAATGTGGTCAATTGGGCAATATTGATATAAACGACTTCTTCTCTGAAACCAAGCAAAGGATATTGCTCATATTTGCCTGGTAGCATGACTATGGGATGGAGATTCAAAATTATACAAATGGTGGGGCTGACCCCCTGGGGGCCTGAGGGGCGGGGCCAAACCCTCAATATAACTATATTGATATTAACGACTTCTTCTCTGAAACCAAACAATGGATATTGCTCATATTTGCCTGGTAGCATCACTATGGGTTGGGGATTTAAACTTGTACAAATGATGGAGCTGACCCCCAGTGGCCTGATGGGCGGGGCCAAGTGTGGTCAATTGGGCAATATTGATATAAACGACTTCTTCTCTGAAACCAAGCAAAGGATATTGCTCATATTTGCCTGGTAGCATGACTATGGGATGGAGATTCACAATTATACAAATGGTGGGGCTGACCCCCTGGGTGCCTGAGGGGCGGGGCCAAACCCTCAATATAACTATATTGATATTAACGACTTCTCTGAAACCAAACAATGGATATCGCTCATATTTGCCTGGTAGCATCACTATGGGTTGGGGATTTAAACTTGTACAAATGATGGAGCTGACCCCCAGTGGCCTGATGGGCGGGGCCAAGTGTGGTCAATTGGGCAATATTGATATAAACGACTTCTCTGAAACCAAGCAAAGGATATTGCTCATATTTGCCTGGTAGCATGACTATGGGATGGAGATTCAAAATTATACAAATGGTGGGGCTGACCCCCTGAGGGGCGGGGCCAAAGGGGGTCAATATATCTATATTGATATTAACGACTTCTTCTCTGAAACCATACAATGGATATCGCTCATATTTGCCTGGTAGCATCACTATGGGTTGGGCATTAAAACTTGTACAAATGATGGAGCTGATCCCCAGGGGCCTGAGGGCCTGGGCCAAATGTGTTCAATTGGGCAATATTGCTATAAACGACTTCTTCTCTGAAACCAAGCAAAGGATATTGCTCATATGTGCCTGGTAGCATGACTATGGGGTAATTGTACAAATGGTGAGGTCGACCCCCCAGGGGCCTGAGGGGCGGGGTCAAAAGGGGTCAATTTGGCTAAATTGATATGAATTACCTGTCCACTGAAACCAAGCAATAAAGATTGCTCATATTTGACTCTGAGCATCCATAAGGGGTTGTGATTCGAAATTGTCAATACAGCAAAATGTGGTAAATTCGGCTGTATTGATATAAACGACTTCTCTGAAACCAAGCAATGGATATTGCTTATATTTGCCTGGTAGCATCACTATTGGGTGGGGATTCAAAATTGTACAAATGGTGAGGCTGACCCCCCGGGGGCCTGAGGGGCGGGGTCAAGATGGGTCAATTTGGCTGAATTGATATAAACAACTGAAACTAGGCAAGGGATATCGCTCATATTTGCCTGGTATCATCATTTTGGGTAGGGATTCAAAATTTTATAAAAGAAGTCAATTCCATTTCATGGATTAATGCATTTTTAATATTTTTACGTAAAAACCTCACGTACCCATATAAAATGCCTATGATATATTGACATAGCAAGACCAGTGACAAATATACTTAATCATCATTCTTGTTTCATATCTCATGAAATCAAGGTGAGCGATATAGGCCCTCTGGGCCTCTTGTTTAACTCACCACACCCATGCATATCGCACGCACGGGAGGCCGTCCTTAAATGACCTTAGCTGTTGATAGGAAGTTAGACAAATAAAACCAAACCAAACCACTCGAAGGACCAGTGAGATTATGCCATGGACAGCGTCTGTCGTCCTTGAACTTGACAACTAGTGCGCAGATTGCCACCACATTTTGTGTGGAGCATCATTAGTCGAAACAGACCAGTAAACGGTAGACCTGAGCACTGGGACAGGGCCAAACGGAGGAAATGCGTATCGAATTATTGGTTAAGCGATGGGTCCCCTTTCCCTGGGGCCTTAGAGAATAAGAAGACACGATAGGGGAAATATAGCAATTGCTTTGAAAAAAATTTATTTTAAAAGGGTTCTTCTAAAAAAAGGATTTGGTCTGAAACTCCTTAGGTTAAGGGGAACCAATTTTGTATAAATTGTGGCACTGGACCCCCATAGACCTGAGGGCCGGTGCCATATAGGGAAAATAAAGAAAATTCTTCAAAATCCTTCTGTAGAAATTTAGTGTTCCCTATATTTCTGCTGTATTGAAGGTTACCGATTCAGGTCCTCTTGTCCACATCCAAATTTGCTCTGGCGATCATATATCACTTTGTACACGCAGCTCGTAAGCGAGTAAATACCATAGTCTGTAAATCACAATTCAATGCTTGATGATTTTTTTTTCTTTTATTTAGTCGTGAACTTTCGACATTCCATGGATGGAAGAGGTAAGTATTGGAATCGCCGTATAGTTATCATTGGCTGTGAATAGGATAACGAGAAGGGAACTATTGTGATGATTTCTTTTAAATGATAACGTAAGTATAATTGGGTTTCTAAGAATAAGCGGGAAATGTTGATCTTTTAGGGACAGGAAGCACGAAAACAGACAAAAGTCGATTAGAATATATCACTTGAGACTTTTCAGACTGAAACCTACCATTGTTCCTTGTCTCCTGGATCTGAAGAATGGAGCAAAATGTGGCCACTTGATTCTAATTTCAACAGCCTTCTTCTGAATACTGTAAATCACTTATATTTTGCGAGTACTTAATTTCGCGAACTCGCCTCATTCGACTTATTCGCGAATACATAATTTCGCGAATTATGATCTCAAAATGACTTTAAATTTGCGAATGACGTTAACAGGTCGGCAATATTTCCATGTAGAGAGTGAAGTTTACAATGTAAATAAAGCTATCAGGTCCGTTCATATATAGTGTTTTGTGATATAAAAATACACTCTGATATAAGAATATATTTATCATTCTGTTATTACTTTAACGGCGATGTCTGTTCACCATCTAAAGATTACGGTATATTCAAAAGGACGCCACTTATTCTTGTCATTCTTATATAAATATTCGCGAGGGATTTAAATTCGCGTTTGACACTCGCGAATTACCGCGAAAATAAATGCCACGCGAAATATAAGTGATTTACAGTACAAAGATATGCTACAATTGTAGAATCAAGTCGATTGTGAACTATCACGTGTAAGGCTAAGAAATGCACCTGCTGGGCATATTACGTGATCTTATCGACAAGTTTTAGAATAGGGTATTGTTTCTTTTTTTAATCAACTGTCCAATTCCTAATGAATTTCTTGACAATAACGACGATATTACTGTTTTACAGGAAGAAGGAAAAAAATTCTAGGCAGAAAACGTAAGTTAATTTGGGAGTTCGCTCCATATATTCAGTTTTTTCCATTTGATTTTGAACGTATTTATTTCATATATTTCTAATTTCTATTTCGAAAATAATGAAGATTTAAACAATATATATATGTAACTATTTTATGTAATCGATAGTGTATGTATATATATCCGTTGTATCAAACGTTAATTCCGGCGACTGTCTGTTTAAAAAGGTGAATAACATTTTGTCGAAAACCACTGAAGTATACGATTATACGTGATTATGTCTGAGATGTTATTTCTTTGTCTTGTAGCCATGGACGATTGTAAGTATACTGACTATTGTTCGAAGACATTTCAACAACTCCATTTACAGCACCATTTCTTTAATGAGTGTTTGAAATTCGTTTTCCGTCTCACTTCCAACAATAACACCAAATAAAAGCATTTTTCTAAAAGCGCCAGGCTGGTCCGAGAAGTGTAAGCAAATTATGTCATCTTTCTTAAGTCCATTTGATGTATCCAACTGTTTGTAAACAGAAGTCGATATATATTGGCGGCTAGCTTGTGATAGTAACAATGATTATTCCTCTGATTCCTTCGGATCGTATAGAAATACTAATTGCAATCAGTTTGTGAATTTTTAAAATTATAATTCACAGACGACGCAGTTGTTGCAGAAATCAAGCGCTTCTTTGGTGAGTTAAAAAAAATTTAATTCAGTTCCCTGAATTAATTACTTTGTGGTCTGTTTATGTTATAGCAAACTTAATGACTTACGCAAATGATATCCTATAAACAGCGAATCCTTCTGGGGACTATAGCCAGTATACTTTCTGAGGTACATGTTGCAAAATAAAGTCGACATCGCGTCCTCACCACCACATAGAGCCACCTAATAACACACATTCAACAACCCCTCCCATGTAGCTTGCACACTACTAATGCCGTTCTTGAATGAGAAGAGCTTTATTATACCGTTAAACAATCCTCAACTAATGACAGACGCTATATATTATGAATTATTTTATTAATTGACTTTCAGACGACTCTAAAGCGGACGGGGTGACGAAAGAGGGAATTTCAAGGCGTAAGTATTCCTTAAACTATGTTATATACAAAATTGCAAGAAATAACTAGAATATTGATTATGGGCGGTAATGTTTCAATAAAAGTAGATGCAATGTATATATTTCAATGTTCTTATTTCGCTCACCCGGCCCAAAGGGCATTAGGTAAGCGTAAGCCATTCCGCAGCATCCGTTGTCTGTCAACATTTCGTTTAAATTGATGAATTTGGTCTGGGCATTATTAGAAGATTAAATATTTTATAAACGAAGGATGTAGCTCCCCTGGGAAGGGCGAGGCCCAATAGAGGAAATTTGATATGGACCGTTGTGCATATTGCGTTTTGAGACCAATCGGAAAACAACATGGCCGACAGGCAGCCATCTTGGATTTTGACAATTGAAGTTTGTTATCGCTATTTCTGAGAAAGTACTGAAGGGATCTTTCTCAAATTTCATATGAAGGTTCCCCTTGGTGCCTAGTTATGCATATTGCGTTTTGAGACCAATCGGAAAACAACATGGCCGACAGGCAGCCATCTTGGATTTTGACATTTGAAGTTTGTTATCACTATTTCTGAGAAAGTACTGAAGGGATCTTTCTCAAATTTCATATGAAGGTTCCCCTTGGTGCCTAGTTATGCATATTGCGTTTTGAGACCTATCCGAAAACAACATGGCCGACAGGCAGCCATCTTGGATTTTGACAATTGAAGTTTTGTTATCGCTATTTCTGAGAAAGTACTAAAGGGATCTTTCTCAAATTTCATATGAAGGTTCCCCTTGGTGCCTAGTTATGCATATTGCGATTTGAGACCAATCGGAAAACAACATGGCCGACAGGCAGCCATCTTGGATTTTGACAATTGAAGATTGTTATCGCTATTTCTGAGAAAGTACTGAAGGGATCTTTCTCAAATTTCATATGAAGGTTCCCCTTGGTGCTTAGTTATGCATATTGCGTTTTGAGACCAATTGGAAAACAACATGGCCGACAGGCAGCCATCTTGGATTTTGACAATTGAAGTTTGTTATCGCTATTTCTGAGAAAATGCTGAAGGGATCTTTCTCAAATTTCATATGAAGGTTCCCCTTGGTTCCTAGTTATGCATATTGCGTTTTGAGACCAATCGGAAAACAACATGGCCGACAGGCAGCCATCTTGGATTTTGACAATTGAAGTTTGTTATCACCATTTCTGAGAATGTACTGAATGGATCTTTCTCAAATGTCATATGTAAGTTTCCCTTGGTGCCTAGTTATGCATATTGCATTTTGAGACCAATCTGAAAATAACATGGCCGACAGGCAGCCATCTTGGATTTTGACAATTGAAGTTTGTTATCGCTATTTCTGAGAAAGTACTGAAGGGATCTTTCTCAAATTTCATATGGAGGTTCCCCTTGGTGCCTCGTTATGCTTATTGCATTTTGAGATCAATTGGAAAACAATATGGCCGACAGACCGCCATCTTGGATTTTGACAATTGAAGTTTGTTATCTCTATTTCTCAAAGTACTGAATGGATCTTTCTCAAATTTCATAAGTAGGTTCCCCTTGGTCCCTTGTATTGCATTTTTGGACCAGTCTGTCCTGAAAACAACCTGGCAAACAAACAGCCATTATCGTTAAATCTCAAATTTCTTATATAGCTAGGATTCCCTTGTTTGAAAAGTACTGGAGGGATGTCTCAATTTGCACAGATTAGTAAAATGAAGGGAAAAGTAGAGAAAAGATCAATCTGACATGGAACCTATGAAGATCATTCATTGGTGGGCGCCAAGATCCCTCTGGGATCTCTTGTTAATGATTGTGTTAGTTTTCTTACAGTGTTGAAACTACAAACGTGTACACACAACCGAAAACGTTCTACATGACACAATATGCATTTGAAGTCAAATGTAAATAAGTTAATAACGATCAATTTCATTCGTTTCTATATGCCGACATAAGACACTCAAAACACTGAAGAGTTCCAACAGCAAATCAAGAACATTAACACTTGCTATGGAAACCGTCCAAGACCTCTCCATTACACAACACCAATACTCTCAAACAGAAAAAGGCGTGGAAATGTCGAACATCGTTTAAAATATTTTGAAAAAGAAGCATATCGTCAATTAAAGACGTTGACTAAATTTACCTGAATAGATAGTGGAATGTACAGCACTTTTCTCAGTTTCTAAGTACGATCACATTAATTTTATACGAGAGAAAATATGTAAATAGGGGACTCTGGAATTATTTACAGACCAAATGTGAGTGTAGTCTTTCATGGCCGTCGCGTGACCGCACGAGAACAGAGTCAGTCGTTCAGATACGGGACGTTGAACACCGACTATTAAAATCTGGTTTTGAAACATACAGAACTGACGAGAAAATTATTAAGTAATAAATTAATTTAAAAGATAATTATTTTTGTTCTGTTCATTTATAAATACGACATTAACTCACATGTGATTCTAAAATCCCTACTAGTCCTGGACGAAAGAATAAATTTTAATGAAATTTTGTCTCAGTAATTATTTGGCAAAGGGTATCCATTCAATGATGTATACTATAAATGGAGTGTTTGGCTTTATTGAGACGTAAGGGCCAGGGCAAATTACGAGAAAATGGGGTTATTTGTTTAAACCGCTACTTGGTTCTGAACGATTCGGAATGGATTGTGATGAAATTTGGTCTCGAGCATTATTGGCCATTCGAGGCCAAATATTGTATAAATGTAAAGTGTTGTTCCCATGCCGTTGACTCTTAGTTGAGCGTTACAATTCGCCCTGTAGCCTGGGCAATGCATACCAGTCTCTAAAATAGACGATGTGGTGTCGTGCTTGTTGTCTAGACAGTATACTTTCTGATGTAGCCAAATAGAGTCGACATCGCTTCTTCACTATCACACGAAGCCACCTATCACATCCATTCAACAACCGCGAAGGCCGTCCTTGAAAGACCATAGCTGTTAATAGGATGTTAAACAATACTAAACCATACTACCAGTAACAGACGGAACATATGAGTAATCATGTTATTAATTGGCTTTCATACGTCTCTAAACCGGAAAGGTGACGAGAAAAATATCAAGGCGTAAATATTTTATTGACTTCCATATGTAATGTGCAAAAATCCAAAGAAGAACTAGTACATCCTATCAGGGTAGCAACGATTTTAAGACTTTATAAGAAAGCAGATACAGGGTATATACATGTTTTAACTCATCCGGCCCGAAAGGGCATCATGTGGGCTTATGCCATTCCGAGGCGCCAGTCGTCCGTCAGCATTCTTTTGAATTGCTACTAGCCCTGAAACCCTTAATAGATTTTGATGAAATCTGGTCTGGGGTTTTATTAGGCGAAGGGAATTCAACGTTTTAAAAAAGAAAGGTGTGGTTCTCATGAGTTAGTGTCTGATAGAGGACATTGATAATATCCTTTAAATTAAAACTAGTAAACAACTAAATAGATTTTGTTTAAATTTTGAAAAGCAGATTGGGGTTCCCCAGGGGCCGGAAGGGCGGAACCAAACATGAGAAATAAAGGTTTCTCCTTTAAACGTCTTCGGCAGTATACTTCAGTGAGGTAGCACTATAAATCGGCAACAATTCCGGCCTATCACAAGGAGACTTAACACGAACATACCACAGCCTCCTAAAACACGCCTACGCACTCATCACACGCATGCATGTCGCACGCACGGAAGGCCGTCCTTAAATGACCTTAGCTGTTAATAGGACGTAAAACAAAATAAACCAAACCAGTCCAAATTGCATGAAATATGGTCAGGAGTATCATTCAGGAAAAGCAATCTAATGATGTATAAACGGGGAGTGTGGCTGTCTTTGGAAAAGAGGAGCGGGTCCGATAGAGGCAAAAGAGACAGACTCTTTAAATCACTCGCTTACATCCTACATATTGATAACATATTTGTTCTGGAATATTTTCAAGTATAGGAGATTAAACGTTGTATAGATAAGGATTGCTGCTTCACTGGTGGCGGAAAAGTATCCCATCGAGCTAATAAAGTTAAAAAATTAAAACAATTATTCTTTTAACAGTGGCATGATCTGGTCCGGATTTTAATTGAACTATTATTTGGAGAGGCAGCTTAAATATATAGGAAAATGTTGGTAATATCTGCCGTATTTTGCCATGATTACTGAAATATTTATATGAAATCGGAAACGGTTAACTTTCATGATGATAATCATTATAGGTCGAAAACAGAACATCTAACGTTTCTTTAACTTTAAGTACATGTACTTGTTTGTTTTCGTTGAATTTTTTTCAGATGTGACTCGTTCGAAAGTTCGTAAGGATATACGTGGTAAGTTAACTTTACAAACTAAACAGCATTATTTTTATTCAAGCCTTTCACACGAATTATGTATCCAAATCGAGTGTCATCGTAAATAGAATAACACATTGAAATAACTTTGTTTTAAATGTAATATAGTATCATATCGACATCGCTGAAAATATTCTGACATCTATTTAAATGCAAATAATGTCATGTTCACTTGGTTTCACATATTTATAATCATTTATAATGTTTTTCTCCCCGAGATAGATAGCATAAGCCATGCACAAGTTCCTAAAGGCAAAGAAAAAGGTTTGCATTTTATATAAATATCTAATTTTTAAAATGAAGTTCCCATCGATTACCAATTTTGAGAAAGTTTTTTGCCATACCGTGGCGTCCGTCCGTCCGCGCACGAGCAATTTCTTCAAATGACACCTTAACCACTGAGTGAAACTAAATGTGATTTTATCCTGGATGGCTGGGAATCACAATTGTACAAATTGCCGGTCTGGCCACATTGTAGAGTTACAAATGCTATACAGTGGTCATTTTGTCTGTACTTGACCATTTGGTCAGCCTACCAAAACAGTCATACGCACTCACCACACGCATGCATATCGCAATCACGGGAGACCGTCTTTTAAATGACCTTAGCTGTTAATAGGACGTTAAACAAATACAACCAAACCAAAGCAATCGGTTTGGAGAAGTGACACATTTTGACCAGTCACGATCCGGGGTTAATATTGATATGATGACCTATCGCAATCGCCTTTTTCCGGTGGTGTCCAACGTCCGTCCGTCGTGCGTCGTAAACAATTTGCATTCAACTTCTCAATAACCAACAGGCCCAGTGATGTGATAACAGATATTCAGCATGCTGGGATGAAGGGCTACGCAGTTTGTTCAAATGGATGCATTTGACCTTCATTCATGTCACATGGGTTTAATAAGGTAAAACCTTTTAAACAACTCAACAACCAAGAGGTCCAGAAACCTGATATTTGCTCTGTTGCATGCTGGGATGAAGGGGTACAAAGTTTGTTCAAATAAATGACCATAATTTTAATTCAAGGTTACAGGGTTCAAATATTCTAAAATATTTGAATGACGTATTTTCACTAAGCAAGAGGCTCAGATACATGTACCTGATATTGAACCTTTTGCATGTTGGTATAAAGATTTGGTTTGGTTTGGTTTATTTTGTTTAACGTCCTATTAACAGCTAAGGTCATTTAAGGACGGCCTCCCGTGCGTGCGACATGTATACGTGTAGCGAGTGCGTATGTGTGTTTTGGGAGGCTGCGGTTTGTTCGTGTTAAGTCTCCTTGTGATAGGCCGGATCTTTTGCCGATTTAGAGTGCTACCTCACTGAAGCATACTGCCGAAGACACCCAGCAACACACCCCACCCGGTCACATTATACTGACAACGGGCGAACCAGTCGTCCCGCTCCTTATTTGCTGAGCGCTAAGCAGGAGCAGCAACTACCATTTTTAAAGACTCTGGTATGTCCCGGCCAGGGGGACAGAACCCAAGGCCTTCCTCACAGGGGCGAACGCTCAACTAAAGGCCAAAAGTGAGGCATTGTCAAGAGAGACATTAGGAAGAAGAAAGTTGTTCAGAAAGAAGAGAAAAGATAAGATCCCAAGTTTAGTCGCCTCTTACGATCATGCAATGGGGGCAGCAGGTACAATTCTTACGCCCTACCTGCAGGGCTGGAGCTAGCCAGATTGTTAAAATGAAAGACTGACCTTAATTTATTCATCACAGGGGCCAAATGTGCTAAAATCTTTTTAAACGTTTTCTCGAGAACCGATACACATACTTGTAGAAACCTAATATTTGGCCTGTACTATGCTGGGGTGAACGACATAGACCTCAAATTTAAGATCATGAGAATCAAATCTGCAAAATATATCAAAACTGAGGTGACCGTTAAGGCCCATGGGCCTCTTGTTTCATCGTTTCGGCAGTGTTAATTAATTCGTATAATGCAGAAAGTGTAAACTAACCAAATAAGTTCTAATACTGATTTCAAACGGCACCGTGATGCATTCGGCATGACGATATGCATATGTGCTAATGGGACACAATAAGGGGGTATTTATAGCAAACTAGAACGTTTTACAAATAAAGAACAAAAACATTAACCAGTTCCTATCGACAGTATTTAGGACATCAATATTGCATTTTAAGATGAACCCTAATCTATCAGCAACTTCCTTATCGTGTTCGTATTTGCTGACTGCAAAAATAAACCCTTCGGGGCCTCATATTAGTTACACGCGAAACTCCGGCTTTCTACCTCTGCTTGTATTCCTATGGTAAACAGGCCGTGTCGCGTCGATGATTCATTTTAATTCGCCTTCATCTACCGTTTTGATTATTACATAATTAAATCATAATGTTCCTTAGTCGTAGTATAGGTGTTTGGTACCTGTTACTTATAACACGCGTATGCCGGGCACCTGTCATGTTCTCTCAGGTAAGGCCGGTATACCGAAGTAATTTCTTGTATATTTCATTTTAACAATACTTGACACAAAATAGGTTCCGGATTCGGAATTCAGAGTGAGCGGTATCGGGAAGTTTTTCATTACTATAATAATGATAGATAGCTTCTAAACATCGCCATTTCGATCGACATGAACATGTGATCCGTTTTGAGAAGGATCGGTTCTGGGAAGTTGCACTCTATGATACTTGTAATGGAATGTTTTGCCATATCATGGAAATATTCAGGTGAGCAATGCATGCTTTTCTGCTGCATAGAATGTCAGTGGTCCAGCCGACATCCCATTTTATGCAGTTTTTATTGGATTTTATCAGCTTATTTCTACATTAAAGTTGAGCATTCTAGCTTTACTTTGCCATTTTCTGTATGTGACACGATTTAATACGACAAAAAACAATACTGAAACCAAAACCTTGTAATCTTTACCATTTTAATACCATATATATTTTAAATTGAAAATCTGACAATTCAATCCTTGTATATTTTTAGGCATGCAGACTAGTCGACCAAGTGATATTGTCAGATTACTGGCAAACATGTACAGCGTACCGGAGACCTCCGTAGTTTCTGCCACCGTCTGTAGAAATGGAAGACCAGTATTCATTGTTTATTCCGATAGTTACACCAGAGTGACAAGAACAGTTGATTTCGGACATGATGTAATAATAAAAAACCCGAAGGACATTAACGGAGAGGCCCAAACAGTAACACACCATTGTGACAAAGAAGGTATTATTATTGGCACAGAAGAGCTTAAAATCCTTCAACGTGGAATAGCTGAGAACGCGAAGGAATGGTTTGGTTCCCATTCAAATCTGAACATATTGAGTGTGTCACCCGTGAAATCTAAACAGCAGGGAGATCAGATCTCAGCATGTCCTTGTATTGTTTTTTACTGCAGCTCAAAGGGATACATTCCGTTCCCATATAAAGAATTTCCACGGACGGTAGAAGTCGGGGATGAACGTGTAGCTATTGATGTCAGGGAGGGTTATTTTCGGTTCACTCCTTTTATTCCACCACGTTATATTCCAATACCCAGTAACCTTTTTCATCATCAGTTGCGTATGGGCTGTAGTTTTGGTGTTGAAACGATTCCCAAATTCCGCTGGTACTATTGGACCGTTTGTGGAGTATGAGAGTGAAATTGCCTTTCTCACTTGTGCTCACATTATTTATGGCATCGATCCTAGAGGTTATGACTTTGCAAATCCAAAAATATATATTGAACAACCGCCTACATCCTTTAGTCATCGTTCTCAAAATCGCTGCGGAGAAGTTATCAAAGCAGTGTTTAAGCCTAACTCCAACACTAGTATTGATGCTGCTTTGGTTCTCATAACAGATCAGCAAAGGCTTCCAAAAAGAGGACAATTTGCCATCGACAACGAATATCGTTACAGAGACTCAGGTATGTACATTGATTCCCTTGTTGTCGTTTTCAAATCTTTCAGTTAAAAAGGTATAAAGGGCACTGTCGTTTAAATCGTAGGCAATGCACGCTTATGTAACACAGAAAGCTGACATTAATCGCAAACTCCAAATTTATGGAAAATTTACAAAATTAAAGTATGAGCTAATCGAAAGCATAGGAAGTCATTTAACAAAAGTCGACATAATAACTCCTAAAATTACAAAGATTCGGCTGAAAGTTCATGTGAATGGATCGATCATTCCAGTCATACATTATTAAACACGGCCGTGGAATTTAGACGATTATCTTATTCCGTCAGCAGAAACTGTTGAAAGTTTTCATCTAAGATTCTCCAGTGATGCACGGTTCAGTTAGATAATGTGTTGTTGACCTAATTTTAGCTCATCTATCCAAAGTGTGACGTTTGTCGTCCGTACCCATCTATCCGACCATCTGGCGTCAACTTTTCGCTTTAACAAATTCATATTCCAGGGTCATATATTTGCCATGCTGGGAAGAAAGGTATTCATGTTTCTTGAAACGAATCGCATTGTCCTACTGACGTTGAAATGTCCAGTATCATGATATTGTAGCATACCGCGAAAAACGACCTTAATATGCATGCCATGTCACAATGGTAAAAATATGTCAAAATTTGGATGACTTCTCAATACCCACGATAAATTGTTATGTATGAAAACATATTTAGCTCAGCATATGCGGGGTCAGCTTTGACAATGTATCAGTAGCAGTTGGGCGATACAAGCCCACTGGGCCTCCGTTTATAGTAGTGTTTTGCGGGTTTTAACTGATATGGACTCAGTTAGAATTTGTTTTATTTTGGTATGTTCGTGACATTGTTCCTGGGGACAATTTTCGGTTTAAAAAAGTTGTGTTGCAGGTTTCTCCTGTGTTTTAGATTTCAGTCAGATAATGTACTATAATCCTACGACTTTTTTATCTGAATAACAGCCCAAAGTCTTCCTCATAGGGGCAAATGTTCAAATTAAGGCCAAAAGTGAGGTATTGTCAAAGAAGACATTGGGAAAAATGAAGTTACACTCCTGTATTTAGAAAGAGGAGAAACGATAGATCCCAAATTGCAATTGGGGAAACAGGCACAATTTTAATTCCCTACAAGCAAGATAGGGTCAATATTGGTGACAGTATAGGTGCTATATGTTTTGCACGTGACGATCTGTTGCTTATCAGAATAAAAATAACAAAGGTAGTAATAGCAGACAGTTAAAATACCTAAGTACGAATCAGATGAAATCCAAAACACGAAAAAAAAAAATACATCATTATATTTTTGATGGTTTATATTGTTTTATAAGCTGACTGTCAAAGGATTCTAAAACATGTATATATATACAGTATCTTATAATATATTGAATCTGTTTCTGATCATCATATATGTTGGGTGACGTTAGAGAATATTTCTTGTATGCCCTCGTTATGTTATAATTTATAGGTTTTGATGATATGCCTGTGTTCAACTCTGGCATCGTCGCGAGCCATCCCAACCAAGGCGTAAATAAGCGAATTGTTAAATTTGGAGCCTCAACGCACGTAACAAGCGGTTTGTTGGTTTGTACAGGGTCTGTAGTAAGACCTCTGTCACACGAGCTGCAACTTTACGGGAACTGCCCAACGAATACTGATGCAAAACCAGCTGGAAGTCCAGGGGATGAAAACCGCTGATCGTAGTCCAAGCCAACCGGACCCTGATCGCTTCTTTAAGTGTGGAGATTCCGGAGCTGGTGTGTTTTATGTCGACAATTCACCTGCTGGACAGCCACTCACGTGCATTGGAATGGCAATTGGTAGCACTTCTTATGGATCTGCAATTGTTACTCCAATTAAGGATGTTCTATCTGCTCTAAAATTGCCAGCGGACACTTTACTCAGGTTTCAGTGATCCTGAATACCAGTATAGAATCCAATACTGAGGATATTTCTGACAATATTTGGAAAACATGAATGATCCAGGATTTTGCTTCTGGTAAGAATGTTTTATTTAACTTTGTGTTTGCACAGTGATAGTCAAGAACTAATGATTAATAAGTAAAAGACATCAATGTATCTATCAGTCGAGAAACCGGAGACTTGAAGTTTTTATTGCTATTTCGCAACTACATGTAGTAGATTTCCCCAGAAATTCCATTTTAGGTTCTGCTTTGTACCATGAAGTACAATCATAGTATTATGCAGTCAGTGTGAATAGAATATGCTACTAGGAAAAAAGGTAATGGAAGCATTTAAGACTATATTATTGTTGGCGCAAAAATTCTATATTTTATAGGTGTGTGTTTTAAATGATTGTACTGAATGGCTGAATTATTTTAAACTTTGGAAGCGTTTATGCATAAGTACTAGATAGAGTGATTGCCATATACCTGAGAATAAATCATTAGGTTATACTTTTCAATGTCGTTAAATTGTTTTGTTTAAAGCCATCTTAGGCGTAATGACACTAGTAAAAGAAGCTTGTTAACAACAGTATATCAAAGTATGCACTCAAAACATTAAAATTTAATGTGATGATTGCAAACAAATTTGATTTTAGCAAACACATGGTACAGAGCCATTTTATGCAGGTAATCAAATATCAATATTTACATTTCCACTGTGTGTTCTCTATATGAAGGTACTAACAAAATTAGCGTTCATTCCTAGGTGAACAATTAACCTGCCGCGTATGAATATTTCATAGTGAATTTTATGAAATTTGTTGTAATATAAACATTATTAGACATTTTACATTTTCCATAATTTTGGATTTCTTCGATGTCTAATTTCTCTTTGTAAAAATGTTACACTTACAAATTATTTAATTACATCTCAACCAGCTGTCTGTCTTTTGAAAGTGATATGTATAATTCCCCTTTTCTCATTGTTATCGGATTAAACCGCGCAATATGTATGTACATTTACCTTTTGATGTTAATTGAGTTAATTAACTGGTCTGGCCAGGTATGACACCTAGCCTCGGACAAAGGTCAATTAAGCTTATTATCTCACCTGTCTGAAATGTGACCATCTGAGTACTAAAATGCCACCTGTCAATCATTTGTATTAACTCTAGCTTAAATACTATGTGCAAGGTTTTGTAAAATGAATTAGAACCTAGAGTTCGGACTGCACGGGTGGATTTACGGACATTCCGGAAATCGCCTGCCGACTCATTCCTTTAATAAATACTACATTTTGGACCGTACCTGACCATCTTGGATTATATATTTTTTCGACAAAAACATCACAACAACCAGAAAAATCGTTGTGATAAATTGGTGCGAGAAACCGGAGTAACTTGCCACATTAATTTGTATAAGTCAAGTTACGTACACGATTCCTGGAACCTCTACTGCCAAGCGATATTCCCACAAAGAAGAGAAGAAACCGATCATCGGAATCACACGGAACTGGAACTACACCAAGACTGTGTTCGTCATATTTTGGAACTTTCCAGAATAACGTTATAACAGTAAGTCAGGATGACATCGTGTTATAGGTGTGGTAGAAACTTTAACTCTAACCACCTGATGCACTGTCCTGCAAAAGGATGTTACTGTTTTCTTTGTGGAAATGTTGGACATTTTTCAAGAATGTGTTTTGCACGGAGCAGACAATACAGCACAAATTGTGTTACAGGATCGTTTTCTTGGACCAGGCAGCGTCCACAAACGTATCGACGTCCTGTTCCTGTCCGCATATCTTCGGACAGCGAGTCTGTGGTGCAGGTAACGCATCAGAAAAGGAACAAATCTTCCTCTAAACGGCGACGAGATTCCGAAAGGCTCAGGAAATTCCGAGACACGAAACAAGTACTTTCTGTTCTACCATTTTATTATATTTCTACCGATGAATTTGACAACGAATTTCCGAAAGAATCTTCCATCACACATCAGATTACCAATCTCCAATCAAAACTTGTACGTGCAAAGTCAACAATTTCGACTATTTCTGTAAAGTGCGCGAAGCTTGAAGAAACAAACAGAATTCTAGAAGAGGAATGTACGCGTTTAAAAAGTGTCACCATCAACAATTACGTGTCCCAAATAAAAGAACTTGAAAAAGCTTTGGATAATAGAAAGAAAATAATGAAGAGCAAGGACGAGACAATAAACAGCCTTCACATAACAGCCAAAGAAAAAGCACAAACAAGTAGACAGATATCAAATTTAAAATCGAGGATTTCGGAGAAGGACGAGCAAGTCAAACAGAAACAACGGGTGATTTTGAGCCTACAAAATCAGCTAAGTGGATATCATGGTCAAACACAAAATAACAATTCACGACAGCAACGATCGCGCATATCTTTGGAGCAACGAACAGTTAACTTCCGGCCGAACTTTAGACATACAGTAGTGGACAGCTAAGATAGATTTTAAACAAGTCGCGGGACGCGACTTTACAGGAGCCGGAGGGATATTTCATAGTGAATTTTATGAAATTTGTTGTAATATAAACATTATTAGACATTTTACATTTTCCATAATTTTGGATTTCTTCGATGTCTAATTTCTCTTTGTAAAAATGTTACACTTACAAATTATTTAATTACATCTCAACCAGCTGTCTGTCTTTTGAAAGTGATATGTATAATTCCCCTTTTCTCATTGTTATCGGATTAAACCGCGCAATATGTATGTACATTTACCTTTTGATGTTAATTGAGTTAATTAACTGGTCTGGCCAGGTATGACACCTAGCCTCGGACAAAGGTCAATTAAGCTTATTATCTCACCTGTCTGAAATGTGACCATCTGAGTACTAAAATGCCACCTGTCAATCATTTGTATTAACTCTAGCTTAAATACTATGTGCAAGGTTTTGTAAAATGAATTAGAACCTAGAGAACGGACTGCACGGGTGGATTTACGGACATTCCGGAAATCGCCTGCCGACTCATTCCTTTAATAAATACTACATTTTGGACCGTACCTGACCATCTTGGATTATATATTTTTTCGACAAAAACATCACAACAACCAGAAAAATCGTTGTGATAAATACATACAGTACATTGTTGACGGTGCCAACGTCAACATTGAGAATGTAGAAGTGTGAATATAAAATCGCGTTTGATTACACATGACATAATGTTTTATCAACTTTAAAACTTGTTAATGATTGTAAAAATGAAGACAACATTTCAATATTTTTCTTTCATGATGATTAAAATAATGAATTTGTGTGGAACTATATTTTGTGTACTTGATTACCTTTCCCGCCAAATTGGAACTATCTGTTACGCTGTTACATCGATCATTCAGCTGTTTCGTCACTACGCATAACGAAAGTAGAATACTCTTTCTTATGATTTTGTTCAAAGATTACGTTGAAAAATAGTTTTGAAATGTAAATATAAGAAATAATTGTTATTTTTTGTTGTTCATTGGTGTATGAACGGCATTTTTTGAAAGAAATTTCAACATGACGCGCGTCATTTAAAATATCTGTCAAAAAATGCCGTTCATACACCAGTGAACAACAAAAAATAACAATTATTTCTGAAATGACAGATAAACTATCAAACTTTTCATTAAGGTAGCATTATATAACCTTTCACGTCTTTGTTTAAAATCGGCACACGCTATCATTAGAAAGATCTATATCCTCTTTTTTGTATTTGTCCTTTTTTTGACATACGTCACAGGGTAAGGAGCTGGCACGCGCTATATGACGCTGCTTACATTGAGTAATCATGTCGTGTAAAAGATGACGTCATTAATATCTACGCACATTGCAAGGAGCATTGCAGATTGCACGATGATAAACTTAAACTTTCATAAAAATTTACATTTGCTTGCAAGTATGTAAGAAAAATAATCAAACATGGGTCTGTTCCGCGAGCAAGTATATCTCAACCCTCGTGTTAAAGGTCGTGCTGACTGGCCAAACTCTTACACTCGGTTGAGATATCCCTGTCCACAGAACATACCTTTGTTAGATTATATTCTTATTTATTTAATTTACATTATAATCAAAAGTGTTGTACATTGTGTTATTGTTTATCTTAATTTTACTAAAGATATTTGTGATTAAATATATTTATATTCAAAGAGATGTTTTCAATTTTTATTTGACGACCATCATTTGGGTTTTTCAACTCGCCCAACCGTCATGTACATGTTCATTGGTGAGACTGATCAGACCATAAAATGACCGTCGGGCGTCAATTTTTACAGTTGCAGACTCAGAAACCTCAATGGTCCTTAGTTTTGCATGATCATGAGATTAGAAAATAATCTCGAAAATAGATTCAATGGTGAACTAAACGCTATAATCAAGGATATGAAAATAACCTCCATGATCGAGAAAATGAAAATAACCCATGACCGAGGAAATAATAAAAAATAGCTCCAATGATTCAGAAATCGAAAAGAACCCCAATGATCAAGCAAATTAAAATAAGCCTCATAACAAGGAAATGAAAATAATTCCCATGATTGAGGTTATAGAAGTAATTCCCATGATTGAGGTTATAGAAATAATTCCCATGATTGAGGTTATAGAAATAATTCCCGTTATCTAGAAAATAAATTATCCCCATGATCGAGGGAATAAAAATAACTCCCCTGATCAAGGAAATCAAGTGGGCATCCACATGGACCTGTTGTTCACCTATTTGATTACTTCCTACCTTTCAGTTCACCAAAAACACTTGTTTCAGCGTGATAACAAATAAGTTCCCTGGAATGAGGGCAAAATGCTTTCCTTTTGCAAACTTTACCAGGAATCAGTCCATGAACTAACAAGCATAACATCATGATTTCATTCCTTTCAATTATCTGAGATGTTGTCTCAGTGTTTTTAACAATTTGACCCCTGTGCCATTAATATGGGTCAAGGTCGTTAAGTTTCCAAAACTTTCAAAGAAACCTACCAGACGTTCTGTAGTTCCTGGCTCTGTACTTTTTAGTTTATCATCAGAAGTCTTTTAAAAGTTTTAATAAATTTGACCCTGTGACCTTGAATAAGATTAATGTGTATTTCCCTTTGCAAACTTTGTTGGGCGTCACCCCCGGAACCTATCAGAGAAAAGCATGACTTTACATTTTTCATGTAATTACTGTTATTTATTTCAGTGTTTTTACAAAATGTTACTTCTGTTCCTTTAGTAAGGGGTCAAGGTCATTTATTTTCTCAAACTTTGTTTGTAGAAACCCACCAGTCAAATATCTTGATTTTAAGCCTTTTGGTTATTCAGAAGAAATTTGTTTGGTATGTTAACAAAGTTGACAACAGTACACTTGATTTTAGGTCAAGGTAATTTCTGTTTACAAACACTGTGGATCTCCATCCCAGACCACATATAACAATTGTGCAATAGGCCTTTCCTTTATCTTGAGAAAATTGTTTGAAGGAAAAAAAAATATGCCATATGAACACCACACCATATCATAAGCTCATATGGCTCTTATAAGTCAGAGGAGCTAAAACTTAACAATTTGGTCGAAACTCTCACAAGTTAAAGTATATTGACCTTGTTTAGTTCCAAAAGGCATTTTTGCCACTCTCTAAATTATATGGTCAAAAGCTTAAACTACTGTAATGTGCCCAATGTAGTCTTTTATTCATTTTGACATCTTTAGGAGATAAATGGCAAAATAAGAACACTTGAATAGCATCATCATTATTGTGAATTCACATGTCTAAATGGCTACCATAGTCAAATTCCTGAAGTTCTCAGTTTGGGTCAAATTGCACTACTAGAACTGAAGAAATTTATAATACAACACTAGTTGGGTTTTTTTCCAAGATGACAGATGTAAAGTGAAGATGACAGAAGAACTTGAGACAGACATCGGACACAGCATCACAGCAGAAAGTAACTGGTTCTACAGAATAGACTACTGTTCAGAAAATTTGATGGAATGGTAGCAATATTCTTAACAAGAGGCCCATGGGCCATAACAGTCACCAGAGTTTTAAAATATTTCTTTGACCCTGCCCATCAACCCCTTTGCCCCTGGGGAGGGGGTAAACTTTACTATAGTTTATATAGGGAAATCACATTTTTGACTATTATTTGTTGAATTTCTTTGGAATTCATTCTAACTTGGTTAAAATTAGCAGTTTTGGAAGGCAGTTTGTTGCTATACAAATGTTGACTCGACTGACCCCAAGGTGAGACCCCAGGGTCATGAAATTCACAATTTTCGTAACGCACCTTATAACCCTTTCATCTATAAAGAGTATTTAATTCTACCTTATTTGGGCCTTGGTTTTTTTTTTTAATTTAAGCTAATTTCACCTTTTTTGATCCCACCCATTAGCCCCTAGGAGTCAATCTGGCCGACATGTGAATACCATCCCATCCAGCTAATTTGAATCAAGTTAGATTGAATTCCAAAAGAAATTCAACAAATGAAAGTCAAGAATGTTATTTCCTTATATAAACTATAATAAAGTATATCCCCCTCCACAGGGCACATGCAAGACCCCAGGGTCATGAAACTCACAATTTTGATAAAGGAACTTTTCTATCTATGAATAGTATTTGATTGTACCATATCTGGGAGTTGAGAAGAACATTTTTGAAATTTTAGTCAATTTGTCCCTTTTTGGCCACGCCCCTCAGGCCCCTGGTGGTGGGGACCATAAAATTCACACTTTTGGTTGACCTTTGGTAATAGAAGCTTCCAGGAATATTTAATTGAATTTGGTTTAGCAGTTTTGGAGAAGTTGTTAAAAATGTAAATTGTCTACTGACCTACGATGGAAAAAAGGCGATTACAAAAGATACTTTGTCTCAGGTGACCTAACAATACTATGGTCTGTGGTGAAGGTTATCATCACAGGGACCTAAGAATTTGTTAGTCTTGGTTTATTTGGACCTATCCCAGTGTGTATGGCACCTTTACACCTAGACTGTAACAAATTCCCAGGTCCCTGTGAACATCAGAACATGCCAGAGAACTAAAACTCGGACAACACAGGGTTGAAAATATTAATTACGCAACTCATATTTTTCTTCTACTTTTTATTGTTTCGTAATCTTTGAACAGTAGCAATAAAGATAGATACAACATAAACCTCTTTCATCAAAATCTTCTATTCTAGTAAAATAGTTTTCAATCTCGTACTGAGAAACTAAATTTTACCAGGTGACAATGAATACTTAGATACCAGAGATTTTCATTGTAAATAAAAATACATGACTTTGGACAGTCCACTCCATCAACTCATCGAGAGAGAAAAACGTATACAATATATACAATCTATAGGCTTACAATAGGCTTATACAGACATGTAAAATCTAAAATGATGAAACGTCACAACATTATAATGCCTTTTGAGTAATACTGCAAATTACTTCTACTGAGGGTAGAATTTAACCCGACACTCAATAATACATTGTAATAGCGTTTAGGATGTCGCCATTAAGTGTTGTTTACGGAAGAATGAAAAATTCCCAATTCCCAAAGGGCCATAACTCATGTCAATAATAAAAGGAGATTGAAGACTGAAACACTACCACTACCAATAATGATCATGAGTTAAGTCAACATCTGGAAGAACTGGAGAGAAAAAAAAATAGGAAAGTATCTGAGACGAGACAAACAGTCAGACAGATAGACAGACATACTGACCAACTGTTGGGAATAAATTTACTTAACCAGTAATTGTATCTTTTTCATTTCCGTCTGACATCATTCATTCCGTAAGCATTGGTTGCAAGTTGTTTGACCCTAGATATCTAAAGGTCAATGAGAAGTAATGGTAATTGGACAAAGCAAATGTTGGTTAGACTACAAACTACTGAAGTTTTTACCTGACATCATTATTTCTGTCTGCTATGTCAACTCAGAATTTTGTTTTCAACTGTATTTTCCGAAGTAAATGAGGAATTTAATCAAACAGATTCACAAAAAGAAACTACTTAATTTTCCTTTTTTCTCTATTAATTAAAATCCAGCAAATATTCTACACAAACATTATTCTGATTACAGGCATAATGAGTATTACTAAAGAAACAATGGTCTTTTACAACTGACTGAAGTTTGATCCAAATCCCACAAGGAATGAAACATCATTAGTACTAAAAATAGTAATAGTGATATTTATCCAACAAACCTGAAGCTCGAAATGGTCAGAGATGTCCTTGTCCTGAAGAATTGTGTTAAGTTTGATCATTAGTAAATGAAAGTTAAACAATTAAATTGTTCGCACACTTAAAAAGAATTAATTCGATTAATATAGTAAAATATATGTCATTAACACTTTATATCATGCTTTTAAAATTTGATATATTTCCATATGTATTGAAAGTGGCCAATATTACTTATATTTACAGGGTAAAGATGACCATAATAAAGTCGTGCTGGGTGAACCAGCTTTAATCAAATAGTTGACTAGTTTCGACACTTAGGCACGTCATCAGCAGAACCCTTCTGATGATGACGTGTCAAAGTGTCAATACTAGTCAACTATTTGATGAAAGCTGGTCTACCCAGCACGACATTGCTATGATCATTTTAACCCTTTGACTACTCCACTTTAAGGCCGGACTCTTGTATTCCTTGTGGAATCCGTCGGCTAGGTAACACCACATCGAACATTTTACACGGATATTTGATCTCTTACCTCCCGTATACTCTATTTATAGTAATTAAATATGAAGAAACACCAAAACTGGCTTGATATGTGAAACCGAATTTTCGATAATATGTGAAACGTTATAGATTTACTATAAACATGTGTAATGGATATGTGATAAACGGGGCCGAGACATTCAGAAGTCAATATAATAACATAATGTGAAATCGTTATGTGGAATTAATTCAAAAATATTCTGAGATAATGAATTCAAGCACGAAAGATTCAAAGTATTATTTTTCCTCATCATCGAGGTGAATAATTTTCTGTCACCCACAGGTTTATAATTTTCTGTCACCCACAGGTTTATAATTTTCTGTCATTCCTTGGCCACCACTTGATATGACACAACACCATTTACCTCTCCACAGAAACATTATCTCCTCATTGAAATGCATTCTAATTACATGACTAACACTTATACTGATTTCTTCGAGAATATTACTGACAGGATTGAAGGAGGAAAAAGAACTGTGTCATAAACATGAAGGTAAGAGATGAGAATTCTTATTACAGCCACCTACAAAATCCAAGGGTTCTCTCAACACACCTGTGTTCAAATGTGAAGAACTTGACTTTTACCACGACATACTCCGAGGGAGATGAGAAGACACATCTATCACAAAACTGGCCTGTTACACAACGTTATAAATACCGTAATACACACAAGTATCTAGAACATCACAATAAACTTATAATGTCACATGGTTGTCTCAAGAATACAGCTAGAGTCTAAATTCTCCTGTCTTACATTAAAAAAAAAAGGGAGATTTCACTATTAATATTCTCATAAACACGAGTTATGTGATAAACAGAATCTTACACTAGTGGCTATGTCATATTGGAATTCACCAAACATCTTCAATAAATCTCTTTGGAACAAACCTAATCAAACTAATGAAGCAGTTTAATCACTTCCATATGAAACTCCCATCGGAGTTATAACGTCCATAGATATATATACCGGGTCTAGTAAGTAATAACGTCCATAGATATATATACCGGGTCTAGTAAGTAATAACTCCCGCCAAAGTTATAACGTCCATAGATATATATACCGGGTCTAGTAAGTAATAACTCCCGCCGGAGTTATAACGTCCATAGATATATATACCGGGTCTAGTAAGTAATAACTCCCGCCGGAGTTATAACGTCCATAGATATATATACCGGGTCTAGAAAGTAAAAACTCCCACCGGAGTTATAACGTCCATAGATATATATACCGGGTCTAGTAAGTACTAACTCCCACCGGAGTTATAACGTCCATAGATATATATACCGGGTCTAGTAAGTAATAACTCCCACCGGAGTTATAACGTCCATAGATATATATACCGGGTCTAGTAAGTAATAACTCCCGCCGGAGTTATAACGTCCATAGATATATATACCGGGTCTAGTAAGTAATAACTCCCACCAGAGTTATAACGTCCATAGATATATATACCGGGTCTAGTAAGTAATAACGACGGTATAATCCAATAGAGGTACTGGATCCTAACAAACAAATATATTTAGGAACCCTGGAGTTTGAGGGTGATGATTGGTTTAGACAATGAAGAATATCATCCCTCAGAGATAATTTTCTGGTCATATCATTAATGTAAGTAAATATTTTATTACCTAAACAGTTTGCTAAATGTAGAAATATATCAAGTTGAATTTCAACAAAACAGATATATATACAATAAGCACCGAATTCAAACATTCAATATTACTAAGTTAGAGGGTAAAATGCATTGATTCCTAAAAAATATTATTTATAAAGCATCAGCCGTCGTGCTTGGTATTTAAAGTCGCTACATAGTAATGCAAGTTAGCCAAATATGTTACATTGTATATTTACATATGAAAATGTCATTTATAACAACTATAAACACAGGTGACTGATTTACATTTTTACATCTTATGATTTTAAACTGATTTAAACTAAAATAAATTGCTGTGATGGAACTCAAGAAGACGGAATAGTTTGTTTGTATTCTGGGTTTATTAACAGCCAGGGTCATCTTGAGGCAGGGTATCTTTGTAGTAGTTGGTGACTACCGCACTAAACAACATACGAGAGGCCTGTCACATGCCATCCAGAGCATGCCAAAGGACACAACCATGAGAGCACAGACATGCCTGTTTCTTAGCTTACTGAGACACACAAACCGACACGGGACAGGAAACTTTTGATGATCTTCCATATTGTTATTTGTGGTATATAACCAACTACATGCTTTTTGATTTAATGATATCATACTGTTAGTGTCATTCAGCAAAACATGTCAAATAGTAATAGGTGCACCAGTCCAAACTGATCAATTATCCTTGTATTAGAACAGAGAAATCACATGGACAGAATTTCATTTCACAACAATGAGGTAAAAGAGATTCTGTTAATATTACTATAGACTTACTTATTTTGGCACACTCAAATTCTAGAGAAATATCAAATTTTTTAACAGAGCAATGAGGTTTTGGCCGATCCCGAATATTTTCTGAAAAAAAAAAACAACAAACAAAACAAGATGGATGCAGGTAGTACAATGTTTTTAGAGAGAAAATAAACCTTCAGTCAGTTTGGCAGTTTTCCAAAGTCTTCACAAAATAAGATTTTCCTGTCATGAAGCCTAGATTTGAATTTTTTTCTTAAATATATATTACATCATCAGCTCAACTCTAAGAAAAAAGACATTTATCAAAGGAAAATAGCGATTTAAAAATATTCATGTTCATACCAAAATGCTGCACTGAAGAGTGCCAAATTTACAGAAATAAACACAACATTTTGACAAGAATGGAAAAAAAGGTAAAATATTAATATACAGTAGTACCATTGATGTAAGTTTAAATTCATTACTTTGGGGAAAGAATTCTAAACCTATTCCATTTTTTACCATTATCAATAATATATTTCTAACAATATACATCATATATATAAGTTCTATATACAAAATGTACACATTGTATATTATAATTGGATACTAATGAGTCATGCCTTTACACAAATTATATTTACAGTAGTTTAATCGTAACAAACTCCTGATTTTTATTGTCTAAATGCCATTGTCATGAAATAAAATGCCCACAGTACAATACCACAACAATTCCTCATAACACAGGACTTCAAAGAAAAGTCAACACATCATCTGACCTTACACGACAGAAGTTAGGTACTGAATATACATTTCAATATACACAATATTATCATACAGGAAATTTGAATATACAAATTATAAACAATGTTTGTCTTTTCTTCAAATCCACTACAAATCTTTAACATATTGAGACATTTTCTTCAATATTTTTTGTTGTTATTTACAAAGCAACTGACCTTCATGTTGTTTTTCCCAAAGTAGATGAAAAATATAATTGATAAAAAAATGCAAACAAAGTCATATCAGAAAATTACAGAATGATAATAATTCTTCATTTGAGGACATATAATATCAAACATCAGAAAATAATTACGTATTTATGTATTATATAAACCTAGTGTAGCACAACTCTAACTATCGCCAACATCAACGCGACGACACATACATCACTACATTAGTAGTATTAATATTAGCAGCCTTAAAAAGGTCATGACCTTCACAAGCACTAAAGTCAAGAGGAAAAGTGCCGAGACACAAATATTTACAATAGGACAAATTAACATGTACAGTAAAATCCTGCATAAACCTATCTTCACTTATCCAAATTTCTGTAATGTCCCCCATGGAACCACATAATTGGTTGTTCTACCATATAATATATGACTATGTCATCAAAATATCATAAGACATGTATAATATATAACACTAAGTGACGTCATAAACGTCATGAAACGTCATGAAACGTCGCAATGAGACATCATAAACATCACAATGAATACATGATGTCACACGACTGTCTCTATATACTATAGGTCTCCGAGTTGAAATTCACCTCTGATACAGTGTTCTCAGTTCAAATTCATGAATATGCATAACATGATAAATAGTATCTTACACTCTTGACTATATCATGTAAGATCCTCTTGTAACTAAAATGCCTCCTCCCCAAATCAGCAATATTTTATAGTCATAAATCATGACTTGAATTATACTAATATCTAAAATATATTTAATAGAAAGAAATACATTCCAACTTTAACAAATCTATTTGGCATAAAAAGACTAAGTCGAATAAACTTAATACGATTTGTACTACTCTGACGTAAAAAGGAATAACACTTCAGATCGCCACTTATATCTTTGCGATACAAAAAATTTATATTTCTTTACAAAATATGTTCTATCAAGAAATTTTGACGATATTCCCAATATATAATCTGACAGTAAATGTAAATAAATTCTTACAGTATTCCTAATATACAATTAAGAATGTGTTATGATATTTCTAATCTTCATTGTATTCTCTATAAATTCAGACAGTTCACAAAATGATATATATTTTGTTTCTGCTATAAAAACAGGAAACATGTAAGTTTTACTTACAATAGTTCACCGCTATCAATTAAAAATCCATTGGATCTCATCATTATACGACATATTTACTGTATTCATATCTCGCCTTGTGTATAAAAAATGCCATCAATCCAGAATACAGCAGTTCAACAAAGACAGAGTATGTATTTACATGAATAAAATATAATCTTATTGTCTCCTTCCTCTTGTCAATAGACTTGATATATCACAACACAGGCATCTGGTCATACACTAGTCATTTGTCTGATGAAGGTGACAGTGTAGTCACCGAAACGTCACACACAAATCATAACTGAACTTAAGATATACACTGGTTGTGACATGCCAAGTCTATTCATATTTTCCCTTAACAACCAGAAGAACATGCCTCATGACTTCTTGGTAAGACCTCTTCATTAAAGTTGACAATAACAATCGATGGGAACAAATTACCAATGACTTGGTTAACCTTCTTAACATGACAATTAACTAGTTAACTCTATATCAACACCCTTAAACTGTAGAAACCATCTTAACTTTTTATCCTTTAATCTGTTAATCTTCTAACATCGTAAACGTGGTTAAAGATTAAACTATTCAACACATTAAACTTAACTTATTATCACAATAACCTCGTCAACCAATTATTCTACTGTGTTAACCTGCTGACTTCATAACTTTACTCCGTTAGCTTGATAACCACATTAACATAACAACATAATTTGTTAACCCCATTAATCTGTTAACTCAATTAACCTCTTAACCCCATTAATCTATTTATGTCATTAACTTGATAACCCCAAACCTGCTTATTCCATTATCTTGATAACACCATTAATCTGTTAACACAATAAACCTCTTAAACCAATTAACCAGCTTATTCCAGTAACTTGATAACCAGATTAACCTGTCAACTTCATTAACCTGCTAACCTCATTAGCCTGTTAACCCAATTAACCTGTTAACTTCACCACCTTCATATTACAAGATGCTATTATTCACTGTTTTACACTGCTGGTTTCGTATCTGGTTCAGCCAATGGTGTTGACTCCTGTAACACTGTGGTAGTGTTACCTGTAGGTTTCACCTCTAGCTGAGCTAGTGAGGCCTGAATAGGGGCCCCGGACAAAGTCTTAATCAGTACAGTTTTCGTCGAAGAACCCTGACCCAACTTTAACAGAGAGGCCCGCGGAGGGGTACCTGATGCCTGAATAATTGTTCCTTTCTGCGGGGAAAATTTCTGTAGAAGTGACGTGGCTGTTTGTAAAGAAGCTGTTTGGAGAGCAGGGGAGACAACCTGCGGAGAAGACACAGTGATTTTCTGAGGAGAAGATACAGCGACTTTCTGCGGTGAAGATAGCGCAATCTTCTGCGGGAGTGATACCAAAACCTTCTGTGGAGACGAAGACTGAAGAAGCGACGAGGCATTTTGGGGAGAACCGGTGGTGACAATGCCAGCATTCTGAGAACTCATAATAGCCTTCAACATGGACTCCGATATTATCACCTTCGTAGGCATTTCTGTAGCTGCTGGTTCAGTCGTCGACTCTTCAACAGGGTTGTCTTTCTTGGCCGAGTCTTTTTCGTCATCACCTTCATATCCCACACTGTTGGAGTTGGAGTCATGTGGCCGCGGAGATTCTTTGCCCTGTCTGGACTTTGGTTTGCGACCAAATGCTATCTTCTTGACAAACATCACATCACAACGCTCACACACGCTATCATTATCATGCCAACGACATTTGCGTGTTTTCTGCCGTACAGGTAAAATTTTTGTAGGTTCTGCCTTGACAGGGGATGTAGGCTTCTTCTCCACTTCAGAGACATCTTCACTGGCTTCCTCTGTATTTTCTACCTGTTTCTTCGGCTTGGTCAATTTCGATTTAGGTGTTTTCTTTTTCCCAGGTTTTTTTGCTTCCTTTTTGGGTTCCTTTTTCACGACTTTTGAACTTTCCAAATTCTTCACAGATTCGGGTGAAGCTTTATTTCCAGTAGAGCTTTTCTTATGTAATATTCCAACAGATTTCATTTCATTTTCGAGTTGCTGGCCAAATTCTTTCCCAAGGTGAGTATGTATTTTTAAATGTTCATGCAGCAGAGGTCGACTGTTGTACCCATCGCCACAAAGACCGCATCGATACATGAACACACCCTCGTGTTCGCTCATGTGTGAAGCCATGTCCAGTGTGCATGTTTCAAGACAGTAGGGACAGAACTGGATCCCATGAACAGATTTCCGGTGTTTAGACAAAGCCCTGTTACACTGAAACTCCAGATTACAAACTTCACAGACAAGACTTCCACTTCGTTTGTGCATGTTGACGTGGGCTTTGCATGCCACATCGCTGATAAAACTCCTCTGGCAGATCTCGCAAACAAATTTACTTGTGCCAGAAGTTTTCTCCCCAATTGTCTTGATGTCACCATATTTGTGGAGCCGTTCACATTTTTTACAAGGGCAATCAACATTTTCGCCGTGCCAATCAAGATGTCGTAGAAGTACTCTCATGTCACTACACTTCTCGTCACAGAGACCACACTGGTACGGGTACATCCGGGAGTGTACCATGGCATGACGGGCAAAAGTACACGTTTTGCTGAAGACTTTGGCACACAGCGAGCATTTATACATCGTTTTACCATCCACTTGGAAAGTTTTGACTGAAACCTGTATGTCGCCATCCACTGCCTCGGAGTCGCTTTCTGCCATACCTTCTTCACCTGCACTGGAGTCCGGACTTAGATCGTCATAACATATGACATTAGGAACCGAGGTACTCTCGTCAGACATGTCGGAGTCGGACGTACCTCCCTCGTTAGACAAATCGTCTCCCTTCTTACTTTTGTCACGCTCAATGCTATCTCTCAATGCCTCAATCAGACTGGTCAAACTGTACTTTGGTCGAGCGTCACTGGTGGCCGACATTGAACTCTGGTTGGACTCCGGATCAACTTTTGACGGTGTTCGACTTTGATCTCCCTTACTCTTACCTTCACCTAATTTATTCTTTCCCTCTTCGTTTTTAACATTCCTTCCTTTTTTCTTCTTCACTCTTTGTCTCTTTGTTCCACCTTCCTTGCTTGCTGATGCCCTGCCCTTCTTGCGACTCAGAGCCTCTTTGACAGTTTTCGCCTGTTTGTGATGAGATTGACAGGAAAGCGACATGTCTGGAGTCTGTTCGATCATCTCCGTCTTCACAGTGCGTAAGTCCAAAGCATTAACATCAAGTACTGAATGTTCCTGGCCATCAAACATCTGGTCATGTGAATCGTTGTGAACCTGACCTGCACCATCGTACCCTTGACCTATGACCTCTGATTCTCCAGGTACCATTAGCATGTCTTGGTGTAGATTCATGAAGTGTTGTAACAGATCGATCTTCTTGTTGAAGTCAATTTTACACCACAGACAGGAGTAGGAAACTGTAAATATACAAACAAATTAAACTTTGGTATGTTTGTGAAATAGGTAAACAACTGAATCACAGAGAACGTAAGCCTACCATATAGTAAAACCACTGTTTAAAATGCATCAGAAATGTGAAAAACAAATTGATCATGATTATTTTATAAGTCTGTACCACAAACAAGTTTAATTATAATCTATGATTCCATATCGTTATCTTTTATTAGACTTGTAGTTCAGTTATATTTGAAATAATCATGAAAAATTCTTTTATAACTTAATAACATTCATGAATAAACTAAAGAAGAAATTAACTAAATAGACAAAGTCTAAGCAGTGTGATGTAATACTAAATGATATATAACCCACTTCCTAACCCCAATTCCTGGCATCAACCAAATTCTTATTAGAGCTCAATAAATTCAACAAAATATTTCTATATTAATACACATCAATATACAGATCTGTTGAATACTGTGATATTCAAAAATTCTCATCGACACAAGTTAGGCAATCCAGTGACAGTTAATCCCTCTAGGTTAAATGTCCTGGTAAGCTGTAGACTAACATAATTACCTAGAGATGAGGTGTCCCCACACTAACTCTGACAGACTTACAGTTCGGAGTACTGGTTGTCTCCCCTTCTACAGGAGGGTTGTCATCCTGTATCTCCTTCAAGTCAATCGTCACTTGTTCCATCAGTTCGGGTCTCAGGTTAGGGGAAGCTGTAAAATATTCACAGATGATTTTTGATGGCTGTATCAAGATACAGCAAAAAATCTCTAACATTACTTCCCAAAATGCATACATGACATGGCAAAACGCAAATTAATTTTTCAAAGGAATTATTCAGAATAAACATTAGATATTTGTAATTTATGCACTATTGGGTGTTTCATATTTTTCCCGGCATGATTTTAGCACCCATTTTATGAAGTGCGTGAATTTGAGACAATGCAATTTGCATTTGAGCTGTCTTTTTTTTTTTAATTTACTGGCTCAAGATATCAATAAACAGTCATTAAGTTTAAATTGAAAAAAACATTTCTAAATATTTATAACTCTGTATCATAAAATACATGAATCACACAATTATGCCTGGAACTTCAAGGTAACAAGACAGAATTCACAGCTTTTCAAGGCCCAATATTTTGGAAGTGGAAAACTAACTGTTAAAGCTGACTGTCTCAAAGGGAAATAATTTTTGAGATTTTTCACCATTTTATGAATATGAGTTTTGTGATAAATAGAATCTTATATTCATTCCAATGCAATGAGGGAATCATGGAACTCATCAAATCATTGAATACAAATTATCATACTTATGAAAATTTAATAATTCAGGTCAAGGTTAATAATCAATAAATATATATTACATTGATATTCATGTAAGATCATCTGTTTACAAAATAGTTTAGCCCTCTTTAGGAGTATTTTAATGCTGCATTCAAAACTTACTTGCTTGTGATGGCGACACCTTCACACTAGGGGAGACAACACCCGAGCTTCCAGGGGAGGCAACTCTGGGAGTGGCTGGCGGGGTCACGCCTAGAGAGGCTGGGGAGGACTGTGCATCATCTACAGAAACAGTGAGAAAGTATTAGGAGGAGTTATAAAGATTTAGGTAATTTTTGGGGTTTTAAATCGCTTTTAACATTTTTAAACTATAGATGGAGCTTCTCACATCAATAATAAGCAGTCACATCATTAAGGAATTTAATAACAGTACACTTAATCTAAATTTGTCATCCTAGGTAAATTTTCTGAGAAGAAATAAGAAACAATAGAATATTTTTTAAACTTGTATGTCATTGTTTCCACATTGCTGCATATGTAGCTAAATGCTTAAGTCAAAGTTCAAAACAAAGATTTTTTTTCTTAAATCTTAATTTAACAGAGCATTTGTGTCCCTTGAAGTCACATTCGTGCAAAATTTCTTTAAAATTTGTGACAGATGAAAGCGAGAATGGACAAGAGATCCCAGAGGGATCTTGGCGCCCACCATTGAATGATCTTCATAGGTTCCATGTCAGATTGATCTTTTCTCTACTTTTCCCTTCATTTTACTAATCTGTGCAAATTGAGACATCCCTCCAGTACTTTTCAAACAAGGGAATCCTAGCTATATAAGAAATTTGAGATTTAACGATATTGGCTGTTTGTTTGCCAGGTTGTTTTCAGGACAGACTGGTCCAAAAATGCAATACAAGGGACCAAGGGGAACCTACTTATGAAATTTAAGAAAGATCCATTCAGTAATTTGAGAAATAGAGATAACAAACTTCAATTGTCAAAATCCAAGATGGCGGTCTGTCGGCCATATTGTTTTCCAATTGATCTCAAAATGCAATAAGCATAACGAGGCACCAAGGGGAACCTCCATATGAAATTTGAGAAAGATCCCTTCAGTACTTTCTCAGAAATAGCGATAACAAACTTCAATTGTCAAAATCCAAGATGGCTGCCTGTCGGCCATGTTATTTTCAGATTGGTCTCAAAATGCAATATGCATAACTAGGCGACAAGGGAAACTTACATATGAAATTTGAGAAAGATCCCTTAAATACTTTCTCAGAAATAGTGATAACAAACTTCAATTGTCAAAATCCAAGATGGCTGCCTGTCGGCCATGTTGTTTTCCGATTGGTCTCAAATCGCAATATGCATAACTAGGCACCAAGGGGAACCTACATATGAAATTTGAGAAAGATCCCTTCAGTACTTTCTCAGAAATAGCGATAACAAACTTCAATTGTCAAAATCCAAGATGGCTGCCTGTCGGCCATGTTGTTTTCGGATTGGTCTCAAAACGCAATATGCATAACTAGGCACCAAGGGGAACCTTCATATGAAATTTGAGAAAGATCCCTTCAGTACTTTCTCAGAAATAGCGATAACAATCTTCAATTGTCAAAATCCAAGATGGCTGCCTGTCGGCCATGTTGTTTTCCGATTGGTCTCAAAACGCAATATGAATAACTAGGCACCAAGAGGAACCTTCATATGAAATTTGAGAAAGATCCCTTCAGTACTTTCTTAGAAATAGCGATAACAATCTTCAATTGTCAAAATCCAAGATGGCTGCCTGTCGGCCATGTTGTTTTCAGATTGGTCTCAAAACGCAATATGCATAACTAGGCACCAAGGGAAACCTACATATGAAATTTCAGAAAGATCCATTTAGTACATTCTCAGAAATAGCGATAACAAACTTCAATTGTCAAAATCCAAGATGGCTGCCTGTCGGCCATGTTGTTTTCGGATTGGTCCCAAAATGCAATATGCATAACTAGGCACCAAGGGAAACCTACATCTGAAATTTCAGAAAGATCCATTCAGTACTTTCTCAGAAATAGCGATAACAAACTTCAATTGTCAAAATCCAAGATGGCTGCCTGTCGGCCATGTTGTTTTCCGATTGGTCTCAAAATGCAATATGCATAACTAGGCACCAAGGGGAACCTACATATGAAATTTGAGAAAGATCCCTTCAGTACTTTCTGAGAAATAGCGATAACAAGAATTGTTTACGGACGGAGGGACGGACGGACGGACGGACGGAGGGACGGACGGACGACGGACCACGGACGCAGGGCGATTTGAATAGCCCACCATCTGATGATGGTGGGCTAATAAAAAGGTAACTTATGTCTGCAAATGATTGGTGATGAGGCCATGAATATGTTTATTATATGACAATTTTCAGAAAATTCATCATTTCATAACATCTTGGCATCAGATTTTAAATCCATTGAGACACATGTTACAATCAGTAATTTGACCAAATTATTCAGAAATATTTTAGACAATATCTTCTTACCTGACTTAGCGAGTTGACCTCCGGCTAGTGTTTGACCGACCAGGACTCCAGACGATGTAAGAGCCGACAGCTGCTGTTTTGTGAGATTTTGGAGATTGATCACCTGAGTTTGAGGAACAGGGGAAGATAACTGCGGTGTGGTGGCGGACAACGGCGTATTTGGATGAAAGACTAAATTATAAGTCGGAGATGCTGAAGTTGATGTTGCTGTACTACTTGGAGCGACTGAAGAAATGGTCTGAGATGTTGATGTGGCTGCACCACTGATTAAAAGTCGTGTGACCAGTTTGTTTCGAACTCCTGCAGGCGTATCCATAACCTTCGTGGAAGTCGTAGGGAACAGGGGCAATCTGTTTTTGAGTTCCCTTTCTTGGCTGGCTACCCACAATTGTAGGTGTTGGTATAACCTGACTCAAAGACTGGGGAGGGCGTGTTTTTAAAGCTTCGGCGAGACTAGTTATGTCTTTGTTGACAGTGTGTTTCGTTGGAGAAAGCAAAGCCTGACTAGTAGCTCCGGCGATACTCACACTTTTCAAACCTTTTTGAACATCAGGAGATTTTGATAAATTTCCCACAATATTTTTCAGATCCATAGCCTCAAGCACTGTGGAAGGGATATTTTTATTCACACCAGTAGATCGGGGTGAACTAGTTGCCATGCTGCTGAAAGTATTAGTCAGAAACTTGACCTTGATTTGCACCAGACATCAAGGTCAGAAATGCTTGTCCCTGACCCCCGTTTTGAAGTGTTGTGTTGACGTTTGAAGAGATACTTGACGACGACATCAAACTAACGGGAATTCCGGTAGTCAATACAGACCCACCAGACGCCAAGGAGGTGGATACGGTCGACAACTCCTTCTGGCCCTTACCATCCAGATTAATTGTAATGCCAATTTTCTGTGCCTGAGCTGCGTTACCCATCATGGCTGCCAGCTGACTCAAAGGAATAGTGATTTTCTGTTCTTTCCCTTGGCTTTTATCTAAATTTAACAGTCCAACATTTGGTACACTTGCTACACTACCAACCTCTATAGGTTTCTGTCCGCTAGCCATTGAAAGCGCTTTTCCTCCGACCGGAAATGTTATCTTCTGCTCGATTCCCTTCCCGGAAACCGCTGGTGTTCCGCTTAGTCCTGGATTCCCAGCACTCTGTGTTCCCTGACGAAGCAGGTTCTGGATTTCCGGAGGAATAGCAATATTTTCTGTTACTTTGCCTTCCTGGTCGGGTTTGTTCGGCATCTGTATGAATGTGACTTTGCTGCCTTTCTGGTCGACAAATGGTAACTTTAGCGGTAATACTGATATCACCGGCTGCCCTCCTGCAAAAACAAGTTAAGATGACCATTTTCCACACTGTGTAAATTACTGTACAAGGAAATATAATTATACTTAATTTATTAACTTAAAATTTGTTTGAAAATGTTTTCACATTGCAATCAGTCTTAATTGTGTTTTCCAGTAAAAAATAATTTGCAGTTTCAAAGACACAATAAAAGATCAAGCAAATCATTGTTTTCTCAAACAAATATCAGGGTAAGTGTAGTAAAGTCTGTACAACTTAACCGTAATATGAAGGTTAAAACACCTTAAATTTACATGTTCAACTTATTCTTAACATACTAAAGAAAGATTTTTTTGTATGGACAGATCATAGTAAAATTGAAATAGAAATGTAAATTTGAATTGAAACCTATCTGAACAAGTTCATGGAAAACCGGGTGACAGCCTATTTTTATTTTAAAATAGGTTATTTAAAATCATCAGTTAAGAGCTTTGGCATATTACATACTTATTTTAAAATGTTTCCTCAACAAATTTTGGTTTAAAAGTCATGAAACAGTGTAAAGACATTTTTGACCATGTATTCCTATTTATCAAAAACTTGATGGCTAGTGATGAAACAGTCTAAAGACATTTTTGACAATGTATTCCTATTTATATCAAAAACTTGACGGCTAGTGATGAAACAGTCTAAAGACATTTTTGACAATGTATTCCTATTTATCAAAAACTTGACGGCTAGTGATGAAACAGTATATACATGTACAACATTCTGACTGTAGACACGTACCATGATCTGTGACATCTATCGATTGACCTTGAACTTCAGGTGTAACAGCTTTAGACATGGTCGTCGCCGTGTTACTTGCCGACCCCACCGCCATTACATACGTGCCTCCCGATGACCCTATGACCCCTGTTGACCCCACAATTCCTGTAGATGTTCCAATGATGGACGATGCTGAGCCTGAAGGAATGTCGAGCTTAAATAAAATATTTCCATCCACCTGCTCGATCGATCCCCCCATATTTGGAGTGATGATGAGATTCCCGTCACTATCCTGTCGGAAACGTTTCGGTGTAGATTGACCGGCTATATTTAGTGTCGAGCCAGCTCTTTTTCCCGAAGCACCTTGAGAGCCCTGTGTTATGGTAAATAAAGAGGTTGGTAATTATTTATCATTTGATACAGTGTCCTATCTAGCTCAAATATTCATATCAAAGAAATTTTACAAATTTATCACTCCATATATTCATACAACAATAACAGTTCCTTCAATATGAAACACTAACTATCAACTCCCGGATGATTTCGACCACACACCAAAACCATGTAATAATTTATTTGGTTTTATTCAGATGTTCACACTTTAAGCCCTTATGACGACATATGGTGCCCCTGCTATGTCTCTTCACTTAAACCTAGGTCAGGCCCTGGAAAAATTATAACTAATTCAAATTCCAATCGATACTAAATTCAAATCATGGTAATAATAATAGATGAATCTATTGTCCAAGAGTTGATTGCCATACACCAAATTAATTGTGAGAATTTCTAGAATGGGATTCATAGTTGAATATAAAATGAAACTAGTCATACATCAACTTTAATTAACAGGTAAGTCTGCAAGTCAGGTAAAAGTTGTACATTTTTTAATTAATCATGATGAATATTTATGACAGTTTATTGTGCAGGAAATTATCTTGATATGCAAAATTAAACTTTCAAGAATAAGATTTCAAGTTGAATATGGAAAGTTGAAAATTAAGTCACTTGACAACTTCAATTTACAGGTAAATCTGCAACTCAGGTAAACACTCGTTTGTGTGAGAGGAAACCATTTTCCGATTAACCTTAGTTCAGATGGTCAGGTTAATTTTAGTTACTTAATCTGTTAAAATACAATAGAGAAATATCTTAACTGTGTCTTACTTTCGTCAATTACACAAGTATCACTGGATTAGGCAATTTACCTGCAGAAAAGGCTAGAAATTTGAGAAAGTGTCATATGTCATAATTGGGGATCTAGAGGGGGTGTCATGTCGTCATTGGGATAATAGGGACATCATGTCGTCATTGGGGATATAGAGGGGGTGTCATATGTTATCATAAGGGATATAGAGGGTGTCATGTTGTCATTAGGGATATAGAGAGGATGTCATATGTTGTCATTAGGGATTCAGGGGTAGAATTTAACTTTTTAGTAACTCGCACGTTGTTGCGAGTGGATAAAATTTTAACTCGCAAAATTACAAGCTTACTCGCAATTTTGAAATTATGTGTTAACATTAAATATAACAGATGTTTTATGATAAATAATCTTTACTTGCTTGTGGACACTTTAACATGACTATGATATATATATACATACCAAGCATTCCCTGTCTGTTATAGGGCTGGGATAATACAGTGATGCCCCGATCCGATACTTATCACGATACTAGAGCTATGATCCGATACTTATCACGATACTAGAGCTATGATCCGATACTTATTACGATACTAGAGCTATGATCCGATACTTATTACAATACTAGAGCTATGATCTGATACTTATCACGACACTAGAGCTATGATCTGATACTTATCACGATACTAGAGCTATGATCCGATACTTATCACGATACTAGAGCTATGATCCGATACTTATTACGATACTAGAGCTATGATCTGATACTTATCACGATACTAGAGCTATGATCTGATACTTATCACGATACTAGAGCTATGATCCGATACTTATCACGATACTAGAGCTATGATCCGATACTTATCACGATACTAGAGCTATGATCTGATACTTATCACGATACTAGAGCTATGATCCGATACTATCACGATACTAGAGCTATGATCTGATACATATCGCGATACTAGAGCTATGATCCGATACTTATCACGATACTAGAGCTATGATCTGATACTTATCACGATACTAGAGCTATGATCTGATACTTATCACGATACTAGAGCTATGATCCGATACTTATCACGATACTAGAGCTATGATCCGATACTATCACGATACTAGAGCTATGATCCGATACATATCGCGATACATAGAGAAACCATATCTAAACATTATACATTATTTGTTTCAATAAAAAAAGTACCTTTAGTAGTAAATGCAAGTTTAATCGTCATTTTCAAACACTGGAAGACCAAATGTTTTCCATACATCAGATTTTGATCAGAGAAGCGATTTCAAAGCTACCCAGTTGTTTGCTATGATGTTTGGTTTGTTGTGAACGCGTAGTTGTCAAACGCTTTCTGATTGGCCAACTGCAGCCAGCCTCAACCAACTGTCACTTTCAGAGTACCGCTCCGGTCTTCACTTTCGTTTTTGACAAATGTCTTTTAATTTGAATTCAAGTCTTTACGAAGAAAATGCATTTATGTATTAAACAAATAAACAACAAGAGAAAGACACAGGGTCGATATAGGTATCGTAAAATTACATTTGGATCGATATTGGTATCGTAGAGAAAGTGATCGCGATCCACATGTACACCAGTGTATCGTCCCGGCCCTACTGTCTGATATACATTAACAAGATTGTCCTGCCAACCACACTCCGTCTAACACCAATTTAATCACATGACTAGCTATGATCTACATACCTGACTCTGTCCAGCCTGCAGGGCCAGTTTTTCCTGTTGGAGTTCTATGGCCCTGAGCAGAGTCTGGAGTGTGCCACCCCCTTCTGCAGCCTCGTCCGAGATCTCCACTGTCTGAGATAGGTCATTACTAGTTTCATTCTCCTCCTCTTCCACCTCTTCCGCCTGTTTTTTCTTACTAGCAGCTGACTTTTCTAGCAGAGTCCCATCTGCCTCTTTCTTTAGTCGCCGAGTTATAATAGTTCTCAAATCTGTTACGAAATATAAATATCATGCAACAACAATTGGTTGATTGTTAATTTTTTTGTTTGCTTCACAACAACTGTAAAGGTCACTGCTACTGCTGTAGTTTATAATGTTAGTCGGATAGCAAAGCTTTGAT
The DNA here is from genome assembly GCF_902652985.1 of Pecten maximus. Lineage (NCBI taxonomy): Eukaryota > Metazoa > Mollusca > Bivalvia > Pectinida > Pectinidae > Pecten > Pecten maximus. The sequence continues at coordinate 14,189,293 of NC_047031.1, read as the reverse complement.
TGCCTTTCAAGTAGACAACCCGGGTTAGGTTCCCTTATCACAAATAACAAGACAACCCGGGTTAGGTTGTCTTATCACAAATAACAAGACAACCCGGGTTAGGTTGTCTTATCACAAATAACAAGACAACCCGGGTTAGGTTCCCTTATCACAAATAACAAGGTATCAGGCCACCTTCCAGATCATGTGTTTTGCTGTAATCTCCGGTTACCTCCCCCAGTAAGATCCCCTCACACACTTCCCTCCGGGCCAACAAGACTGATTAATATAATATAACCTGATACAACACACTTCCCTCCGGGCCAACCAGAGTGATTAATATAATATAACCTGATACAACTTATTTTATTATTGTGAAATTTTTTTATAGATATAAACTTTATTCCTTTCCAGAATTCTTGTACAAGACCCAAATTTGAAGACAAATGAACCCAGATATTTTCAATATAGATACCCTGGACTACATGTAAATATCTATCTGACTATCTTTGTAACTAAACTGTAACTATAAAATTTTAAGAAGACATGACTTACACTTCTCTGTCTTGCTGACGTTTTTCTGCTGAATGCCCTTGACCTTGACGGGAAGTCCGGCAGTCTTCTTTCCCTTGTTGTCGATGCGATCCTTATACACAGGATCGTTCAGGTCCAGAAACTTGTAAACTTTGAATGCATTATCTCCCTTGCGTACACCCAAGTCTCGCAGCTCGATTACGTCCGGGAGACTGTTGAGAGCACAGCGGAAGTTTGCCTTCCATCTTTTGTGGTTCCCTTCATAGTGGCGACCTGCAACACGACCTGTATGGCGTTAAGATTTAAGGATGATCATAATCAACATTCCTGCAATCAGTTGTATCTGCCTCACTGACGGGAGAGATATAGAATATTTCTATATTTCTATTTCTGAAGTGATAGCACTAGTTTTCTGAAATCTGAAGGTACAGATAGACATGTCTGGTTGTCCCTGTAATCTCAAAGAGTCAGATCTCATTTTGGGGATTTGAAAACATACTTTAAAGGGTTTACAAGATGCCTTATAGAAGTTGTGTAAAGTTGAAGTTCACTGACTATAAGCAAAACACAAAATATTTACACTTATTTCTGCTAGAAATAGCTCATGAGTTAAAATATTTATTTTAATTAAAATATACTTAAAATATCTATTTTAATCCATTAAAATGTACAAGTTAAAATATTTACTTTAATTTTAATGCATTAAAATATACTATATATATATGTAAGCTGAGAATCTGGCTAGTCTTTTCTGGCTAATCCTTCAGGCAGACACTACTCTCATTGCTCTGAAGATCTATCATAAAATGAACATCGATTGATTAAGAAATTGTGAAAAAGGATAATATTTCCCAACATAAACAGTCATATACAGTCAAACCTGTCTATAACGACCGCCCAAGGGGAGGCAGAAAAACGGTCGCTATAGACAGGTTGCCTTTATAGACAGGTCAAAATTATTGCACTAACCAATTTAGGTGAAACTGCCGTAAATAACTTGTCATTGAACAGGGCATTCAGAAGTCAAATAAATGCATAAACTTTATAAATCTGAAGGGTTCAATCTTTAATGATTTTGTAGACCCAAAGAAAAAATATTACTCAAAACGGTCTTATGGATACTTTTTAAAAATATTTTGTTCTGAAATAATGCTATATGTATCTATCAAATTATCTCCCTTTCTTTCTTAAATAAAGAAAAAGAATACGTAATAATTAATTAATTATATTTGTGTTACTACTAATTATTTTGTGATATAGTCTAACTTCTTAAAACCAAAAGATTTTTTTTCTGACCCAAATTGAAATCCGGATATCTGTGGCAGTTTACGACTTTTTATTAGTATTAACTAATTAAAGATGGCGTCAGTACAAACGCTATTACCGACAGCTACGATTAAGAAAGGCATTATTGGCTTTCATGTGAGTAAATCTTGTTGACAGATATGACCGATGTTTTTTATTGAAGTGATGTATCCTAGTTGTAATCACAAATTTAACTGACCGTGTCAAATGAAGCCACCTACGCACAGTTGTAATGTAATACCGAAACGCATGGTGACCCGACTCCTCTCTCACTGGGCCCCAGGCTAGGGCAGCTACATGTACAGTAATTATAGGCTAACAGGTGGTAGGGGTCTTTTGTTTATATAATCAGGCAAGGGTTGTGGTGGTCCTTTTTGATATAATCAGGCCAGGGTCGATGTGTCTGAATTTTCCGGGGATTTTATGAGAGATGACTGCCAAGAGCAGAAGATGGCTGACAGAAATCAGTCACTATAGAAAACAAATTAGCAACCGCCGGTCCAAAACCACTGGTCGTTAGTCACATTAGACAGGTAGTCGCTATACAGAGGGTCGTTATATAGTAAAATCTCACAGGGGGATCTTAAAATCGGTTGTTATAGACAGGCAGTCGTTATATATACAGGGGGTCGTTAGAGCAGGTTTGACTGTATGCCATTTGTATGACAGACTACATGCAAGTTGTGTTAAATACAAACAACATCTGCAATGCATTATCCTCATCACCTTCTTATAATTCAATCTCACAACTTTGGGAAAAATGAAAACGCAAAAGGAAGAAGCCCAATTGGTCTGCATTTCTCATCTACTAGATATAGAGTTGTCAATCAGACTCATATCTCATATATTTATAGCCTTATAAACGGACCAATGTAAAAGTTACAAATCAACTTTGACATATGAAATATAATAAATCATAACTACCTGTGTGTATGGCCCATCTCTCAAAGAGATCCGAATCTCTGTCACGGTTGAAGCAGTTATGAGCTGCATGCTTCCATGAAATCCTGAAAATCCTCTCGCGGCGGTTCTGCCAGGAGAGACCGGGGACATTGTTTTTATCGAGCAGTTCAATCATCCAGGGTCGCATTTTCTGACGTTCCACTGGCCGTACAGGACGTCCGCTGAGGAGATCTTCAACGGTAGCTCTCTCATCAGGCGTCAGCTGTCTGTCATCCATGTTTCCTGCCCACTCCTTACTAATAATCTGCTCAATTAATCTCTGACGAATTTCTGGATGAATACTTAGCTTCTGATCTACTGCAGCTTCAGCATCAGCATCCTCAACTTCCTCTTCTTCATCTTCATCCTCCTCCTCCTCTTCCTCTTGTTTAACAATTATCTGTTTGACTTCATTCTTCCTAGGTTCTCTTGGACGAAGCCCCGCCCTCTGTGACGTCTCTTTAATCTCTGCTGGTAATGTTATAGTGTCTAGAGTGACAGGCTCGCCTTCATTCACACCGCCCTGTGCAACCTTTATAACAATGGTGTACGATTCTTCAGCACCCGACTTCTTTTCCTTGGACTTACCCTTAGCATTTGTAGATTTTGTCTTGGCCTTCACCTCACTTTGACAAGTAACAGTAGTAGGAATATTTGTATTTACCTCAGGTGTGGTCTCAACTACAGTTTCTTCCTCAGCTACAATTTCATTAAATTCAATGTCCATGACCTCTACGGACCCTTCAGACATGTTTGACTCCTCACACACCATTTTGTGTTCCTCTGACGTTTCCTCTTTAATCAAGACTTCTTCTGTTTCACCTGTCTCCGGAAAAATCTGAACTTCAACCTCAGCATCCATAGTCGTTACATCTGAACTTTGACCTTTATCTGTAATTGTCTCGACCTCCACCTCAGTGTCCATATCTGGGGGCTCCGTGTCCTCAGGTTTGAGTTGATCTAACTCTTCACCAGCTGAACTTTGACCTATGCTGATATCCACAGACTGTGATTCTCCATCCTCATGAGTGTCCGGAGTTATCTCCCTTTCTGGTTGTTCTTCAGTTTTAATTTCTAATTGTTGATCCGAATCCATTTTCTTCTCTTTGTTCATATCATCTTCAACTGTTATGATCTGAAAACAACAGAAACATGCATGTAAAATCATGTTTATTTGTTGAAATTTTCTCAAAAGGAGATGTTTTGCTTCTAAAATACAAAATAAATCAGGAAAATTAATCACAAATTTTTATTTGATAGTTTACGAGTAGAATATTGAAGAAAACTTTCACATTTGATACCATTTTCATAAATGTTTACAATTCCTTTTTTTAAGTTTATGATTGTGTTATTTAATTAACTTGTGCATCACAGAGTAGGTAAATCACCTTGTTTTGTTCAAGGTCTTGTCTGAAGTGCGGCTATGCTTATAATTTTTGTTTTTCCAGATATAAATGTAGGCCTGTCATCTGTCACTGGCCGCCTATACTGTGTTCACATTCGTAATCTTAGTTACAAAAACGCATTTCTAGTGCGTCTAGATGACCCGGACTAGGACATGTCTTTCATATTTTTTTTTTTGTATGTGTGTAAACATTGTCTCTGTAAAGTACAACAGTTATGTTATGGTATCAGATAAGAAATAAGCAAAAAGGGACAAGTCAAAACTAGAACTGTCGCGAGGATGGCCGACTAATACCCCCGCAATCTGCACGAGTCAATGGTGAATTGGAACTGTTAATTAGAGGCTAACTAAGATAACCCAGTAATATAGTGACCAGTTGCCATAGCAACCATAATTTTGGGAAAAATAAAGTGGCATGCACATCTACACATGGTCCTCTATATTTGTGTGAAGTTTCATTGAAATTGGCCATTTAGTTGAGGAGTTGTCCGGACAAACTTAAAGTTATGGTTCTTATCGGAAAACCTGTTTATAGTGACCAGTTGCCATAGCAACCATAATTTTATTGAAAAAAAGAAAGTGGCATGCACATGCATCTACACATGGTCCTCTATATTTGTGTGAAGTTTCATTGAAATCGACCCTTCGGTTTAGGAGGAGTTGTCCGGACAACCTTAAAGTTATGGTTCTTATCAGAAAACCTGTTTATAGTGACCAGTTGCCATAGCAACCATAATTTTGAAAAAAAAAAAGAAAGTGGCATGCACATCTACACATAATCATTAATATTTGTGTGAAGTTTCATCGGAATTGGCCCATTGGTTTAGGAGGAGTTGTCCGGACAAAATGCGTCTACAGACAAACGGACGGACAGACAACCTGATTCCAGTATACCCCCCTAACTTTGTTGCGGGGGTATAACAATATGCTGATACAGCTATATAACAGCAGTTTCTATACCAATATAAGTATTGCTTTGAAATTGTACTATATCAGTATACAGATCTAGCACTATCAGTCAAATACATTTTTGTCTAGCCTAGATTCCGTGCGCTTCAATAATGATTATTCCAAACCTAATATTGCTGTTTGTATATCAGCACATTTTGAATTTAGTTTTCCAAATTTCTCTTGAGCAAGTGCTTCATTCACAAAATACCCAACATAATACTGTATCAGCACATTTTGAATTTAGTTTTCCAAATTTCTCTTGAGCAAGTGCTTCATTCACAAAATACCCAACATAATACTGTGTATTATGTCATAAGTCTTCAGAATTAGGCCACAAAAATATGTGATTTTGCCGATTGCCAGAAAAAAATTAAGTAGGTAGGCAAGGAATTTTTTTCATTTTTTGAATAGATTTCAATAACAATCTTGACTGTTAGTCTTTCCTTGAAAATGGACAATGGACTTTGAAGTTGTTGTTTTTTTTATCCATTTTCGAGTCAATGAGTACTCAGGTCAGTAGGTACAAAAATATAGCATCAGTTACAGTAGGGTAACCAGAAACACTGGGTTTTTAGGTCTTCGTCTTAGTAGGCAAAATCCTAAGATTATACAGAAGAAAATGACTGTAACGATCAATGAATATTTACCATGAGTCAAACAAATAAAACTATTAATGCAGGAGATGGATTATCCATACATCTGCTTCATTTTATATGATTTTAGGAAAAGATAAATTTATGTACAATTGATCATGATGGATAAAATGTAATTTAAAGCAATATATATTATGATGTAAACAGGAGCATTAGAGCTAGCTATCATGGTAATGTTGTATTGTTTTTACAGTGTCAAGACGTAAAATAAGACTAGTATGCCAGAGGTCCCAGGTTCGATACCTAGCGGAGACAGTGATTTAAAATTTAACTAATCCTGTGCTCTGTTATATGTATTTTAGTTGTGATAACATAGTCTTACTGTGAGACAGGTGTATTTTCTCGGTTGGAATGAAAGAGATAGGGTAAGATTATTTATATTACATGTACGGTAACTTAAGAATATATATTCCAATTTGTAAGTCACAAAAAAGCAAATAAGAAACACATTTTACTGTATCCGTGCCGAAAAACAGGGAACGGGTGAATGGCCTATTGAGTTTAAGTTTGATAAAATACTGTTTGAAACACAACAGGTTTAAAAATAAACTTTTAATATCATTATCTTACTTAATCTACTTACAGTGTGTGGCTACATTGTCGAGACGAGTGTTACTAAAAATAACACGGCCGGTTTCTATGGGCAAGCGTCTATGTTTCTGTCTGGACTAGCATTAATCAATTAGAAAATGAGATCCGTTTTTAATGAAACTTTATTAAATCAGTTTCATTAAGTTATTCAAATATTTGCAGACAGAGACAGTCTGCCCTCTACATATTTTTTCTACGTATCCAACTAGTGGCATAATGAGGCTGCCTCGTTTTCGTCTTGCCCTACTTTCATTATGCAATTTGCAAAACATGTTTGAATATGCATATTTTTGATACTGTGTTCAATTCAAATACGAAACACACTTTAAATGTTAACATTTAACCCAATTCTGGCGAGAACCAAATCAAGTGATCAATTTTCGTCGGTATATAAGCAGGTCTTTTCCGACCATAGCTCATTTGCATAATTCTGAACATTGTCGCCATATTTGCTCAACAGAAAGTAGATTTCGAAAGTACTATTACTGGTTTTCCCAAACACATATTATATCTCATTCAGAGATGTAAAACTACAGTTATATAACTCTTCAGTTGTTCATTTATCAAAATATTACAGTAGTTTAGATATCCGAACGTTCAAATTTCTGAAAATCATATCATTTTTGGCGAAGTGTGCCGCGTCTGTCTTTCTACTTTCGTTCGCTGTCCGCATGGTTTCGGATTCACCTTGCTCAAGTATGTCCAACTCAAATAGAAAATGGAATTCCAAAACGCAACAAATTTTGTAAAACATGCAATATACTTACATCAATTAACACATTTACGAGGTTGATTGTATCTTGGTTTGCTTCTTTTCATGCTAAATACCGAGTTATGGTCGCCAACATCGCGGCTCTCGATAGAGAAACTACGCCGGAAGTTCTATAAATTTGCATAATTTCTGAAGACGTAAATAAAATACTCGTCGTTGATTGGAGGAATATCACCTCTTTATTCAAAGTGATAGTAGCATAGTAAATTAGATTCACAGATAATATTTGTGTGTGTTTTAGTTGTTATTTGTCGATGCTACCTTCGTAAGTAGTCATTTTTGACCTGTAAATGAATGGCAGTACTAAGTTCAATGTGTAAGCTATACATACACAGGGTGCATGCAGGCTGACATGTCATGTCCTGCCAACGGATGCTTGAAGATGTTTTATATCAAATAGGCCTATAGATATAAAAAAAAATGCGGATTCCTTTTGAACTTACTTTATTCTGAACACAGGCAATATATGCATCTATATTCAGATCAAAGTCCATTTATATAATTAAACGTAATATATAAAGAATAATCTAGATTCTATAGCATGTTAACTCATTTTTATTACGTCGTTGAAGTTTGCATGATAATTGACAAATCTGGACTAAATATTGCGTGCAAGAAAAAATATATATACCAGGTAGATACTTGATTAGTTGGACAATAATGAGTTAATCTTATCCATAATGTACAAGTTTATTCATTATCACCAGACACTGGCAGACAGTATATATCAAGTGACGTGATTCTAACCAATAATAAGATAATGCAGTACAACGACGTATAATGTATAATCACTAACAAGTTGCAGCGTTGCAAGATACAAATTATTGTCAGATACTGAATTATTTGACAAGGTATCTGAAATAACATGAGTTTGAAAATCTAAATATCAAAGAGAACGGATGCTGGATCCAAAGATCTGTGAAAACTGTGTGAATGGCAAGCAAATGCCACTTACAATACCTTGACTTGACTCAGTTCCTTGTTATGTAGACTAAACCTTTAAAGAACCATTTGATGTAATTCGGTTGAGGAAAAGCCATACATAATTACAGAAGACCAGTTATTAGACAATATATTGTCTGTTCATGTACAATAAACTTATTACCTAAATTCTACAAACATTACTGCTGCAAATTAATTGAATACCTAAACTGTAGCAGTTATCAATTAATTTGATAAGAGACAATCTTAGCATCAGAGACAAACTGGGTTCCCCATCCCAACGGGTCACAAAAAAGTACTATCAGATGACCTGCTGCCAATCCTCTGTTGTTGATAGGCTAATTATTTCATTTCATTTTTTTTTTTTTTTTTTTTGGAAAGGGGCTAATATGTATAGAGGCCCCGATGGGTTTTCTCATTGTACCTGCATAACAAAAGGACAGGTTTTTAATTTAACCGTATACATGTGATATGTCTTTTTTTTTTCTAGTCCTAGATATCCAATGATCAATGCTAACAGTTGCCACCACCATACGCCTGGAACATCCAGTGCCTAGTGGTATTTTTTGTTTGTTTATTCAGTTTTCAAAATTGACGATAATTGTGGGGCAATGGAAATTTGGGTATTGAACAGTGGATGTTGTTATAGTCGATATGGCAGCAAGATACAGCGTATGGTGGGCAGGTACAGTTAGGGTTCACGTGGCATTGGTCCACAACACATCTTCCTGCCATATTAACTATAACAACATCTAAACCACTGTTCATTGCTTAAATGTACATCTTTTAATATTTCCGCTATGAAGCTATCAGTCTCTCAACAGGCGACAGTCAAATATTTCTGAGTTTAAGCAGATATCTATATGCTAATTAGTTTATAGATCTATAGTTTAAGCAAGTCATGCGGAAAAAAACGCACTGTTTGTCGATTGTGTATTCATAGCAGGTAATCGCGTGAAGAAAAACGCCTGAAAAACATGATGATACCTGCATTACATTATGTATATGTGTAATAGTCTATCACTATAACACATACAAGTCACGTGACATCAACGTCATGTGTGTAATAGTCTGTCACTATAACACATAAAAGTCATATGACATCAACGTTATGTGTATAATAGTCTGTCACTATAACACATACAAGTCACGTGGCATCAACGTCATGTGTGTAATAGTCTGTCACTATAACACATACAAGTCACGTGACATCAACATTATGTGTATAATAGTCTATAACACTCATACAAGTCATATGACATCAACGTTTTATTATACCTCAGACTTGTATCACAGCTTCTGATTAGTGAAAACCATGTCACGTGATTAAAAACATTCGTTATGTCACCCTCTCGTGAGCCCTCCAAAATCGTTATGTCACCCTCTCGTGAGCCCCAACTCGGAACTCTCTTCCGTAACGTCTTCAAAAGTAGTCGAATCAGAGAAGTTCCGAGTATTCTGCTTGACAACAACAATGGCTGCCGGCGGACGCTATCGTCTGCCAACAGAGGAGGAATTGGCGAAATTATTGCAAGAAAAGGATTCTAAAAACACCAAAAGGGTCACCAATGTGGCCGTGGATTCCTTTAGACATTTCCTATCTGCAACAGGTAGGCCTAGACCAAAGGATTGTGAAAACTTCGACGTCCATACATTGAAAGTTCAACTGGGAGAATTTTATGCCGGGTCCAGAAAGACGATGGGGTACCTCTTAAAAACTTTTCTTAAAAACTGTTGATAGTAATAAATAAACTTATTGATACCAAAATTAATTCACTTATGTTTTTTTCGGTATAATAAAACAATTACTGCCCTTGTTCCGAGTTGACATGAATATTTGCCCACCCTTGAGGTGTCATGTCACCCTCGGGCTACGCCCTCGGGTGACATGACACCTCTCGGGTGGTCAAATATTCATGTCAACCCGGAACAAGGGCAATAATTGTATAATGTGTATAATAGTCTGTCACTATAACACATACAAGTCACGTGACATCAACGTTATGTGTATAATAGTCTGTAACACACATACAAGTCATATGACATCAACGTTATGTGTGTAATAGTCTATAACACACATACTAGTCATATGACATCAACGTTATGTGTGTAATAGTCTATAACACACATACAAGTCACGTGACATCAACATTATGTGTGTAATAGTCTATAACACACATACAAGTCAGATACTCAGCGATGTAATACCCTTTGGTTACAGGGTTATCTATTTTGTCTTTGTCCAATCTTGTTAATGTTTTAATTCGTTAAAATGCTAGATGTCACATACCGTACCAACTAGGGGGGATATATATATACGAACATATCTTTAATACTCATCAAATCCTATCCCTGTGAAGTATTTAGAGGGTATTGAATGGTTTCCCGTTGAATATATATATTAACATACATTTTACGAGTATGACAGAATGTCGATATTTTCGTGAAGGCGAAGCACGAGTGAAAAATATCGATATATTCTGTCATGCGGGTGAAATATATGTTTTATTCAACAGGAAACCATTCAACTCTTTATGGCATTTTTATGCAAGTTTTAATAAGTTGAATACAAAGGTTCGCTTCGATTGGTAAAAACGAAAAACTTTTCATTGCAAAACTTATATTTCCACTGCTCATTGCTGCAGTGAAGATATAAGTTTTATCAGCTTGATAATTGCTATTATTCGAGAAGGCAAACATTCAATAAAAGTGTAGTTTTTTTGTTATGGTTTTTATATCAATGTTCCTGTATGATGTAATTATCGTTTCTATGATCCTTACTGACCATTACTGAATGAACACACATGTACCTATACTTGCGTTACATATTGTACAGGTTCAAGATGGTGAAATCAAGAAGTGGTGTTCAAAAAGTGTTTAGAGAACGTGCCAGATGGGGTCCAGACAGGTGACTGGAATTAGTCAGTGAAGAATCGACATCCTACCGTACCCTGGTACAAAGACGCAGGCGGACTAAAGTTTAGTACTGTGAGCCATGACGCACCCCGCTAGTACTATTTGTGCTTTTTAGACAACGTTATGCCACAACTGTTTAGATGATCAAACCTACACTGAGTAGAGTTCATTACTATACTGATTCTCCTTTCAGTCAATACGGCCATCGGTATATGTTGTACACCATTGCAAACCACATGGATCTATATTATACGTTGACGCCTTCTAGGATTACTTTGAAGTGGGCAATGGCAAGGGCCCCCGCGATGGCTCAGTGGGAAGCGGGAAGACAATGGCGATAAAGCAAGGTCATGTTGTGATGCAGGATGCTTCAGAGTTTTATAATTGGGCAATGAAGTTAAGCCTAAAACGTGCGGGGTTCGTGTATGTTTCCAAAAAGGACACTGAAGCTAAACAGGGAAAAAATAACAAAATCAAAGCAAAACCATTCATATGTACAATGACATGACATGCAGCCGCAAACAGGCATACATTGATGGCGAGAGAAACACCGTGTTATTATGATACGTGTCTACGAGGAGAGATTCAGCAGCACAGACAGTCGCTTGAGTGTAGTTATGAAGTGGAAACCAATCCAGAAGTTGGACATTCTGAACAGCACAGAAATGAACTTGACAAACCAACGGGTGCAATTGCTGATATTCTAAATGAAGTCACCATCCTGTTCCAGATTTAAGGAATTTAGAAATTAACAATTATGTTGCGACAGAATACAACGGAAATTTGGCCTAAAAATGATATGTGTGTTTCCACTGATATGCCAGAAAAATAGGGTAGGCCGGTAGGAAAATCTTTGTGTTTTTAAGTGCAATGTAGTTTTTACTAAGATTATATAGACAAGAAATCTCGACTTTATATAGCCCTTCCTTGAAAATGATAAAAAATGCAGGGTAGGCACAAAAATATAAGGTTAGTAGGGTTAGCGGAAACACGGGTATTTTTTAGGCCTCGGTGTGTTGATGATATTATTGATATTGATTGTGAAGACAGTGTAATTGAGATAGATTGCATGACGCGTGCAAAAAAAAAAAAAAAAAAAAAACAACTTTACAAATGGCCACAGAAACGGGATCGCCTGAATAATGAAACGTAACGTCTTATGTGAACGTTAGAAACAAATATTTAAACTTATGAAAGACGACCAAGACAACATCGACGTGCTACATGCCCAAACTGGTTGTTATGGTTGTTAAGCAATAAATGACACGCACGCGTTACTGTGTACTAATTATGGTCTATCTGGTCCAATATTGGGCTAACTGTGTAGTTTGTAATTAAAACATCACCTTGCTGGCATGTTTAAAGGCTGTAACGGAGTTATTTTAATTAGATATATCTATCGGTTTTATTGGTATGACAACATGTCAATACATATTGCTAACTTTTAATACGACACTTTATTCGGTAGTAGTCGTTTTGGTGGTATCGCTAATTTACATTTAAATTGCGATTATTACAGAAGGTAGCTGAATTTTAAAGTTGTACTACATGTGTCTGTTTTGTTTTGCTGTTTCTACTAATACTGCAATACACGTGTTATATTTAACGTGATGTACAAGATCTAGTTACTATTAACATGTGGTACTCACAGGAAACAACGAGAGTGTACCTCGATATTGTTATAATTACAGCTATAACACAGCAACATAGCCGTCTTAAAGCGGTTCACAGTTTTTATCCGTGGTAAATGGTCATTCAACTCGCTGGGGAACATACAGCCGGAGCTGCCATTTCAGCGCGAACAAGTTACACTGCCCTACCACGTACTCATTTACAGCTGGAGTCGACTGGAACACAACGGGGTAGAGCATCTTGTTCAAGGATACAACACAGCGCCGATTCCGGGACTCGAACTAGCGACCCTGTGGTCACCTAACCTTGCCTCCTACCACTAGACCACCGAGCCTCTTTCCGCTGTGTACCCTAATTCTAAACTGTGGTTGTTGTCATAAAATCGGTGTTTGAGTACTCCGTATGATAGAGCTCTGAGGTGTTTATATCAAGGGTCAGTATTCTTTAACTGTTCGTACCTTTATTCAGACGAAGTGTTGTGGCTAACTATACATTCATACAGTTATCGGACAAATACTTAACAGAAACTCGAAAAAAATAATTTTCTGACTAGGCTGTTGGTTCTTATTACTGACTGTGTGTGTGTGTTATCGAAGTTTCTGTTCTTTGATGGCTCTTAGAGTGCGATTCGTTTTATTTACGACGACGACGACGACTGATTTCTAAAATTTAATTTGTTGTCAACATTTATTCCAAGGAATTTTTCTTCCGTTTCTTCAGACAGTGTTAGTGTTGTTATCACACCATTATTATTATTTCTTTATTTCCTCCAAATTTGAAGAGCAATAGAAATAACACAAAATACACATAAATCTCAACCAACATAGAAAGAAAAGAAAATTCGTTCACACTCGGGTTTACATCCTTACATAGTGATACACGCTTTGACATTAAAACATTATAGAATGATATAATAACATGGGCAGTTCACTATACACAACACAGAAATATAACAGGGGCAAATACAAATGTAGAATCGTACGGTGATATTTAATGACATACATTCTATCACTCAAAATAGACAACTTACACTCCTCGTACTACATTATCATCATAGTGTGTGCAATAATACATACAACACACAGCAATGTAAATAGCATCTTGTACACCTTACAAGAAAAGTTCAAACAAACAAATACAGTAATCAGACTAGTAGTGAGTTGCACTAATCGTGCATGTTAATTGTGCAATACAATGCCGTATATCAGGAAAAGTGTAGACAATGTTGGTCAACTAATAATAATATATACATGTGTGTATATCCTGTATTGGTTACAGAGTTCTCCATCAAGGATAAATATAAGTTATATGAAGAATTTTAGATATAATAACTATGGATTTTATTCTAAATTCCTCTAATTCATAAGGTGTTAAGTCATAATTGAGAAAACCACCAAGAAGAACGTGAATTAAGTGGTAATTAGACATTGCGTTAAGATAAAATAAGAAATCTATATCTTTTACAGTACTGAGTTCGCACCAGAGCTGGTTACGTAATGGTTCTGTATGCGAACATTCCAGTACACAATGAGCGATATCGTCATTGTACATAGATCCACAGTAATGACATAAATGTATATTTTCACTATTACGCATTTCAACACAAAGTTTAACAACTTTCTAAAAAGATAAACTGTATTGTGGAAACCTGAGAGCAAGTTTCCATATTGTACATGGTTGTATGTTCTTATGTACAAGAATAAAGCGAGAAAAAACTGTTCATAGTGTATTACATGGTTGTTGACTAGACATTTCCATTGACATTTGCTTGGAAACACACCATTTTTCAAGTATACATCGAGAACATGATACAAATTATACTTTTGTAGAATATTAACAATGTCAGGAACAAATCCTCTGCTAAAGTGACACAAATTGAATTCAAAAAGACGCTTAATAAGAATCTCGCGTGTTAAACAGCCAACCTCCATGGTACATATTCTACCTAGAAATAACATTTTCCTTATGCTAATGTAAACCTCTATGGAAAACCAGCCAATAAGGGACGTACACATATCCGTTCTTGTTCTTACATTAAGACCTTGAATTGATTTCACAATGAAGTTCTGTGCTTTTTCTAACATGTAAATATCATTCTTCTTTAAATGCCACAGTTCACACCCATATAGTGCTGACGGATATACTTTACATTTAACAATCTTTGCTGTAGTTAAAGGATTCAGCGCACATGGATGTGCACCAGAACGTATTAATGACATAACACCACATTTCAATTTAGAACATGCACGTTCTGTACGTTCGACATTGTTATTTTTACTATTTAATAAAACACCAACATGAGTTATACTTTATACAACTGGTAGTTTCTTACCATATACAGCTATATTACAGTGAACATTAGACTTCTTTTTAGAAGTAAAAAAAACAATTTTAGATTTAGTAGAGGAAAATGTAAACCTCCACTTTCTACTATATGTCTCACATATAGCGAGTAGATACTGTAAACTTTTAACATTATTGCTGATTATACATACATCATCAGCTTGTGTAGGTATATTTATTCGCGAGGAAAGGACTATTGCCCCTTTCCCGCTAAATTCTACTTCATTAAGCAAGTCATTAATAAATACTGAATATAATTTTGCAGACAAAGATCCACCTTGTAAGATTCCCCGTTTCATGATTACATTGTCAGACTTGAAACCATTAAAAACAACATTACTGGTAAATCGAGAATACATTTGTTTCATGATATTCAATACTTTCCTTTAATTCCCATATTGTAAAGCTTATAGTATAGGCCATCTTGCCATACAGAATCGAAGGCTTTATTGCTATCAAGAAAAGTGACGAGCACATCGGATCCATTATCTAGATTATAACTCACGCTTTCCTGAAGGTTGAAAGAAATACGTAAACTACATATTTTATTGCGGTATGTGGACTGATGCCTGTTCGGAAATGTGGGTGAATCTAATACTGGACTTAAACGTGTAGATAAAAGTGTCTCGAAAATCTTGAAAAACACAGGAATTAATGTTATACCCCTATAGCTGTTTGGATCGTCTTTTGGTTTCCCATTACCGTTGTACAGAGTGATTATTGTACCATGCTTCCATGATTTAGGAATATACTCATGTTTAACGATGAGGTTGAACAGAAATGTAATATGATTGATCATTGGACTATTACAGTATTTAATATGCTCATATACCAGACCGTCAGGACCACCAGACTTTTTTTGTTTTAAGACCTCTACATATGTCAGCAACCTCTTTAAAAGTGAATTCTATATCTAAAAACACATCTTTATCTGTCTTAGCTTTTTCTGTCATATTCAGTAAATCCCAATTAACCTGGTTAAAGAAATCTACATCAAACAAGTCATTAGGTTCGTTGTCGAACAATTTGCAAAAATGCGTACCCCATGCCTTTGCTATTCCTTCTGGATTACGTAGGACATGACCATCATACTTCAATTCAGTTTGTTTTAATATGGGTTTACGTGCTTTACTTTTATATGTTTGCCAGAATAATGCCTGGTCAATCTCACCTGATTGATCAATTTCTTCGAATTGATGCCTCATATACTCGTTAAAAGCCTTTCTGAGCTTACTTCTAAAAACATTCTTACATAACTTATAGTCTAAATAATAAACATCATCACCTCGACATTGACCATTTTCTCTCCATAGTTTCCGTTTACTCGCCACCAGACGGTGAACATTTGTTAACTCATCATTCCAATACGGTTTTAAATGTTTCTTAAATTTACATTCCCGAATACAACATTTCGAAGCATTTAGCAAAACAGATTTAAGAACGTTATAATAATTATCAATGTCACGGGTCGACGTGATATTTTGAGGAAATGATACTGGCCTTGGGTACAAATCGACAGTATGTTTATAGCTTTGTATTTTGCCAGTTTTTACAGCATTACGCCAATTGTACCTCACAAATTCATCATTGAATTGTTTAGTTAGAATCCGGGGAGCCCTAACAGAACATATAACAGGAAGGTGTTCTGAAGTATTGATTTTACATTCGTCTAGGACTTGAGACCATTCTACTAAATCTATCATACTACTTTCAACAAAGATATGGTCAATCATTGTACAGTTTCCGGAAGAAGGACAAAATGTATGTTCTGGACCTTTACATTCGGTCTGAACATTTACCGAGAGTAAATTATTTCTTTTCAAAAACATTTCGAACAAAATGGATCTTTCATTCTGTAAGAAACGATAGCGTGGACCGCTTATGTTCACATTTAAATCACCTATAATGATAACCGTTCCTTTCTCCAAGTACACGGCCACACGAGATTCTAATGTGTCTAGAGTCTCTTTAAAAACATCCAAGTGTCTTGATGACACTTGCATGTATGCGGAAAAAACAAAAATATAATTGCTATCAGACTCTTGAATTTCAACACCTACAATTCGAGAGCTACCGGTAACAATCTCCTGAACATTAAGATAAGCTTTGTAAAGAATGCAAACGCCCCCTCTAATGTTGCATTTATAGCGAAATGGGTCTATCTCGGGTACAGGTTTCACTATACTTGAGTATCCACAATGAGTAAAAGTATCAAAAAATGACAAGTTATATTGTCTTACCCAATGTTCAGACAGACCACAAATATCAATATTATAATCTTCTAGACATTTTAGAAGGTACGGCGTGCCTGCCATTATGCCTTCTATGTTCCAACACATAATATTGAGTTCGTCACACACTTTGTTCATGTTCGTTGATGCAAACATTCTTTGGAAGCCACGGACGAATGGACACGCCTTCCGGCCAAAATGACGGGTCTTGTAGGCTATTGTATACGTCATCAACTACGTTTACTTGGGCCGAAGCAGTTCGTTTCCAGCGCTTCTCAAAGTATCGTAAGAACGTTACAGTAACATTTTTCGCTTGGAGGAAATTGCGCATACCGTTTTCCGAGGAGAGATTTTTGTTAATACCGTAAACATAGTATCTACGTGTTTTCCTGTGTTTCACGCTAGTGGTGAACCCAACGAAATCTTGTTTTCGTTGAATTGACGACTGCGATAACGACGGAACGGAAGACCTACACACTGACGACGGAAAGTGTACTGGTATGGATGATGCTCCGTTTGATGTGGGCACGGGGTCGTCAACTTTTGATTTCTTCTCCTTAACAACTGACGAGTAACTTCCTGCTGGATGTGTTTTCCGGGAGGGTTCCTTATTTTCCCGAGATTTGTTGAGGGGTTGGTGGGTCTTTTCTGGGACATTGCACTGTGAGGTTGGCGGCGGTGAATCTGATAAAGGAAGGAACCGGTTGCTCACTTCAACCTGGTATATTTCCTGACTAGAGTTGCTTTTTTTGTGCAGATTTTTGTCCTTTATTCTTCAATTGTCGTTTAATGTCACTTATTTGTTTTTGTGTGTTGTCTGAAATTTTTTGCAATGATTTTACAGTGTTTTCCATTGTGTGAATGTCATCTTCACATTGCTTTGTAGTTTGCATGTTGTGCTTCAGTTTATTTTTAAGGCTTTCGATGCCGTTCAACTGATCATTGTCAAATATTTGAGCTATTATGTTACAATCCGTCACCTTTTCATATATTTCTTTTATCGAGGTTTTGATATTAGTGGTTGGCTTTTTAAGTTCACATATCTGTTTTGTCATGTCTGGGTAATCAGACGATGTGTTGTGGCTAACTATACATTCATACAGTTATCGGAAAAATACTTAACAGAAACTCGAAAAAAATAATTTTTTGACTAGGCTGTTGGTTCTTATTACTGACTGTGTGTGTGTGTTATCTAAGTTTCTGTTCTTTGATGGCTCTTAGAGTGCGATTCGCTTTATTTACGACGACGACGACGACTGATTTCTAAAATTTAATTTGTTGTCAACATTTATTCCAAGGAATTTTTCTTCCGTTTCCTCAGACAGTGTTAGTGTTGTTATCACACCATCAATATCTTACTGTAAATGCAGATTTTTAGAACTTTTTTACCTAAATACATTGTTTTGTATTTGTCCGGATGAAATTTCAGCAACCATTTATCCGACCTTGTATTTAGTAAATTATCTATACCCCACTGAAGGTCTCAATTCCCTCTGGTGTCTTTATACAATTTCTTATTATCAACAAACAGTAGAGAATTAACGGTATCCGGTAGGTAATTCATGTACAGAACAAACAGCGATGGTGAAGGTATTCCGCTGGTGACTTGTTTCCATTTCGAAGTATGACCATTAACAGCAACTTGTCATCTTTTAGCCGAAAAGTCTTCTATCCATCTTGCTAAATAATCTTCTGTGTTGATCGGTGTCAAACGCCTTCATAAAGTTGAGATAAACTATCTCCATACCACCTCATCCATCAATGATTTTCGTTTAGTCACCCATGGTTTTAAGAAGCTCGAGTAAAGCTGATCTTTCTTTCACAAACCCGAACCGCTGAGTACTAAGGAGTCCTTTGTGAGATTGTCCGTAATTCCATTTGTATAACTGTGTCCAGTAGTTTACCCACGATAGGATAGCTATCAACCGACTGGTCTGTAGTAGCCTGCATAACGCTTATCTCCCTTAAAAAAGTACTGTAGCAGTAATTTTTCCTACTTTGCATGCTGGTGGTACACATGAATTAATTGATTGACAATTATATGGAGTGGTTTAGTTCTTTTGGATATTTGTTACCTGGTCCTGGTATTTATCTGAATTGAGATTTTTGACTAAAAGGACGATTTCTTGTTGACGATATCCTTACAAGCATTTTATTTTCAATTTGCTGGTATGGGAGCTGAGGTACATCTCTTTCTGACTCACTTGTAAAAACACTACTGAATCAAGAAAGTCAGGCGAACCCTGTTAGGTTGATCATCAAGAGAGGTTTCCAAATTATGTAAATCATCAGACGGTGAACTGTTGAAATCCCCCTTCGTCAGTGATCGGTCTTGTTATTGCTATTTCTTGGGAAATATTGGAGGATATTTATCAAACATAATATTACGTAGGTGTCCTTTGTTCCCCAGTTACACTTGTCTGTTTAAAAATGGTATAACTCGATCATACGTGTAAGTTGCTGTCTAAGATTTTTTACTGCTTTGTGCTATTTCTCATAGAAATAGTCAGCAGATATTTCCCAATTTCGTTCGTAGATTCCTTTTTTGCTGCTACAGATATAAATAAAAAAAAGCAGCAAGATAGATTGTGTACACCATTTAATTAGTGATGTAATAAGCAAACATACGAGAAGAAATCATCTAAAAAAATCACAACAATAGTCATACTACATTCTATAATTATGTCAGAGTACCCGGCCATCACCACGACAGTGAAACAGTCTTGTTTAGTGATGATATGTCATAGTGTGCTGGTTAAGAAGATTTATGTATTTAGTTTCTGGCGAGGTGATTTGGTGTTGTGGATTGTTTTAGAATTCACGACACAGAAAAAGCAGGAGTCAAAAAATGTGTCTCCCTTCGCCATTTGCACTTCTTTTATAAAAATTGTATAATTGATAATATTCTTCGAAGATTAAGTTATTCAAGGTAGATAAATACCGAGGTAATATTAATACCTTGGGTTGTGTCTCTGTGATTATATACAGATGATGATGATGAGGAGGAGGAGGAGGGGGAGGAGGAGGAGGATGCCATTTTGCCAATGTGATGAAAATTGATTATTTGTCAGATTTGTTGATATAGCAACACAGTATTGTTATCAAATCGAGTAGAGTTTCCTTTGATGTCAGATAAGGACATTTTGGCGATATTGTCCCATTCAGTTTATATTAAACAGTCTGTTATAAAAACACAAAAAGAACAACCACCTCGTGTTCACTGACGCCACAGGGTTACTGTGATGATCCAAGTTGTACATCCTAAAATGTTATTAATTTATATTGTCAATATTTCTCTCGTTTCAGACTTCACATTCACACTAATTAAATTCCTTCTTGTCGTGTTGATAAATCCTTTCTCTGTCTGATAATATCCAGATTGTACCTGTGTTAAGTTTGGATCAGATTTTAAACTCTGTAATGTTTGTTAAATGTCAATACAAATGTCCAAACAGAATGAAACAATCCTTCTGGTCATTAATTACTGTCCTCAGACGTTATCCAATATACTTCCTGGTTGTAAGTTACCGACAGACATTCAATTGTATAGAGAATATATCGTCTAATATGTATGTGCATTGGATTCTAAGACATACCTGTACTGTGGGTAGATAACCTGTGTATTGGGTAATAAGACATACCTGTACTGTGGGTAGATACACCTGTGTATTGGGTAATAAGACATACCTGTACTGTAGGTATATATACCTGTGTGTTGGGTAATAAGACATACCTGTACTGTGGGTAGATACACCTGTGTATTGGGTAATAAGACATACCTGTACTGTGGGTAGATATACCTGTGTATTGGGTAATAAGACATACCTGTACTGTGGGTAGATATACCTGTGTATTGGGTAATAAGACATACCTGTACTGTGGGTAGATATACCTGTGTTGGGTAATAAGACATAACTGTACTGTGGGTAGATATACCTGTGTTGGGTAATAAGACATACCTGTACTGTGGGTAGATACACCTGTGTATTTGGTAATAAAACATACCTGTACTGTGGGTAGATATACCTGTGTGTTGGGTAATAAGACATACCTGTGCTGTGGTTAGATACACCTGTGTTTGGGTAATAAGACATACCTGTACTGTGGGTAGATACACCTGTGTATTGGGTAATAAGACATACCTGTACTGTGGGTAGATACACCTGTGTATTGGGTAATAAGTCATGCCTGTACTGTGGGCAGATACACCTGTGTATTGGGCAATAAGACATACCTGTACTGTGGTTAGATACACCTGTGTGTTGGGTAATAAGACATACCTGTACTGTGGGTAGATATACCTGTGTATTGGGTAATAAGACATACCTGTGCTGTGGGTGGATATACCTGTGTTGGGTAATAAGACATACCTGTACTGTGGATAGATATACCTGTATGTTTGGTAATAAGACATACCTGTACTGTGGGTAGATACACCTGTGTGTTTGGTAATAGAACATACCTGTACTGTGGGTAGATATACCTGTGTTGGGTAATAAGACATACCTGTACTCTGGGTAGATACATCTGTGTATTGGGTAATAAGACATACCTGTGCTGTGGGTAGATACACCTGTGTATTGGGTAATAAGACATACCTGTACTGTGGGTAGATACACCTGTGTGTTGGGTAATAAGACATGCCTGTACTGTGGTTAGATACACCTGTGTGTTGGGTAATAAGACATACCTGTACTGTGGGTAGATATATCTGTCTATTGGGTAATAAGACATACATGTATTGTGGGTATAAATACCTGTCATGTCCTTGAATGACCCTGAATGTTAAGAGGACGTTAAACAAAAAACAAACCAAACCAAAAACAACAACTCTACGGCATTGTTACATTTTAATCTTGAAGAGTAATCTTCCGTTGATTATCACATATTACATACAAACTATTCACATGCTTAATTTAAAAAAATGCTTTGTTTGCAGGTTTTATCACACGTTAACAGCCAGGGTCAATTTACAATATCCGTGTAGTAGTTGGTGATTACCTCACTAAACAACAAACGAGGAATGCCATCAAGAGCAATTATTGTAAATCTTGACCAAGGACACAACCACGACAACAAAGACCTCTTGCCGAGAAACAAAAACCGACATAGGGAGCGTCGAACCACGCATCTATAAATCTAAAAATAAATGAAAAAAAACCTAAACAAAAAACATCAACGTAACAAAAAATGTGTCTGGTGAGACAATTTAGCTCCTTTTTTTCTATTCTAACATGTATTTATTTTATATTTTATTTATTTTCATATATTTTATTCCTTGTATACATATTACGAGTTATCTCCCTTTGCCCTGTAATCGTAACGAGTTTCTGGTGTAACAGAGCCTCTGAGATGTTATGTGAGTAGTCTGTGTTTAATCTACGTCACTGATGATACATTACCCGGACAATTTATATTACCTCAAAATTTTGAGATAAAAAGTTAGAATTATGAGACATAAGCAAGTCCACGCGACGGCTATTCGTTTTCGTAACTCTCAAGCAGACTGACACATTATTTAATTTCTGTACATACAGATAATCTCAAATTCCAATAAAAACGGTTATATAAACAGTCCTGACACGTATGAAACACGATTTTTTATTTAAAAGTATTAAATTTCAAGGGATGGAATTTCAGCTACAAGAAAGGACATGTGTACTTTATAACCGCTGAGGTATTTATGTGTAAAGCTTAAAGTTATAAAGTCTACAATAGGTAACTTATATAGATAATTATAAGTACATTATGTACTTGTATGTCCTATACAGTTTATATCAAGTACTTTAATATTACAAATTAAACATGTAGACTCTATCTATATTACAATAATTATCAACTTCACTGTTTTTGACTCAGATGGCAGCGCGCGACTGGTCTTAATATGGGGTAAAATAATAGACATCACGTCAATAATCGATCAAACTATATTACTTTTCGATCTATATTGTTTCCATGGTAACCGACAAACACAGGATATTGCCCTTTAATTTAAATGATAAAGTCACATTAACCAGCGTCTAATTGGAACGAGTTGTTTACATAGGCTATTGATCTTAGGTAATGGACAAAATGGTAGAACGCTATTAATTTTAGATGTACGCACGTGCCTAGCAGACATGGAGGCCAATCATGGGACATATAATTGCTGCAGTTTTGTGGTAAACAGACTTCAGATTTAATTAAAATATATGATCCTACAGTAAAATAATAGCAGCAAAAGTTCATTGTACGCAACATATATTGTCTTAATCACGGAGAAGTTTTACTCTGAGAAAAACGTTGACGAATTCTGCATAGATCTAGAGTTGAAGTTCGACCATGCAACTACTTAAATATGTGATTGAACAGAAAAGTAGCTGGAATATGTAGTTAATAGCTAGACAGATACAGTGTATATTATATATCAAGTTACATATTATACAATAAAGCATACCATGAAATGATTATATATATTTCAACGAGTAAATTAGTTACTTACGGCATTTAAACCTATTTTAGCGGTAATGTTATCTTCGCGGCTTTTCGCAGTAAAGCATATCGCTGAAATATTAGTATTAATGAATTGATATAGAAAATAATGTGGGTACGACAATTCATAAGATACCTCTGTTTGGCGATGCGATAATATTGTTTCACGCGAAACAAAATCGTTTGCAGCATCATAGATAACCAACGAGCATACTCAATTCAATTTCAATTATTTTATTCCGTATGCAAATAGCATATAGGATCACAATATACATACATATGACAACATTTTACATTTGTGCAAGACGGCGGAGAACACAACCAATGTAACACAAATTATTATACATTTCAATAAAACGTGTTAATATTTTTTGCCATCACAAAAAAAGTGTATATCATATAATTACAATATTACAATTGCAATTTTAAACTACACGAATTTTTAAGACATAAAAAGACAATCACATACTTGAAATTATATTCCTAGACATATTTTCTCTAGAAGGTTCTGATAAAGAAAAACCTTTGTACAATTACTAATTAATTAACTAGTAATTGAATATATAAATACTTATTAACTAAGTAACAGTGACTTCCTTTTGGCCGTTGCCTGAATTAAATATTTTCCAAAATTTCTTAAAGTTTTTACATTGGTACTACAGAACAATTCTGTACCCAATGAAATATTCATTAAGGATCCCGTCTAGCCCTGGAGACTCACCTCTAGACAACCACTTACTTGCAGCTAATAATTCTTCAAGGCTAAAAGCATTGTCAAGTTCAGGATATATACACTCATAATCTCTTATTTGATCCAAATTTTCTTCAGAACCCTCAACCGTATTATTAGCGATACCTTTAAAATAATCATAAAACTGGTCCAGGCATAAATTTCCTGCATTTCGACTCTTCCTTTTTGAAAAATGCTTATAAAACGATTTGGGGTCATTTGTCTTTAATATGTATAACATATCTCCTTCCATTTGGAGATAATTACGTTTTACCTTTGATTCGTAAACCTTATACTTTTTCTTTTGACGAACTACCAATAATCTACAATCATCAAACGAATGCAATGAATTTTTATACTCATTATACAATCTTTTGCATTTCCTATCAAACCACGGCTTATTTGGCTCTTGAACCTTACGTTTAGTCATCTGGTGGCATGAACAATCACATTTACACACAAATTTGTCATTGACACAAAATTCATCAAAAACAGAATGTATATTGTTCGTCAACAATTCTAAGCATAAATCAATACTTTCTGCAGTATTCTCTAATTCATCTAATGAGGCGGTTATTAAAGATTTATTCTCATCAATTTTTCCAGCAGATTTATATTTTGCCTCTTCTGTCCATAATACTGAACTGGCTTTACACCGTTCACTAGTGCCACAACAATTACAAGTATTACTTAAAGATGCCGACAAGTTGAAAAACAACGGGGCATGGTCAGAAAAGTCACTGATGTTTCCAACTTTAAATCCCTCACATCATCCATATGATCACTATGAGGAAGTAAATTAAGGTGCTTGTACCTAAAGCGTTATAAAATGTTATTTTACCATTGCTGTCACCCGGTGTTCGACCATTCATGATTCTAAAATCAGTTCATCTGCACATCTCTAGTAAGCGACGCCCAAATTGACTGACAACTGCATCTTTAGAATTACGAATAAGACTGTAATTTCCATCGTCATATGATATAAAGCTCTCTAAAATGTTATGTATAGTATTCGGCAATACATCAAAGGAAATAAAGTCTTTATCCCTACCAGTTCTACTGTTAAAATCCCCTGTAACATAAACGTTACCTAACCCAGTAAACGTTGCAATGTCTGAATCCAATATTTCAAAAATATCAACGTCATAATTATCGTAAAAGGTCGCTCTTTCTGGCGGAATATAAACAAAACATATGTATGTGTCAATGTTATTTCCCACAATAATTTACCATCCAATTTAATCCACACGACACTATCAGCTTCAACGGAAACTAGTGAAAGGTACTCTTTAATCCATGGTTTGAACATCTACTTCTCTTGAACGGCGGGAAGAATTCAAACCCAATAACAGAGAAATCCTCCTTTACCCGACACTCACCAAGGAAAACTATATCACATCCTTCAAAATTTCCCAATAATGCCATATAAATGAATAACACGTACTTTCCAAGTGTGAATTTAGAGATAAACAATACCAATATACTGCTCTACGCATGCGACAATGTGAAGGTTGGTATCCTTATTACCAAACTTGCAACTTTTCACATTTCACTTCCAAATACTTCATTTTTCAGATGGATTTATCCCTTCACATTTCTGCTGTTCTATATTCTTCAAACAAGATTTAAAAGTAAGATCCATCGAATGCTTGTTGAGAAATAGTAATGGCAAGCTGTGAAACCGAAAATGGGTACCTGCTTGCCATTTTGTAATTCCAAACAGTCGCGAAATAAAGCTAGCACAAATATTGATCAAGAACCTTCATGTTAAAATGGAAGATGGTCGTCTGTTGATTCTAATGATATCAACTTTTCTTTGTAAAACAATTATTTGTTTTCGCTATTTCTTAGAAACTACTGGGGGAATGCTTTACGTGAATATTTGGGAAGTGTAGATTTCACTGAGCTTCCATAGTTGTGCACACACAATTATTATTATTCAAGATGGTCAGTTGGTATTCATCTTAAATTTGTGTTTCTGTTCAACAATTAAGGGTAAAAGGACAGCCTGTGATACTTTTAGTAGTGTGTTTTAGATATCAAAGTTCCGAATGTTCTCAGTGACCTTGGTCAGACGAAAATATATACCGGTATGTTGAACGATTGTCCGAAATAGAAAGTGGTCATATGGCATTAAGATTTATAAACATTCATAAACGAGTGAGATAAATTGTTACATAATCAAAGAATGTAGCTGTTACATTCTGATTAAAATACAGATCACCATTATATACAACGTTAGGAAGTGTTGTATCATGATGAACGTAAAAGTGATCATTAATTTAGACGCCTCAATTGTACCCCCCGGCCGGGGGCGTAAAACTGATCCCTTATTTAGACCCCACAATTGTACTCCTCCGGCCGGGGTCGCAGTAGTAGTCTTAGTATATATCGCCAAAGAAACTATTATGGCCGTATATTATCGTACAGATGTATCTAGGAACTACACCTCTATTGACAAAACCGTCACCCTAGCTCATCCTTAAAAAAGGAAAAATGCCTGATGAATAGCTTTTCGTTGTTTTCACGGAAAAGAATTCCAGCTGGCCACTTTCCCTAAATACATGTACCGAGCCAGAAAACGGCATTTTGATACTGATGACGTTTTATTTTGGTATGTTAATTTTTGGCGATCTCATGCCAGGCACCAAATCAACTAAAATATGACCAAAAGTACGGTAATCACTATGAATAACTTTGATATGGAACGGGGTTACAAAAAGTTGACATATCCGGCAACACCAGCATAATGTTATCATAGACAGTTGGATCTACAAAGTTTTTTCGGTGTGAAATTCTGATGAACTTATAACACGATTGATTGGTGTATAACTTTAGGACCGTAATTGAAATTTTATTATATATCCATGTGCGTCCACAATGTGCTGTATCATTTACCGAATCATCAGCTTCTGTCCTGAACAATACATACCAATAAAACTCCTCTCCAAATTGCATAATTATCTGGAATGAGGAAGCAATAACAAGTTTGATAATTCTGCAAAACGCCGTACAATATTTCATGAGATTTGTTGCAAAACGCCGTACAGATTTTAACAATTTGCCGTACACCGGCTTTTTGATTGTTTTGACAATATCTCGGTTAAAACAACGCAGATAGGCTTTCAAACTTGCGTCTGATAATATTACTGTATATGCTATATACAATGTCTTCCGTCAATAAAAATCACAAACTATATATATATAATTGATTTTGACAGATTGTACGACACAACATGATCATCAGTAACATTTCGATTGCATTAGGCGATACATTTTTTCGTCAAAACGACATTTGAATCGTAATCAAGGCCCTGTCGTTAATACATAGGAAAGATGACACTCTTATATATACACACAAATAGTATCAACTTGCAAGAACAATATTTTAGAGGGGAATTTATGAAATCTTACCATCAACAAAGACGCCCGCTTCAACTTTATCGCTTCAGCTAATGCAATATCCGGTGGCGATGCTTGGTTTAGTTTGGTTTATTTTGTTTAACGTCCTATTAACAGCTAAGGTCATTTAAGGACGGCCTCCCGTGTGTGCGACATGTATGCGTGTGGTGAGTGCGTATGTGTGTTTTGGGAGGCTGCGGTATGTTCGTGTTAAGTCTCCTTGTGATAGGCCGGAATTTTTGCCGATTTATAGTGCTACCTCACTGAAGCATACTGCCGAAGACACCCAGCAGCACACCCCACCCGGTCACATTATACTGACAACGGGCGAACCAGTCGTCCCACTCCAAATATGCTGAGCGCTAAGCAGGAGTAGCAACTACCATTTTTAAAGACTCTGGTATGTCTCGGCTAGGGGACAAAACCCAAAGCCTTCCTCACAGGGGCGAACGCTCAACTAAAGGCCAAAAGTGAGGCATTGTCAAGGGAGACATTAGGAAGAAGAAAGTTATTCAGAAAGAAGAGAAAAGATAAGATCCCAAATTTAGTCGCCTCTTACGATCATGCAATGGGGGCAGCAGGTACAATTCGTACGCCCTACCTGCAGGGCAGGGTGGCGATGCATTGGAGATGATACACAGTGATACTGTGGTGAAATGCGACATTCTCATTAAAATTATAATTGACAACCAGGAACTGGAAATGTTCTTCCACTCAAACTGACCATAAGTGTATGACAACAAACTAAAAAGAATTGGCTTGTACGGCGAGGTAAAGCACAAGACATTTACATTTATTTTTGTCATTTCCTCGAGTTTTGTCTTTCCATTTATGATATTAATGTTTAATTGTTAACGTTTACATACCTTAAAGTCAAAATTAATTATCTATTTGTTTCTATCTCACATGTCGGTCAACGTCTTTCAAGGCTCGGAACACAAATTTGATTCCTGAACCTGAACGGAATTGACCAGCACCACTGTAAAAGTCGTATGGCCGCAAAAATTCCCCTGTGTGTAATATTTTGTGATGCATGTGATATTTGTAGAATATGATTATGCGGAAGAAAAAAAAGTCGTTGAAATACTTCCACGCGTATAGTTTACCTATAGAAATCGCGAAATTAAACCACCGCGGAAATAACCACGTCTACAGTACTGTGTGTTCGACATGGGAGAGACGTCAGTTTATAAAACCGGAAAACTAGTTATCATCGCCATATCCCCTTGTATGTTGCTCCTCCCGAGGCAGTCACCAACTACTACAAGGAGATCTCACCTCAAAATGACCCTGGCTGTTCACGGGTTGATAGACCAGCAAACAAACAAACAAACCTTCGTAGGAAATGGTTTTACTCGCTTTCGTGATATTTTTTTTCTATAAATTGTTTTTTGTTGCTTTAGTGTTGCTTGTTTTTTAATTCTGTAATATTTTTTTCTGTGAATGTGTCGTCTTGTTTTGCTCATATGCTACATTTTGATATCTTTTTTAAAATCTAATCGATGACTCTGAAGACGCTTACTTCCGGAACTCTGGTCGCTATGTAAATCTAACTGTACGTTCGTATATTGCTCCCGTTTTAACGATTTTGATTTGTAATCATGGTTTCGTTATTATGTTGATATTCTTTGTCGTTTTTTTCCATGGCCTCAGTTTTGCCGAACTAAATAGTCCATATGAAAACAACCGTATAAGAATAATGCCTGTTAGTTCTAAATATAGCTGTCTTCTTGTTGACGCGAGTGTTTTTGCTATATATATGGCGCCGTAGACGAATACCGTAACGGTTATTAGTTAGAACTTACGTGAATTACTGCTGCTCCGTACATTTTTCTTGTGACAGTTACACTCTCATAATTGACATTGGGTGTTTCTTTGAATGATAAACATGGCACGATAAAAAGTGACAAATGTGACACATTACTTATCTATTTATTGTTTACGACCTATCTATGTATCAATACAATATTTGTTTGGACACAAGGTATTTGTCATTTTGTTGTGTTATTTATATACAAGTATATATATTATAAACAGAACGCTGTTCTGTATAGAATTCAAAACTTATTAATTTATGTCACATTTCTTCTTTCAAACTTTATCTTTTTGTTTAAGACACCGAAGAAAATGGAAATAATTTCTCGTTATTGGAAATAAGCTGGTTTGTGAGAATTTGAACACCGGCAGACAAGCTCCGTAATTTAATAGAATTGAAAAGGTAGTTACCCTGAGTATATGCGAATATGACACATTGTAGTCCAGGAAAAAACATATTACACGGAGGAAATTTCATTCCATCAAATCGGGATATTGATTGTTACTGGTTGGTTTCCTATTGCCACAATAACACGATTTAACAATGGCGACGCCATCTTGGACCAGGACCCCATAAAGGGATGTTCAAAAGGGCCGTTTCAGGGCTCGCTCATCTAATTTATATCCCGAACAAGACTCGTCACTGACGTAAGGAACCAAACCGAATGACTGGAAGATCACAGAGTCCTGGTCATTATAGGCCACGCTCAAGTAAAATGTATCTTTTAACACTGCTAAAAATGAGATCGGTTCTGTTACATGATTAACGGCTATACATTGGATGTCGGCAAAATAAAGGTGGTGCATTTTATACTATTGTCAAATTGTATTTTACAGAAATATATCGCTTTAATTCTCGAGTATACACAGCTAAATTACATGATCAATTTTATTGATATAATACGAAAAACAATTTTATTTTCCTTCCATTAGTGCTTATCATCACAAATAAGCCGGTTCAAACACGACCGCAAAAATAAGTACTCGTAAAAATTAATTTATTCTTGTGATTTTTTTTTACATCATACAGATGTAGTTTCAGCTCGACTCGTCTGAATTGCGTACAACTGTGCACAGGTCTGCCATTTTATGGCTTCAACATCAGAGATCAAGAGTTATGATGCATGTATGATTCAAATCATAAAAACTCTAACAAGATTTTTGTCTGGGTTTAATGAGCCATGTTTAAACGAAACAGAACATCGCAGAAGGAAAAGCATGTTAGTATTCCAGACGACATGATTAAATGAACAAAAGATAAAAATATCTGTGTCTTTTGTTTTTATTTGTTGCCATTGTCTCGCTTTCTTATACATTGTTGCACCACGTGGTTAAACTAGCAATGCATTATAGTTGTCTTCTATTCTATGAAAAAATGCTCACGTGAAGAAGAAAATACAGGGCATAAAAACACGTTGTCTGGAAATAAACCGTAGAGGTTTAGAGGTACAATGTATGTCCGTTCTTAATTCTACTTGATTATAACTTAACATTCAATTAAAATAATATAAGAGATACGTGCGATGAACGTCAAATCGATCTCGCCGTAAGCGAGAACATTGTAATCTTACTTTTTATTTTACTTCTCGAGAAATAAACTTATTTGAAACTGCAAAAAACACACAAAAAGCTAATGAATTAGATTTGTCCCGTTTTGCATGTTTCAAAAACCTCTTTGATTGATCAAACTTGGAGTCGTGACCGAGTTATTTGACGCGAATTACAATGAGGGATAACGTATAGAAGATATTTTATAATTAACACATGCTGATTTACCAAGCCTGAATTTTTCTGTAAAATGGGATGAGAATGTGAGATGATATGAGTATGCGTTTGATGTGAGATGAGATGAGATTATAATGACGAGAGATTACAACGTGGGAGTAGCATATATATGTTCTAGAGATGAACATCAGGGTATTCTAATTTAAATGAGTATAAAATATTCGTCCCTCTAAGACTGGTCGGTGATATAAGAGCAGCTGTTTCGTCCTTATATGATACGTCAGTGATGCTATGGACATCACACAGCTGTTATGTTCTTCTAGGACTCCAATGTACGTTTTATTTCAAGATATCTCAAATCTAATAATAGCATCTGAAGATTATTACAATAAAGGGAAACAACTGATACACCTGTTCAGGTAAAACAATATGACAACGGGCTGATAAGGTGTATATAGGAATGCACCACAATAAAATATTTAATACAGGTTTTATTTTAAAATATCTCAAGTATAAAAATAGTATCTAAAGAACGCATTATCATTATTATTACAAATGGAAACAATTGATACACCTGTTCAGGTAAAACAAGATGACAATAGGTTACAAAGGTGAATATAACAATTCATCACAATAAATATTTAATACACGTTTTTTTAAGATAAATCTGATAAAAGCATCTAAAGTACGCATCATTATTATTACAAAGGGAAACAATTGATTCGCATGGAATATCCAGGTAAAATATGACAATTGGCTTCTAAGGTGTATACCACAATGCATCACGGAATGACAAAACCTTTTAATCAACACGAGACCATTAACATTCATTCTGGTACATGTCGGTTGTATTTCTCGGAGGTGAATTCCTGTGGTGGACGTAACAATCACCACGTGTTGATGGGACTTAGTCATCGTGGAGGGTATGATTAGTCATTGTGTTTTCTTGTCCGTGGTAAAAGGTTATCCTAGAATAACAGCCATACTACAAGTTGGCCGTCCGATGATTTTAACATGATTGATGGTCATTTAATGAAGGCCTCCTGTAAGCCTTGCGAGAATCGTTGACTTCTTTCTTCACAACGACCGCAAAATCACCAATTTCATTTTTGTTTGTGCATGGCTTCGATGAGCTGTTGGAATTTGACATGTATTATGATAACGCGATTACACAGGTACTATAAGTCCACGAAGTCAAGTGTCGTTGTAAACGGTAACCTTTGTTTTCGTTTTCAATGAGAAAGTTTATTTTTTTAACTCTTATCACAAAAATAAAACGCAGAATAAATACCGATTTTGTTTATGTTTGTTTTACAAAGATACGTAATAAGGTTACGTCCAGTCAAAAGGTTATTAATCAATAGAGACTATCTGGAAATTGAATATTCTGTTTCTCTCATAGTATGTGTCATACTGTAAGCTGTAAGGTCGCAGTACGGGGAAGTTAATCCACAGTATACCGAGCTCTGATTGATCTATATGGACGTATATTGTATGTATATAAAAAAAAACATCGGCAGTAAAACACTCATTTTCTCAGGGTAATTTGAGTCACTTTAAGCATGATATTGGTTGTCATTGTATTAATGCTTCACACGTGCATCATTATATATTGAAGACGGTAATAAAATCCATTTTCACGGTTTTTTGTCCAGTGCTCATTCGTTTCTTCCTGCTCTTTGCCATCTGTGTATAATACATGGAAGTCTGACTTTTACCTTTGTGACGCCCTTCTGTTTTGCTGTGAATTTATCCCATATTTTGAAATCTAAACAGTTCATGCTTTGGTCTTTGTTATAATTTGTTCTTCAGTATAATGTGACCGGGTGGGTTGTCCTGCTGGATGTCTTCATCAGCATGCTTCAGTGAGGTAGCACTATAAAGTGGACAACAGATCTGCGCTATCACAAGGAGACAAACACACTGCAGTCTACCAAAACATACACATTCTCTATATGCATGCATCTCCCATACAGGGGAGGCCGTCCTTTAATGACCCTATGTTGATAGGACGTTAAACAATGAAACAAACAACAAAAAACAAAACAAAAACAAACAACAAACAAACAAACAAAAACAAACCAAACATGAGCATGTCTCGTTTGTTATCACCGGGATGATTAAGGCAATGAACATGTAAAATTCACGTTATTGTATCACATTTGAAAACAGAAGGACTCATTGTGCCGTCAAATTCCTGTATACAGGTGTGAAAAGGTCTTTGACAAATTCGTTAATTCTCCGACAGTCAATATTTTTTTTTTTTTGGTAAAATTCATTTAAACACAAATCTTTATGCTCACCTCAATAAACTATCAACATATCAATTCCTTTGGAATTTGCTCATGAATTTCGAGAATAGAAATCCATGTATTTAAACAAGTATGACGCAATTCAGCAGTTGGAATAACGTCGCGCGATCTAACGCCCTTCCTCGGTTTTATTTATTTTACATTTATGTCCGTCTAGAAACGTTTTCCTGTAAAACTTGTAAAAGGGCTGGTTTTGTTCTTAATTTTCGTATGTAAAACTTTTTTTTATTAAAACTATCATTTAAACGCTAAAGCTCGTGAACATAATTATTTGCGAACTGTTTTTTAAGAAGCAATAAATAACAAAACGTAACTTGTTTCAATAATTATGCTACCAAGGTCAAGGTCGTGGGTGTGGCTGTGCGTGGGCGGATTGAAGACAGATTGATACGGAACAACCCTTTCCCACGTTTACCTGTGATACATCTTCGTGGCGGTCAGCACAGACGCCGAACTAACGACAACCCCGCTAACTACATATACTGTAGTGTTTCATTGTACATAATGAGAAATAGAAGGGAGGAAAAAACAACTCGTGAATGGGGTTTGTTTATATTGTTGAACGTCCCATCAACAGTTAGTGTAATCTAAGGTAGCCTCCCTTACTTGCGAGATGTATCCGTGTGATGTGGGTTTAGTTTTTGTTTTTTGTTTTGTTTTGTTGTTTATTGTTGTTTTTTTTTATTTAATTAATTTGTTGTTTTTTTGTTTTTTTTGGGGGGGGGGGGGGGGGGGGGGCGCTGCGATATGATCGTGTTGTCTCCTTGTGACAGTGTGTCAGCTTGTTATTATATAATTTGTAAAGGCCGCCATTAAATCTACAGTGTGCGAACTCTTGTTTACTACAAGTTGGACCTTTTGTTCAAATCCAGTTGCAAAAATCTTACATGAGTTTAAAAAAACATGCAACTGTTCGTCGTTCTTGATGAACAGAATAATTCCCAATTCCATTGAGCATAAATCGTATGTATCCATGAGCTTATAGAAAGGACACCAAACAGTAGTGTACACCAATGGCGTTCTCTGATCCGTGAAATTTCCATTTCTGAAGAGTAATATTCCCGCTTCTAAATCGGGCAGTGCTTACATGTCATAGTTTATTAGGTATAAAATTTCCAGTATCACGATTTGATAGTTGTCGACTAAGTTCTGACAAATTTACTGCGTTTCATTCAATTGTGACGTCATGGGTATGATCCTCTGTGTTATAATTTGTCAACGAAACATCATAAAAATCTTAATTGAAAATAAAGAAGAAATGTTAATACTGAGAAGGTTGGAATACAATTCACAGGTATGTAACAGACCTGCCTTTTACATTGTTTATTGTTTTTCCAAGATAAGGAACAATTCGGTCTGTACAGACAAATCCTAAAAAATCATCTAAGAATGGTATCATACCCGTACCGCGTAGCTTTAAAACAGTTGACAAGTGTAAACGACGAACTCGTTCAGTTTCGAAGATCAAATTATATTTTGGAACACAAGATTTAAAATTCCTGCTATTATTAAATTTTATAAAACTTGCCGCCAGTTTCAAGCGAGGCAAATGCGATTTTTAATGGCTACATGTACATAATGTTAATTTAAATATGTCAGACACGTGCAGACCTTGCAAATTCCATTCATGAAAAGAACATAAAATACACGGACAAGAAAGTGAAACATGATACAAAGTTCTGATGACATTTTATGCGGTTTGACATTTAAATTCAATTCTAAATTACATTACTCGACCCGTGTTCGTCGAGGTTTTAAACTGAAGTCAAAAGGTAAGTTTTACATGAAAAGTGGTGATTTAAAGTTATTCACGCTAAAATTTAATCAGTATGATATCCATCTACCTTTAGACGGAGACATTTAAAATAAATCTTGACATGCATCATTTATTTTATCTGAGAAAGCAATTTTCATTTTAAAATGTGTTTAAGTAATTAAATAACATTTTGCACTTTAGAGTACTTTTTGTCCTGTTCCTGGTGTATGACAGATTTGATGATAAATTCCTCTTTAGTGTCCAGTTTCAAAAGTGACGTGTGTACTGAATGTTACTACCGATACGTAATGTATGTCTGACATAAACAAAAACTAGTCATTCTACCTTATCTGCTAGACGTGTATATCTAATATACACATGAGTGTAATATTATGTTGACTGGTTTTTTATAGATATTTAATTTAGACACGAGAATAGTTTTCACTGTTTTTTCCTATACTTCATTTAGACACAAATACAATTTTCATTGTTTTCGCTATATTTAATTTAGACATGGGTATAGTTTCCATAATAATTTGTTTTCATTTAAACATACTACACCTCCGTTAATATATACACTGACTTCTTCCCACAAAAATACATAAAATGTCACCCACGATTAGAAATATATCTATTTTAACATAAAACAAATCAAAAGAAAAATAAGATTTTTATAGTATCTTTTCAAATGATTTCCAATAAGATCGAACATTATGTTCCGTATATAGGCAGTGTGAACGGTATAATTTCGTCGTTGTACATTTACATATGTAATTAGTTGTTTATCTTAATATACATATCACCATAATCTACTACGTGCCCCCGCCACCCCCCCCCCCCCTCCCCCCCCGGGGGGGGGGGGGGGGGGGGGGCGCAGCGGTGGCCGAGTGGTGTCCCGACACTTTATCACTAGCCCTCCACACCTCTGGATTGGGAGTTCGAAACCTACGTGGGGCAGTTGCAGGGTACTGACCTTAGGCCCGTGTTTTTTTTGGGGTATTCCGGCTTTCCTCCACCTCCAAACCTGGCACGTCCTTAAATTACCCTGACTCTTAATAGGACGTTAAACAAAATAAACCAAACCCCCGTCCCCATATGACCATGGCTGTTACGGGGACGTTAAACCCCTAAAATAAACACGTGTTTCATGCATAAGTATACTGATGATCTGTATATAAATCATAACGTCGACCCAGCGTATCGTTACCCATGTATTCACCAATGTTATACAATACCATCCATAAAATATGTACTCACTATTTTGATTTGTTGGTATAGGAACCACGGAACCAAATGATTTCCCATAGACGGTAATGTTAACGTTTACCAAGGCCGGCTTAAATGGAGTATTCAACACTGGTCCACTAGCCATAATTTTGAAGAATATCATCTCGCAAACCTGAATATCCAATCAGTAAGCCCCGATGCATTCATCTTCCTATTAAATCTTGGGAAAACCCACAATTTATTTTGATTTGGTTCTGTGGTCCCTTTCGCCAGGTGTTTTAAACGCTCAAGAAACTCTCTACAAAGTTCAAAGAACGATCCCTTTAAAACCAATTTTGTTCTCCAAAACAAAACAAAACAAATGTTCACAATTAAGCGAAATTTCTAAAAGACACATAAAATTGAAAATTTTTATTGTTTTTAATATATCGATTATTTATGAGCGAAATAGTACTCCGAGAAGATGTTATGATGTTTTTGTTTTGCGGGGTTAACGTCCTCGAAATAGCAAGGGTCATACGAGGACGGGACAATAAGCTACGAGACAAAAGTTGTGATATTCAACTTTTAAATCCGATTAACTGAATTTCAAAATATTTTTGTTCCTGTTAAGCGATTGAAAATTGATGGAGGGTAGTTCGTCTTAATCCATCGTTTTTTTCTTAAAATAACACGAGCAATGCGTTTGTGATTTGCGATTTTATATTGCATATATCCCCATGGAATTTGGAGCCAAACAATAGAAAAGGACCACCAAATCAAAACATCAAACCAACAATGCTAAAAAAGAGCATCCATAACTAACGAACTATCTCAACAACGTTTCTTAAAAAAGTGTCGCGGTAGTTCAGTCGGTTAGAGCGCCGGCCATGTAACCTCAGGTGAAGAATACCAGTGTCTGTTGTTTCTCGGGAAACGGACCAGTCTGTTCTGTTCTGACATGGTGGTGTCCATGAGCAAGACACGTTACCCTAATTGATCTGGATGGCATGATTATTCGGGATGATGAACCTAAGGCCTTGTTGCAAATCAAGCCATACCTCACGATGTCTACTTTACTAATCTAAAATGTTAATATAGACACATCATCAGTTCGCGCATGCGCACAACACATAGTTATATACAATGTATCTTAATAAATAGTTCAAAGTAGAAAATTTTAAATTTTATTGAATTATGGGTCTTTTGTATCCTTTACACTTTATTGTTAACGAGACTAATGTAAAATTTTGAACTATCTGAAAGCTGTTGGTCTGTATCACAAGAGTTTAGTAACCATAGCAACCTTTCCATTATAAACTAAATATTAGTGTAAAAGTATGAATTTACATTTTTACGAATTTCGTTCGTCTAATGATTCATTTCCCCCATTTTTATTCACTATTTTTAGCACCATTGACCTATTGACCATAGACAATGTCATAACCAACTAAATATAGCAATTCTTATTGTCAATGCATTTGATTTGCCACGAGTCCTTAAAATGTTCTTAAGACATATTCATCGTAAGAAAAAGAACTACAAGAAGCAAAGACCCAGCTATTTACTGCTACGAAAGCAAAGTAAATGTAGGTAACTGCAGTACAATACTATAATAATGATTAGTCACCATTTTAGGTTGTTTTTTTCTCACAGACTGTCAAATGTCCGCTATACAACACCATGCCGTGACCTCGCCAAAAACAAAAATCGTTGATGATGCACTTTTTTGGGGTGACGAATATTCTCTCTTTTGCATATACATATTTACGTGTTTGTATATATGCTATTTATCATAGCGACATAGCGTTTTATGACATGTTCATTTCATTTCATATATCATCTGTCTTCATAAACTATGAGTAGACCCGCGTTATAGTATAAATACCTATTTATAGCTACCAAGTATACTTCCCTACATTCCAGTATAAATCACAGTTTACGTCGTTATATAAGTACCTCAAGCTGTCTTGTCAGTAACATTTATAGATTTATATAAAATGTCATGTTTATCGTAGGGTCCAACTCGACCATGTAATTTCAAAGATGAATTAATTTATATCATAATTGATATATATTACAACATGGCTCTATAAAGTCGGCATCAGTCCCGCGCGATCACAGGGAGACAATCACGAATATACACTACACACATGTAACTCGCGCACATGGGAGGCTGTCCTTAAACATGGCAATCAAACTTAACATTTATTCAAAGAGCAATGTCACACCTGTATTTCTTCGATTTATGTTGCTGGCACGCGCTATTTGACGCTGCTTACAATAACGTAACGGTAATCTCATCATGCATTTAACCATGAGGTAAATGATGACGTCATTGATTTTGAGAGGTAACTCGCAACTCGCATTTTGCAACTCGCAACTCGCATTTTCCAACTCGCAACTCGAAGAAAAGAAACCCTCTGATTTTGACGCACACTCCATAGAGCACTGCAGGTGGCGCGAAAAAAATCTTTCATAAAAAACTTACATTTGCTGGCAAGTATCTGAGAAAAATAATCAAACATGATCAAACATGGGTCTGTTCCACGAACAAGGATATCTCAGCCATCGTGTAGGAGTTTGGGTGCCCAGCATTCGTCAAGCCTCGTGCTGACTGACCAAACTGTTCTATACTGTCACCAACTTTCTTACACCGTCAACCAGTCACCTAAAAACACAACACCGTATCTGGGATTGCCTGTCTCACAGCAGCACTGGAGTGGCGTTTAATCAGGTTGGACAAGTGTATTGCAATGATGTGTACAGACACTTTAATTCCTATTTCGCTTATCTACAATCAAATTTAAATAGCATGACCCCTTTTCTTATAAAAGCTGTGTTTCCTGGACTAAAAACAGAGGTAAAACTGCATGAGTCAAAAAGCGCTTGAAAACCTTGGACAGTCATTTCACACCATCATGAACTGGCTTCTTAAAATAAAATGAATAGCTGTATAAAATACACATTCCAAATGTACAAAATGGCTGATCATGAATAATTGATTTTTACACATTTGCTTCTTCAGCCTTATTATTCCCGCTGGTCGATCCGGCCTTCATAATGTGTAACAAATAAAAAGAAACACAACCGTATGGCTAGGTAGAACAGGCTAGAATGATCACACTACCATGTGTTACCTATCACACACCTTTTACACCGCGTGCTGCACGTGAAAATCACTTTCTCACATACATATTCATTTTTTCTCCCTTTCACTGACCAATCAAATTTTAGTTCCGAGCGAAGCAGAAACAGAAATCTTTCCTGTTATTACTGCGAAACACAGGAAAATACATGTACCATTACACTCGTCCACGAAACAGACCCATGTTAGATTCTATTAACAGTACATGGTTATTATAGAAGATATATTGTCTAAATGAAATTTCGTTCTTATTCATTAATGAGGTTTTAATTACAGTATATACATATGTACGGTATCTCATATGCTATATGGTCGCTTAGAATAGGTTTGATTGTTATCTTTAATCATTCTCTATTTATATTTGTATTATTATTATATTTCCCAAATGTAACTTAAACACATTCATTTCGGACATTTGGATCCCGAATAAATTCCACTCCGTGTCACGTGTATACTTCTGAAGTAATTTTCGGTCCGATGACCGGTCACTATTATTATTATTATATTTTCGTTTTGTTAGTAAAATACTTAGTAGATATATTTTATTTCTATATCTTATATGTCATTTCATCTTCAAT
The DNA here is from genome assembly GCF_902652985.1 of Pecten maximus. Lineage (NCBI taxonomy): Eukaryota > Metazoa > Mollusca > Bivalvia > Pectinida > Pectinidae > Pecten > Pecten maximus. The sequence continues at coordinate 14,148,954 of NC_047031.1, read as the reverse complement.
TTTTCTATAAAAAATGACACAGAGCAGAGAGAAATTACTTCTCAACTTAAATTAAGTTTTTACGACCCTGAAGCTAATTGAAATGTATGAAATGCGTTTCCTGTAACGCGACGATATATATATATATATCTTCGTCACTAAAACTTGTTATTTCAACTAGAGATTTACATTTCAGAAGCATTAAAGATGTTAATAAACCAATTATTAGGCTAATGTTATGCATTTTGACTTTGCGAAATTTTTAATCATTTACAGAACATCAGGAATGAAATATGTCAAAATCATTTATTCGTTTTTTTACTTCAATGTTTTTATGATCTTTAGACATTGAAACGAGAAGTGATTTTTAAATGAAAAGTAACCGCAATTATAACATTGCAGGTTATCCTTTTATTTCTAATCATGCGGAAAAAAGAAAACATGTGTAGAACTTTTGAATGTTTGGTATTGCGAATACACAGAATGACCCATTTCGTTGCTTTTGCACTGCTGATAAATGTTACCTATCCATAATGATACTATTCTGAGATAACAACAGAAAATCCAATAAAAACGAGGCATGTTAACACTGCATTAAGCTATCACAGAGATAACAGAAGAGAGGTCAATACACACGAACAATTTCATAAGTTCCTTCTGAATATTTTCAAATAAAATAAGATTAAACTAAAACAAAAGTAAAAACTTAAATGTACCAAATTTACTAAAAACAGAAAAGCCTCCCTTCTATACTTGACTCTTTTAAAAACCCGCTCTAACTTTCCCGACTTTCCTGTCCTTTTCAAACATCCCCTAGAATCACTAAGAGTCATCTTTACTAGATTAAAATAACCCAAAGAAAACATCACTTGTAATATATGTTTTATCGAACTTGGTGACGAATCTGTTTAAACGTGAGCACGAATCTGGTCTAATAAATAAGATAAAATTAAATTATCCCGAATTATTACTTTACTGCAAAAGTCTTGTCAAATACATGGGCTAACTACCATATACAATGTGAAAGTTTTATAAAATATAAGCAGAAGTTACAGAAAAACTAAAAAAAAAAAGCTACTGGTTGTACATCTATAGTATATTATTGAAGCCTCTATTATGATCGGTCGTGTATATAGAGAATGACACACAATAACGTCTGGATGTCTGAGAGAAATAAAAATCTCAGATCTGAAAAGATATAGAGGAACGAAACAGCTGTATGTAACAGAACATTTATGTTTAGGAATTATGTGCGCTGGTAGGTCTTTCGTTCCATTTTTTCTAAATATTCCAATTTTTTATTTCCATTTATTGTATCAAAGAATAATGTGAAAAATTAAAAATGTTCCGACTGGCCATATCACGATGTGTTTTACTATTCGCTGTCATTTTAAAATATTCTGTCATTTAAAGAAAATGTTTATAAATGTGATTAATATATTTTTCAACAAGGCATTATTAAGTTTTTGGTTTCTCTTGCTTGTTGTTGCTGGAAGATATCGTGTCCAGTAAATAAATGTCCAGTTCCTGGTAATCTGAATGAGTTATTGTTTCAAGTGATACAGGCGGAACTGACGGACACTTAAAATAGAAGGGGACTCTTCGGTCGTCGTCGTTGCGCATGCGTTGATTAGTTATCCTGTCGATATGTGCAACCTGACGCGCTTATGTATGTCATTTTCTAGGTAGATTCGGGATTCGTTCAGCGAAAAAAAGCAACCTTAGTCTGCTATAGGAACGAAGTTAATAACTTGGTTATTATACAAGTATACACGGATTTTGTATAAAGTCTTACTGCGGGTTTGTTTTTTAGCGACGGAATAAACGGAAATTGGTATGACATTTTATAATGTCCAATTAATTATGGGGTGCACAACACAAGTCAAAAGTAAAAACCATTCAATTTCACAAATCGATCTCGTCCTTCCGTCCATCAATCCGTCCGTCCTTCCGTCCGTCAATCCGTCCGATAATTTATACCTAACAATAAGTTCTGTAACAGAACGGGGAAATACAGCGACTACACCGGGACTCGAACCCGGGACCTCCAAACACTGGACGGGCGCTCTAGCCATTTGATGTACCTGGCTACCGGCGTTCAGTCCAACTTAGTTACGCCACACTACCATTAACATTGAAAATAAAGTTTACACCCAGGATTAATTAAAGTTTGTATCTGGAATATATTTTAAGTACCCAACTACCTTGGTGAATGTTAAACCAATCATTGAGACACGTCTTAGAACAACTAAATCAAGTGGTTAACTTTCTGTCAATGTGTTAAGAAATATCTTGAATTGTAATTAAAACTGTGATTAAATCTTACAATCGATAAAAAGGCAACAAATTTAGAACAAAAAAAATAATTATACTGGGTCTGTGGAAGAGGACAGGGTGTTCCGAAAGAGTAATTGTCTTCTGTTATAACCGCCATACCTATCTAGCTCAAGTCCGGGTAATGCCAAGTTCTCAAAACGAAGAACCGGAATATTCACATCGTGACATCCACACAGATTTCCTCGTTTATTTTTAACCGGGATATAATTAAGATAATTTAAAAAAAAAACATCTTCACGAAGGCAAAAATCTAAAGGTGCGTGTTGATTCAAGTATCGCCTCGTCAATTTATTTAAAAAGACATAATTGCAATGTTGGAACATTTCTGTTTGTTTACACGGCATACCTGAGAAATTAGGGTATTTGGTAAATATATATAACTACATTGTAGATCACAGGGACTTGGCACACATTTCAACCCATGTTCCCAATGTATCGTTTATATGCCATATATAATACCCAAAACTTAATCATCATTACATAAAATATCCGTGATATCGACTGTTGGTTGGGAATTTGTCCAAAACCTGTGTTTGTATACAACTGAAAAGAAAAGTCAGGGGACATTTTGGCGCACGACGGTGCGAGGTTAAACAGTTATTTCGAAAATAAGTTAAAGAGACTCCAATCAATCTCTATAATCATCAGGAAACAGACCCTGACATATTTAACAACTTATCTAGACACAAGGGAATAATGGGGTCGCTGAGAGCCTGCTTTAATAGATTAAATCATAAAGTGGTTTATAAGTGTATCTGTTTGACGCCAAAGTACAGTCAGACTCATTATATTGGGTAAATAAATATGGAGAGGGGGTAGGGGGGAGTATGGATGGGGTGGGGGAGGGGGTTGGCGGGGAGCGAAGAGTCCAAGTTAAGTTAGTTTAGGATATGGAGATTACCGAAGGATGAGAGGGAATGTGACCCCAACAAAAAACACTAGCGGATTTTGTTTTTCCACAACTTAATTAATGTTTATAAAATCAAGTGTAATTTGGCACTAGGTGCTAACTCAAATAATTATATATGTAGGGCCCAAATACAGCACCTTGGCGTACGCCGTATCTGGGACATAGCCAACTTAGAAAACTACTCTTACAGAAAACTCGTTCATGTATTACACGAAAAAGAATTGTAATCACTGCGCCATTTACCTATGTAAACGTGTACATACGATAAATACCTATATTCATTTATCAATGTATACTAACATCGACCTGTATTTTAGCACAATTTTCTACCTGAAATGTTCCAACCCCAGCTTTACATCAGATAGACTGGATATAAACTTGATGGACAAGAAAAAAATAAATACGATTATCAATTTGTTTGCCCATGATATAATCTAAAGCTATGCATGTCATGATTTAAACAGCTCACTGTTCCTTTTAAATAGTACCGTGAAGGGAACTTTGAAAATCCTGAACGGAAGTAAATTTAATATCACTAAAAGTTGAGGATATTAGAAGCATTGTTGATAAATCATCATCAAGTATAATCAATACATGTTTGTCGCGATAATTTCAAGTCGATAGATCGATATATCGATTCAGCGTTTGCCATTGAAAGTAATCAATATATCGCGATAATTTAAAGTCGGTAGATCGATATATCGATATCAATATCAATACATTGTATAATATAAATATTTCATGTGTAATTAATGGCTTTATATTAGTTCCTGTACATTCATGAATAAATATCAAATAAAATGAAAATTATTGTAGGCAATATATCGCGATGATTTCAAGTCGATTGATCGATATACGGATTCACAATTTATTATTGTTTATTTTATAATGTAAACAACAACAGCATCACATTCCATATCGACCTACAAACAAGTCCTAGTACAGAGTAAGTGATATGTAGTCTGGCCGTCCTTATCGTCATACGATACCATACTGATAATTAAAACTGATATTTTATCAGTGTTTTCACTTATCAATAAAAAACGTGAAAATTTGAAGGCAGGTCCGACAATAATATCAGTACCTATTGTGCATTTCCATAAACATAACTTACGGTAACTGTTTTCAAGTTTGATGGTCGCAAATCAGTTTAAGATTTCGAATGTTTTTGTGGTCACGATACATTGTAATTACAAATCACGTGAAACACATTGAATGTTTTTGTCTTCACGATACATTGTAATTACAAATCACGTGAAACACATTGAATGTTTTTGTCTTCACGATACATTGTAATTACAAATCACTTGAAACACATTGAATGTTTTTGTCTTCACGATACATTGTAATTACAAATCACTTGAAACACATTGAATGTTTTTGTCTTCACGATACATTGTAATTACAAATCACTTGAAACACATTGAATGTTTTTGTCTTCACGATACATTGTAATTACAAATCACTTGACACACATTGAATGTTTTTGTCTTCACGATACATTGTAATTACAAATCACTTGACACACATTGAATGTTTTTGTCTTCACGATACATTGTAATTACAAATCACTTGAAACACATTGAATGTTTTTGTCTTCACGATACATTGTAATTACAAATCACTTGAAACACATTGAATGTTTTTGTCTTCACGATACATTGTAATTACAAATCACTTGAAACACATTGAATGTTTTTGTCTTCACGATACATTGTAATTACAAATCACTTGAAACACATTGAATGTTTTACCTTGATAATGGTCACAAAATCAATTGAAAATTGTGAATATTTTTTGTCTTTACAACAATTACAAATTACTTGAAAATCGGTGAATCGTTTCTCTTTATAATGGTAAAGATACAGTTAATAAAAAGTAAATGTACTCTACATTGTGACATTTTAATCAAATCAGTTGAACTCCAACTTCAGAATGAATGGGGTTCATCTGAGATAATATCAAATCCGTGATTAGATAATTTAACATGACATAATTAAGTGTATAACAATGAAACACAACAATGTGTAATGGAACAATGAAACAACAATGTGTAATGGAACAATGAAACAACAATGTGTAATGGAACAATGAAACACAACAATGTGTAATGGAACAATGATACACAACAATGTGTAATGGAACAATGAAACACAACAATGTGTAATGGAACAATGAAACACAACAATGTGTCATGGAACAATGAAACACAACAATGTGTAATGGAACAATGATACACAACAATGTATAATGGAACAATGAAACACAGCAATGTGTGATGGAACAATGAAACACAACAATGTATGTTAGGAAGTTAATCTTATGGCGTCGACAGCCTATACACTTCTTGTCGCAAACATAAAATAGCATCGCGGTATTGTAATTGATCTACTAACACCAACTAATGAGAAAATGATAATAACACCCCGATAATGACCGCTAGATAAGATTGTCATCAAATTATGCATACATAATTAAAATTGTGCAATACATATTTGCATTGATTGGAATCGAATTGAATTGAATTGAATTGAAAATTGAAGTGAAAATTGAATTGTGAATTGAACTTTGAATTGAATTGTGAATTCAAATGTGAATTGAACTTTGAATTGAATTGAGTTGTGAATTGAATTATGAATTGAATTGATCAGAGAGGCTAAAACTTTGGAGGGCGGTAACAACGTTAAATATTAATTTTTGTCATTGTTAAAATATACCCAACAGCTTTTTTTGTTTTTAATCTATCATAATTACTCATTGTCGGAGACACTGGCTTATCTAAACGTAGCAAGTCAAATCAAGTTTTTTTTTATTTAGAGTCGGAACATTTGTAAAACCATGGGCTTATATAAGATAACGTTTTAATATTTCGGATTTAAGATACTTTTTCTTAAGTTGAAGCAAATAAACTGATGTGGCAGATGTCAACGGTCGATAAAGTAGCAATGTAAAATATTCAACACGGATTTCCGAAATGAGGAAGTTGATAATGAACTCTCATTATAAGCCAGCTCTTCAAAACGCCTGAGGACTTACCGTAAAAGATTAAATTAGGGTGCGTAAATCGTAAGATCTTACATAGAATATGATAGCATATATCTAACTATATATAAACAGCTTATGCCACTACAAGTGTCAACAGGACATACACAATATAATTTCGTCTATTGTTTCCAATGAGCATGTACTACATCACCCGCCCTCCCCTTTAAATGGACGATTCCATTGTGCTACCTGCCTTTTCACAGTTGACAATACCACGCTGTTTGTCGCACCGCTAACGAGGAATAGTCTGACTGTCGTATACGGCCAATATTCCATGTATATCTATCGGTGTGGTAAGCTCACCTGAGCAGGTATTCGCTGACACTCAGGTACGGGCAACAGTATCACTCGCACATGTAATACGGCCAGGAGCAGACGACAGTTTTTTTTCGGGTGTGTTACGCACGGGGGCGAGTTCTACCTGGACTTACCTGTATATAAAAACACGTGTGGTTAGTTTTTCGGCAATAGGTAGAGATCGCTACCTGTGACAAGGTGTTCTTGTCAATGAGGTGGGCATGACATCAGTACGCCGGTTATAATAGGACTCGCGAGCTAAGTTAACATACCAACTTGGAAATATATGCCTGATGGGTTTTTGTAATTAGAAAATTGTGACAATATCAACGAAGACTTTACTCTGTGGTATTTACAAATCTATATTGGATCAATTATCACCTGGGCGCAATCAAACACCTGTAATAAGCGTATCTCACCTGTTGACTATACGTCACCTGTCGCCTTCGAAATATTACCGTTTGAATTATTTAAAAATTGTAATTTTTTCACCGGGAGACGAAAAATTGTGTGTGATATTCATTCGGGATTTCGTTAACTGTTCAGACACAATGGCCAAATTGAAGGGATTTTCTGCTACCTGGATAAAATCGATGGCTTCGTGTTTACTGCCAGCGATCATACTAGCATTACTACTACCCGTGACGGTTTCAGGTAAGTCTCAACGATTTTTCTGTCTATTTTATTTGTAATAACGTCAGCAATTCCTGACACAACCAGAATATCGGTCAACTTAACCGTGGACTCAAAAGTTGACTTTCAAGTTAGTTGTAAGCTCACAAAACAACGGCCAACTCAACCGTAGACTCTAAAAATTGACGGTCAACTAAAATATGAATATCATAACAAACGGAGAGACGAAAGTCTTGTCGATGTCCCTTTTTGTTTCCCACCAATAGATTATTTCTGCTTGCGTCTAACTCGGATGACAAAATAATAATCTGCACCCATATACAGTTTTGTTACGACCAATCTCTACAGATAATATCGTATCACACGTGTTAAGTTGACCATGCTTTGGATATGGTGTTTGTTTTCCAAAGAGTGTTTGGTAATTTGTAGTCGTAATTTATTAAGGTATGATGCAGATCAAATCCCGCATATAACGACCACCTGTACAGAACGACTGACTGACCGTCCCGTCACTAGGCGGGGCCGTGTATGATGCCGTTTAGGGCGTGTTGGGCCTCGTAATGTCACCGATAGGTCGTTTCTTAAAAGTCTTACAACGAAGACCTTTTTCTAACACGAAAAAGTTGGCTAGATAATTTGGTGGAAACATTTTCTTTTATCGGCAGTTTTCTCAGTTTGTCCATAAAACGAACACACCATTACCATTATGTTAATGATCGATGAGTTTATATGAGGAACTCTTCTAGTGATCGGAGTGGACATTGGTCAGTGTATAAGTGTAAAAAGGTGACCGCCGTCCGACATTAATTACTGACTTCGGCACAGACAGAAGACACTGATTCATAGATATAATTATTATATAAGAAAACTTCTTTAACTTATGACGCATGACGGGGAATCCCCATAGAACACCCCCACGTGGTCGTCTAGGGATAACATAGACACGTGTTCACCTACATCAACTGCGGAGATGGATACAGAAGCTGACCTGGGGGGTCCGGAATTTATTGAAAAGACCAAAAAGGCACAGCAAATCTACAGGCTAAATAAATATTGAATATTGAACAGGGACAGAGATTAAAATATTTAGAATCTATTGTTATCATAACAATGATCACGAGGATATTGTTAATGGACTGTGAATACATATCTGCCAATGTCTCTATTTGTTATTTCACCTTGACGTTCCTAGGTAACGGTACAGGGTCCTACTGTTGATCGTCCCAGGGGGGACTTCACGTCATTAAGGGCGCGACGTTTGATGTCCCATTCGTCAATAGTAAACTACGATACAAGTCCTCGGCACACGTGACATAGATATGACTGTCGTTTGTGACTTCTCAACCCCCGACCTCACTCCCCGGGCCTCATCATTGTATTATAAGGTTGGGGTGGAGATGGAGGAGGGGGTGGATTTAGGAGCGAAACGATCGAAAAACGAGGAGATTGAGTGAGATGAGGAGGATGAATATAGGGGAGTGAGCCGGGAGGGGGGGCAGAAGGGGGTTGGGTGGGAGTGAAAACAGCCTGGAGGAGGGGGGGCAACCTGGAGGAGGGGGGGGGGGGCAACCTGGAGGAGGGGGGCAGATGTACAGTAGCCCCCCCCCCCCCCCCCCCCCCCCCCCCCCCCAGTAGACCGATTGATGGTCTTACATTGACCTCCCCAGTATAAGTCAATAAATACCAATAGATATACTCTGATATTGAATAGTAATATAGAGTGTAGCTTTCATTGCCACGTGCTGAAATTCCTCTCTAAGTATACCAACCACGTGTCCATACTTGAGTAAGCACGTCCACATGTATAATACACGGCGCCATCTCAAATCCTTGATCTTTTTGATAAAAAAAATGATACATTTTTGTGTAAATAAAGGATTGAAGCATATTTAAAGGATTAAACATAAATCTATCCATGATTATAAAAGCCTAATTATCTAAAATCTATGATAATGTTTTTAATGGTTTAAACATCGTATTTGAAATGACTACGTTTAATTTTATCACACCTGCTACAATTCTCACCTGTAATGATAGTCCGTACCTTTAAAGATGTATCGTCAGCTATTTATCACCTATTTCATTAAAAAAACTGCGTAAAAAGTTTCAAAATCACTGTAGCGTGTCTCTGACATTGCATTAATTACGATATACAAGTCGACCGTACTCCGAGCTAACCAAGAGGTCTGTATAGGGGTTATGTTGTAGAACTTGCACTGCCTTAGAATCTGACGGTCCTATAGTCCGAATGTTTAATACTCCGAATGTCCCATACTCCGGAACAGGGTAATATTTCTAAAAACTTCAATATTGTGAAATAGCACATTCCAAAAATTGATAAAATTAAGATATATATGTATATATCAAACACTGAGAGGTGAAGTAAAGTTGGGATGAGGATGGGGTGGAGAAACAGTTTTGGAAGAGGTTTAAAGTATGAGACGTCATTGGGGGGAGGGGGTTACATACAGAGATGTGAGAAGATCAGTTTAATAAAAACTACCTGACTTACTATGACCTAGATTATCTATACATTGATACAATACAGTAGTCAAATCTACCACTTATTGTTCAACTTTTGTTTTCATTTTCTCTGAAATTCCATTAATAACTGTATTCAGATACACTATCTAAGCTGTGTGTATGATTCATAATTACACAATTTTGACGTCAGATCACCGCCTGAGTTTTATAGTATACGTTTGGACGTGCCGTACCGAGACAGAGTAACACTATACACTTATATATAACAGCCGTTAGCACCGAGTGACTTCGTATATCATATTCTGATGTATAAATAATTAATACCGCGTCACACATAACAATGTATCTTCCGACAATACATATCTGTAATTTAGAGTTAAAGCATATACGATTGTTTTTTTATCCGACAATATAAATTAGATATTTCACAACCACACTCGCGATCAACGCGTTCCTTTTGCTTTGTAGGTTTGGGTAGGGAGGGTAAACTGCATTATAGACAGGGCACGGTTTGTTTTCCCTCGTGTTTCGTGGGTGTGGGAGGGGAGGGGAGGGTAGACTACACCCTCGTGTTTCTTGGGTGGGTGTGAGTTGAGGGATCTGTATTAGATTTCAGAGGTTTGTCACAGGGTGAGGTCTTGGAATATGTGGGTGTTACGTATTTATAACAAGGGCGTGGAACCGGCGAAAACATTCCTGTGTCAAAATAAGTTTATAAAGAGTCGTATTAGAAATACAGGTTAATCATTTTCGGTATGTATAGTCATAATCCATATGGATTAGTGACGTGTCTTGTTAATCTTTATTATAAAAATATAGGTAGTCAGTCCACCCATGGTCGGCGGATTTATATTGTAAATAATTCCTAAAAGTAGTTCAAGCATAGCGCCGACCAAACATGAAACGGAATTCGGTAATTTTTCAAAGTTATGTGAAATCTGTAATAAGCAATTTACGTATGATATAAATTTTATTAAGTATTTATTGATAAAGAGGAGAGTTTTCAGAAACAGAAGATATGTTACATTAAAATGCATATGTTTAGATATGAATTTAGCTTAATAAAGCTGACAAATCATAGAGAATTATATTTTTGGACAAGACGTAAAATTCCATTCTGGATTTGGCGGGTATCTACACGTTCTGCCGTTCCTTGTATTTGTATGCAAATTAGATTTCGATCGCTGCACACACGATCGGTATTTAAAGGGTAAATAAGTCATTACCTACATGCTCCAACGCATACGTCACAGCCATGCTAATCTTTGGTGTGTTGTTTTAAGACATAAATATGTATAAATACAAAACGCACAAGTAAGATATATAGCCGGAGTAATTAAAAACAATTATATAAAATCAAATTTATTACAAGAGCATTGACATGATTTATTTTACAACATTTGCGAAACAAGTTATAACAACACAATACTGTAAGACACTATATACTGTAAGACACTGTATGCTGTAAGACACTGTATGCTGTAAGACACTATGACAGTATGTACTGTAAGACACTATATACTGTAAGACACTATATGTTGTAAGACTCTATATGCATGCTTAGAAGAATTTCCAATTAAATTTCTTCAAACACAGAGTGGCATAGCATAGGAAAATCGATTGACATGATGGTTGTCTATACTACCACGTCTAGGTAATAACGAGTGTATGAGACCACAACCTTGATTCCTCCCACCCAGTCAGATGGTATAAAGGAACAATTAAGTCATTCATTTTAATATTAATGCGACCTCAGAGTCTGAAGGTCGTTCATTTTTAATGAATACCATTGCCTAATTGTCGACGTCATAATTGTAACATTGGATACCACTGGTCCTTGCTGAAATTTCATTGTTCTATTCATAAACAAAGATACCTGCAAAATGTACTTATTTGGACTCAACCACAGGGGTTTGACACGAGCTCCCAACCCCCAGTCTATATAGATGTATACCATTACATCTAGATGTGCATGAATATTTCAGAGTGAATACCTCGGAGTGAATATTTCTGAGTGAATATTTCAGAACATATATACCGGGGATGTGGAATTCGTGGCAAGTCCCTGTGATCTTAACGGCGAATTTGATAAATTATTGTGATATTCTATAAAGTGAACGAAAACGATGAGTATATACGATATGAACGACAGTGAGTTGGCGTTCATGGTTTATCTGGCTCGTCCTCCTTTGATAACAACTTACCGGTCGTTCTTACTTCCTGTATGTTATTCAGTTATGAACTTTTATTTGTGTGACATCACGTTGAAATCCGGAAATCGAAATGAATGGACGTTTTTGAAATATTTCGACATGCATTGTGAACTATTTAAACATATTGCTTTATGACGTCACTCAGGTAAAATGTACATTCCTGTGAGTTTATTCATATATCAATTATACTACCGGTATATCTTACAATACAAAACACACCTGGATGTTCGTATTGAGAATTTTACGTACACTACATATCCACGTGTACATTGGATAGTTGCTTTGTTTAATTGGCACCGAGACTTCCAACACAATATGCCTTAATAATTCACTTCATACTTTGTCATGGACCTGTCATCACTTTGTGATTTACATAATACAAGCAACATATATATATATATGTGTGCATTAAGTGCATCATGCATTGTGTGTGGAAAGAAAAAGAAGCCTGGTCAACTTAACTGGAAATATCAAAATACTTTTCCCACACTATTTTTTTTTAATGTGGAAAGAGAAAACGTTAAAAGCACAGCCATCTTTGCTGAAAAACATTAAAACGTTTTTCTTAGACTAGATTTATAGATATTCACTGCTTATCATAAGAAACATCACATGTTAAGTTTAATTGTGTAAAGTACAGTCAGTTTAACTGACTTCAGTACACACTTAACTATTTATCAATAATTCGACTTTTCAAATTAAACAAATGCAAAAAAATATATATAAATACGCAATTATGGGGAAATCATTTTTCCTGATTGAATTTTTAATATAATATTTGCCTCATTAGTTAAAATTAACTACTTTTGAAATAAATAGATGACATAAATCACCTGAATACATTTATAATGAGTAATAAGCTGTCTTCGCCGGGCTCTGTCTTCAAGGTGACGTTTTACCACATCAGATTTACTGTATTAAAATAATTTTTTTCGTAATTAATTTTCTTAATTGTCAATTAACCTGTCTTATGCGCGGATTATCTGAAGTTAATTTCAACTTTCGGTGAGAGTTTACGATAATTCTACACACAAAGTTTACTGGTTACGTATAATGAAGTTTGCACTTATGCTAATATTGGTATTATTTGCTGACAAAGACATTTTCATGGCATAATTAACTATTATTTTATGGTTTTCGTCAAGTGTGCAGTTGTGAGACAAATGGATTATATCTAATTAGAAAATGTAATTTTGTCGTTTTAAAAGTTGACACGACATCATTTGAATTATCATGAAGTGACGTTACCTTGATATGAAGTAGTCGGATAGATTTACGTCATTCTGCCGGAATCCTTATTTAGAGTATTTAATATAATCATAACATACCGGTAATTTCCGGCAAGACTTGGAATTCAATTGAATAATTATCTTCGGTGTACCGGAATGACCTAAATATGTCTGATTTGCCCTCATCCCGAACTCTGGCGAACTTAGACGAAGTTGACGTATCTTAACTCTATGGAGGCAGTTTACATTTGAAATCTGTCAAAAGCGAACATATTGATCTTATTTTTCTGTAAGGAAAGCTGATCTCAACTCGCACGGTATTTAATCATGTGACGACATATGTTTATGACGTCACATATATGTTATCACGCTGTGTCTTGCGATAATTATAAACTACATGGGCTTATTGGTGGGACATGTTTGCTATGCGATACAGATATAAAACTAACAAAATTATTATGCATTACATTTTCTGTATTTTGTAACAACAACATAAAGTGCTTTCATATTTTTCTAATTTTAGTTAACATGCACCAGCTTTAAATGTCACTGTAGGCACAGATTGAAATCTGTCTGGTTAGATCATTAGCGTACCTGTCGCGTGCAAACCTAATGAGCTGATAAGTACACGCGCCTCCAGGTGGTAAACTATCCCCAGGTGGGACAAACCTAAAAAGCTATAGGTTCTTATAGGACACTGATAGTCAACGGAAGTAGCTAGAAACATTTACGACAAACTCTGATGAATTGGACTCACAATCTGTAATATATAACTTTATAACCGGAAACCTAGGACACAACGCTCTTGGTGTCACAAACGACAAGGCAGAGTCTCGTGGGTTTCCGAAGGTATATTATAAGGAACTTATTTTCAATATTATTTTGATGACGTGGCCAGTTTTATCCTTATCTAGTCGTAAATGAACAACTAATAATTAATTCATTACTACATATCGATTGACTTATTTCGGTAAGGACAGATTTTTCGCAATTTAACACAGGGGACTGACACAAAATCCGAACCCAATGCCTGTCTATATTTTACTAATACCTAATACACTGCTATGAGTGCAACGTTCAGAGCACCGTGAACTGAACCTCACGGATCCGTGGTGACGCGGTACACATTCCCGACCCCCAGTCTGTTTACAAGTCCCTGAGCATTGACTATAATGGCCTGATACATTGTGTATTAAAACCCAATAAGAATGCCACCGTAATACTGTTATATAATCCGTCGGGAAGTGGCAGTATCGATTTGATGGTGATCGATCTTGGTCGAGGAATGTCAAGAAGTCTCTAAATACAAACCCTACCTCAGCCCTCTTTCTCTGTACAATTTCGTGTGACTTCGATTCTGCCATGAAATGGCTACAGTTTCTTGCTCAACGCTCTGTGAAGTATTGAGCTGCAGATAAACCAGGAAATTATTGGTTTTGGTATTGTTTAACGTCCTGTCAACAATCTATGGTCAACTGGGAAACGGACTGTTTGGTATAATAATGGCGATTCCTTGACTAGAATGCCCGACTGAATTTTATTGTTGTTTGTTCCTGTCGATAAATAACAATAAACATTATATATATTTATGTCATTTTTTGTCGATCAATCGACAACATAGACAATCAATGTATTATAACATATTGTCACAACAGTCGAACCATTCATCACCTGATGAATACAAACGTTATCATGTCCATTAAAACACTAAGTATATCGCCTCTGGGCACGACGCGTGTGAACGTCGTAAACTTCAGATAGACTGATCGATCTAGGCGTGTTCGAATAGGAAGCTTTGACCGTACAACAGATACACCCTGTCTGTCCGAAATGTGCACACCTGACCTACAGCGTGGCCTTTCATGTAAATATGTCGATCTGTTTTGACCTTAAAACTGACCACTGGTCATCAATCTGCCATTAAGTCACACGTCGTAGCCATTGTTTCCAACGTATGATGGACACATCATATTAGTAGAACAAAAATGAAGAGATCGCGAGTCACATTCGGCTGTCAATGTTGTCGTGGCTGTGTCTGACCACAAATATTTTTTTCTGTGTATTGATAATAAGCTGCATACACGTGTAGTAAGTAAAATCAAAGCATACAGACACGTACACTTAATGTTAGCCCGAGTTTCCTCTGACCCTGACACCATATCTGGTGTATCAGCGCCAGAGGAAACTCGGGCTAACTTAATACGCGATCGTCAATTCCAAAGTAATGTCACTTTCTTGAAACGAGAACAAGTGAATTGCCATTGAAACTGACAGGCATAAAGGCAATCTTTCAATAATGTTCACCGACCGCCATCTCATGGATTCATTTGGTGATTTTATTTTTTCGGCTGTCTATATATCAATCACATGAATCCCGGTTTGGGAACACAGACTTACTAACACGCATGTTCGTTGTTATTAGTTTATATAATTAAAGATAATTGCTTCTTAATTCGCGTTAGTATCACCGAAGCCGAGTTGTCAGAATATTATTTTGACGACAGACGTTCCTTAAAACTAATAATTTGCTTTGTAATTTCGTCTGCCTTACAGCGAACAAGTAAAACTACACAATTACACATACACGTATCCACATCCTCGTGTCCTGGTGCCTGTAATATTGTCACTATAACGTGTAGTGCCTTGTCTTCATCCCATGTGTCTGTGTTTGTTGGGATATTGTCACCACAAAGTGTAGTGATTTGGGCCTCCTTGTCCATATTCTCGTGCCCCTGTGTCTGTGTATGATTGGATTTTGTCACTATAACGTGTAGTGCCTTGTCTTCATCCCATGTGTTTGTTGGGATATTGTCACTATAAAGTGTAGTGATTTGGGCCTGTCTTGTCCATATTCTCGTGCCCCCGTGACTGTGTATGATGGGATATTGTCACTATAACGTTTTGTGATTTGGGCCTCCTTGTCGACATCCGCGTGCCCCTGTGTCTGTATATGATGGGATGTACATTACGTTACAAATATGTAGAGGTTGAGTTGCCTTTCATCATACGTAACAAAACATATGTATTAACACTGTCAACTGTCAGCAGCCGTGTCCTCTTGTAATTCATGTCATCAAATTACTACCGGATGTCCGTACCATCTCGCGATATTGTCATCATCTGTAACGAACACACCGGAAAATAGTTAGCTGTGTCAGTATCTGAAGCGACGGCACCGAAATAATACAGGTTTATTTATAAGTTGATTGAATGATAGGTATTTGCTTTTGTTGGATGTTTAAAACGTTCCTATTTAAGCATTTTGAAGAAAAGGAACAGAAATACGAGCTTGTGTGTTTTCTTCTGATTTCAACACATTGCAAAGATGCGATCAGCAGGACGTTTCGCTTGAAGTGCAAGCTTCTTTATAAAAAAAACTGACAAAAATTCTCTTTACAAATCACAAATCAGTGTTCCAAATCTCTGTCTATATATAGATGAAAGGAGAAGTGTTGATACTGAGATCTATACCCATCAAAGTCCATGTACAATAGTGTGTGTGATACTAATGCTATATATCCTTCTCGGTTATATTGATGGACACAAAAATCATGTATTTTATCTTTCACGAAAATCTTAAAGGACTTGGACCCCCACCACCTCCACTTCGTTTGAAAAATATCCGACCGATTTCTGGTAGGTATCCTGTGATAGGATGCATCCCCTCTCTAATATATAGTACCACTTACCACTGACCTACAACTAAAGGTACCGGTCAGTCTTCAGTTGGTAAATCATGGTCTACAGAATAAGACTGAAGCTACTATTGTCCTATCAAGGCTACTGTCGTCCTCTCAAGGCTACTGTCGTCCTCTCAAGGCTACTGTCGTCCTCTCAAGGCTACTGTCGTCCTCTCAAGGCTACTATTGTCCTCTCAAGGCTACTGTCGTCCTCTCAAGGCTACTGTCGTCCTCTCAAGGCTACTGTCGTCCTCTCAAGGCTACTATTGTCCTCTCAAGGCTACTGTCGTCCTCTCAAGGCTACTGTCGTCCTCTCAAGGCTACTGTCGTCCTCTCAAGGCTACTATTGTCCTCTCAAGGCTACTGTCGTCCTCTCAAGGCTACTGTCGTCCTCTCAAGGCTACTATTGTCCTCTCAAGGCTACTGTCGTCCTCTCAAGGCTACTGTCGTCCTCTCAAGGCTACTGTCGTCCTCTCAAGGCTACTGTCGTCCTCTCAATGCAGTTCGTAATGACAGGTCTAGATCTGTATTCAACACGATGTCTTTTCAGCATTGTTATGACATTCTAAGTTTCTTTTATTCAGTAAAACCACGACAGGTTTCCCATGTTATTCCAAAAAACTTAGGGAAGTATTCCTTGCAGAAATGTAGGCCAATTGTACACGGTTCCTTCCCGTTTTTTAAAATCCTTTTTGTTCCTCTTTCCTGGTCTCAATGATAAAGCCGCGGATGTTGCTTCTCGTGTTACATTTGTAAACAACATTATCTACAACAAAGTATCACTGCTTGTGTTTTGATATTCTCGTGTCTACATACATGGCATGGATTGCTTTAAGCTATTACCCTTGGCCTGCTGTTACGTCATGTCGACGTCCTATAATGTCATGTTCTCCATACTTCTTTTTCTCGTTGCCGCTGCGACCTTCTTCTTTTCGCTTTTGTTTGTGATTCGTCTTCCCCATCAGTTTCCTTGTCATGGCTTGTTTTGTTCTCATGATCTTTTTCAGATGTAACTGTTGTCTAATAATACCTCCCCATTTACAATACAACCACGGCTAGTCTCGGCCCAGATAAATAAACTGTTAATGATAGTTCAGCACTTGTCATAAATATCGTATTGCCCTCGACAGACTCTCATTTACCAGATGACATCCATACTCCTCGGAGACTGTCCACACTGCATTGCCGTGAAATATTTATGACGTTGAATTATTACATGTAGTATTTGTTCAGTTCTCGGCTCGTGGCAATGTGCTTGAAATATTCCGTGGCTCGTGCTTTTGTCACGAAGACAACAAAGGCGATACGAGTTTAATGATTTCTTTTGGCTAAGGGTATATCGATTCGAAAGGATAAGTGCAAAGATAAAATAAAATACAAAAAATCTAGTCATTAAACAAATGTACAAGTGTATATAATTGTTTACATACGCACTCGTGAACATACATTGTAAATATATATATTTGTGAAAGAGAATCGTTTAAAATTCCTTTGGATTGTGTGCTTTCACTTAAGATTATGTTTAACTGTGTAATGCTATCATGGATTATACAGAACGAAGTCAGCAGTTATGTTGTCTAATATACAAATACTATGAGGCTGGTTGAATAAGAGATTTAAGACTGGAAATATTTACACAGTACACTAGACAGGACAGGTATGGCGGTCAAGTGTTCGTGTATAGATTATAAATATACACACGAAGTGGTCAGTGATTGTATTTGATAACATAACTGACCATCCTATGTACCTATATGATAGCATTTTAATACTACCCACTCAAATGGCCATATAATGGAGTATTACGACACATGTTTGGAATTTTAACTTTCTATATCCAGGAGTGTTATAACTTACCTTATAATGTGTTAACACGACGTAATACCAAATTAAATCATTCTCGATATACCTATAATTTGATTTCCAACATATCGGACATTTTCTGTCATTTAGGTGGGTCATGAAAATCTATAAATACTACTGCTCTTCATCCTCGCCCCCTTCAACCCAACCCTGTTTTCTCGTAATAAGTTTCAATGCGGGTAAAAATATATAAAATGAAAATAACCATAAAAACGCAGAGAGATTGGCACGATAATGGAAAAGATTGATACTAGGGAAATATTTGATTTCGAATATAATATATTAAAATCATTAACATTTTAAGCGAACATTTGGATCCGGGAAGATTTAAAACGAATGCAAATCTAGCGCCAAGTGCCTTTACCTCTAATGTTACAGTTTCCAATAAATACCACTGAAGACCTGGATCTGTATATTTCAATATATTTTACATTTATCTCGCTGTCTTATTGAAAACGCAAGGAAATAGCAACATTAATATATCACATTATTGAAAGTTTTCCTATATACACGCATACACGTTTGTATTTTTGGTGTTTAATTTATACGAATATCAAGGTTGTTCACCTGCTGTATAAAAGATTACTGTTCCTGTAAAAAGGATTACATTTAAACTACTTCAATTTAGGTTAAACCCGTAAAGGATTCGCCACACCCTTCCAACAGACGTTATGAGACAGAGGGTAGGAGAGGTGTCTATTTATAGATCCGTTTTGTCACATAACCAGTTTAGAAGATTAAGGAATTTAAAGGGCGAGGCATTGCTAATGTTATAACGGCGAGATTTGTTGTCCTCCGGGGCGTGAAGTCTAAATGGTTAGTTAGCTGACAAACCGTAACCTGGCCCAAATACACCCATTTCGACCCAGTGCCCCGCCACTCGGTGAACCGAGGACGCCCCATGGTGACCCAGTGGCAAAGGCTTGCTTACCCCAGATCGCTGTTGATATCCAGTATGTACGTTTTTGTATAGATAATTATATACCTTAACATGTCTATTGTTAGATTTTCGTCACAGGATACAGGTGTGAATCAAACTATAGGTTTGTTAAGTCACTGGTATGTATGAACTAATAAAATTCGGACGTACATCTTGAAAACAAATCGGAGGCAGGCCATGGATTTCAAAACCGGAAGCGCTAACGTTAGGCTTAATTTAACAAACCTGTGTATATTTACATAATCTATGCATTTTTATTAGGCTGTATCTTAAAAGAAGACATTACAAACACATTTTATTTGTGTATCAGATGAATAATTCAAACACATTAGCATGACGGATCTATTGAAATTGACATCTGTTTTGAATACAACACCGTCCCAAATATACGTGAAACTGAATTATGATTTATAGCATAAACATACCTGTCATTTTTTTTAATAAGCTTTACCAGAATTTCTAATGTACTTTTGTTTGCATTATTTTGAATTTAAAGTCGACAGCTATTTATTGTTGGAGATTTGGTATAAATGATAAGTTAAACATCTGTTAACATATTGCATGTGATAAAACCAGAGACGTACAAGTCTCTGATAAAACGAAATCTTAATTATCATTTTACATTTTAAAAACGTTCGATTCACTGTTTGCGTTTCCCAATTTTAACATTCTCATGCGAGAGATTTTCAAAAGTTCAAACGAACTTTAATTTTTCATGACCTTGTCACAGAGAACAACAATGTTCCAAATAGTTCATGTGGGTTCTCATAACCTTATCTGTCAGCAAATTGAACGATTCATCTTCGGAACTACTATTAGAGCCTGTCATCAGGCGAGAGAGTATCATCGGAATAACTCTTCCTTTTACGTAAATCTGGCCAGGTCGTCGTGTACTTTTGTTTGCTATTTTTAAACAATAAGTAGTCGTTTCTTTCATATTTGATTGAGTTGATAGCGACAGCTGTCTGAATACAGACACGGGGTCTTCAAAAATGTCCCATTCATGAAAAACACTCCTGGGAGTTGTAATACAATCATTTAACACACCTCTACCTGTAACGTTGCCAAATATAAGTGAAACGTTTGTCTAATGAGAAAGGGCCTGTCTTGAGCTGCCAAAAAGTACAGGAAATAAATACTACTATATGCACGCTTGCATAAAATAATACAATAACTGTTCGTGAAATGATATTTTTAAACTCCTCGTCAGATATACACTGCTGCTAATTATAGATTACATTACATATACTCTGAACCAAACTCTCCTAATATCACTGTAAAAATGTTTCGGTTCGAACGCACTCTTGCTTTTTTATTTTCTGTTTTTTTTTATCCACAAACACAAACATCTATTTGCAGTCAAGTTTTAAAACTAAGCTGTGAAGATCAATGCACTGAACCCCTGAACTTAATTATTTCTGCGAGAGATATCGCACAGGACAATTATCAACTGAAAAATGACTTTTATATTGTATATCATCCAGATTTTGTAACTGGTTCCCACTCATAACTCTTGTTCATTCTCGAGATTATCGAGATTTCTCTGTGTACTACAGCTTTCCTCCACCTCCAAAACCTGGCACGTCCTTAAATGGCCCTGGCTGTTAATATGACGTTAAACAAAATAAACAAATGTTTCAGTCCTGATCCCTCACGCAAATATCCCGACCCCTCACGCAGACACCCAGGCCCTCACGCAGACATCCCGACCCTCCCGAGTTGTGTCACAAATATTCAATAATCACTATGTACAGCATTGAAAAAACCTACATAATCGTCAGTGCACGGGGATCTGAGATTTCTTGCAGGGTTATTTTAATGTGTCTTTTCGCGTGTATAGAATATTCTAGACATTTAATGGACAATAAATTGCTCACTATATATATATAGGCTGTACAGATTATCAGGTCCCTGTGCGTCAGGGTATAATTGTGACATGTCTTGTCCTAGTCAACACCAGTACTAACAGTTCGACATAGATAACACTGTGCACCGATCTCATTACAATTGATAATGTATTATCCTGTGATATAGATTTATAATGTATTATCCTGTGATATAGATTTATAATGTATTATCCTGTGATATAGATTTATAATGTATTATACCTTGATATAGATTTATAATGTATTATCCTGTGATATAGATTTCATGGACGCGAACTTTACCTGTTAACACGTGTAGGTCTTATAAAAGATGGTGTCGTATTTCGTGAAAATCTAATAATGCACCTTTTTAGAGTGTCTTACTAAAGTGTACACCATAAATCTCTTTGAATTAACCGTAGATACACAGGTATGTTGATACACCAAGGAAGGGTATGGTAACATCTATACAACATTTACTGGGTAGACCTGCCTTATGTAGAAAGATTCATTTTTCATTTCAACCAATTTTAATATACATTTAAAAGGGGTATATAAGGATAGAACGAGAGTCCACATTAATCTTCGTCAAATAATCCGGTGATGTATGGAAAAAAGTTAGTTTTATTTTAGAAGATAGATAAATTGCTTACCGAAATAATATTGATGTGAAAATTAAACTTTTAATCATCAAATATATAGATAAGAACATATTCACTCTATGGGGCTCGATCTCATCAAAATCTGATATCGGTGAAACGTGTGATGTTTAGGTGTATATGTGAGATAAAATAGATGTATGGGATTAAGGAAGAAAAAAAAGAAGAAGAAAAAAAAAAGAAGAAGAAGGGACAAAAACGCTGAAAGAGCAATGTTTGGTTTTGGAAAGATAGTTTTGATAACAAAAAAGTCGTTGAGAAATGAAGTTTGACCGAACGTTACGAGATCTGTGAAGATTTAGTGTGATGTGAAATAAAACTGTCAGAATTGAGCAGCACTTTAATAAATCAAAATAAGTATGCAGGGGGTCGGGCCTAAACCTAAGTCTAAGGATGTACATAGTATGTATAAGTACATTGTATATCATTTTAACTTCTCGGTCATTTATTTGAAAATGAAACTTGACACAGGCAAACGTTCAATAATCACACACCACATTATTGTAACTGCCGTATTGTACTTTCTCACGGAATTTCTATTCGCGTTTCGATAATCAGTTGTCGGTCGATAGGATTTCATTTCCTGGAGTGTCAATGAACCTGTTTTTGTTGTTGTTCAACAAACGCTCCCAACTCCGACTGATATTCAGACATATGCATTTCACAGACACTTAATTAATAAATTAAACTTTGAGTGGGGTATGCGTCAGGGTGGTGTAATAAATACGGGTCTGTTCATAATCAGTCCTCCCGGGTGCGTTACCTACTGAACGATATATGACCTTTATATTACACCGATGTACAATGACGTCTTGTTATCATCGAAATCACGAGACCCATCACAACGAAATAGTTACACAGGGTCCTACTGTAGGACACGTGTATGGAAAATAGGAGAGTAAAAATGAATCAAATAATTAAGATAAAAAAGATATCAAAATGGATCAATCAGTTTTGGGTTTGATAATGTTTCTAAAATTCCCAGCGAGAAAATCTCGATTCTTGACGGGTTCCTCATTAGTTGCCTCAGTGCTATCGTACGATGTCGTTTTAGATGATAAAACAGGTCTGTTCTGTGACGTCACCGGACCTTCCGTCAGTCAGACTGAATTAGATGCATGCGTTGTGTATAACCGTGGGAGGTATGGTAATGTTATCTGAACACTGAAATTATTCTGTTAGTTTTTACTCTCTTTATGTCAGATGTGTGGACTGTTTTTATTGAATACTCGCTGAACATTTTTAATTTCCGTATCTTGTTTGGCGGGTATGGTTTTTATAATTTCCCTGCTAGTTTTATCACTGTCAAGAATACTAATTAAACTTTATCGCATTCCATGCAAAACTCGTTTTAATTTCTGCTTTAGAGGCGTCGAAAAACACCAACGCTGTTTATTGTTTACGTGCACAGGTGCCTGCAAACTATTGTATTTGTATTCATATAAAGTTATTTCGGATGGAAGAAATAAGAGGTTTTTATACGAGAGAAATCCGGAATACACGGGAAAACCCAAGCAGCCTGGCCGATAATTGTCATGCTCCTTTTTACGTCTAATCTGAAAATCGAGCCCCGGCCGGCTATTTGAAAGGCACCGAATCCGCTATCCACTGCGCCACCCAAAATATAAAGAGTCGTCGCTATTGAAATATTAAGTATTTGCACGCAGCATTGACAAGCTATGTGTGGATAATTAATGTGTTATCGACACTCCTTTATATCTACCGAGGTCATCAAATCACGGCTGTAGCCGTTGTAGTTTTTGGTTACCAATATTTACAAGTTACCAATCACGTCTGACCCAGTTAAATCGGTCACACATCTGTGGAATGAGATTTGAGTGTTGTACACGTACATTTCTCAGTCTGATTTAGTAATGAGTGACACACGTGAGTGACACATATGTCACATCTCCATTTACTGTTGTGTGTAATATACAATGGTAACCCGCAATTCATGAAATATTCATACCGGACCGTACCATACCGGCGGGGAAATCAAGATAATAATACAATTCATCAAAAACTGTTAATATAAACATAACACAACTTGTATACATTAATTACAATTACTTGGGCAAACGAAATATCGATACATATATCAATTAGAATATTGAAAATCTTGATAAAATATCTATTAATCATTAGTCATTCGTTAGTTATAGAGTTATGTCCGAGATTTGCTCCGCAATTTTTGGCGATAGGTGTGGAATATATAGAGGTTACACAACGAGTGGTTGTTGGATATGGAATTTATTTCACACGAGTAAGTTATTTTTTAAAAGTTACAAAAGACACGAGCTTTAGCGAGTGTTTTTTGCAACTTTTAAAAAATAACTTACTCGTGTGAAATAAATTCCATATCCAACAATTTCGAGTCGTGTGACCTGTTTCTACCACAATAATATCGGCTTGAATCAAAGGGAAACGTGGCCAAGAATAATTTCGCGTATGCAAATAAAGTGTACCGGTGACGTCCGGGACCCGGTGATGTGACGTCATTAGATTATTGATGACGTCAATAACAATTGCAGCATGGGTCAAAGTTCACCGTGTTAGCCAATCAAAATGCGTACAGAGTTTATAGCACGTGTGGTATAAACAGATTGTTAATCAACAGCTGTAATGATTAACTGATGGTCTGAGAGTTGAATAACACAGGGTATTGTGGTAGAAAGAGTAAATAATCGATCTCGTTATCATTGGGCTTCAAACAGATTTATTATCTATTAATAAAATGCATGTCCACGATTGAAAAAACGTGATCAACTGAACCAGCCATCCGCATGAAAATGAGAAGTTATTCCATTTTAGAGATTTTGTAGCATACGGCACACGTGTTTTAGAAAACCGGAATATCCGAAAATTGGAAACTGGGGCAGGGCAGTAAACGTGACGTGAAGACTTCCTTATTTCCAAATATATCACGTGCAAAAATGATAAAAAAAGGAAGGACGATTTCATTCATCAGATATAAATATACAATATCTACAAGGAAATATCTTCCCTAAGTCATTTATCAAAACCTTTTTGTCTTCCTTGGGGATTCTTCCCCGACCCGTCATTGAAGTCTGTCAAGGTTGTGACCTTCGCTGTTAAGGAAATCTCTAAACAGACAAATACTTCCCATGGCGCTCTTGAACATTGACAAGTCTCTCAAAAAATGATTAAATAGTTTTAGAATTATGATGGACATATGTATATATTTATGTATTATATACTTAATCATAGGGACTTAACATAAATACCCAACCCATAATTATACATATACGTATTATATATATGTGTGAACTGTTCACTCATGGGTTGAGAAATTGTGTCAATCCCTGTGTTTTGATCATGACCATCTTCTCGCTTTCTACATGATTCGAAAACAATATTGAGATTTATACTTCAATACATTCGACAAATCTTTGTTTTTTTTTTTATCTTTGCAATAGTATTTAAGATGTCCTACAATTTGAAATATACGTACGCCTTAAATTTTAATTTAAAGACGAAACACCTTGGTACCTTGCGAGTATTCAGCGTGTTTTATCGTATATCATAAGACCATATTCTCTGTCTAATTTAATTTCTCTTTTTTGTTTGTTAGATCCCTGTTCAACGGATAACTCAAATTGAATAATTATATTTATTCAAATTTGTATTTCCACTTTGATTTATTTCGTGGTGTTTATTTAATACCACAACATAAATTAATAAAATCATGTTTAATTAATGCATTTATTGTGAACTGATTGACTGCAGATCTAAGCGTGTAGGTATATATAGTTTTTTAATAAGAATGTGACAACGTGACACGTTTGTCATATATAAAAAAGTTGACCTTGAGAAATGATATAGAAGACTTAACCGCTCTTTGTAAACTTCCATCATCTTTCATACACCACTTATGAAGCAGATATTTGAAAACACGGAACGGAAAACGGAACGAAACACAGAACGGTGCAGAACAGCTAGTACGTTTATGACGTCATAAGTTAGATAGATTCAAGTGACGTCATATACGGATATAGGTAGATAGATTTACATATCACCTATACTATCAAAATGAACACTTTAAGGAGTTTAAGTTAACAAATCATGCATAACACATAATGAATCGCAGGTATGTTTATCTCATATCTAAAAGCCTTGTTAGCTTTGGCAACTTTCCACTTGATGTTTGAACAAGAAGAAATGTCCGGATACAAATGAGTTTACTTAATCGAACAAAAAATAATGTAAAATATAAGATGCTTTAAAAAAACTATTCAGCTCCCAAATATCTGATGAGGCTTGGCCCTCTGGACCCGGATGTATCTTAATGGTATGTATAACTCATAAATCACGAGCCAGTTAAGGTTGGAATGCTTTCTTGCGTCAGATGTGGAGCATGTGAGTCTGACCATATACGTCTCGGACAGGTGTGGACAGTATCGTGAATGTATGGGTTAGGCTTCCCACAGACGTACGGAGTGTCAAGTCCGTTACGAGCGGATTGTAAATGCTTGAGAAACCGTGTCATATTATGTAAATAGTTTGTCTGCGGTTGTCTGATCATATATATCATCTATGTACGGGGGAAAGGCTACTCCGATAAGGAATCATATAAAGTAGGGTACTTGTATGTGATGAGCATATAGCAATACATATATGGGTCGCCATTATTGAAAACTTAAAAAAAATAATGTTAATATGTGATGTCACTGTATAAAATGTTACACTGTACATTGAAGGTGAAGATGTTGTTGTTTTTGTCGGTGTCTTTGTTTTTGTTTTTTCATCGCCGACACTTTCTAAGCATTAGAACTGAATCAGCTAGTAAATTTGATGGAATCATCTGTTATACATGTACATGGTCTCCAAATACCTTCTCCGGTGTGACATGCACGATAACGTAACTCAGTTTACACCATTAAAAATCCCACGTCACAAAAGTATGCAATGCTCGTAAATTCCTTTTTCTTCCCATAAAAGTCCATGTAATTCATTACGAGAAAATTACTTCTCCTTCTCCTTATCAAAACGTTTATTCAGATTGCCAAAGTTATTTAAAGTAATAACTTATGTCAGTAAAATGACTTGTGTAAGTCTATTATCGCTGTGCGTCGACGCGAATTAGTAAGTAAGGGTTATGTGCCAGACAGATTCCGTACAAACTTGGTCTATTAATCATTGATAAAGGCTAATTGTTTGACCTCGATATCTGCTAGCATTACGTTAGGTTAACACCAAGCGGTACTATATATACTGACATCATATGTTTGGTGTTCATTTCTAAGATATCAGAATTTAAAAAAATAATAACAGTACTAAAACCTGTTTATAGTATATAGTCATCTGTTGTCTGTTTTAAAGTTTAACAAATCAAAATTTTAACTTTTCATAATTACATTGCGGAATAATATAGAAGGAATTGTGTTGACATCTCAAGCTATATAGATTTTCCGTTGG
This sequence comes from Pecten maximus, assembly GCF_902652985.1. Lineage (NCBI taxonomy): Eukaryota > Metazoa > Mollusca > Bivalvia > Pectinida > Pectinidae > Pecten > Pecten maximus. Next base: position 14,121,384 of record NC_047031.1, on the reverse strand, counting down.
ATTACCGAATGATTACACAACATCCAGTTGGCCCGTATGAGCTCTATTTACCGTATTGATGTTTAAGGATTCGAAAACACAAACCAGCTAAATTTAGCAGTCACGATGGACATGACCATACATTAAATTTTTTTTAAAGAATCATAAACAGACTGACCGCAAATCAAGTACGCCCAAATCCCATGAAGTTACCCGGATGTCAGTGTGACGATCAGCGCGACCTGACAGAATACATTATCAGACCGAGTAATTCTCAGTCCTGTCACAATCAGGATGAAGTGTTTATTTATCTAAAATTTCATGATTTATTTAGACAAAAGGGGGATGGGAATAAGACAATTTGTTTAAACGAATAGGACAGCATTCCAGTGAAACGTTTTTATCGGTCTAGTATTCCGTCCTTGTTGGAAGCCTGTTATTCTAGGAACTATTTACCTTTGAACATGTTTCATTTGAACAAGTAATTGGCCAAAAGTTATTACCAGTTATTTGAGCATTCTTCCATCATACATTTACAATTACACGATTACAATGAAATAGACATAAAACATGGAGCAGTATAAAATACCAGGTACAAGTTTACAATATACAAAAACACTCTCAGAATATATCACTTGATTCGATGAAACTTAACACACATCTAAATACGATGGCCTAGGAATTATTTCTGCTATCGTTCGTTGAATAAATTACGTCATAACGATTAATTATATACAGAGTAAATATGTTAATTTTGTGAAAACATTTTTTGTAGACATGATATTTCTTAAAATTAATACGTCCTGTCGGTATGGTGGTCAGATATTATACCTAATGTTGAGAAAATGCAAAAAATGTTGTTTGTTTCTCTGTAAGTGTCTGCCAAAAACCCGAAAAAAAACGGAGTGCATCAATTTTCTGCGTGAAGTTTCGCGTGTGTTATATATATATATATGCACCGGAAATGTATTTTATTTTGATAGACTAATACGTTTTCTGACTACCACTCGCCTTAAAAAAACTAATTTACTACCGAAAGTTTTGCGCGAGAAATTTCCTCCATAAATCATATATTTCTCCGACACCAAATAAAAACAACGAACAACATTTATTGTTTATTAGAGACTTTATCCTGTGTATATAACGGTTTATGGTGTTAATCTTTTTTCATTTTCATATCTTATATAACTTGATAAATTTGAGCAGACTAAAGAGAAGAGTCAGCTACGGTCATTGAAGGACAGTCTCCTTTGTGCGTTTGATAAAATTGCGTTTTTTTTTTTGTTTTATTTTTTTTTAATTTTTAACGTCCTACAACAGTTTATCGTTATTTGAGGTCGGCCTCCTCTGTTTGCGAGATGTATGTGTGGTGAAGTAACTGTTTTGGAGGCTTAGGTATGTTCGGTTTTTGTCCCTTGTGATACCATGAAGCTTATGATGCACACGCGGCCAGAAACACGTATGGTTGTGTAAAACCTCATGTCCAATTAACTATGCCATCATATATCATACAACAATGAAAATCGTTCGTTCTTCTATTTGGGGCCGCGGTGGCCGAGTGGTTAAGGTGTACCGACACTTTATCACTAGCCCTTCAACTCTGGGTTACGAGTTCGAAACCTGATTGGAACTGGTATTGACCGTAGGCCGGTAGCTTTTCTCCGAGTACTCCGGCTTTCCTCCACCTCTAAACCTGGCACGTCCTTAAATGACCATGGCTGTTAATAGGGCGTTAAACACAAACAAAACAAGTCTCCCTTCTAAGTGATGACAAAACGGCTTTCGTAGAGGACGGAAATTTAATATGTTCGTTACTCTCAAAATTACCCGACAATACAAAAACTTATTGTATGTACATGTACTTCAACAAAACGTTACGTGCTAAGTGTTTGTAAAAAATGTCAATATTTGTTCCAAAATATTTAAATATTTATAACTTAATGGTCACACAAAGCCACACCCTAAAATGATTTGATATTCTTAAGATATTTATCAAGCTTGTATTTTTAAACTATGTTAAGTGTGTTTGAATTTTCAAAATCAAAATAAAACTCTTGTGCAATAATTTCAAAGACATTTCAGCGACCTGATGTTGTGACAGAGTGTGTCAATATAAGCTACTTTAGAATATAAACACGATCTTAAAAGTATAATAAGAAGATGGAATAAGACCTTCAATTCTTAGAGGCTCAAAGTTCAATATTTGTATAACGGAGAACAGGTTGTTTCACTGTTTATTCAAAGCCTTGTTAGTTTGACTTAACGTTAAATTAATCTTTAAAATTAGTTCTATTTCATAATCAGTCTAATTCTGGCTAAATTTGTTTCTTATCGAAACTCTGTATTATCGGGAACAATGTTATAACACACGAATTAGCTCTGGGTCCTTATTTGTAGCGTGTCTATCTTAAGACATTTAAGTGATAATTTATTGATAAGCCTGTCTTTGATGGAACGCCTGTTAAGTATGACCAAGTCCTTGTTAGTTTAGCGATAACTGCAGAATTTGGCAAATTTGCCAGTTTTGTAAATAACACCACCCACGTCAAACGCATACATGCATCCGTTTTATAATCCTGATAAAGCATCAGAATTGTAAAAGAAAAAGAAAAGTCTTAGTATAATATAAACTATTTATAAATACTTAGCGTTAAGTATGCGGTTTGAAGTGCCTGGTATGTTTGGCCATTTATGTCAAGTACTGATTATCGAGCGTGTGTAAATATTGACACAGCGGCACGCCGGAGAAACTGATACGAAGGTGTCACGTTCCGGATTTACACAGAAGCTCGGGTATTTCCGGATATTACGTCACGTATGCGGTTTCTTTTAATACACCCACCTTATCCAATTCTCGTCTTTATGGGGTCTACAGCGAGATTGGGGATACTGTAAATAAAGAACTAATGATGGCATCAACGGAATTTTGTCCGTAGGACCAGATTGGTGTTACTAGGAGGAGAGGAGTTATCCGTGTTTGATGTATGTGAAGATGTTGAGTTTTCAAACTTACAGTGCACGATTAGAGGAAGATGTTGAGTTTTCAAATTTACAGTGCATGCGCTAAATGTTAATGGCAGATTCGACCTTATATGAGATTCACAAAACTAATCTTTTTATGACCGAAAGCTCAGAAAGATCGGGTCGAAATTCATTCAGTATTAATGGGAATAAAAAATGTGGCAAAGTTTGCTTTATATCACGAACTAGATCTCGTAACCACGATTCTCCAAATAAACTACATTTGATGACATGAACAAACTACTACAAAAGAGGTTGATGAAATCTTAATAAATTATCATAATATACAGGTCAATGTACTATGAGACAGTGATAACATATTCATCGTCTTTCAATCTCGGCATTCACAATAAACTTTTTTTTTCAGTTTATTTTCTGATAAGATTTGTTCCCTTTCATCTTATGGCAGTGGACGTCAACATATATATACGATTATAAACAAAATCAATGACGTACGTTTATAATCTACACTTTATACAGTCTATGGAACTAATGGGTTCCTGTTACTAATTTACATATTATCGCTTAATTGTGGTTCACGTGGCATTTGATAAAATGACTTCAGTATGTGACCAAATGCTGATTTTTTCTACTTCCGTAGAAGTAAACATTAAAATTCATTAAAAATCGGTCTTATAACCCATCGTTACATTATCAAATGAATTTCTCATATGGACATTAATATTCATTAGAATTTATTAGAATATTTATCAACGTTGGTTTGTATCTTTAAATTTCATTATTTCTGTATGAGAAAATAATTTCAGTGTTTTTTTGGTTTTTTTTTTTTCATATTTGTTAATACGTTACATATGACCTTCGGGCATAAAGATCACCATTCGTTTACTCCCACTCCTAGTCGGGACACCTCGGGATCTCTCGGAAGATGGGATTGCCGGAAACGCCCGAAGACGTCTGACCGGTAGAGCCCCATTATTTTTCTCTCTTGAATTCACCATTCTACTTAAGCCAAGGTCCCATCCATGAACTTAGCAAATTAAACAAAAACACGGATTTACGATAAGATCTGAGTTTTAACATCTGAATCACTGACGAATGGTCACCGTATTGACCAGCTGATATCTATCAGGTCAAATAGGAAATGACCTGGAGGCAAAGTGATTTCGCTCGTGGAGACATAAAATCATAAAGAAACTGCAAATTAGCTCCCTTTATGTGGTTCTAATCTTTACTGTTTTTGTTGTCGATGTAAAATTCCGTGGCAAATAGAAATAATTGAATTTCCGAAATGCTGTTGTCGTTTCAGCTGGAGAAATAAAGCATTATCGAATCAATTAATCTCGTGAATGGAATTTCATAGTAAGTCCACAAAATTTTGTTAAATTGAAACGTTTATTTTGTAGCATTTTCAGAGAATGGTTCATTCTTAATTTGTAAATTCAACGAATAAACTATTCGTAAAAAATATTCTTCAGCCTCCATGCCATGTTCGATTAAATTACATCGCTATGCCAATAGCTAGTCCGTCTTTTTGTGCTTGTAACGGGTTTTACATTTTCTGAAAAACTAGGTTCACACGGGGACCTGTGCAAATGAGACAGAATCAGGCAAAATCAAAAGTCACAAAGGGAAGAAGGGGAGAATTTAAAAAGTAGAAAAAAACAGCAGTCAGGCAATGTAAGGATATAAATACAGAATAAATGCCTTCAGTATTTTTTTGCAGTTGTATAGAAATAACGTACAGGAAATTAACATGAATTTTCTAGCTCCTTGTGAAGAAACCTCACCCTACATAGCTGGAATGTCTGAGGTAAGGTAATCACAGAGCTGTCGGGTAATTTTAAGTACTAATCGTTTCAGCGGGGTCCTTTAAACGTCTGGGCTCCGTAACCTCGTCTGAGGTCAAGTTGTTTTAACGAGTTTTCTCAAGACGGGGCAATTATTTCCGAACACCTAGGTGACATCGTGAAAACGTTTTCTTTATTTACTTTATATATAGCCGATCGAACACAGCGCTCCTTAAGAGGGGCGCGTTCGAATGCTATGTTCTACGGAAACACTGAGAAAAATGTGTACTTTTTATGGTGTACGAAGTCTATTTGTTTGTAGTTCTGATGTTTACCGTTATGATATGAAAATGGACACGAAAAGTGCTGAAAGGAATATTGTATACACGGACAAAAATAAACACAAGTCGTACAATCAAAACAAGACAAATCCTATGTTTAGACCCAGCACCAAACTGTCTGGGCACATTGAATAGTTATTTTAATATTTAGCCCAATGTCTACATCCACGTACCGTTTCTGGACTATTAACTCCGTATCCGGAATTCGTCTGGATCATTGGTTTCATTTTTAGTATACTTTTGTTTCCAGAATGAAACCTATTAATTCCTCATTTCGACGTTTCATGTCTAACTGCACTAGAATGACCTTTATATTCACCCGTATTAGATGTGGAGGTCTGTGATGCATTTAATGTGTTAATATATAAGCCATGTTTGCACGAATATTCCCCATCGATCCGCGTCTACCTTCTATCACGGCAACTGCTTTGCCATAGACATTAAAATCAAAACCATGCTATTCCGAACAGATCGGATCAGGTTTTCGAATCACGTGACATTAAACTAATTTTCGGAAAACGTTTTCAGATTAAACAACAACAACAATGTTATACCATCTAGTAGTTCTCTCTAACAAACGATTATTCTGCCTGCAGTAAATCGGTCAATATTGTGCGAGATTCTTTATTGACAAATATGTTTCCTTTGTTGAGCGTTTTGTAAAGTAACGCACTCGTGTGATCGACCCATTATGGGTTGAATTATTATCAATCGTAATCCTGTTTTATTACGAATTTCCCAGATTAAGTATTACAAGTGAACTGCTAGTTTCACCGTTCGCCTATATAGTTTGAAGTGTTTAAGCAGGTAATCTTCAAAATTGCGTTAATTTTTGCGAACTCTTCAATCTAAAATTTAAAATTCTAATGATGCAGACTGAACATTGAGCTAAGTTATATGTGTCGACATTTGCCTGTCGGTTTGAGAGACAATTTAACGCGCTTCACCTTTGATTAAAAAAAGTTACCATGACAACAACATGAGGGCCTACTAAAACGCAAAGAGGATTCAGGTAATGGGTGATAAATATCCGGATTTTGTTCAGATCAGGTTGTCGCCCGGTGTCATTGGAAATAAAATGAGAGATTAAAGTATTTTTTTTATTTTATTCTATAAGTTAAGCAACGGAATTTGCCTCACGCGACTTTATCGGGGAGTGAATTCTAACAGCTGTAAATGAATGATTCCAACATTATTAGGGAGGGAATTGTAATCACATGTCATTATAATGAGTTGTAAAACGCCTTTGTTTCAACAAGTAATACATTGTCCGTTGCCTAAGCTGTCCGTGACGGACTGTTTCTGTCCGTGACGGACTGTTTCTGTCCGTGTGACTGTCGGCTGCTGTCACAACTGTCGCTATCAATGACATTCCTCGTGAATAGTTCAAGACGCGGTCTGTACCTATACATCACCTACACGTAGAGAAATGGTGTTAACAAGATCGTAAAATAAATTATACATGTTACGGTGAACTTAACCTTGTGTAACCTTACTGTGAGACCCGGTTATACAGCCAAACTTAACCTTGTGTAACATAACCGTGAGACCCGGTTATACTGTCAAACTTAACCTGGTATAACCTTACTGTGAGACCCGGTTATATACAGTCAAACTTAACCTTGTGTAACCTAACCGTGAGACCCGGTTATACTGTCAAACTTAACCTTGTATAACCTTACTGTTAGACCCGGTTATACAGCCAAACTTAACCTTGTGTAACCTAACCATGAGACCCGGTTATACTGTCAAACTTAACCTTGTATAACCTTACTGTGAGACCCGGTTATACTGTCAAACTTAACCTTGTATAACCTAACCGTGAGACCCGGTTATACAGCCAAACTTAACCTTGTGTAACCTAACCATGAGACCCGGTTATACTGTCAAACTTAACCTTGTATAACCTTACTGTGAGACCCGGTTATACAGCCAAACTTAACCTTGTATAACCTAACTGTGAGACCCGGTTATACAGCCAAACTTAACCTTGTATAACCTAACCGTGAGACCCGGTTATACTGTCAAACTTAACCTTGTATAACCTATCTGTGAGACTCGGTTATACAGTCAAACTTAACCTTGTATATTAAGAAAAGGTCTTGGCATTATAAAAAGGGTTCTTACTGTATTCTTTTGCCTCTGCAATTTCTCAGGTCTTTTATAATTATGAAAAACTACCTTTTTGACAAGTTTTCAGACTGAAAGAATAATATAAGACTCTTTCATATGTGTATATGTAGGATAGGGACATTCCACCCGAGGGGTCACAAAATGTGGTGAAACCCGAGGCTTGCCGAGGGTTTTACCACATTTTGTGATCCCGAGGGTGGAATATCCCTATCCTACATACACACATAATGAAAGAGTCTTTTTCTCTCATATCATTACCGAATTTCTGGCGAAAGTGTCCCTCAGCCATCCATTTTTTTCAATTTTTTAATTTCTTTATTTGACGTTTTTACTAAAGGATTAGGCCTATATGTGTTTAACCGGTTGTCTTGATGGAATGACGAAGGTAGGTCAGTCGATAGGCTAACGATGATCATATTGAAAGGCTAGGATGGCAGTTAGTTTTCATGGTTACTCTACACAAATATAGACACTGAGTTACAATTGAAATAAATATTTTTTATATGAACATCGAGGGGTGTCATTTTTACCGAATGTTCGTTCATTTAAGAGTCAATTCCCAACTTCCAAATACACAGGTTACTGAGTAGGCCTAACAGTTACTGACAGTACCGTAGAGTAAACAAATTCCAGGGCCCCTTGCTGACGCAAACGGAACCATTTCATAGGTTGTGACGTTTGACATTTTCTTTTTTATATTTTTTTATGTATGGCTTTTATTTTACTTCCTGTCATTGCCAGGTGATTGTGTGTGTTTACATGTTTTTAATGACAAATGACAAATCTGTCGGGTAGGCAAGTCTGTATTGTACTGTAACTGTTACAACAGGCCTGTAACGTTAGGCGTAGTCTAACTGTTTGTTACAGTAACGGAGTTATATGTTCGCTCAGATGAAATGTCTAATCGTTTAACCGTGTAGCCCTATTGATTTACTGCTGATATGATATATATTTATCTAAGAATGTATGTATTTTTATAGTTAAGTCCAACGTTTCAAAACCGACACCGACGATAAGGACTGTCGGATGTGAACACAAGCAGACGACGTTGTGAGAATTGTCCCCCTTGAACGCAGATTAATCCGCGCGCGTGAAACGCTATGCAAGATAGATTTATCTTACATAGCTATCTTACATGGGCAAACTCTATCCAACATGGCGAGATATGAGAGAAATTGTGAAGATTGCAGTCGCAATGCGAAAAAAAAATGTGCTCGATCCCTTAAACACCGAAATCTGTTTCAAAAACTATGATCGTGGTATTGCCGGCGATGCATATTAGTTTTTTGTTAACCACACCCAGCTAGCCAAGTTTATTTTATTTTTTATTTATTACAAAACGACACGACAACTTACAACATTAAGATCAAGGGATAGTTGTACTACCTACAGATATATATGAAACAAATATTGTATTTACTTAAGGTTACATCGATAAGGGATCTCTTCTTAGCGTAGGGGAGCGCAACCCGTCATGTCTGTTACACAAACACAAGGATTTACTTCTAAAAATCTTTTTAATTCCTTTTTTATGCCAAAAAAGGCATTTTTTCTAATGCCATTCACATTCAAAATCGAAGATTGACGTTCTCCGTAAGGTACATCTTCGAGAACGAGAACGTCAAAATCATAACCGGCGGAACGTAGTGTAGAGACATTGAGAAATGGCCGGCATGTCAAGTTGTCACACTAAGTTTGAACAATTAAATGTCACTTATAAACCGCTGAGTAGACACTTTACGCTTTACACCGTCCAGTACAGCCGTGATATCGACCAATCAAATAATACCTGATCGTTGATATGTTTTTTCTACAGCCCGTCCATAAAGATATTTTCAACAACATTTGGTGCGATTATGATCAAAAATGGTGGCAGTATGTTTTTACTTCGTCTATTCAGAAGGCTAAGTGTTCCGGATAGTGCCACTCGACCTAGATAGATATTGACCTACTAAGTGGCCATACTCGATTATAAGTACATTTGTAATTACGCAACCATGCAAATCTTAAGTCGTCAGTGCGTTTTAGGAGAAAGTACGTCAAATGTAAACACTTAAAAACTAATATTAAAATAATCATTGCCAAATGTTTCATTTTTATGACCTGTAATTTTTTCTTGCGGCAAAAAATTTCATTTTTTCGTGATATATTTATCAATTCAACAGATTACATTTAGATATGGTATATTTGTGTATTCATTAACACCTGTTCTCGGGTTTATAGCCGTCATGGTACTTAAGCTTATGATAATCTGCTGATTTAGACTCATGTAAGTTATAATGTATCGGATAGTAGTATACTTTGTTATGCTTCAAGAATTTAATCTTTGACCTAGAAATGTTCCGTTCTATCATTTCAACATTCTAACCATCGACAGATATGCGTCCCTAGATCTGATAACAATTTTTAGACCAATGTAAAATATTTCTCGACAGAAATCCCTTGTTATGGTCAAAAGGGCTATATTGCACTTCAGCAATCCGAATCTATTGTCTCCTATAAGGGTGGTATATTAGTATCGACCTGGAATCTGGTAGCGGACATATTTTTACCTTACAAACCATTTATTCTGGTCGGTTGGTCATCTAAGACAAAACCGATTTAAATTCCGATCAAATATGACTAGTACTATAACCTGTTTTACACTTACAAATGAATGAACGTTACCAGAATTAGACGAAATGAACTTAAGTGGGGTTGAAATAATTGTGGTTTGGACTCGAGACAATTATAATACCCGCGGGTATTCGTGGTATGTGTGACGCGGTATTTTACTATAACAGAGGAATCCAAGATATCATAGGCTAGCTTAAATCGACTGGGAATAGAAAGATTTTGATGTGAGTGAACGCACGAAGGAAGAAAAAAATGAACGATAAGATGAATGAATGAAATATCTTGGGATGATGAATGATCGTGAAACCTGACAAAAATTAACAATGGATTGCAAATGTTCATTAAATGTCATGCAATAGGTTTAGCCAATCGGTCATGATCATGATTAATTAACAAAAGTCAAGTTTTACATTAGTATGACCAGGCTTTTTTGATGAAACTATATCACAGCGCACACGCTTTTTAATGCAATGTTATAGCTTAGCAAGTTACATATTCATGAAAAAGAAAATGCCACGTACATGCATACGAGGAAATGTTTTATCATAAGGCAGAAAGGCGAATGAGAGGGGATTGGGGGGGTGTATTGTAATATCCTGGAGACCCTCTCCCGAGATAAACAGACCCTAGGACAACATTGGGCGGACATTGTTTCTGTATTCCAGTTTGACACCTGTCAAAGTGATGTTGTAGTTTTAATTATTTCTGTTGTAGAAACAAGGAAGGAGGAATTCTCTAACATTTCAGTGTTAATTGCGACAACATGTATTACCACTTTTAATTATAGGAATTCATTAATGAGGTCCAGTTTAACAACTATAAAAAATGTCCGCCTAATTTGCCCCATCACTGCTGGACCGACATGGCATATAGAATACACCTAAAATATATATCTTTATCGGAAAATGTCACTTAAAGCTTTTGGTACAGTCCGTTTGATATATCGTACCTGTTTAATATGTCAATATGTCCATCTACTCTCGTTGCCATGTTATACAATTGATAAATATTGTTTGACCTCTTGTTACACACTTAAGTGTGTCAGAGTGAAATAAAAAATCTTGAATCTTGTATATATATATTAGCGTTTTATAAACGGGTTACTTAAATGAAGTCAGTCGATATCGTAAAGTGTGCGATGAAGTTTATTGATTTATAGAACTGAAATATTATGTAAATTATGCAGAGGTTTTAAAACGGGTGATGATCGGAATGTCCAGAATTGAAGATTCATGATTCATTTATTTCTCATCCAAATTGATGGTACAGGGATAATACATTAACATAATATAATATACATATATTTGTGTGCTCAGAACAGCATGTATGGTAGTTTTTATTTACACCGGAGAACAGAGTTTGTCATTATAACTTGTTTTGTAATTGTTGTAAAATAAATAAAGTTTACTTTAAGTATAAGGGTTGAGAGGCCCTGGGTTTAATTCCTTGTATACATGTATATGTCCTCAACACATGATGTCTTTCATACTCCACTCCTCTTTCATTCGGATTTATACAAACGTAATGCATTCCTAATCACATGCATTGTATCTTAATATACATATCAGTTTGACCAGAGGAACCTGATAACATTTATATTGACAATTTAGGGATTAAATAGATACCTTTGTATACAGGATAATTACTTTTGATGAAATAATTACGCCCCTGTGTATACATGTCACAGTTTGCAGATTCCGGGACAATATAATCGACCTATTTACGAGAAAACTAATTATTTATCCCTTAAAAGACCTATCATGTACGATTTAAGGAACAGTAAGTAACAATAACACGGTAATATGACAGTTGATTGACACGGAAGGTTAGAACAGAAACTATGGCGGTATTTTGAATAGAAAATGTATAGACTATCTACGTTTCACACCACGCTGCGGTTTCGGCTGCCCTACTTATTTTTTCTTTTCTTTTTCTTTTTTTGAAACCAGGAAGGGTGGGGTCTTAAAGTAATTTACGGAAATATCATTTTTTATTTTCCTATTTTTATTTTGTTTCTGTTTACGCGTTTGTCTCATCTGACGTGACTGAACCTTTTCAATCGTTTGACATTTTATCGACTTATTAATCCAGAGATTGCTGGGCTTTAATACTTCCTGAAAAAGAAGAAATCATAATTAAATGCAGGTATAACGTTCCCTGCCAGTTGGAGGTAAAAGGTTTTTAGAGAAATCCGTTCGTTCTCGGCAGCCCAGGACATGACACGTGCAAAAATGGTCGACATGTCCGGTCACGTAAAACGTTTGACTTAAATAATTCTGACAAGCGTCTTTGAGACCAATTTGTGTGTGTGTATTTTTGAAAATTAAAAGACGACTTGAAATAAGACATTAAAACGTACACTTTCAAACTATTCGAAAAAAGTCTTTGATTGACTTCGCGGGAGAGAAGAGGGAGGGTCGCTAACCTCTTAGTATTTTAAATGAGTGTAGCTAGCGACGGAATAAGCTTAATACGAAATCAGAATATTGGAGTTCAATCTATTTAAGATCTCATGAAATAGCATGTTTTCTTTGGTCTCCAGTTAATTTTAATATACCAGTGGCATAATCAAAATCAGATACTTCTTTTTTTTATTTGAGAAATACCTTCATTTGTGAATATATTATAAAGAAAAGTTGACAAATCATTAAAATAGTAACCTGCTCAAATATTTGAGAAGCCAAACGTCAAATATTCATGAATAGCGAGTACCTGTAATTATTCACAGATATTCGTCTCGGCTGACAGGTGCGTATTCACCTATACAGGTATTGACAATGGCCCACTTTTATGTACCAGTACAAAATACAATTATTTAAATAAACATACGTCTTTTCTTTGTCCGAAACCGTGTCACCGCGATCCCAGCTCCGGTATTGAAATATTCCATTCATAAAATGTTCCCGAAGAGTGTTTAGTAGGTAAATAGGTCACACCCGATGTTGTATTGATATTTGGATTAGAGCGAGCAGGGATAGGTATAGCGGTTACAGTGAGCGAATTATATATCTGTTTCATGGAATGAATGAATGAGTAAATGAATAAATAAATGAATGAATGAATGAATGAATAATATTGTTAGTAATTTTACTTAGAAGTTGTATTGTTTCTTAATACACATAAATGTTCAGTGATTTTTACATTCTGCTAAATTGGATAAAATGTCACCTGTCTCTCAGAATATATAATTAATTAATTAATTCTAATTGGCGTTGCCAACCATCGAGCAGTCACAACGAACCCCCATCCCCAACACACAAACTATTCTTGTCCATTCTTATACACGATCTACTTTAGACCAAATTGACACTCATTGACGACGCCTAAGTGTGATGTAAACGGTTACTGGCAGTATAACGAGGGGGAATTATACATCGTACCTGCAACCAAGGTCATCGGTCACTCCCAGAATTCTTTGCGCAGGATACGTGTCCGCAATGCACCCTGGGAGAGACAGCTTGGCCACCTGTGAACCTATAAGTGATGCGTTTGATGGAAAACACATTAGGCAAAGCACAATGGGCAAGGTTTAGGAAATCAGGATGACTCATTAAGGATGAGTAGGACCTTGGTCAGGGATGTCTTTGTACAGAAATACAATGTGGCATTGTTGGCGAGGAGGTTCAATACGGCCCTGTCGGAGACGGGGTTTCCTTCCCGTCCGGCTCTATAATTAGATGTCTGTCAAACGGAAAACGCTTTGTACAAATCTGATACGCAATACTCCACATACGGAAGTAAAGAAATCCAATTGTGTCTGATCAGGTTTCAAGGGTACATTCCCATGACAAACTCACAATATATATAGATAAATAGTTAATATATAACACAGTTACACAAATAACGAAGGAAGACAATTAGATGGGTCTCGAACTCACGTTTTACGGCACAAAATCATAAAATTATAAATACCCGCAACTTATACCCGCGTTCTTGATCGATCATGTAGATCTTGAGTTCGAGGACCGGTGAGGGGAAAAGTTTTAAAAATGTCTTTCTTCGTCTTTTGTGTGACATATTATAACAAGTTATATATAGGTTAAATATTTGAATTTCCTGTCGTTATAGTACAGTGTTTAATATATGGGTAAATACATACAACTACAGTGTATTTGAGGAAGTGGCGAAGATAATTTGATATTTGAGGAACAAGGAACATATTGTCTTTCACCAAACTGACCAATCATCAATGTTTAATTGACCAAGTCTGATACCCTATATCAGGTAGCGACATCTGTCGGTGTAATAGCTCCCTTCTATGTTAAACCTTTATATAACAGAGTGAAACTCGATCTACGAATAAGGTAGCATACACCCTTAATTCATCGTTTGATGCTGTATTTTCAAATGTCATACGGGAAACATCTGTGTTGTCCATTTACAGTACAAATTTAATTTGTGATTAATGAAAAAAGCCAACATTTTCCATGTTTTATTTTGTATACGGCTAAAAATGTCATCTTCCTCCTCCAAGAGTGTTCGCGCTCTGAATATCGGTAAATGTCGGGTAAGGCAAAACAATTTTATGTTGAAAACAAAGAAGTTTGGCAGACTTAATCGAAGACGTTTTAAAATTCATCAGTTCTGGTTTGGAATTACAACATTAGGATGTGGGCTAAAATTCACAGGCGTATGTATCTAGTTAGTATTTATACAAACAAAATGTTTACTTCTACTTTATATATTTCTCTATCAATACTAACCAGATGTAGACGCCTGTGCCAAAATCTTGGTGTATAGTAAGTAGTTTCCTCGTTGTAAGTGTAATTCTTTTACGTAGTGTTAACCGACCAAAATAAACTTGATGTTGAGAAACCTGTATTTTCTTCTACTATTTACTACGTTACGCCCACCATTCGAATGAACAAAACCTTTGCGGTCTACTTGTAGAAACCTGTGTGCTTTCATTCATGAAAATCTTCGTATAATTCTAGTAATCTATGACAGTAGCAAATAAAACCACTATTAGTGGAAGGGTCCAACCAGAAATCGGTTATAGGGGGTTGAAAGAAACGATAATATCAACGACGCCCGCCTTTTAATCGGATTCAAGCCGTCGATTTTACAACGACTGGAACTTCAGGTTTTTTGATTACGTATTATTACTCAGGTTCGGGTAGCTAGGTGGGTCTTAACGTAATGAATTAACGCAGCTTGAACACTTTCGGATTTATTATGGAACCTTGTATAATTTTAAACACTATTGTTGTTTAAGAAAACTTGTTTGTCTGCTTCATTAAAACGTTTGTTTTGTTAAGGAGAGGCATGAAATAGATTCAGATCACGTGCTGGGATTGGCACTAGTATTAGCGGTTGTATAATTTGTAAGCTGAGAAAGCATTAGGGCCATCGGTATGCGTTTGGGAAGGTCAAAACTGTTTATGCATATTAATTGTATATACAAACATTGTATACAATGTATACAAATAAAATACAGGTAAACATAGGTGGTACACATGTAATATTATTTCATACGGATTAAGATTTTATAAAAAAAAAACATGTTTTGAAAGAATTAACTAAGAATGGTTATTGATCAAAGCGATGTGTCAAAAGCACAAATGGAATACTAAACCATACTAACTATCGATAACATATTTTGATGAATTGATTTAATTGGAATTGCTGGGATGGGTTGGCTGGACAAAAAAACCCTCTTATGTATAAAGCTAGGATTGTCCGCGACTTACATGGTAAGGAATGTATATGGCCTACACTGTGTTGATTGAGTAAGGCTTTAGAATTTTATGTTGATTTTTCACGGCAAGACAAGGTAGATGTATGCGAGTCCTTGGGTTTGAAAATAGAAATAAAACATGCCTGTATGGTTTGCTTACACGCGGTCTGGATGGGATGTCGAAGAGTAGTAAATCGCTAGGGATTCTATCATTATATATTTATATCTCCTGTGCAATAGACTCTATTTTAGTTCATCTCAGGAATGTGTGTATGGAAATAGTGAAGCATCAAACTGCTTTATTGGGAATTTTTTTGTTGTGCAATCCTGTCAGCAAAGGCTGAATATCATGTATAATACTGATATTTCGGTTTTTGATTTAAGTTTTTCTTTTATTTTCGACCTGTAAGACGGTTATAGCATTTCAAAGTCAAACTTTAGACATCACGAGTAAAGGTGACCGTTCACGGCAAAAATTTGTGTTCGCGGATATAAACACAAAATTTTAATTTCACTATTTCAATAATTATATTTTTCCATAAAGATTTTCACCTTTTATACAACATAACTATAAACACAAATTTTGCGAGTTAAACCGATCAATTCTTTTTTTTTTAATTCAGTGTCAAGAATTTTCGTGACGTCAAACATACACTAATTCAGTGACGTCAGACAAAACGTAATTTAGTGACCACGTCACAAACATTGTTCCTCATATCACTACACTAATGGGAGATAGGTGAGAATTATGATATGAAAGCTTCCTATTTTTGTTCGTAAGGTTAATTTATATATTGGCAATGCAAATCAAGCAGAAATATTGAAAAACAAACCGCACACACATACACAAAAATGCGAATAAAAACGATTTTGAACTTGTATACTAGAGCCAATACACGATAAATTTGAAATCTAAATATCACCTCCTTGTCGTAGCTGTTAACTGGGACATTGTCCTTCTGTAGTGTTCTGTCTACATTCTTACCTGGCTAGACGTAGACGAAGCTAATTAGCAACTGACATCTCAGGTGATATGTGTACTCAATTACGTCCTCAGGTGATACACTTGTTTTATGATTATTACACACATTAATCACACACGCCCCCTGCTATAGCGGACACCTGTCACCAGAGACCTAAGACGAAACTCTACTTTCGTTTTACATAAATATTACATGGAACGTTCATTTTCGTTCGTGAGTGGAATTTTTATATCTTAGGTTCATAATAAATGGGAAAATTATTTGAATTACAAAGGTGGATGTGTCGTGGCCCTGCTCCGCCCGTCACAAATTTAGAAGATTTGTAGTGTACTTGTAAATGTATGTGGTCCTAGTTTCCTCTGGCCCCGATACAAGGGCACATTTATCTGGTGTATTTGAGCATTAATTGTGATAATCATTTTCACACAGAAATACTCCTCCTCTCCTGTACCATAATAACAGAATGGACATATCCAGTTGCTGTGTTCCTCTCCATCTTCTAATTCAAAATACATGGCCTCAGACCACACATAATTTCCTTCTTTACTCTACCAAATCAAAATCAAAATTTAAATATTTCAAAACTTTGCAAAAAATCTGGTTGTGATATCGTGTTGCAGAACAAATCAAGCTGGAAAGTGCTTCATGACCTAGCTACGTTTGGGAAAGAGGACTTTTATAAGTTGTTAAAAAAAAAAATACGTCCAATCAAAGATATTTCTATTTAATTGTCACCACTATATTATGAGGAAATTCGGAAAATTACCAAATATTGTTACTCAATCATTATATCTCCTGTGTCCTGCCACACAAACTAGCGTAGATATGGTGTCAAAACAATACTCTATCACTTAAATAAATTGCACTATAAATCTATGTTAAAAAATGCAACAGCTTAGTCAGGAAGTTAACAACGACCCGGAAGTAAAATTGTGGTCTGAGGTCACATAAGAACATTTTATGCACCTCAGTATCTGGTTAAATATGGCTGTAGGTTTTGTCGCAACTAAGTTTTTATTGTTTCATTGTTTTTTCGATCAATGACTATGGAATGGTAACATTCCTGCTGTCAAGTTTTCGATGATGTATCCCATAATAATAATTTGTCACGTGATTACCACTGGTCATAAACAGGTCTAGTTGTCAGGTCGGCGATTATATTACGACATACCAATCTGTTATAGATCTGAGAAATATGTACGACATGTTACATACGGCCAGTCGATTGCTGTAACACGTTTTTATCATAGACTGAATGCCGAACTGTTGGCCACAAATGTCACATGATATCTGTCCAGTCGTCTGCTCATCAAGCATGCGGCAAGATCACAGGAGTCATATTAACATATGCTATTATTTCATCGACCTATTCCGTTTGTCTTATCAAATAATACTCATCTACATATATGCTAAAACAGGTTTGAGGTACTTTGATTAACTTTGAATTGAATTAGCATTTCCACAATTTCGGCTTCTAACACCAGTAACGAGTCCTGAAAGGGCGAAACAGCTGTATGATGAAGTACAGAATTTAGAGAATTAATATTCAACTTCGCGTCTTTTCTACAACTGACTGCCATGATCTGATATTGTATAAATAATACAACAGTCAAATCTTATCTACAATAGGCTATTTATATATATAGAGTTGTCCAGACCGATCACGGGGTTCCCCCCGGGTACTCCGGTTTTCATACACAAAAAGACCCACGGAGCGCTTCCTTCCGGGCGAACAAGTGTGATAGATTTCACTTGATATAAATTGTTTTGCAATCGTTGTAAAATGAATAAAGTTTAAATTTTATGATAGACTATAATAACTTTTTCTCGTATTCTCGTTTTAACGTTTTTTTCGGATATGTAGCACAAACTTATCAATATTTCAGTTATCAGTATGACTTGCATATTTTATACTGTACTACATACACCGGGAATATATGGTGTTACAAACAATACTTCGGCCAAAACACTACTTGACCTTCGGTCAAAGATAAAGAAAACGCCTTCGGACAATATTTAGCAATTATTTGACCTGGACTGACCACTCAATATCTGTCATTTAGTGACGGATTGACAAGGCTATCGTAAACCTGACCAAACAAACACTGTCCGACCGACATTTGTACTGTTTTTGTATGTTACTACGAATAGCAAAGTATTTGTATCATACATGTATGATAATTACGTATTACACGTTTCATTATTAATTGCTGGTTTACATGTTTTCGTCATCACTTTGATAGATCTTAAACCGTATTTAACATCAATAAATGTATTTTGTCCAAATTCCTCGTAAAAAGGATAAATTAACCGATTTATTTATTCATTTATTGACCTATCAATCATTTCTGATATATCCAGTTTGTATATTTCAGCCCAATCATCACAGGGTGTTAGCAGTTCGGTAACGAGCACAGTAATGCCCCCGTCGTCATCAGCACCCCCTGTGACGTCATCAATGTCCACGTCGGTGATTGTAACGTCACCAGTGTCGTCATCGGCTCACCAAAGTCAGTCCAGTTCACAGACAATGTCTTTAAGTTCTGGGATTGTTTCGACTTCTGCTACAACGGAAATGACGTCATCCCCAAGTGCGTCAGCTTATACTAGTTCTAGTTCCAATGTAATAACACCATCAAGCGCCCAGCCGACACAGCCGACAAGCTCACAAGCGTCTGTAAACGCAGACCAGTTGATGTCGTCAAGTATGGCGCCTGCTGATACGTCATCACATGTACAGACACCAACTCTATCCACGAGTGTAAATGTACCCGCAACAACCCAACCTAGTTCTTCTGCATCAATGACGTCATCAAGTTTCACTCAGTCCTCATCGTCATCATCTGGTAAAGGTGCGACATCATCAAGTGTACCAGTATCATCAAGCAGCGTCCTCTCGACTTCATCAAATGTGGGTTCCTCTTCGGTGGGGATGACGTCATCAAGTGTTACCGAGGTTACAGGTAATTGTCTTTTTCACATATTCTGTGTTTATTGTTGTTGGGATTAGTGTTTTATTAATCTTTCATTTTTTTTTATTTACAATTTTAATATTTTGTTTGCCTTTTATGGATGCTGTATGTATTGTGTCACGTAACCGAAATGGCATGTCCTGTCAGCATCCGTGATAATCATACTGATTTCAAAATAGTCAATATTAATACCAGGGGAGTACGATATACCGTTTGAAGATAGTGAAACAGTCGTGACGTCAGATCAGTATTTGATAAGCTGAAATATAAAGAAATGGTTAAAGAAAGAATAAAGATAAGATATATATATAAAAAAAATGATAAAAATGTGAAAAAGTGAAAACAAACAAGAAAAAAATCAGTATTTTAAATAAAAGTCATCACGACGAGTCATTCCTGTTTCACATCGTGCAAAGATATATTGACAGTAATATATATTATATACAATTTATTCTACTTAATATTCTTTCTGTATCAATGATAATATCACCTAGCTAGATCATTTTATCATATCCGTGTGTATTAGCAGCATATTTATATACTGCCGAATGTCGTTATCTCAAATTCTAATAACTCCAAGAACCTGCTAAACTGGGAATAAAAATTCAGTTCCGACAAGAAAAAAGCTATATAAAAATATACTCGGTTACCTTGAATGTTTGGGATATCTCGAGAAGAATATCAGTACCTCACTGACTTTGAGGTAACGAGGTTCGGATGTATTCTTATTTTGTTAACACAATAATACGACTGATATTGTAATTAATGTTATAAATTCACCCCTTTCTTTCTTTGCTTGTGAATTTCGATTGCTTCCATACCTCCTAGAATTATCTCCCTTGCTGTGAGTTTTTTTAATGACACATGGCATAGCGGTCAATATAAGGGAGATAAATCTTCTCCTTTCTGGTGTATTGATATTTACTGTAAAATAAACTTAACTTACGTTACATTTGATAATATGGAAAATACCCCGCTTTAATCCATGACTAAATCTGAATGTCGCAACCCTCGAAAAAACCCAACTATAACAGTATTTGAAAATGATAATTTCTTACGGTATGAAAGCAACAATGTTTTTATTTCTGTGTAAATATAAAAGCTAATCTTCATTACTTTTATACATATTTGAATCAAACTCAAGGTATCGAAGGTTAGGTTTTATATTTTTCATTTAAATTATTTACACTTCACTTATTCTTTCTTTCTATCTGAATTGCACCTACAGCTTCTTCCTTCACATCACTGGAGTTATCTACCCTTTCCAAAACTTCCATGGAGTTATCTCCCCTTCTTCCTTCCTCAACTGCTATCTTTACCGAAGGACCATCAGACATTTTTATTGATCTAGATCAAATGTTGTCATTGTCTTCTGATATGACAGGCCAGCTTATTTCAAAACCGTTTGAGGATATAGCATTATCAGACTTAACAAAATTTTCCGTACTAAGTGAACAAATTTCGGTCTCAAAAACATCTGAACCTTTTCAAAGTAGTATTTCTATGACAGATCAAACAACACCCTTTTCGGATTCATTGACGACAATGTCCACTTCATATTTAGCTACTCAAAGTATTGCAGCAGTCTTAGACTCAGAAATAAGTCAGAGCGTGACGTCGTTAGGAGGGCCCCATTTAACGTCCGCAACTTACATTACGCGACCAACATCACAAAGTATATATTCAACTTTTCAAGAAAGCGTAGTATTTTCTGCAACTGAAGCGACGGCCGTGTTGACAGCCACTGAAACAAGCGTGGTATCAGCTTCTGCCGACGAAAGCATGGCCTCCACTGCTGCTGAAGCAAGCGTGGTCCCAACAACCACTGAAGCAAGTGTTGTATCAACTGCTAGTGAAAAAAGCATTGCCTCAACTACTACTGAAGCAAGCGTTGTTTCAACTGCCACTGAAGCAAGCGATAATTCAACTACCACTGAAGCAAGCGTGGTCCCAACTACCACTGTAGCAAGCGATGTCCGAATTTCCACTGAAGCAAGCGATGTCCGAGCTTCCACTGATGCAAGCGTTGTTTCAACTGCCACTGAAGCAAGCGATAATTCAACTACCACTGAAGCAAGCGTGGTCCCAACTACCACTGTAGCAAGCGATGTCCGAATTTCCACTGAAGCAAGCGATGTCCGAACTTCCACTGAAGCAAGCGATGTCTCAACCTCAACTGAAGCAAGCGTTGTCTCGGCTACCATTGAAGCAAGCGATGTCTTGACTACAACTGAAGCAAGCGTTGTCTCGACTACCACCGAAGCAAGCATTGCCTCGACTATCACTGAAGCAAGCTTGGCATCAACTGCCAGAGAAACATTAGTTTCTAGTTCCAACATATCTACCTCTCCTGCTCTTATAGATGTCACTTCCAGTTCGGATACACATCCTTTGGCAACTTCTCCAATTGATTTTTCGGTAGCCACTTCAGTATCATCTTCCAGTACTTTTTCGTCGGTGACCACATCTTCCACCATCCTTCCATCCGTTTTATCAACATCACCTACGACTACACATGCCTCCGATCTTTCATCATCAACTTCAGATATTGCTGCCACGAAGGTTGAAGCAACCCCAGTGGTTTCTTCATTTTATGTACAAGTCTCCTCAAGTGAAGCTTCTATTTCTAGTGAAGCGTACGAAACGACTTCACCTGTATCTCGTGAGTTGATCCAAAGATATTCTACCAGTGAAGTTCACCAAGGATCTCCTGTTATTTCAACAGTGATTCTTAATACTAGTCACGATATTGTTTCCGTTAAATCAGAGGATCATGGTACTTCTTTAAGTGATACTGTTTCGTCTGCAGTCCCTTCACATGCTGTTGATACGTCTAGTTTGACAACTACTTTTAGCATTGTTACTTCACCGATTGTGACGGAACTTGATGCTGTGCCATTGAAGACACAGATAGGAAGCGAGATTACCTTTGTGCCACAATTACATCCAAGTTCCACAGAACAAACAATGCATATTTCAGGCTCTGATACAGTGTTTTCTAGCCGGGATGCAGAAACGTTACAGCAACATGCTGCCTCACGTATTTCAAGTAGGCTAGACTCGACAAAAAACCTCCTGGAGACGAGCCAACCTCAAAGTGTAGTTCAGGTCACATCTTCTCTTGTTCCTCATACCGAAACCTTCACACGCACACTTGGAGATAACAAAACTTTCAGTGTCACAGATTCTGTTACTTCCTCTACAGTAACAGTAACGCAGACTGACCAAACGTCAGCTTTAGGTTCCAAATCAAATGTTGTCTCGATCAATGCTACTTCGACACCGAATACTCCAACCTCGTCTGCTCTTCTTGATAGTGATATGCATTCATCTGAAACAACATCGTTTACACACGTCGCCGAAACGCCTTCTCTAAGCTCGCCACAGGATACTTCTAGTACCATTGTCACCACACCAACCACCCATGATACATCTGTGCAGGAGACTCGCATATCTAGTGACGATAAAAACATTGTCTCTAGTACCAACACGCCGCAGTCGACGTCAGATATAGTTTACAAAAGTTTGACAGCAGAAAGAACTGCATCCGAGTCATCAAAACATTTTATACATCCAACTCGTGTAATTTCTAGTTTAGATGCCTATACCAGTGTTACTTCTGACAACCACACCGGTATTACACTCTCATCCATAGGGACTACCTCTCGTGTCACTTCTAAATCAGAATCTGCGTCAAGTAGTACTGAGGTGGTTTCGTCCGAGGGTATTTCTAGTACAGACACCTTTAGATCGCCCGGGATAACAGACAATGTTCAGACATCATTCGCATCAGTAAATGCAATTACAAGCAGCATGACATCCTCGCAGGGTGATTCGAAATCTACGAAGACAATCATTATGACGTCATCATTGTCTTCCTCTGTACTGAGTACGTTATCCATCAAAGTAATCCCCGATGTTGTGTCTTCTGCTGGGAGTATTGCAGAATCATCAGTGCCGAGTGATGTAGTCACTGCCCATGACATATCCTCGATAATGTCTTCTGACAGCAGGAAGCCATCTTTCACACAAACCGAATCATTCCGAGATGATCCAGCTTCAAAAATTGTTATAGATGATATTGTGACTACACCTTCTTCAATTCAGGATAGCGTACATGTTACTTCCGAAGTAAGGTCTGTTGTCTCCACGATGACAACATCACGTGATATGGAGAGTACGTCATCGGTACCACGTGATATTTCTACCGATACAAAAAGCGCTGTCTCTTCGGATGTATCCTCCTCCAGCATTATGCCTTCTTTTTCTGTTTCGCCCGGTGCTGCCACCTCTGACGTCACGCCCCTTCACACCACATCTCTCACTTCCTCTCAACACTCTGCCTCCTTGCTAGAGAATGTACAAATTCTTACTGCTCCTCCGACTCACCTTAGCATCTCAAGTAGTCTTGCTTCCTCTACAAGTAAGTATGAATTCTTCTTTGACTGCTATATTACCTTTACTGATATATGCGTGCATTTGTGTAATTTGTGTTTGCCTTGTTGTGTTGTGTCTTAAAAGACAATAATCACGAACTAACAGGTAACATTTGATATTATAAAACCTCCATATACTGCCTATCACTACACTTGCTATCTCATCAACCCCAATTATGCACTTCCAGTCGCTCTAGTACTTTTGTAGATTACCTCCCTTTCCTGTTTTCTTATATAGCCTAGTGATGGCAGTATAACGAGGTCTGAGTAACTTATGTGTATGTACTGTGTATAATTTATATGCTTTCCCTAATACAGCATATCAATATATTGTTTATACTTTATGTTATCTATAGTTAACGGCAGGCTATGTTTCTTAGCCTTAAAATTTGACATATTACATATTTATTTCGAAAATAAAATAAAATTATTACCTGTTAATCTTTTATCTAAATCGTCGTAAAATATAAATATTTTAAGGTAACTATTATATTTTGAAAGCTGTGACCTCAAATAGGTAGGTTAATTCTTCTATAATTCTTTACATTTTACATGTAGGTACTTCAACGGATGCGTCAATGACGTCATCAGCATCTCTGACCTTAGCGCCGTCAACCTCAATTACAAATGTGGCTTCAACAGTTACCTTAACGCCACAGGCAACAACATCTACGGTGCCAACAACACAAGCTCCGACAACCCAGGCTCCTACATCACGGGCTCCTACAACACAGGCACCAACCACACAGGCTCCTACAACACAGGCACCAACAACACAGGCTCCTACATCACAGGCTCCTACAACACAAGCTCCCACAACACAAGCTCCAACAACACAAGCTCCAACAACACAGGCACCAACAACACAAGCTCCTACAACACAGGCACCAACCACACAGGCTCCTACAACACAGGCTCCCACAACACAGGCTCCTATAACACAGGCTCCCACAACACAGGCACCAACCACACAGGCTCCTATAACACAGGCACCAACAACACAGGCTCCTACAACACAGGCACCAACCACACAGGCTCCTACAACACAGGCTCCTATAACACAGGCTCCTACAACACAGGCTCCTACAACACAGGCTCCCACAACACAGGCTCCTACAACACAGGCTCCTATAACACAGGCTCCTATAACACAGCCTCCTACAACACACGCTCCCACAACACAGGCTCCTATAACACAGCCTCCTACAACACACGCTCCCACAACACAGGCTCCTACAACACAGGCTCCCACAACACAGGCTCCTACAACACAGGCTCCTATAACACAGGCTCCTATAACACAGGCTCCTACAACACAGGCTCCCTCAACACAAGCTCCTACAACACAGGCTCCTATAACACAGGCTCCTACAACACAGGCACCAACCACACAGGCTCCTACAACACAGGCACCAACCACACAGGCTCCTATAACACAGGCTCCTATAACACAGGCTCCCACAACACAGGCTCCCACAACACAGGCTCCAACAACACAGGCGCCAACAACACAGGCTCCAACAACACAGGCGCCAACCACACACGCCCCTTCATCTCAGGCTCCTATAACACAGGCCCCTGCAACACAAGCTCCCACAACACAGGAACCCACAACACAAGCACCAACCACACAAGCTCCGATAACACAGGCACCAACCACACAGGCTCCTTCAACACAGGCTCCTATAACACAGGCTCCCACAACACAAGCTCCGACAACCCAGGCACCAACCACACACGCTCCTACATCACAGGCACCAACCACACAGGCTCCTACATCACAGGCTCCTACAACACAGGCACCAACCACACAGGCACCAACCACACAGGCACCAACCACACACGCTCCTTCATCACAGGCTCCTACAACACAGGCCCCTACAACACAGGCATTAACAACACAGGCTCCCACAACACAGGCTCCCACAACACAGGCTCCCACAACACAGGCTCCTACAACACAGGCACCAACCACACAGGCTCCCACAACACAGGCTCCTATAACACAGGCTCCCGCAACACAGGCTCCTACAACCCAGGCACCAACAACACAGGCTCCTATAACACAGGCTCCTACAACACAGGCTCCTACAACACAGGCACCAACCACACAGGCTCCCACAAAACAGGCTCCTATAACACAGGCTCCCACAACACAGGCTCCTACAACCCAGGCACCAACAACACAGGCTCCTATAACACAGGCTCCTACAACACAGGCTCCTACAACACAAGCCCCCACAACACAGGGTCCTACAACACAGGCTCCTACAACACAGGCACCAACAACACAGGCTCCTACAACACAGGCTCCTACAACACAGGCTCCTACAACACAGGCTCCAAACACACAGGCTCCCACAACGACACATCCCACATCACAAGTAGCAACAACATTCGCACCCTCGACACAAGCCCCCACATCACAGCCTCCAACAACACAAGCACCTATAACCCACGATCCTACACAAGCTCCTACGACTATTCCTTCCACGACACAAGCCCCTACATCACAGCCTTCCACGACATACGCCCCCACATCACAGCCTCCCTCGACGCAAGCCCCAACATCACAGCCTCCCTCGACACAAGCTCCCTCATCACAGCCTCCCTCGACACAAGCCCCAACATCACAGCCTCCCTCGACACAAGCTCCCACAACACAAGCTCCTACACCACAACCTCCCTCGACACAAGCTCCCTCATCACAGCCTCCCTCGACGCAAGCCCCAACATCACAGCCTCCCTCGACACAAGCTCCCTCATCACAGCCTCCAACGACCCAAGCCCCAACATCACAGCCTCCCACGACACAAGCTCCTACATCACAGCCTCCCTCGACACAAGCTCCCTCATCACAGCCTCCCTCGACACAAGCCCCAACATCACAGCCTCCCACGACACAAGCTCCCTCATCACAGCCTCCCACGACACAAGCTCCCTCATCACAGCCTCCCACGACACAAGCCCCTACATCAAAGCCTCCCACAACACAAGCCCCTTCAACACAGCCTCCCACGACACAAGCCCCAACATCCGAACCACCTACAACAGAAACCCTAACATCGCAGTCCCCCGCGACACAAACCCCCTTGCAAACTGCTCCAACGACCCAGTCACCTACATCACAACATCCCACCACACATGGTCCTACATCTCAGACACCAGCAACACAACCTCAAACTACTGAAGCACCAACCACACAAGCTCTAACTAGTGAAGCACCAACAACACAAGCTCCTTCATCACAGGCTCCCACAACACACGCCCCTTCATCACAGGCTCCCACAACACAAGCCCCCACAACACAAGCCCCCACAACACAAGCCCCCACAACACACGCCCCTTCATCACAGGCTCCCACAACACAAGCCCCCACAACACAAGCTCATTCATCACAGGCTCCCACAACACAAGCCCCCACAACACAAGCCCCTTCATCACAGGCTCCCACAACACAGGCTCCCACAACTCAGGAACCCACAACTCAGCCTCCCACAACTCAAGCGGCCACAACACACGCCCCTTCATCGCAGGCTCCAACAACACAAGCACCAACAACACAGGCTCTAACCACACTAGCTGCCACAACACAAGCTCCAACAACACAGGCTCCCACAACGCAAGCTGCCACAACACAAGCTCCAACAACACAGGCTCCCACAACGCAAGCTGCCACAACACAAGCTCCAACAACACAGGCTCCCACCACACAAGCTCCAACAACACAAGCTCCCACCACACAGGCTCCTACAACACAGGCTCCGACAACACAAGCTCCAACATCACAGGCTCTCACAACACAGGCTCCCACCACACAGGCTCCCACCACACAGGCTCCCACCACACTAGCTCCCACAACACAGGCTCCTACAACACAAGCTGTCACTACAAAAGCTCCTACAACGCAAGCTGCCACAACACAGGCTGCAACATCACAGGCTCCAACAACACAGGCTCCCACAACACAAGCTCCAACAACACAAGCTCCCACTACACAAGCTGCAACATCACAGGCTCCAACAACACAAGCTCCAACAACACAAGCTCCAACAACACAAGCTCCCACAACACAAGCTGCCACTACACAAGCTCCAACATCACAGGCTCCAACAACACAGGCTGCCACAACACAAGCTCCCACAACACAAGCTCCCACAACACAAGCTCCAACAACACAAGCCCCAACATCACAGCCTCCCACGACACAAGCTCCCTCATCACAGCCTCCCACAACACAGGCTCCCACAACACAAGCTCCCACAACACAAGCTCCAACAACACAAGCTCCAACCACACAAGCTCCAACAACACAGGCTCCCACAACACAAGCTCCCACAACACAAGCTCCAACAACACAAGCTCCAACAACACAAGCTCCAACCACACGAGCTCCAACAACACAAGCTCCCACAACACAAGCTCCAACAACTCCAGCATCAGAAATAACAAGTGAGGCAAGAGCTAGCATAAGAATTACTGGCGGAGTAACCTGGGTTCCCACACTTTCGGAGAAAACTTCTGATGAATTCAAAACTTTGCGCGATCAAGTCAAACCAGAGGTTCGTTTTACGTTTCTAGTGATAACTATTGTGATTAGCTATTTCTATCAGGGACATTCTTAGTTGGGTATTATTTCTAAATGAAATATTAATTTAGCTTTATGTTCTGACTTTAATCATTGATTAGCTGAATCCCATGTTTTAATGACTAAAATTCAGTTAATATTAAATAGCTTCCGTTGATTTATCTCCAATGTATTCAAAGTCGTGTCAATTTGTCTATTGTTTTCATAAAAAAATTAATAAGATATATATATAATAAAGAGAATATATCCTTTTCCAGCTGGAGGCTGTGTACCTTGCGCAGTATGGAGACAATTTTGTGTCGGTTATCATTGACCAGTTTAGGTAAGTTTATGACAATGCTCTGTTCACTAAAAGAAAACGGAACCAGTATTAATTTATTGGTTGAGATTTCACATCCGGGTAGTCGCTAAGTTCACGTGCAGTCCTCGAATGACGCGCCAATGGCGTTCATTTTGATAATGATATCACTCTCGGATTATACTGTACACGTACAAATTTTGGAGTGCTCATATTTACCTCATCAACTTTTGACGGAATGGTACAATAATTGGTAATGGGTACACAATCATTTGCTATAAATAACATTTAGAAACTGATCTTCGTCGCCATATTTTAGCGCAAAAATAAAATACGCCAAAATGTATATTTTACAGCAATTTAATTATTTACCCTCATTTAAAGTATAGCTGAACTTAAGTTAGGTAACAAACACACGAGATATTTGAGATAATCGTGTCTTCTACACAAAAGTTTTGATCTCGCAACTTTTTCGTTCGATTTAAGCAAGATTTTCGAATTCGTAGAGTCTTAAGAATCTTCATTTAGGGTATGAAAGTCTAAATACAAACTATTTACCTAACAAACATCGTTAAGTACAAAAGAAGGATTTCGGGTGATATTTATAAGAAATGAAAATAACAAGGCAATTGAATCAAAAATTAAAATTCTATTTCTTTTCAATTTCAGACAAGGGAGTGTGATTGTTGAGTACACCGTGAAATTATCAGGCACGGCTCCCGTCACTGATGCCGACATGAACAGGGTTGTGGAGACTGCTGTTTCCGACGGAAACCTGGGAGGATTTACTGTGGATAAAACATCTATATCTCATGATGGTAAATATGTAACCTTATAAAACATCTATATCTCATGATGGTAAATGTTTAACCTTATAAAACATCTATACCTCACAATGGTAAATGTTTAATCTTATAAAACATCTATATCTCTCGATGGTAAATGTTTAACATTATAAAACATCTATACCTCACGATGGTAAATGTTTAACATTATAAAACATCTATACCTCACGATGGTAAATGTTTAACTGTATAAAACATCTATACCTCATGATGGTAAATGTTTAACCTTATAAAACATCTATATCTCATGATGGTAGATGTTTAACCTTATAAAACATCTATACCTCACGATGGTAAATGTTTAACATTATAAAACATCTATACCTCACGATGGTAAATGTTTAACATTATAAAACATCTATATCTCACAATGGTAAATGTTTAACCTTATAAAACATCTATATCTCATGATGGTAGATGTTTAACCTTATAAAACATCTATACCTCACGATGGTAAATGTTTTAACCTTATAAAACATCTATACCTCACGATGGTAAATGTTTAACATTATAAAACATCTATACCTCACGATGGTAAATGTTTAACATTATAAAACATCTATATCTCACAATGGTAAATGTTTAACATTATAAAACATCGATTTAGTATTTAGTTTAAACTGTTTTATTCGTCAATTTCCATTTGACGATATGCATACAACATATAAATTATACCCAAAGGAATCAGAAACAAGTGTCAAAAAGCTTATATAAATCTGACACCTATATATATATATAAGTATTTGGTGTTTATGTAGGTATTCCGTTAACATCAAGACAAATCTTTAACAATCTTTGCTATATTTCTCATTTAACTCTATTTTTGACAAAGCTGGAGCGGAACATCTTTATTTCCCCGGACATTCCCTTGTCAAATTAAGGTGAATTATGTATAAATTCTATTGTGCTTTACAGTTATAAGAACACCCGTGACCACCACGGTTGCCCCTGTTATTGCGGAAGGCTTCCCTAACTGGGCTATTGCCGTGATCGCCTGTGGATCCGTTGTCCTTCTCTTCCTCATAGCAATGATCTGCATATTGGTAAGTTTTAAATAACAAAGGCATTCATTGTCATCATTTTATTTAATTATCATTATCATTCTTTCTTTTAATTTCTTAACTGAACATGTCGCAATGTTAATGGTACCGACAGCCGACCCTCTAAATGAGTATAATGTATTCAATCTGTTATTGTTGTGAAATAAAAAATGAGTATGTAAAGATGAAAAATTCACATACATAAAGCACATCTACACTGGTTGGATTGGAATACAGAAAAGTAAAACATAAGATCTTTAAAGTTGATGGAAATAAAATCGGTGTACATCTTACTTTTCAGTGTTCCCGAAGACACACAAAGCAGAAGTACCGCCTTCCTGAAGACCCGGATGATATTGATTATCGCCGAAGTTGGGCGGGAAGTTCCGACAATGAATTTGCATACGATAATAGATTAGCTCAAGCAACCGAGATCGAAGGGAAACAACCCGTACAGTTCTTCAATTTATCAAATAATGATTTACAAACCGCCAACGGGGCGGACCCGGTAAGTTGATAAATACTAAATGGGGGATTTGTTTCATCCAATGAAAATCAAGGATTCGGGGTTTTCCCAAATCAATGAACCAATGAAAAGTGGGGGATCCCATAAGTAACTAAAGTTTGGCCCCTGTGTTCCTCATGCTGGTAGTAAAGAGGATATAAATCAGACCACGAAAAGAACAAAAGAAATGCATTAAAATATGTTTTTGAACCGAAGTTATTTTGAAAAAGATACTGTTTAACGATCTTAGAATGAGGCAAGCTGTGAAAATATCTGACTCAACCGGGGTCGAGGATTTCAGAAGCAAATTTTGTGAAAATTTGATTGATCAAAGACACTGTTTTTCTGGGAAATCTTGATAATTTTCAGTCGAATCTTCAATATTATTTATATGTATCTGATCAAACTGAAATAAACAAAAACAATTTCTTCAACAGGTGATAATGCTTAGGTATCATTTCCAGGTAAATTTAATTGCCAATATTATACGATAAACATGTTTTGATTGCATGTTCCCTGGGAGTAATTAACCCACCAGAGTCCCAAGGCTAACAATGGCGTTTATAAAATTCGCTCTGCGTCCCCCAAGAGCTTTTTATGGTTTATAATTATACTGCGACCCTCCTTTACAATTCCTGACAGCCAGTCATAGGCATGGCCTGAATGTTATGGAATTTACTCCGCGAAAATGGTTTGGATGGAAAAATGGTTTGATGGGTTCCCAAACATCCCGTGCTTGGCTGCGACATTTGAACTATTCTTACATTGTGTGTAATTTGATATTTTGTCCATATTTTAAAGATGTTAAAGAAGGGTGTTTTGTTTTATGAAGAAAATATTCATTTAAATAATTCAAATTTTCAAAATGATACTTTTTCAGCAGATGAATTACTGTGTATCAAGGAACTTTCGCCTTCTGACAAAACAGTCCATATTCGCTCAATTTAAAGTTGCCGCCATCATAGGCGAAATTGGCGAAAATTCATTAATGATAAAATATTACGTTGGAGATACCCCGACTTTCTGTTCGGCGAAAATGGCGAAAGTTTCTTTGTACGCAGTACTGTATTGAAAACGATTCGAAAACGAAAATAAGATTTTGTAATTTCGTGAATTGTTTAAATATTGTCACTATGGATGATAGGAGAAGATATATTGTAAATACATAGTTTATTGTATGGGAAATTATTTTGTATTTTCGTCAGAGTAAAACTACACCCCTATGAAACGACATTTCCAAATACAATGTGTAAGTATATGGTGAAATATTTGATAGAACATAACAAGATAAAGAAAGGCTACTAACACGTTCTGTGGGAATTGAAATATACATCAGGTGTGAAAACTAATAATGTCTGTCAATACACCGTGCTGGTATGTTTCTATTCTCTACCTCGGCATACTGTATATAATTATATAACAATGCATTATTGTCAACGGATTGATGAGGAACGATAACATGTATTCTACTTTAACTTACCAGCATGCTTTGCGAGAAGTCTGTTTCGCATTAATTTACAAATATAAGTCTTTGCACCTGAATTCGATCCTAATGAACTTAAATTGTGTTTTTGTTTTTGTTTTTCTCCCGTTTTGAGATTTTACAAAAATGTTTTTCCAAAGGAGTTATAATTTTCCTGTAAATTATCAAATTGGCTATAAGTATCTTTGATTCATCCTATAATCAAATTGTCAAAGTATTAGCGAATTTAACATATACATTGTACATTGAAAACGCCAACGTTGGCAATAAGTCACTAGATAGTCGCAAAAATAAAAGCTTCGTATGTTTTATAATATAACGTTATACACAATGCCATTGACAGCATGTTTTAGTAGAATGCATGTTATTTCCGTCTGTCTTAATAGTTAGTTAGACACATTCATCAATTGTTTTTCCTTGGCGCTAATCATTTCCATCGGCCGGTTTATGTATATGTGGATAATTGACAACACGTGGTCATTTATATAAAATGTCAGTTATCGAATAGCAACAGGAAAAACAAAACGATGGCTGTGTTTAATTAGCTTTTATTACAACCTTTCACAACCTAACATGACGTAAGTATTTTTCTTGTTCAAACATGAAAGTGTATCTTTATAACAACAAACTTTTCCTTTTCTATCTTTGAATCTCGATCTGTTCCTTGGGATCTGTTACCATCCATCATGGAGGATATCTTCATCAAAAGTTCTTCCTCCAAAGCCATCACTACATTCTAATCTAGCTAACTTATACTTCACTTCATATAGTCGTTTTTCATATCAACACCATAACATCATGGCTAATATCGTCACTGATAGTGTTCTAGCAATCATAGTGTAATGAAAGGATGTTGTTGTTCAAATAGTCTTGTTATTAATATCATGATTAGATAATGGAAATATGGAGATGTAGATAAGAAAACACGAAAATGAAAAATCATAATTTACGATGTTTATGCTATGTTGTTTTGCAATAACTGTTTTTATCTACTAACGAAACGCCCGATAGCCTAGCTATGACTACATACATATTAATTTAAAGCTGACCAAATAATGTCAAGGTGCTTTTTTTAGATGGTTGATATTTTCGCGATTTTAAAAATTGAATAACAAGTTTCTGGTTTTTACATCTGATATATATATACTTTTCGTGATTCTTACTATTCCATCGAAATTAAAAACATAAATATAATGAAAATGGCAACCGCAACATAGCTACGTCTGTGGAAATTCTTAAATTACAAATATTGAGTTCATTTAACATTTTATGAAATTAAGTATGATTGACACTCCAGATGTATATTTCAGTTAAACTTTGAACTACACTAACAATGACATCGTTACTTTGACGCTTTCCATTAAAAGTAGGGAGATTCTAGCCTGTTAATGTTGTCACAAAGTAGAATATATGGAAGTGTAAATTGTGATTACGTCATGAATTTACGGTAAAAGGTTTAAATGTGAATTCAGAATATTTTCCCAATTTATTTTTTAGAATTTATTTAATATATTCATGTTATTATGGAGAGAAAAGAATTCCCGCTGTCATCTGAATATTTCATTTCAACTTATTAACAAGATACTGTATAGCGGGAAATTTTAGCGTTCGTAAAATTTGGCGATTTGGTCATGAAAACTGAAAGTAATACTCATGTAGATTGTAGTTTATATCGATTCAATTTCAATTAATTCTAAACATCTATCTGTTGAAATGGCGGTGTCTCCCCGAAAATGTTTCATCAGAATTATCAGAGTATGAGCCTACTCTTCCATATCATTAATGGGTCGCCTGATTATGTTTGGTAGAACAGAATTAAAATATTCAAAAATACATTTAGTGTCATTGGGTACTTCAGACGCCACCATATTACAATGCAAAGACTTAAGTTTGACTTTTAATTTATTTTGTCTAAAACGAAACAGAACTATTACAGGTGTATCACGAGACAAATCTAATTATACTTATTAAAACAAATTCTGGGTATAGCTCTCTATATGATGTATCTTATTTAGTTTATTTCTGACGTGTATTAGACTTGCTCTGTCCTTATTAACATAGGTCACTTTAACACAATAATATGATAAATAAATGTAACATTTCAGCGATAATACAATTTCGGTATTCAAATTAAATATAAACAATAGCGTTGTAGTCTGATAGACTGATTATGGATACAAATTAATTATAATTGATTGTCTGATATTGCTATGCAGTTGTATTTAATTTATAGATGCAACAGAAACAGTATCCAAACAGTAATATTTCTCTATCCTTGAATATAATCTGCTTTCTTTTTTTAAATGAAATTCTATAAGTAGTGTCATCCGACCAATTATGTCGAAGAAAATGTTTGTGTTAGAACGTTAATCAAATGTTTGTGTTAGAACGTTAATCAAATGCTTGAGCAATATCGATAACTTCGTGATATTGTCTTGTAAAAACAGAATTTTATTTGTTAGTTGTGTTTATATATTAAT
This sequence comes from Pecten maximus, assembly GCF_902652985.1. NCBI lineage: Eukaryota > Metazoa > Mollusca > Bivalvia > Pectinida > Pectinidae > Pecten > Pecten maximus. Next base: position 14,086,239 of record NC_047031.1, on the reverse strand, counting down.
GCAGACATTCTTATTTCGGCGCATTCATTTGTTGGTACATAACCGAACAGATAAGCGATGAATCTGCATGTCGAAAAGCCTGTACACATTAACTGGCGCACTCGTAATTTAAGCGGAAGGCTGTCGGACGCGAAAAGCGCTAAAATAACAACACCACAAAAAATAGTAATGTTACAGTATCATTCATAGAAATTTATGTGTATTTCTTTCTTGTAGATGATGGGTGCAAATGGTAGGCGACCTGTAAACGGTATAGGAGGGACGAGTTTCCTCCAAGTCAGAGGTGAAACACAAACAATTTTCGATGAATTTTCGGAAACGTGGGAAACAAGATTATAGCGACAAAGTGTGTATTAAGTATTAAATAATTCATCAGTCCTCATCCCATTACCGGTCACATATGACGTTTGCATCTTGAATAACGTGTGAAATATGGTATTCCTCGGCAGATTCAGCGGATTGGAGTAGTGATGCATTTCCCAGATAGTTAAGTTGCATAAACAATGAAGGTAACTGCATATGAATATGCATGAAGTTGTCTATGAATATGCATTAGTGTCGAGGAATATGCATGAGTTATTGCCGACACGGGAATGGATATATCACGATAAAATCAATGCAAAACTTGAATGTGATATCCAGCTTCATCGTCCACGAATCTATTTTCATCAACGAAAGTTTTGATAGATGACTGAATGATCCGATGGGTGAGTCCACGTGTGCATATTTCTATTAACAATGAATATGCATTAAATGATGCAGATGAATATGCAAGTGCCGATGAATATGCAAGAGTTAGTACCGACACGGAAATGGATGATTACAGATGTTGTTGTATGCAAATGTAATAATGTAGTTAGTATATGTGAAATTTTCTCAATTGTGTGTGTGAGTAAATAAGTCCGAAAGATATCATGTGTACATTAATGCCAGAAAGCTACTTCTATATAATGTATGTGAAACTGTACACATTGTGAAGGTGAAACACTTTAAAAATTGAATGAACGAAAATGTTGAGTCTGGAATGTTAGGCCAGTATAGTTTATCACTAGCATTACCTCGTCATACAAACTACAGTAGAACTTCGTTATCTGGAACATTCGAGATATACGCGGTACTCGACATTATGAGTAGTATTTTACTCTGTTGTAAAGACCGTGCTAAAGATATAGTACGTTAACCCGTGAAATGAAAGTGATTTAAGAAACAAGACCTGGTTTCATTCTCTCGAGTTTGAGATAACGAAGGAATACACACATGAAAGCTGTTTTATTTTCGAATTCCATGTAACAATGGTTCAAAGAAACATGAACTTTTCTAGTTCATAATAACGACTTTTCAGTGTCCTATTACATATATTTATCATACTGTCAAACTTTCAAAAAATTATCGAAAGTCGTTACATTCTTTCGAGTAATATTTACCTTTAAAAATCATGTTTGATTTCGATCTGAAAGATACATCAGTTGACTTAATATTATCAGAATGTACATGAAGTTTTAGCAATGTTTTGCTTGCATTACGAATTGTACTATGTAGATCGAGATACTGTGTAAAAGTCAAAATAGTGAGGAGTTTGTGTTGAAACCTGCCATGATATTATCTATGCAATATTGCTTGCTGTTACTGTCATTCCAAATATTTACTTTGTTAAAATGTATATATATATAATTTCGTCACGTGATTAACGTGTTCATGTTTTATGTAATATATTTTGTATATAAACTCATGTTAGGAACGTTATATTATGATTATCAAATGACGTCACTGACTTCCATCAAAAATGGCGATACTGTATCACGAACAAAGATGGCGGAATTTTGACCAAGTGTTTACTTGAAAATATTACAAATTCCGTTAGAGTGGCTTATTTCATTAATCTCATATGAAGTTAAAACGTATATAAGAATGCAATGTATATTTCTGCTCATTATATATTTGTATGTTCTATATCTTTTGTTTAAAACTTGTGTTTTTCATATATCATTTTATTCTGTGTCTATTTATAGATATGACGACATGTAATTCTGAGACTATCATTGATAAAAGCATTCAATGACAGCATTTCCTTTGCATAATATTTTGAGGAATTTTGTCCGTGAATGGTTCAAAATGTGTTCTGACACTAAAAACAAAAATAAGATATTACTTAATCTTGGTATATATGCAGACGTGCATTAATTGTATTACGTAGTAAAGCTGTCTTAGTATTGGGGATACCTGAATGCGTCAAATCACAGTTATACCAGTACCATAATGATATTTTGATATATTGTGTTGTGAATTTAGGCGATAATTATAGAAGTACATATATAAAAGTGCTAATAAAAATAACTAAGAGCCAATTAAGAACATCTGCTGATCCAAAGTTGTTTATATATGCAAATATATGTTACAAATATTCATCATATGCCATGAATATTCATTAATTTGCATAAATATGTATTATGTCTCATCAATATTCATTGTCTCTTTTTTGTATCATTGTGCATCTTTAATGCAAATCATGTCTCAAATACTGCCTTATACTAGACAAGCATTATTTTATATGGCTGCAATTTCTCATGTTATCATAGGTTCTGTCTCATTTGATTGGAATCACAAAGTGTACTTTCTCGTTATCGTTTCGTTTATATAAAAAGCCATTCACCTAAATGAATTTCCTGTATGTTCGTGTATCGTTTCATCATGATTAGATTGTTAAATAATTACATATAATAACATTGTTAAACCACCACTCAATACATTATTGTTGGGGGTAAATGAAATTTTAAAATTTCACCTGTAGATTTGTGACTAAATTGTATGACAAACACAAGTAAATACAAACTTTCTAAGTGAACCAATACATATATCTTATGCGTAACATTGTATGATGGACACGAGTAAATACAATTTTTTAATCGAATCTGTCTCCCATCAATTATAATAAAAATCAAAATAAGTCAATATTTTAAACTTTTCGTTAGTGAGCTTAGCAGTTTATGCAGCATCGTTGACTTATGCCATGGTAGTATTGACATTGATCAAAATAAATAAATATATTGATAATATATATATTCATTTTTCAAAGTATATAGCTGTATATATTATATCTTAGTTAATTAATTAATCGATTGGTTAATGTGTGTCTGTAAAGGCATTACGAAGCGAGATCTGACTCATCTTCAAATCCTTACTCTCATCTCACGCTAAATAGAAAGGTTGGACATGAAAGTCTGATAAATATAAATTTTAATTTTGGTGTCAAGTGTGTTCGTATATAATTATGGTGGTAATATACATTGATATTGGCATGGATGTTTTATCTCAACACGTCCAATTATATCTAAATATGGTTATAGAAAATGATGTAAATGAACGTCCACACAGCTGTTGTTTATATAATAATCAGACAGACATATGCAATTGTAAATATACCCGCAGAGGTTGTTAAATATGCTTATATATTAAATTACGGAAAACGAAATTCGATGTTCCATCCATTCTATGTGCCTTGAAGAACTTGATTTCGTCCGTGATTTTTTTTCAAATTTCATTTCAAACAAAATACTTATTTCAAATTTATTGACAATCTTTTATATATGAAAACTAACTATGATATTATCAATCGTGTATTTTACACTGCATAGTAATGAGAAATTGAAATAGAAAGCAAACGCATTTGCTACAAAAGAAAAGGATCTAAATTCAGAGTTGCATTTTGGTACACCACGAAAATAGGAAATACGCTGAATCCTGTTGGCTGTTTATTCCAGGTCTATACAAGAAATCCTTTATATATTTAATTTATATTCATGTATATAGTTATACCTTGTTAAAAACTGTGGTAATTAGGACACCAATCTCGGTTACTAGCATTAACAAACTAATAATGATTTTGCATATCCACCTCGCAGCATTATATTAAACAAATATTATAAAAGTTTTTTTTTCCATGTGACTATCATTCTCGATTTCAGGAAAACAAATACTAATAATAATTTGCACAGCAAGCTATCAGATTTCAGATATGTTTTGAAAAAAATATTTTGTAAACTGTAGATTTACTGATGGAATTCATCTTGGCGAGATTACAATTAATATATTTGTATTCTAAATATTATATATAGCGATGTCTCTAATGCGGCCTCATAGTCTCGTTTGGAAATCATTAACGACAGTAATTGTCATGTGATCACAACTAAATCCTAATTCCCGATTTACCGAAGGAATATTTGTCACATAAATGTTCTTTTCATTTTCATATTTAAAAAAAAAGATGATTTTCATCTGAAGCGTTAGAGGTCGCACCACATCGCTGCAAATGATTTATTTGATTTACAAAAGTATTATAAATATGTGTATATAAGTATCATTACTTATATGGGAGTGAATTGAGAAAGATATGATAGTTATGATTATAGAGTAATTGTATATTAATTTTGAAAGTTTCTATCATATATATTTATACATTACATATATCACTTGTCAAAGACTTGTATGAAATTCACAAACCAAATAATAAATCCTTGATTTATATACGATATATGCTTGTTTGTCTGTTTTTTTTTTTTTATCTGATTTATAGATACTGACGTTGGGAAGGAAAGACTTGAAATCGATCTGATTACACTGAAGAGTTAAAAAGAACATGTCACAGAGACCCTCTAAATTCCTTCAATTTCATATATAGATTTATTGCATTTTTGCCAGTGAAATATAGAAATGTATCAAACTAATAAAACTTATATTTTCACTGCAGCGATGAGAAAGTGAAAATATTAAGATTTTGCAGTGAAAATATAAGTTTTGCAGTGAAAATATAAGTTTTACGTTTTTGACCAATCAGAGCGGACCTTTGTATTCGCCTAGCTGAAACTTGACGATTTTTCCAATCGAAGCGGAGATAGATAAATTGGTTATTTTGCTGTTTTTCAGAAATTTTCAGACTATTTTTTGACAAAATACTCACTTGACGTTAGCTATTCATGCACATATTCTTCTATAACAGCAGACAACGCTTAAATTGCGTTGATCAGTCCTTTCAAAATGGTACCGTGAAGTTGACGTGGAGTAACGTCTCAAAGAGATGACGTCATTACTGATTCACGCACTTTTGTGACTATTAATTTTCCTATGTTTTTCGGCATAGCCGTCTAATTTGGTTTTGGCCCCGGATATGACGCGACAGGTGGCGTTCTGGTAAAGATGAAGTATGTGATTGGTCAATGTAGCGGTCAATGCAAAATGCTGAATATGCAAATGTTGTGACATATACGGAAACAAAAATGGCTTCCAGTGTGAATCGACTGCGGTTGAAAACTATAACAGCTTCCGCAATGAAGAGAATAATAGGAAAATGGGTCAAACACAATCCTAGAATTAAACTTGGGAAGCAGTACAATAGATTGTAACAGTTCAAACATGAAAACAGCAGTAATACGGACGCCGCTCGTATTCTGCTTGATTGTTTGATAGTAGGTACATCGCTACTGTCACTATACTATATGAACAGTGTTTACACTTATTATGGAATATAGATATCGCCTTGTAAACTATCGTGTGTTTGTGTTGCCACGATTTAAAAACAGTCACGTAATGATCTAAAAATAATTTCCGCGCTAAATTTAGAGGGGGATTCCCAACTAAATCGAGTGGTCAAGCTGGACATAGGGATTTACTGTGAACATTGGAACAGCACAGAAACATAACTGGAAAGGAACAAAACGCGTACATTCAGTGAAAATTGCAACGTTTTTACCGTGATGTCCCTTTAAAACTGAATGCAAGCTGAATAAGTGGATGCATCTATTCAAATGACACATTTGTAGTCTTATTATCACCAAAAATGATTCAAACTGATAAAATTTTGTTATCCGTGCTGAAACTGCGCATTTATTAATTACATCGTAGTTCGTTAATTTATTTCACCAGTAGTTTTACATTATAACCACCAGCATTAAAACTATATCGACAATACCCCGATTAAAATAACAAACCACCATAAACACCTAGGAGTCATTCTTTCTGATGATTGTAAGTGGAACGTACATGTAGAATCTATAGTCAATAAAGTAACTAAATATATAGCCACCCTCCGTAAATTAAAACTTATCTTAAACAGAAACACATTAGAAAAAATGTACCTTACCTATATACGACCATTACTTGAATATGCATGTGAAGTATGGGACAACTGCGGTACAACAAACTCATTGTTATTAGAAAAGATAAATCTAGAGGCCGCAAGAATAGTCACAGGGCTGCCCATATTCACAAAAAAAGAGTTCTTATATCTGGAAACCGGTTGGTTACCACTTTCGAAGAGAAGAGATGCTCGGAAACTTTCCTTATTCTATTCTATAGTAAATAATCTGGCACCTACTTTTCTTATCGACCTACTACCAATGTATATTGGCAACATATCTCCTTACAATTTACGAAATGCAGATTTATTTAGGGAACAACACTTTCGTCTACAACTATCAAAAAACTCCTTCTTTCCTTCTACTTCAAAACTTTGGAATGACTTACATAACACTATCAGAAACTCGCCTACTTTAAGTTCCTTCAAATCTAATCTAAAAAAATCTATGACAGTAAACAATATATATGACAAGCATTTTATCAGTTATGGTCCTCGAAAACTAAATATTCTACACAACAGAATAAGAAATCGAGCAAGTGCACTAAGCTATGATCTTTTTAGAGCCAATCTCGTTGATTCACCTGCTTGTCAATGTGGACATCCCTGTGAAGATTCCCATCATTTTTTCTTTAACTGTCCCCCGTACAACAACTTAAGAGGAACTCTTATTGCTGATTTAACCTGGTACGGTCCTGTTAATGTAAATATACTTTGCAATGGTGACACGAATATCTCCTCAACTGACAATATAAAAATCGCCAAAGTTGTGCAAAACTTCTTGAGTAGGTCGGGAAGATTCGACTAATCATCACTTCCTATCCCCCCCCCCCCCCCCTTCTTTTCATACTATTTTCCTATAACAAAAAAAAACTTTATCCAAAATGCTCCATTTATCCATATAATATAAAAATGTTTTTTCTTCTAATCGATTAAGTATATTTGAATTCATTCCAAACATTTATATGTCATGATCTTTCCCGATGCAGTCATTTAACTTTAAATGTACCTATCTCCTTCTCCTTCCTGCCCTCTCTCTCTCTCTCTCTCTCTCTCCCTCTCCCTCTCCCTCTCTCTCTCTCTCTCTCTCTCTCATTATATTTTCGTTTCTTTATAGAATTTCTGAATATTTGTATATGCCATCATGTGACTATGTTATTGTTAATTATTTTGTTATTATTATGGGAGAAGTCGTCTATAAGTTGGAAAAACTTGCTGACTAATCCCTTTGTCATTATTATATGTCAATAAAATATGTTTAAACAATTAAAACTATGCCGTTTATCTTTTTTAAAGATATTTCTTGTTAATTTTGTTTTTAAGTTTATGAAATGCAATAAATAGAAAATTGAATGGTTTCCCGTTTAATATAGCATATGTTTCACTCGTATGACAGAAAATTGATTGCGAAGCACGAGTGAAAAATATCGAAATATTCTGTCATACTCGTGAAATATATGTTATATTTAACGGGAAACCATTCAATATCCTCTATATATTAACGATGAATCGTATTGAAATAACGAAGATTTCATTGACCATATCGATCGGATCCACAAAGACTTGAGATCAAAGACACTACAGACTCTTGAACATCAGCCGCTTACCTCTGGTTACTTACAACATAAACAACAGGAACAGCTTACAACAAAACCTGTATGGTATGTGTGATGATTTCAACTTCCCAACTGTTAACTTTCCATTTCTAGTTAGTATGATATCCTTACCTACTCTATCTGTGGCGTTTACATGTCGCGATGAGTTCGATATATATATATTTGGGGCCGCGGTGGTCGAGTGGTTAAGGTGTTCCGACACTTTAACACTAGCCCTCCACCTCTGGGTTGCGAATTCGAAACTCACGTGGGGCACGTACGTCGGTGGTTTTTCTTCAGGTACACCGGCTTTCCTCCATCTCCATAACCTGACACGTCCTTAAATGACCCTGACTTTTAATAGAACTTTAATAAAAACAAACAAACAAAAATTCGATATAATTAACCCTTTTTCACGATTTCCATGCTTGATGCAGGTCGATGATGAGATACTGGTTGATAAAGAGATACTGGTTGATAAAGAGATACTGGTTGATAAAGAGATACAGGTTGATAAAGAGATACTGGTTGATAAAGATTTACTGGTTGATAAAGATATACTGGTTGATAAAGATATATTGGTTGATAGAGAGATACTGGTTGATAGAGAGATACTGGTTGATATAGAGATACTGGTTGATAAAGAGATACTGGTTGATAAAGATATACAGGTTGATATAGAGATACTGGTTGATAAAGAGATACAGGTTGATATAGAGATACTGGTTGATAAAGAGATACTGGTTGATAAAGATATATTGGTTGATAAAGATATACTGGTTGATAAAGATACTGGTTGATAAAGAGATACTGGTTGATAGAGAGGTACTGGTTGATAGAGAGATACTGGTTGATATAGAGATACTGGTTGATATAGAGATACTGGTTGATAGAGAGATACTGGTTGATAAAGAGATACTGGTTGATAAAGATATATTGGTTGATAAAGATATACTGGTTGATAAAGATACTGGTTGATAAAGAGATACTGGTTGATAGAGAGGTACTGGTTGATAGAGAGATACTGGTTGATATAGAGATACTGGTTGATATAGAGATACTGGTTGATAGAGAGATACTGGTTGATAGAGAGATACTGGTTGATAAATAGATACTGGTTGATATAGAGATACTGGTTGATATAGAGATACTGGTTGATAGAGAGATACTGGTTGATAAAGATATACTGGTTGATAAAGATATACTGGTTGATAGAGAGATACTGGTTGATAAAGAGATACTGGTTGATAGAGAGATACTGGTTGATAAAGAGATACTGGTTGATAGAGAGATACTGGTTGATAAAGATATACTGGTTGATAGAGAGATACTGGTTGATAGAGAGATACTGGTTGATATAGAGATACTGGTTGATATAGAGATACTGGTTGATAGAGAGATACTGGTTGATAGAGAGATACTGGTTGATAGAGAGATACTGGTTGATAAATAGATACTGGTTGATAGAGAGATACTGGTTGATAGAGAGATACTGGTTGATAGAGAGATACTGGTTGATAAAGAGATACTGTTGATAAAGATATACTGGTTGATAAAGATATACTGGTTGATAAAGATATACCGTTGATAAAGATATACTGGTTGATAAAGATATACTGGTTGATAAAGATATACTGGTTGATAGAGAGATACTGGTTCATAGAGAGATACTGGTTGATAAATAGATACTGGTTGATAGAGAGATACTGGTTCATAAAGACAGACTGGTTCATAAAGACATACTCGTTGATAGAGAGATACTGGTTGATAGAGAGATACTGGTTGATAAAGATATACTGGATGATAAAGATATACTGGTTGATAAAGATATACTGGTTGATAAAGAGATACTGGTTGATAAAGAGATACTGGATGATAAAGATATACTGGTTGATAAAGATATACTGGTTGATAAATAGATACTGGTTGATAAATAGATACTGGTTGATAGAGAGATACTGGTCGATAAAGATATACTGGTTGAAAAGATATACTGGTTGATAAAGAGATACTGGTTGATAAAGAGATACTCGTTGATAGAGAGATACTGGTTGATAAAGAGATACTGGTCGATAGAGATATACTGGTTTATAAAGATATACTGGTTTATAAAGATATACTGGTTGATAAAGATACTGGTTTATAAAGATATTCTGGTTGATAAAGAGATACTGGTTGATAAAGATATACTGTTGATAAAGATATACTGGTTTATAAAGATATACTGGTTGATAAAGAGATACTGGTTTATAAAGATATACAGGTTGATAAAGAGATACTGGTTGATAAAGAGATACAGGTTGATAAAGATATACTGGTTGATAAAGATATACTGGTTGATAGAGAGATACAGGTTGATAAAGATATACTGGTTGATAAAGATATACAGGTTGATAGAGAGATACTGGTTGATAGAGAGATACTGGTTGATAAAGAGATACTGGTTGATAGAGAGATACTGGTTGATAAAGATATACTGGTTGATAGAGAGATACTGGTTGATAAAGAGATACTGGTTGATAAAGAGAGTCTGGTTGATAAAGAGATACTGGTTGATAAAGAGAGTCTGGTTCATAAAAAGATACAGGTTGATAAAGAGATACAGGTTCATAAAGAGATACTGGTTCATAAAGAGATACTGGTTCATACAAAGGTACTGGTTTGGTTTGGTTTGGTTTCTTTTGTTTAACGTCCTATTAACAGCTAAGGTCATTTAAGGACGGCCTCCCGTGCGAGCGACATGCATGCGTGTGGTGAGTGCGTATGTGTGTTTTGGGAGGCTGCGGTGTGTTCGTGTTAAGTCTCCTTGTGATAGGCCGGAACTTTTGCCGATTTATAGTGCTACCTCACTGAAGCATACTGCCGAAGACACCCAGCAGGACACCTCACCCGGTCACATTATACTGACAACGGGCGAACCAGTCGTCCCACTCCAAATATGCTGAGCGCTAAGCAGGAGTAGTAACTACCATTTTTAAAGACTCTGGCGTTTCATGTTGAATTTGCCTTTGTCCAGTTGGCATTCATCAGCCCATAACTTTCAACTGAAAGCAGTTCAATACTTATATTTACATTTAACAACGATTTTTAAAGATTGTATCCAGGAATTTGGCTTCTTCGATGAATGAACACATTATTATCGTCAAAGACGGAACAGCCTTTTCAACAGCCATCTTTCGTTATCGCCGACGTTACAATTATGACGTCACTATAATAATGACGTCATAATAGAGATTTGGAAGTTATGGACTCGTAACCTTCAAGTGGGCTTGGTAAAGTTATATAGTGGGGCTGCAGTGTAAATGTAAATATTGGTTGATAAAGACCATGGGAAAGTTTCATGGTTGACATCAGGATCTCATTTAGAAATTGTCTATATCGTTGTGTGATACGGAGTCAGACGTACTCGGTGTTTGTTGATATTTATTGGTTCTGTTGTCTCCACACTAGATCCCATTTTGTGAATGCGACTTAACCCGGTTTGACCTAGAGTTGTAAGACACTTACTCTTCCGGAACACCTGGGCTTGCTCTCCTTATACCTTTTAAAGTGTCACGTTGCAAATCTGTACAAATTTTGTTCGTATTTGCCCGCGTAAGCGGTTTTGAGTTATAAGTATGGATTAGTTATAATGTCGATGTTCTCTGTTATTTTTAAACAGATTATTTGGAATTCCCCTGTCCCTTAAGATGAATAATTTTCATTATTGATATATTTCATTCCACAGTGGTACCTGCCTTCCCCAGCGTAACAGAGCTCTTCTAATACAGCTATATTGCCTACATTTGGATTTGCTATTTACTTAACCAAGTTCACTTTTTAGACTTAGTGAATTGACCAGACCTCTCCATTATTTAGGAGATATGGACGCGCCTTAAATAGACTATTTACATTTATAATACGGGCTTATTGTTTTTTCAACTATTTTCGGATTTTTGTGGGGGTTTTTCTTGTTTTGTCATTTTCAGAGAATAAAAGAACGAATGGTACATTGATATTGGTATGAATTCTTTATCTAAACACGTCCAATTATAACTAGATATTATGGTTATATAAAATTATATAAATGAACTTCCACACCGTTGTTGTTAATCCTTGTACACTATATATAGGAATCTTAATGAGAGTTCATGTCATGTTTTATGAAATCTCATTCGAAATGAACTCAAATTTCAGGATCATTTGTTTAACTTCAGAAAACTTACATTTTGACAGGATTTTAAGTCAAAATGTGAAAGGCTTAATCAATTAAACAATGTTGATGTGTCATTCACAATTCATGATGTCACGCTATTGTCTATATTATGACGTCACAGTGGATTTCAGACTGGCAAAGCCAATGAACATCGCTCAAGGGTACTTTACACAAACGACAGGCAAAAATATTGCACGGGCTGATTCACTGGATAGCAGACCTATTTTGTGATCATTTAAAAAGATAATTATCTTTCATGGAGAGTTGGTGAGTTCCGAATCAAAGGACCTTTATTTTATTTTTATATTGGATATGAAACTTGTATGAAAAGGCTGAAATTGAATTATATCTATTTATCTTGATAACAGGAAATTTGCTCTTGAGCATTGTGACATCACAATGAAACGCAATATTAACTTGATATTTCTGAAAATAGAAATATCAGGTCAATATCACAAAATAAACCAATGAGAATTGAGAAAATTCGGACCATATCTAATATAATGTTTCAATCAATGATCAGAAACAATCTATCTTCCATCTCAATTGTGATTTATAATGAAATGATACATCGAAGCACCTTCCAACCTCCATGAATGGAATTCAATTATACAATATCATTCTGATCCTCCCTCGGGAAATCAAACTATGGACAATGAACCATTTGATGGTGTTTTTTTTTTAGTTTTATTTTCTCATTTCATCTTTCACAATATTTCATCAATGGTTTTCGACGAACGCGTTATAGAATACCGACTGTGTCTACTGTCGTGTACTCGTTACGGAATGGTCTTTTCAAGATGGCGGACCAAGATTGTCAGGAAAGGCAGTGATTAAAATCTATATTACAAAAGTTACCTGCTGCTATTTCCAATGACATCCGTTTTTTTTTGTTTTTTTTGTTTTTTTTTGTTTTTTAGAAATATGATGTAAATATTCAGTCCTATAACATTTACTAAAACAACAGAAAACAGCTGTAGATCAATGTTGTAATATGAATTTTAACAATTTCTGAGTTTGACTTTGTACTAATAAGTGATATAATGTACATATAGGTTTACCTTCCGTGATCATCTAAGTCCCGACATTTTCAAATAACCATTCCCTAACGGGTACATGACAGAGATGTCTGTCCATCAACGTTTGGATTAAATCCCTCAAAAGATCTCCTTTCTGCCAAATATGGCAGCGGTGTTAATTCTTATAAATGGTGTCATGAATTCACCATGTAAAAATGTTTTTTTTTTTTAAATGTTTTACAATTTTTGACTAAATCTTATTTATATCGGATTAATTCAGGATTATCAGATAATGGATATTGTCTTTCTATGGGAGGATAACACACGCCGGAAACACCGAAAATTTCTCGTTAATACTGTCTGATAGCTGTAGATAACACTGTTTATAATTAGCGTAATAGTCCATGGTGACATTATTACCTCATCATATTTATATGGTGGCCGACTTCAGCAATGTTGTACTGTCGCATTGGCGTCCCGGTCATGCGAGAGAGCGACAGCGCGCAATTTAATCTCATTAAATGTCTAACATTTTAGTTTAATATGATAATGTTTGTTTACAATTAAATCATACAAGAATAAACATTGGAAATTTAATGTAAATCAAATAGGTACCACCTCAGTTCGGTATCGAAATGTCAAAGATGGGTTTTCAAGCAATGTTAATTTCCCATAGGGGTCGGCCTATAGGAATGTTTTACACTTTAATAGAAAAACCAAAGTTGGTCCCCTTGGCTATGCAATTAATCCCAATTAACGGATGATGCACATGACTAATTAACTAATTACTTAACTTAATTACTAAAGTAAGAACGCAGATTTTACAGGTATTTCCATGCAAATAAATAACAAGAGGCCCAATGGGCCTGTATCGCTCACCTGGTTCTACAGCAAATTTGCAGTTGAGGTCATTTCTACAGATACTATGCTGATAACCAATTTATTCAATGCATATTATTGGCCTAATAGCGGGTCTTGGTGACTCTTGGCTATCACAAGATTTAAAAATATTTCACCCCTGTGACCTTGAATGTAGATCAATGTCATTCATTTGAACACACTTGGTAGCCCTACACCCCAGCATGCTACAGACAGGCCCAACCTCAAGTGCCTGAGCCTCTTGGTGTTTGAGAAGAAGTTGTTTGAAGATATTAGCCGATTTGACCCATGTGACCTTGAATGAAGGTCAAGGTCATTCATTTGAACAAACTTGGTAGCCCTTCATCCCAGCATGCTACAGGCCAAATATCAAGTCCCCGGGCCTCTTGGTTATTGAGAAGAAGTCGTTTTAAGATTTAAGCCTATTTGACCCATGTGACCTTGAATGAAGGTCAAGGTAATTTATTTGAACAAACATGGTAGCCCTTCACCCCAGCATGCTACAGGTCCAATATCAAGTCCCTGGGACTCTTGGTTATTGAGAAGAAGTCGTTTGAAGATAATAGCCTTTTTGACCTATGCGACCCTGAATGAAGGTCAAGGTGATTTCTTTGAACAAACTTGGTAGCCCCTCACCCCAGCATGCTACAGGCCCAATATCAAGTCCCTGGGCCTCTTGGTTATTGAGAAGAAGTTGTTTGAAGATTATAGTCTATTTGACCCCTGTAACCTTGAATGAAGGTCAAGGTCATTCATTTGAACAAACTTGGTAGCCTTTCACCCCAGCATGCTACAGGCCCAATATCAAGTCCCTGGGCCTCTTAGTTATTGAGAAGAAGTTGCTTTAATGAAAAAATTGACGCGGGCCGGCCGGATGGGCAGGTGAGCTAAAAATTACCAATAGATTATTTTTGTGAAACTTCTGATGTTTTGGTTTCAGCCAAAAGCTCTTTCGTTTTCCAGTGACCAGAAGTGACATTATGGTATAACATAAAAGGCAATAAAATAGTCTTTTTCAATTTTATTTCGTCACTGTACATTTTGTACATATTTCTCTATACACATAATTGATTAAATACAAATCTTTTATTTACAAATAAAGATGGTAGCACAGCCTCAAAAGAACCATTGAAGCTATCAACTCAACACATTATGTGAAACTCAACCCAGCTTAATGAAATTATAAAACATTACGATAAAGACATTGTGTACCTCTATACTTGGTACCTCCGGTTTCACAACTTTTATCCATGAGTTCGAGTAACATGTAAATAAGATGAGATTTTTATCTAAGTTCTTTTTTAGGCTTTTTTGAGATTTAGAACTTTTGATAAAGACCTTTGTGCTTTAAATTGAATTAACATTTTAAAGTAGAGATCAATTGAATTTAATAAAGCTCTAATTATCTAGGACAGCCCCACCCCTCCTTAACTTTCAGATGATCATTTTACTTCAATAAAAGACCATATATTTATGACTTTAACTCTGGACCCATACCACTTAGCTGGTATCCAGTTATATCCAGCAAATGAGGAAAGACTAAATCAGACTTCTCTTTAATATATTTGACTGATGATTGTTTGTCATATCTAGGATAACATGTCTATTTTATTATTATTATTTCTTATCATCATTTTAGAATTACCCTTTGTTCAAACAATGCAGAATTTCCTATTCCATTACAAAAATCAAAATTTTGGAAATGGTTTCTGATGCAATATTTTCAAAATTTTTCCTGTGATTTTTTTTTATGTTATGATACTATATATATATATTTTTTACCTTTAAAAACCTAAACTGAATCAACTAGCTCAAAACCCTGATTGGTACATTCAAAATATTGTTATAGAACCCCCCAAAGTATAATGAGCAAAAAAATATTGATACATGTCAACTGTAAGTAAAATGTAAGAATGTCACTCCTCACATACAAGACATAAATACCATACATTCAACACTTTCTCAGTGTCGGACCTCCCCTGTCTGTGTAAAGTGGAACACATATACAAACTTTTAAGAGAAGTTATCTAAACCCTTGTTAGACTTCATTTTGAGACATGGTTTAAGAAATGATATAAATACTGTATGTCCAACATTTGATTATTTCAAATGACATCTAAATCATATGAAGTTTTTTTGACACAAAATACAAATCATAACTGAGAATATTTGTAGTGCCACGTGTTCTCAATGGCCACAGCTCCACATTACAACAATTTTACCAAGTTACTGAATTTTTACTAGAAAAGAAGAATGAATACCAACAGTTATCTATGAAGAAAACACATCTTTACTAGCACTGAAAACAACCATCATAGATAAAACGCCATTATGTGATCGGGAAAGGGGAGACAACCTCAACTAGTAGGAAAAATAAAAATAACAGATTTCTCAACGATTCCTGCATAGTTTTCATGGAATGTAGAAGTTTTCCCTTTCGAATCACTCTCAGAAATGTGTATTCCTAAATGATTAAAAAATTACTAGCATCTATTTAATTTTATTTGATGAACATATTTTTTTTAAATTGATACATATTCACTTGGTACATTTTATACATTTTTGTATAAAACCAACTCCTATCCTAATTGCTTCTCGTGGAGAGAAATAACAAAACACTTCTCTTTACATTATTTATGTATTTCGCATTTCCTTTCATGTCTCTAGATAAAACCAGACAGATTTTATCAAATGCGAAAAAATTTCCCTATCAAAAGTTTTCCCCTTCCAGTAATAGAAATGTTTCCTTTGTAAGAATGGTTGTATCTGTTGATACAAGACTTTACTTGGAAGGTAGGATAATATTGAATAGAATCACAGATGATTTGTTTTTTTAGACTATAGGTCTCTAATCCTATCGCCGACTTTGGTCCCATGCCTCCTCATCAAATGGGTCCACCTGTCTCGCTGTGTATGCCGATTTGAACTCAGATCCAAGCATGTCAAGGTCATTTGTATCACGAATGACGCCCTGTTAGGAAAAACAAGACAGAATATTTAGTAAAAGGCTCAGAACATTTAAAAGAGAAAATCATGTTCAGGAAAATTTAATCCAAAAGTGTTAGTATAATTCATAATTTTATAAATTGGGTATTTCTGTATAGTTAAACAATTCCTAAAAATAACTTTTTGATATCTATGCTTTAAAAGGCAATGAAAGACTTCCTTGAATGTTAAACAAAAACTTGTTCCAAACATTTGTACAAAGAGCAAAAAATAAGTATTTCTGTATGTTGTCTGAAGACATCGCACTACAGGACATCCAGGAATGTTTCTCAGTTGAAATATTTATGAAAATCATACCGATATCCCTTCGATTTAAATTTAAACAAAATCTCTTGAAATCAAAAGAAAAAAATCACTACTTCTACCCCAAATTATATAAAGCTGAATTTGGCAAAACTTAGGAGACTGTAATCAGTTTTTTTTTTTTTTTAACAATGGTTTGGGATGGAGAATTTGTCATTTATTTTGAAAAAAAAATATATTTTCAGGAATAAAACTGTAAATTTTGGGAATTTGGCTTAAACATTTTGAATGATTTTCCTTAGGAATGGGGCCAATAAAAGTCCATATTAATCAATTCTGATTGCAATACACATACTTTTGGTAGGTATCCTAGCAACCGCATGGCATGCTCTTGTAATAACTTCTGTCTCTCCTCCTCGATGATCTGTCTCTTGAATTGCTCCATCTTCTCCTCCTCGCGACGTTCGAAGAGTTCTCTCTCACGATCGGCAGCGAACTGGGCACGACGATCGTCGATCAGCTGTTCTACTGCACGTTTGTGTTCTTGCTGTTTCATGCGGCGTTTGGCAGCATTCATTTGTTCTATGCGGTCATCCTCAGCAAATTTGGCCAGCATCTGAAAAAAAATCAACATGAAATTAACAATCAAAAGAGTTTAAACGAAGACTGATTTCAACTTGAACAGTGTAGGGTCTGTATTGGCTTTGCTGAGTAACTGTAAATATACATGTATCCAATCTACCGGTACTTAATTTAATACCCATATATATGCTTCTATTTTTAGAACAATGACCTTGACCTTTACCCTAGAGACTTATTTAAATTTCATTAAAAATGATATATATGAACAGAGTATATATTGCACTCTGTGAGACATACTCTGTTTTTACGAGGAAATTTGCTATTTTTAGAACAGTCATCTTCACCTTAACCTAAGACAATCATTATTTTTTTTTTATAACATTTGCATACAAAGTGTATATCAGGGGTCGACATTAAGGCTTGTCCGCTTGTCCGGTACCAGACTAAATTGCTGTCGGACAAGTGAAAGTATCAAAACACTTGTCCGACGGGACAAGTAACAAATATTGTCTTCATGTTGTTTATTTATATTCTGAAATCAACATTCACAAGACTTCACCTTATACCTATGATAAAAAAGAAACGAAAACATGGATAGTGTACATTGGAAGTGACTTGTTCATAACGAAAATAGTTTAATTCATCACACTAATGCAGATGATAACTAAACTTTCTGTGTTTTTCAAAAATATTCAATCAGCCCCATTGGTGTCTTTGGATTGAATATGCATATTGGAAAAAAAAGGAATATGAATAAAAGCGTACAAGTTAATTTGAAGGACTAAAGTGGCAACAGATGCAGGCTTGCTATTTATTGCAAGATTTAGCAAATGTATTTCAGATATTTATGCACTATTGCATTTCTACAATTATGTTCATGTTTTAGTCAGTTTATTTCTATTCTTTTTAGACTAGTTTAGTTTCTGTAAATCGAAAATAGGCAGTCAGTAGCATTTTTTCTCTCTTCATTATGTAACTTGGACAAAACACCAATAAATATCAGTAATATAGTTGTCATTGCAATGTTATCATTTCACTGCATGACACACAGACATTGAAAAACATTATTTAACTTAATTGAAAATTCTTAAGTGGGACAAGTGGTAATTCCATTCGGACAAGTGAATATAAATGTTACTTGTCCAAATCCAAAGGACAAGTGCAGAAAAAAGTTAATGTCGACCCCTGTATATATATTATATGTATATATATCTTCAACAGTGTATTCTGCATCACAGCGTGAAATTTCATTAGTTCCAGCTTACATCACAGCGTGAAATTTCATTAATTTCAGTCTATTTTATTTTGAACTATCTAAATTAATACCTGGATGTGTGAAAGTGTCTGATTTATGGAATATTGAAATTTTTAGTTTTGCTGAAACATTTACAGTGTAAAAAGGGAAAAATGTTTCCAAAATATTGCATTCAGTGTTAAATTATAGGTGAAATCTAAAGCCTTCAGTGTTAGGGAAACAAACCAATTCAGCCTTATATAGATATTAAAGTCATTGTGCAAATAGAACATACTGTTTAGATGAAATCCAACCCATACAGACGTATTTGCACACCAAATAAACAGTCACAACTAACCTGTTGTCTGAACTCTTCCTCTTCCTCCTCCTGGGCAGCCTTCCTCAGGTTCTTGAAGTGCATTTGTTGAGCGTGTGTCTGTTGTAATTCAATCTTCTGTCGTATTCTTGCCTCTATATCGCTCTGTGGAAGAGAAAAAAAACAAGAAAGTTGAACACAATAATATGACTAGATATTTTGGGCAATGTGTTGAAGATTCATGACTTTCAGTTCTTCAAGCATCTGAACACCTTATTTTAAACTTGATTTCCCCAACAATGTATTGCCTGTATAAGAAAGGCTTGTTATGTCGGGATCCTGGACCTTTTCAACTATGCAAAAATTTTGTGAAAAATTGCAATTGTATTTTGTAAATTAAATTGTAAGATATTCCATACCTTCTCCTTCATTCTCTCCTTCTCTTCTTGTTCCTCAAGGTAGAGTTCCATACGGACACGCTCCATCTCCTCACGTTCCGCGTCCTGTCTGGAGATCTCCTCTGCCAACTGGAAAATCACAACAAAATAATATTCAGTATTTCTGTTATATAAAATTGATTTCAAATTTCTATAGTATTTTTACTGCCACATTTGTTTTGCATTATTTGTTAAAAAAAAAAATTCCAAAAAATCATGGAAAAAAAAAAGTTATAAAAGTTCATCATAGACAAACTTTGTACTGAATATTTTGTTAATAATGAAAACTTCATTGAATATTAACCAGTTCTTTACAGCATTATAGGAAATTGCTACATTACAAAAGGTTTGCTTTCTGAATATTTTCCAAGAATCTGACATACCGCTCCCTGGACTCGAGCCATAGCATCCTCTTTGGCCTTCTTCGACTCCATCCTCTCCTTCTCTCTATCCTCTTGTAGCCGAGCGAAGGCACGGATATTTCTGTTTTCTTCCTCCATCCTCTTTCTCTCCAGCTGTTTCCATTCTTCGCGAGCGTTTTTGAATTCCTGTATATATTTCTGTGTGGACTTTTGTTTGGCTAATGCTAGCTCTCTCTCCCTGTGAAAATATGACCATGTCTTACATTTTATTTTGTTATTAAACTCATAAACATGCAGACAGAAGTAAATTCAATTTCTCACCTTTAACGCCTAGGCGGTTATGAGTAATAATTTTTACACTAAGAATCTCAATCTCCTACAACCAAACCAAGAAACAATCTCCACTGAAACTGACAAGCCATTAATATTTTGTAAAATCCAGTAACTTTTTGAATTGTGAATTAATTACTTGAAATACATTGAATCATTGATACCAAAATAAGCAACATTCTTGTCACATACATGGATTGTTTATATTTATATTAATTCTATTTGGTGTTAACATTTCTTTTAAACTTACATGTGCAATCATATTTAGATGTTTTATTCCTGAGGAAATTTTTTTGAAAATTTCTATATTCAAGCCAGTATTACATAATTTTCAAAATAAATATTGAAATTTCACCAGCTCTAACAAAACTCTACTCTACTCTTAAGTAAATAAGTGATTTTGTATACCAAGTCCCCCCCCCCCCCCCCCCCCCCCAAAAAAAAAACAACCCCAAAATTAATTTAATGAATTTCTCTGCTGTATAAAAAACTTAATTATTTGATTCTTGAATATAATAAATTCCTGAATCAGAATCTGACTTAGTTTCATCCTTGTTTTGGTTTCAATATAACAAATCAATGTAGTGAATTAGTAGATGTAAATTACTGGTTACTAATACTATTACTGTAGTTATCCACAAATAAGCCTCTGTCTACAAATTATTTAGCCCCCTTCCTCATTTTTGTAGAATCCTAAATACAGCGATGAGAGTAGCTGAATGTTAAAAAGGCCTGAAATCCCAATTTGTAGTGTGTTTTCTATAATGAAATATTAAAATTAACATTACAGCCAACATAAGAAAAAAGTCTGAAATCATACTTTTATCTGAACATTATTATGCCTGTTAATAAAATAAAAGTTAAAACCGGATCACTAGTGAACTTTCACACTACAGGAGCTTATTTTTGAGGATTAATATGGAAGAATAAAGTTTACAGTTCATAAGGTTCACAATCTATATTCCTCTCACACATTCTCACCTCTGGTCCTCCTCGTAGATCTTGCGGACAATCTCGTCGATCATGAGTTTCTCCTTGAGGAATTCCTCGTATGCCTGCTGTTTCTTGTGTTCCTGTTCCTCCAACTGTCTCTCGAGTTCCTGTTGATACCGGATCTGTTCGCGGTACTGTTCTTTTTGTCTTTCTATCTCCGCATCCTGAGCACGCTCATGTTCTTCTTTCATATTCCGCGAAATCTCTGCATCGCGTTTCTACAGAACAAACAAATATATTTTATGATTACTAAATGAGTAGGTTTTGATCAAAGTTTTTTATAAGGTACATTATGAAATGCCCATTTTACAACTTTTTTTAAGACAACTTTCTATTTATTGATTCAAATTGTAAATTCTACTTAATTATTATCAATATTAAAATGATATCTACTTTTTCCTCATAAGTCTTCATCAGGTATGTTATGAAAAGGAATTTATAACATTTTTATTATTTTCTTTGCTGATTCTGATTATCTTTCAACCAATTATCATAAATAGAACATCTACAGTTCTTTTCATAAAATTTCTACCAACATATTTGAAATAACTATCAATCCAAGTTTATATTTATACATAAACTTACTGCTTTATCATATTTAAGAGCTTCTTTCTCTGCAATTTGTGCGGATCGTTCTTTGTTCATGTACGCTGACTTCAATTTGGCTTCTAATTCTCGTAACTCTAAGCTGAAATCAGAAGATAGATCCATATTATTCCAACAATAAATAATCCAAAAGATATATCTTTAACTGGTGAATACCAATTCTCACTTCAAAATGAGCAAAACTTATTGAAAAATTAATTTCAAGGAAAGGTAGATTGCCAAACATATTTCACTGATTCAATTATCTCTTTCTGACAAACTACATGTCATATATGCACTATTATTTTAAAAGCTCATACTTTCCATCATTGTTTCTAGTAGACAAATCAGATTTCAGAAGAAAAAAAAAATTGAACTGATTGGTTTAACAAAGATTACATGCCGTTTTCCATCAACCAGTTTTATTTTAATGAGAATTGTAAAGATATTCTTCCTTTGTCTTCACATTTTGTGAAAATAAAACTTTAAGCTTGAAAACTGTTCTCAGCTTTTCTGAATAAGTGAATAAGGTTGAAATAGAGGAGTCTCCCACCTAAATAGCTGAAAATGGGAAAATTTACAAGCATTAATACAACTCAGAAGTCTTGCTCCAAATTGTAAATTTTGCGACTGACCTTGTTTCTCTAATCTGTTGCCTCATCTTTTCATCTCTCATCGAATCCAGCTTCCTTCTCTCCATCTCCTTGGCCAGTCTTTCCTCCTGTACCGTCTGTTCCTCTCTGATGAGTCTGTCACGCTGGGCCTACACAAAGGAGATAATTCAACATCAAGGCTAGAATATTTGAACCAACTGATGTATACATGTATAATTTAAGAAGTTATTCTCTTAGTTGTCTGTACTACCATGATTTCAAAAACCTTTTAAATGTTTTATGGAGGAAAAATGGTGAACTTGGATGCATTTTTTTCAGGAATTAAGTTTATTAACTGCAAATTTTGGAACATTGGCTCAAATATAAAATAATTTCAATTGAGAATAGGACCCATTATCCAAAAGTCCCCCCAGTAAAATCCCTGCAATCAATTATTATTAGAAACAACTCATTTCTGACACAATTAACTTTTTTTCCTTTTATTTTACAGACTCTACTCTTTGTATTATCAGTGATAAATACCTTTAAAATAGATTCTTCCATTTCCATTTCTTTGTGCTCTTTCATTAAGTTTCGTAAATATCTTTTCTCTGTTAATTTGCGTTCATTACTCATATTAGCTTCTAAAAGCCGTTCCTGATTCAGCCGTTTAATGGTGTCTTCACGAATTTCTCCTTGACGTCGACTTTGTTCAAGCTGCCTCTCCCTATCATAGGAGGTCAAATTCCTCCTGGTTGTAGTCTGGAAATATAAACAATAATCAATTAAAGACTTTAAACTTTTACTACAACAACCTTAACTAAACTGATAATAACCAAAATATTTCAGCTACCAGCTGTATCCAGTATAAGAGCACAAAATCTTACTCTTCTTTTTTATTTAATTACATTTACAATGTAGATTAGTATATTTACAGTATCTAACCTCAAAAAAACCTCCATCTCTTTGTGAGTGTGAACATTTAGTGTAAATAAAATTGATGATTCTGCAAAAATAGAGAATGGCCTATTTGCAGATAAATATGGTAGCTAAACTTGTTACTTCTTCAGAATGTTTTTCTAGCTTTTGCACATTCAAAATCTCAAACCTCATAATTGTTCATTTGTATACATTGTAATTCATAACCCTTCTTTGACAAAACTGTAACTTTAAACAGTATTTTAAACTATAACCAGTAAGACTGCCAGCAATTGTTAAAAGACTTCCTGATAGTTATACTATATATGTCTGATAAAAAATTTGTTTCTTCTGAACAAGAAAAAAATCTGTGTGGCAAAATAGTATTATTTGGCGAGTAACCATCTTGGAATGGTTTGACTCATACTTCTTTTTTTGCAATTATTAAGTTCAAATAATTTGCATATTTTTTCATAATCAACTGGAATGTTGATATAGTGTGCACAAAATCTGTACAGCCCATCTTCTATCAAATTATACTCCAGATTTTCATATTCAGGTATACTGAGATTGTGCATATACATGCAGGGATGGAAAATCCAGCAATCATATATGGTAAACAAGCCAGGTTTTCCTCTAGCCCTGACACCAGACTCTACATCTACACCAGATCTATTTGGCAGAATGTACATTTTAAATCTGATACCATCAGACTTCATGAAACTCAGGCTAATGGTCAATACAGTCAACATGGTCGATATGTTCATGTCTTTTGTGATATATGGTAAAGGGTTGCCCATTGTAGTTTGTGTGACATCTGGCATTAGGCCTATTATGCTCCAATGTCAAGTGTGATTGCAGATTTTGACAGCTAAATCAGTACAAATTACATACAAATAAACACAACCTGATTATCAGAGGGGCTACGGCAAAGTTATTTATACGTAGTTAAAAGTACAACAAGTGAGAGGTATGAGTGAATGGACTTGTCATTAAGGTGTGCAAGCATTATTTGACAAACATGAACGGTGTTTTTGTAGCGATACCGATGTATATCTAATGTGGTACACAGTACAGTAAGGAATTTGTAGGAGATCCAGTCATCATTGTTGTCAAGTCTTAAACGACAGTTGGTTATCCTGCAATTAATTTTGGCGTAAAGAACACTTGAAAAATAAAGAAGAATGACTACTTACCATCTTGACAGTCTTATTGTGTCCCAATAGAATATAAGAACAGTTTGTAACCCGAATTAGTTGTGGTATTACTGGTAACAAATTCTTCCTTTGGCGGCCACCTTGGATGCTTGTTGTTGTCAGGACTTGGTGACGTCAGTTGCTAGGGTGAATGGGTTGATAAACATAGCGAATACTGTCCGTCTAAGATATTTTATTTGCTGCAATATGTAACATATATCTTAATAATTAAGTATCACTGAATTTATCATAATAATTCTGTTCCATAAGCTGCAAAGGTTAGGTTTGTTTTTTTGCATATTTAATGTGCCCCCTTTTTGAATAATGACATAGTCCATTCGGTTTTTGTAGGCCTGCAGTTGTAAATTTGTAGTTAACTATATGTTTTTATTTATTTGTTTGTGGTCTCCATTTCGTCTATATTATCGTAAGCATGCGTCTTATTCTATTAAAATAATTTATTTATTCGGTACGATTAATTAAATTGCCCGAGACAACAAAAAATGTAATGGGTGAACCAAGAGGACACTCGAAGTGATCATTTACAACATACGTGTATATCTACACGTAAGAGCGTATCGAATGGACCGACGCCATTACTGACACATCTACTTTTATCGGTCAACGGAAAACAATCTGTCATAATCACGTTAATTCTGAAGCATCACTTAATACAAATACATTGAGGTATGCCCCAATCAATTCACCTTTCATCTGTATGAGTTTAAAGTGAATTGGTGTTTTACATAAAGAAAGATTGACTATTTAATTAGACCGGGTCGTATTTGTTATGAACTTTGGATTAATTTAGTAATAGGAATTTAATTTATTTGGAGTATGCAGTCATTATTTTACATTTCTATCTCACATGCTTTTTCTAAATTGTAGTATTTTCGATTTGTAGGAGAAAAAAGCGTAAAATGATGCTATTTTCTTGGTAGGACGTTACGGTCACTGAACCATACCACTGGCGTCTGCATCTGATTGGAATGTATACACTTTACAGAAAAAAAGTAGACTACAGAAAAAATACCCTACTTTCAGTCGACTAATCCAACTGTACTTACTGATAGGGTCTAATATCCCTCATAATTACTTCCTAGCCAGATGCATACCCGTGGGACCACACCCTCTACCGTCATATAGGCCTATATGTGCTGTATAATATATTATTGAGTAGATAAGCCAAAATGGCAAAGTATCGAAATTCACTGCCAGAGCTTCTATGGCGTGTTTGAATCATTTAAGTTGCAATGATATACATCATATTAATTTATTGTTTCAGTTACAGAAGATGTCGCAGATTCCTGCCAAAATAGTGCTGAAAAGCACCACAAAAATGTCCCTGAATGATAGGTGAGATTGATGAGAAAGGAGATGTCAATGGCGTTTGGATGCTTGTAAACTTGAGGTTACATCAGGAGAAATTCAAGCATTGCAGTGGCCATGATGATCTCGGGGGAGATATTTGGAGAGGAAAGAATGAATCAAATAATATGCCAAGAATTCTGTGGCCATTTAGTCATCAACTGCTATCACAGAAAGAAAATGAAGTATGATGCAGTTGCGTGAAACATTAATATTTCTCGATACTAATCGAGTAGAAACATATATGGCAACAAATTATGAGATTGCTCTCAAAATGGCCACAGATTCTGCTATGTACTTGTTTCTTTAAGAAACAAAAAAAAAAAGAAATTCCTTTCACTGATATAAACATGAAATAGAGCTGAAATTTCCAACAACATGAGCATTGATTTACGATTGTTTGTTGAATCTAAACTTGCTGTCGCTTGCATATATTGTTCATAAATGTTTGAACATCTGACCATACTTGAACATGGTTGACAATTTTGAACAAATGTCTGCAAATGTAGATATTAGATTATTCTTAGGTAATTAAAATTAGAAAATGGCTGTAAAAGTGTGCATTATCTAAATATAAGTGCACTTTATCAAATCTTTCAAAAAAAATTCTGTTGATTTGCTTGTCTTTCAAAAAAATTTCTGTTCTCTTATTTATTTTTGATTGGTCTGTTTCTTACTTTCTGTTTGTATTAATCAAATTAATAATCATTGGATGAAAAGCATGGTTTGTATGGTGTTTAATATATAATATTGTAAAATTTTTGTAAAAAAGAAATTGTATTCGTAAACAAAGTTGGAAGATTTTCAAAATACACTTTGTTTTAGCTTGATGCATGGTTTTAACACTTGTGAATTGTGTGCTTGGATCTTTCCTGTTTCTACAGACTTGCATCATAATATCAGATTTTTCCTGACTTTTAAAACAAAAAACACAGGATACTGCCTTGTACATTTGCACACAATATATTTTTAGTGCCAAACATTTTTTTTCAAATTATTACATGTTCTTTCCTATTTTCTCCTGTCTTTTATTTTTGATATGTGAAAGACCATTCTTATCCTTTTCATCATGAAAATTCTGTCTTCATCAAATTATTCCTTAATTTCAGTATGTTTCATATTTCCCCTTTCTCTGTCTCCTTCGTGCAACATAACCGGCTGTTTGGCAGTGCTACTCAGTGGTCAGTGTTATTGGCACAGCTTTCCCATCTTTAATTCAATCCCTGTTCATTTCTTTATTTCAGAACTTGAAACCATTCCCTTTCCAAATCACAAACTTTCTTTACCTTCAGTTCATGCAACATATCCAGCTGTTTGGCCTAAATGCTTTTCAGTGGTAAGCGATATGGGCATGGATTTCTGTCAGAACATCCTGCATCATCAACATTCATACTTCTGTATTTCAAGATTCTTAAATCAATTGAAGATGAATCCTGTATCTTTTTCTGTCATTTATGTCTACGACGTAACCAGCTGTTTAGTAATACTACTCAGTGGTAAGCGTTACGGCCGTACTCACCACTGCTCTTCGACAACCTTAAACGGACAAATGTGTTCCATCGGGTTGTTGTTCTTGCTTTCAGATGGCTGCTGTAAAGTGTTTTTTTCTTGCATAAATGTCTTTTTTTTGCATCTCGATTTGAAGACAATTTTAACATTTCCTTCATGTTAACGTTGTAGACCTTTCTGTGCTGTATCTATCTATATTATACCCCTGGGTAAAATAAGTTGTCAACTTGTCCCCAGTACCTGTAGCTTCACACAGTTCTTCATTTTACAATCCTAACAATATAGGATATTAATTTACCCGACATCTTTCTGCATCTTAAGTATTTCTTATATAAGTAAAGGAAGTAATCGAAATAATTTATTATTTCCCAATCTATTTGGCAATTTTATCTTGAATGACTAGGAGTTGCTTAACATTGTCTTAGTCTATCAAAGGGTGCACGCTTCTAGTTTTGTCAAGTTTCAAGTTTTTGTATTGTTACAGACTTTCATAAAAATAGCTTTTATTTGTACGATGGTTATTCTGATGTTAGGCATAGAGATTCTTGAGTTAAACATAAATGGAATGTAGACAAAAATCATCTTCATAAAGTTTTGGTATAATTTGTCTTTATTTAACAATTTCAGGACTTTTTCTCACTTGTTTTTGATGGGGACTTTTTGTCTCGATTTGGAAATATAATTGGTGAATTGGGAAAGATTTTTTAAGGAGTAAACTGTAGATTTTGGGAATTTGGCTTCAATATGAAATAATTTCAATTAGGAATGGGCCCCAAAGAGTCCTCAGAAAAAAGTTAAGAATATATACGCTTATATATATATCCTACTTCAAATAGACAAGATAAAATTTTCCATCAGCTGTTATTTTCAGGCAATATAGATTCAATAATCACCATAATCACTGGATTTATATCTTACTACTTCAGGTAGTGTTCATTTTTGCATTTTACCCAAGTAATTACCTTGTGTCATTTGCAAAAAAGGGAAGAAGAGTGTACAATTAATTTATTTCTGGTATTCCCTATAAAAGTTACCATCATGAATCTTCAAAATCTATTGAGTCTATAATGTAACTGACATTGTTAGATTGTACAGCCCACTTTTCCAGACAAACTTAAACAGACTTTTCGGTTGGGTTAACATGATTAGTGAATAATTATAACAGTTACCTTTTAGGAAGAAGAACGTGTTGTGTTTTTGCTACCTTCATAATTGTTAATTTTCCTGATAGATTGAAGATATTTGTATATGGATTGGAGATTTTGCCATCCTGCATGCTTTATTATTGTATAACTAACCATTTTAGCAAACCCTTTGTTCTTTTTGAAAACTTTTCCTTTCCTGGTAATCTTTGTATCTTTCTGCTGTCTGTTTGAATTCTGCCACACAATACAAATAAAATACAGCCAAATGCTCTAATCTGTAATATCAGTTGAATATTGAACATGGACCACACTTCTGTGGTGTTATGGAAATATCTAGATGTTCAAAATCTAGAAGGAAAAAAGCTCTAACATAAAAAATGACAACCTTATGGAAGGGTTGGAAGCCAAACGTCTGGATGAGAATTCTAGACAAGGTTGTTAAGATTCTGTACTGTATCAGAAGCAGGCATTGATATCATTGCTTTCCTCTCCCCAACACATGAAGATTCACCAACATTCAAAATACAAGACCGGCCCAACAAGCCACTGTCCAGAATATACGCGCCAAAATGGTTGCCCAGCAACAAGCGTCTGTCGCTAACCGTCGTCTGGCTCTCCAGATGGCCAACAGGCCCACAGTACAGGCAGCTCTCCGAGTGAAAAAGGTGAGAATTATTGTAGAACTTTTTTTTTCTGGTTGGTGACCAAGTATTTATGTGAATAGAAGTTAGTAATTGCAGCCTTTGACACTAACTTTCCAGGCCTTGGAGACCAACGGTCTCCTGATACTTAAATTCTTGGTGCCCTCCACAGAATCTTGGAGCCCACATTTTCAACAAAAAAGAAATTATAAAAAGAAACTTATTTCATTTGTTCAAATATTTTATTATATTATTTCCATGAGGAGTTTAAAAGACTTCCGTTGAAGTTCAATAAGGTCCTGGTTATTGGCCAGTTTATCCTCCTCCTGTAGTAAACGACCCGGTTTCTCCATGTTTACGACACAGTGTACAGTACATGTGTACATCGTCGTAGCGCAACCAATTAAACTGTGTTTGCAAGGAGTTCTGGAACTTTCTTTTCTTTCTCGTATTGATGCTGTTGAACCCGTCGTTCCTTCGATGTCTTGGCTTTTTTCGGAGGAGGCGACAGCCCCAACCACCGATGCATCTCTGTATGTACGTGTGTTGTTTACCCTAGGTCAATGCAAGTGAAGGTCACTTTCGCTTCGCGCCGACTTACCTTGGTCATATAGACGCTTGAAATAGTACTAGTTTATTGTCTAAAATTACAAGCGTTCCAAATACTCTGGCGACCGGAAAGACGGGAGTACACAAGTGCAGTTTTACATGCGTGCAACACATGGGTATAAACGACTGACGGATATTGAAATTAAATCGACAACTTTTTGGATACATTTTACTAAAAAATCCTACATTTTAAGAACACCTCAATGTAAAAATCTCAGTGCCCGACGGTCTCCAGGTAAGTGCAGTTTTTGGAGACCTCCAAATATTTTGGTGGACTCGGGCACCAGGTCTACCGTTAGTGTCGAAGGCTGAATTGACATTCATGTATTGGAATTCATGTGTGAAGTTTCAGTTACCACGCAATGCCCAGTGAACTGTATGTACTGTGAGGTATGCACTGTATGAGATTGTGATCATACCAGGTATTTTTGGCTACACTTATCTTTGTACACTGCATAGTGCATGAGAGGGTAAAATTATACAAGTCATTTTGGCTAGAAGTGCTGTTCCATATACCTTGTCAAAGTTTTGAAAGAATATGTGGGCTCACTCGTCAAGATTTTACGGCTTGTCCAGATGACCTACGCCTTCCACTTGAAAGTATCGGTAATGATCTCTGGAAATAATTAAGGAACTCGCTGTATTTTTCGAAGTCTTCAAACTTTGAAACAGGATTCGATGTATTGAGGGCTCGGCCAACTTCATGATAGGGTTTCATTTGGTAATGGCAGATGAGAAGAGAAGTGTTGCAAAATCAGATTTCTTTATCCTGGTAAGCGTTACGGCCGTACTCACCACTGCTCTTTGACAACCTTAAACAGGCAAAGATGTTCCATCGGGTTGTTGTTCTTGCTTTCAGATTGCTGCTGCAAAGTGTTTTTTTTCTTGCATAAATGTCTTTTTTTGCATCTCGATTTGAAGACAATTTTAACATTTCCTTCATGTTGTAGACCTTTCTGTGCTGTATCTATCTATATTATACCCCTGGGTAAAATAAGTTGTCAACTTGTCCCCAGTACCTGTAGCTTCACACAGTTCTTCATTTTACAATCCTAACAATATAGGATATTAATTTACCCGACATCTTTCTGCATCTTAAGTATTTCTTATATAAGTAAAGGAAGTAATCAAAATAATTTATTATTTCCCAATCTATTTGGCAATTTTATCTTGAATGACTAGGAGTTACTTGACATTGTCTTAGTCTATCAAAGGGTGCACGCTTCTAGTTTTGTCAAGTTTCAAGTTTTTGTATTGTTATAGACTTTCATAAAAAATATTTTTTATTTGTACGATGGTTATTCTGATGTTAGGCATAGAGGTTCTTGAGTTAAACATTAATGGAATGTAGACAAAAATCATCTTCGTAAAGTTTTTGGTATAATTTGTCTTTATTTAACAATATCAGAGCTTTTTCTCACTTGTGCTTGATGGGACCTTTTTGTCTCATTTTGGAAATATAATTGGTGAATCAGGAAAGATTTTTTAAGGAGTAAACTGTGAATTTTAGGAATTTGGCTTCAATATGAAATAATTTCAATTAGGAATGGGCCCCAAAGAGTCCTCAGAAAAAAGTTAAGAATATATACGCTTATATATATATCCTACTTTAAATAGACAAGATAAAGTTTTCCATCAGCTGTTCTTTTCAGGCAATATAGATTCAATAATCACCAGATCACAGGATTCATATCTTACTACTTAAGGTAGTGTTCATTTTTGCATTTTACCCAAGTATTACCTTGTGTCATTTTACAAAAAAGGGAATTTATTTCTGGTATTCACTATAAAAGTTATCATCTTGAATCTTCAATATCCATTGAATGCAGTAGAGTCTATAATGTAACTGACATTGTTAGATTGTACAGCCCAATTTTCCAGACAAACCGAAACAGACTTTTTGGTTGGGTTTACATGATTAGTGAATAATTATAACAGTTACCTTTTAGGAAGAAGAACATATTGTGTTTTTGCTACCTTCATAATTGTTAATTTTCCTGATAGATTGAATAGATTGAAGATATTTGTATATGGATTGGAGATTTTGCCATCCTGCATGCTTTATTATTGTATAACTAACCATTTTAGCAAACCCTTTGTTCTTTTTGAAAACTTTTCCTTTCCTGGTAATCTTTGTATCTTTCTGCTGTCTGTTTGAATTCTGCCACACAATACAAATAAAATACAGCCAAATGCTCTAATCTGTAATATCAGTTGAATATTGAACATGGACCACACTTCTGTGGTGTTATGGAAATATCTAGATGTTCAAAATCTAGAAGGAAAAAAGCTCTAACATAAAAAATGACAACCTTATGGAAGGGTTGGAAGCCAAACGTCTGGATGAGAATTCTAGACAAGGTTGTTAAGATTCTGTACTGTATCAGAAGCAGGCATTGATATCATTGCTTTCCTCTCCCCAACACATGAAGATTCACCAACATTCAAAATACAAGACCGGCCCAACAAGCCACTGTCCAGAATATACGCGCCAAAATGGTTGCCCAGCAACAAGCGTCTGTCGCTAACCGTCGTCTGGCTCTCCAGATGGCCAACAGGCCCACAGTACAGGCAGCTCTCCGAGTGAAAAAGGTGAGAATTATTGTAGAACTTTTTTTTTCTGGTTGGTGACCAAGTATTTATGTGAATAGAAGTTAGTAATTGACATTCATGTATTGGAATTCATGTGTGAAGTGTCAGTTACCACACAATGCCCAGTGAACTGTATGTACTGTGAGGTATGCACTGTATGAGATTGTGGTCATACCAGGTATTTTTGGCTACACTTATCTTTGTACACTGCATGAGAGGGTAAAATTATACAAGTCATTTTGGCTAGAAGTGCTGTTCCATATACCTTGTCAAAGTTTTGAAAGAATATGTGGGCCCACTCGTCAAGATTTTACGGCTTGTCCAGATGACCTACGCCTTCCACTTGAAAGTATCGGTAATGATCTCTGGAAATAATTAAGGAACTCACTGTATTTTTCGAAGTCTTCAAACTTTGAAACAGGATTCGATGTATTGAGGGCTCGGCCAACTTCATGATAGGGTTTCATTTGGTAATGGCAGATGAGAAGAGAAGTGTTGCAAAATCAGATTTCTTTATCCTGTAATACATGTTCAATTAAAAAACTAACTTCTGTATAAGGCTTTACAATTTTATTCGAGTTACAAACAATACATTATGGTTCTGCAGAATTTATCATTCTGTCGAGCTTTAATGACATGTTTACTCCTAACCTCAAAAATGTTTATATTTTGATAAGGCATGTGCAGTGTTCTTTGAAATGTTATTCCAGCAAATTGAACTAGTCATGTAATCTTAATTGAAAATCTGTTGAGTATTGGCCCCATAAAGTTTAGCAAATAAACAAATGTATCCCATGTCAGATGAGACTACACATGACCTGCATTTTAAACTGAAACTCAATATATATATTTTACAGATATCGGGTTAAAACAACATCATTCTTCCCTGGTTTGATTAAATTAATAAGTTAAATTAGGAATGTCGCCTTTAGCGTAATAATAAAATTGTGTTATTTCCAATTTCAGCAAAACTTGAAGCAGAGACTTGGAGTAAAGGCAAGACTGAACCTGAATGCTGTGAGAGGTGGCGGAGATGGACGTGGCCGTGGCGGTAGAGGAATGAGGTAGCTGTTGGTCCATAGTCGTAGTCTAATTATGTCTTGTGGTTTTTAGACCAAACATATGAAAGTCAGTAATTTCCCACATCAAGTAAGTCTGCCACAATATGGCTGATCAAGCTTCATAACTGCATCTTGGATGTCTCCAGTTAATGTGTGGATGTAGTTTTGATATTATACAAAAATTATCATAATATAACAATCATAATGGTTAGCTTTTACCAGCAAATTAAATATTGAGCTGATCACTTGCATATATGATATCAATTGTTGGACTTTCATTATAGAAATCACCAATAATATGTTCAACATAAATAAATCTATATTTGAATTTGCTATTGTAAATTTTATTTACACAAAACAAATAACACCTTAAAGCTGACAGTGCAAGTTAAAAAGCATCTAATTGAGATTAAAAAAAAAAATACATGTACAGATTTCCAAAAATCGTTTCCAAGACATTCCCTAGTTATGGTAGTGTCGTATCTAAGGACGGGCAGACATTGTTCTTTTTTGTTATGCGTGGATACAACCAAACCACCGCTGCTATAAAAAGAACGTGCTTCGTCACACTCGCATTCACTCTAACATCAGGTGTTCACGGTGGCACACCTGTATCACCTACACTACATCTGTACATCACGTGACCTACAACTCTATGTGCGAACGACACCAAACAGACGAAGCACTTACCTGTAACCTGAGCAGAAAGATGGTCAGTGTCTCTCAGTTTATCTTTCAAATCTTGTTCAAAATAAAATCTCCAAATAAATGCTGAAAATGCATAACGAATTAATCCGGAATACTCTATCCATTTTCTCACGTGTTTTTCGTGGGTGCAGCCATTCCGATAACAAGTAAACAGTCCAAGGAGTTCCAATTTTTACTCGCGTCTACACTAGCACTCGGAACTCCTCGGATGTATTCATATTGTCTACACTACACTACACTAGGGCTGTTGTAGTGCAGTAGTGCAGTTTTATCACGCTTTAATTGCGTTATGACACATGCACAAATGATACGAAGACACGGAAAATATATCGATGGAAACTATGGATATAATACTGTAACAGTTGTAAAGACTCCGGTAGGAGTTTACTCATATATACTCTGTTTATAATTTTATTAGGTGCATGTTTTTGTTGAGGTCCCAAATTTATTTTCTTTTTTTGTAAAATAAAAAATATATTTATATATATAATTACCTCTTCAAATTCCATATCCAAGTTCTACAATTGCGTACAATGAAAACAAAAACCTGTTGGCGTGTGTATTGAGAACGTATACTATATAATAATGGAGAGATGTGTCGCTTTGCGCATGAATCGATAGACTGATACTTGTCTCAATGAACGCACGCGCCTTAATAGCGGTTCGTATCCATGCATAACGAAAAAGAAAAATGTCTGCCCGTCCTTAGATACGACACTACCATAACTGGGGGATGTCTCGAAAACGATTTTCGGAAATCTGTACATGTGTTATTTTTTTTTTAATCTCAACTGGATGCTTTTTAACTTGCACTGTCAGCTTTAACAAATATATATAAATATAATGACACAATGAAGTAGGATGGACACAGAAGTTATCATCATTTAGAGGTTTTCTCAGAAGACAAAAATTTCACAATGTAAAACTCCTTAGGTGTTAGATTTACTAATATCTTGTTACAGGGGACGTGGTGGATTCCGTGGTGGACGTGGACAGAGAGGAGCTGGTGACGCCGCAAGGGTCGGAGGTCAGGGTATGAGACGGGGACGTGGAGGTGGAGACGTTGGCAATAGAGCCAGAGGAGGATTCGGACGGGGTAAGGTTCAGATGAGGTCCCTATGCTTGTATTACTGCATATATATACTCTGGACTATTATTTGTTATTTACACTTCTCTAGAATGTTTTGAAATTACTTGTAAAGACTCTTAAAGTTAAAGCTATGTAACTCCAGTTTAAACAGTGTGTTGAGTAATTTGAGAAAATAAGCTTAAGGTGAACAATTGTTTGCAGACTTGAATCAGAGATGAAAATGTTCAGACGATTGGCTGATTTCAGCCTTTTTGAGAATATCAGTGTAATGTAAACTTGTAAATTTTTTTCCATTGAAAAGATTGAGTAATCTAATTTTCAGCCTTTTTGCCCTTAGTCCATTTTCATCTCTGTTGAATTTTAATGGATATATTTGGAAAAAGAAATTACTGTTCTATAACTAATTCTTTTGTCAAATGAAAGAAAATTGAACTTCATATGAGATTTTCTTGGGTAGCCAATATTCTAAGTATAACATGGCTACAATTTCTACCAAGACTGGTGTAATGTAGTGATGTGTTACTGTGTAAAAACTTTCACTTTCACTGTTAAACTTCCACCAGACTCCAGAACTAAGTTAATTCCATAAACGAGTTTCCTTACGCAAATAATAAAAAATTAATGAGTGGAAACCCAGAATCTTGAGAGAGATAATTTATTGAAGCTCTGTTTCGCCCCCAAAAGACACTTAACATTGTTCACAGGTCGCGGAGGAAGGGGAAACTTCCAGAACCAGAACCAGAACCAGGAGATTTCCACAGGAGGGTTCCGAGGGGGCAGAGGCAGGGGATTCAGGTAAGAGGCTTCCAAAGGATAGCGGTATCTTGTTGTACCAGTAAATATATATATATGATCGGGGAGACAACCCAGGATTATAACCCAAGTCAGTTTCCTCTTTTGATGTCGTCTTATGTTGTTGATCAGAAGAGAAACTCCAAAAAATATTTTCTTCTATATAGTTCTTGTTAGGTCATTCTGCATCATTGCAATCACCCCACCACCACCACCATACCACACAGAGGAAATATTCTCTATGTCTGTACACAGAATCACCCCCCACCATCACCACCATACCACACAGAGGAAATATTCTCTATGTCTGTACACAGAATCACCCCCCACCATCACCACCATACCACACAGAGGAAATATTCTCTACGTCTGTACACAGAATCACCCCACCATCACCACCATACCACACAGAGGAAATATTCTCTATGTCTGTACACAGAATCACCCCACCATCACCACCATACCACACAGAGGAAATATTCTCTATGTCTGTACACAGAATCACCTGCCACCATGACCATCATACCACACAGAGGAAATATTCTCTATGTCTGTACACAGAATCACCCCACCATCACCACCATATCACACAGAGGAAATATTCTCTATGTCTGTACACAGAATCACCCCACCATCACCACCATACCACACAGAGGAAATATTCTCTACGTCTGTACACAGAATCACCCCCCACCATCTCTCTATGTCTGTACACAGAATCACCCCCCACCATCACCACCATACCACACAGAGGAAATATTCTCTACGTCTGTACACAGAATCACCCCACCATCACCACCATACCACACAGAGGAAATATTCTCTATGTCTGTACACAGAATCACCCCGCCATCACCACCATACCACACAGAGGAAATATTCTCTACGTCTGTACACAGAATCACCCCACCATACCACACAGAGGAAATATTCTCTACGTCTGTACACAGAATCACCCCACCATCACCACCATACCACACAGAGGAAATATTCTCTATGTCTGTACACAGAATCACCCTACCATCACCACCATACCACACAGAGGAAATATTCTCTATGTCTGTACACAGAATCACCCTACCATCACCACCATACCACACGGAGGAAATATTCTCTATGTCTATACACAGAATCACACCACCATACCACACAGAGGAAATATTCTCTATGTCTGTACACAGAATCACCCCACCATCACCACCATACCACCATACCACACAGAGGAAATATTCTCTGTCTGTCTGTACACAGAATCACCCCACCATCACCACCATACCACACAGAGGAAATATTTCTCCATTTGTACATATAGCTGTTGATATGATATACCAGCTATTAAGTTATTTTAAGAAGGTAATTGTAGTATATGTTTAATGTATTAAGATTAGATGTTGAAGTCACTAAATCTATATATCAATAGATTGTTCCAGTTTATGCAAATTAGTGTAGTTTCTTGTGTCCAGACACCTGGAGAATACGAGGGATGAAGGGGAGTGATTTTAGGGGTCGGTTAGCATCCGTACTGTGACTACAGTAAACTGCTTGTCATATCAGGTGATGCTAGATAAAGCTGTCCGACTCTTACTGTCTGGTTATGTAGCCCGGTGGTAGTCAGGCGACAGACAAAAAATTGATTTACAACATCTGTATATCAGAAGATCCAACAGAGATAATTCTGAGCCATTCATGTTTTAGAGGAATTATAGGGTGTTTGAGGAAGTGTATATGGTATTTTCCTTTGTAACATAGTCCTTTCTGTGAAATAGGTAGACAAATGACTTTTTGTTCGATTTTGGCGATAAGTTCAGTAATATTGCACATACGTCTCTGTAGTCCAGCTCATCTCATTTTCATTTTCCTATTCGACAAGATATCATCATCCTCTATTTCCTCATACGGGTATTCAGCAATCATAGGGCCCTTGAGAGGAAGTCTCACTTGGATATTTAAGCAATTTGTTTTTATATCTGACACAATTATATATACATTGTAATGTGTTTGGATTAACGAGGCAGCATTATTGATTATACAAGAACAGAGCTCTGGTGTTAGGCCGACCTTGTCTACCTTGACAGCCACGACACAGGGTTGGTTGATTATTTACCTGTATCAGCACTGTACAAACACTAGCCCACACAGCCACTGCTACACATGTACACTGGACCAGAACAAAGCTGACATTAGTGTACAGGGAATAGATTAACTGGTGTAACGAAGGAACCAGGCCTTAAATTTATAAAAAATATGGCTGGATTACAGAATAGTCGAGAGTCTAGATTAGGTTAAACTGCTGTAGATAAAGATGGAATGTTTTGGGACTAAGTTTTTTGACTGGAATAGACAGAGATCCGGATTGAACAGTCTATATAGATTTCACTGTATTAATATATTTTGAGGATATTATTGGGGTATATGTTTTATGTGTTAGGTTTAGAGGTTGAAGTCACTAAATCTATATATCAATAGATGGTTCCAGTTTATGCATATTAATCAGGTAGTTTCCTGTGTCCTGACTCCTGGATTATACAAAGGATGAAGAGATTTTGGGGGTCGGTTAGCATCCGTACTGTGACTACAGTAAACTGCTTGTCATATCAGGTGATGCTAGATAAAGCTGTACGACTCTTACTGTCTGGTTATGTAGCCCGGTGGTAGTCAGGCGACAGACAAAAAATTGATTTACAATATCAGTATATCACAAGGGGCATTTATAGGGATATTCTGAGTCATTCATGTTTGGGGGGAATTTCAGGGTGTTGGATGAAGTGTACACGGGGTTTTCCTATATAATGTAGCCCATTCAGTGAATTTTTACTGAGTTTTTCAGCAAAAACACAGATAAAAATCCCTTTGGCCAATAAGTGTTTGGTCAATGTCATTGTTTAATAAATATATTTTCTGAGGTTGTCCATTGGTACTGAAGAGCTGAGAATTTCAGTTCTGCATAACAGTATAACAGAAGGGGCATTTATAGGAATATTCTGAGTCATTCATGTTTGGGGGAAATTTCAGGGTGTTGGAGGAAGTGTACACAGTATTTTCCTTTGTAACATTGCCCTTTCTTTGAAATGAGGTAGACAGCCCTTTCTGTGAAATGAGGTAGACAGCCCTTTCTGAGAAATGAGGTAGACAGCCCTTTCTGTGAAATGAGGTAGACAGCCCTTTCTGAGAAATGAGGTAGACAACTGACTTTTTCCGATTTTGGTAATGAGTTCAGTAGTGTCGCACATTACTGTAGTCCAGCTTTTGTCCAGCTCGTTTCATTTTCCTTTTCAACATCTGACTCCTCACCTGCATCAGTACAAGGATAAACTGGTTGGATATTGTCAAGAATTGTAATTTCACATTCAGAAGAAATACTCTTAATTCTAAGTTAAACTTTTATATAAGTAGCAATGGAGTTATTAATAACATTGCAAGACATCATCATCCTCTATATATCATCATCTATTTCCTCATCTGGGAATTCGACAATCACGGAGCCCTTGAGAGGAAGTTTCACTTGAATATTTAAGCAGTTTGTAATTGTATCTGACACAATTATATATACATTGTAATGTGTTTGGATTAATGAGGCAGCATTATTTATTATATGTGAACAGAGTTCTGGTGTTGGGCCGACCTTGTCTACCTTGACAGCCACAACACAGAGTCAGTTGATAATTTACCTGTATCAGCACTGTACAAACGCCTGCCTGTATCGGCACTGTACAAACTCCTGCCTGTATCGGCACAGTACAAACGCCTGCCTATATCGGCACTGTACAAACGCCTGCCTATATCGGCACTGTACAAACGCCTGACTGTATCGGCACTGTACAAACACCTGCCTGTATCGGCACTGTACAAACTCCTGCCTGTATCGGCACAGTACAAACGCCTGCCTATATCGGCACAGTACAAACGCCTGACTGTATCGGCACAGTACAAACGCCTGCCTGTATCGGCACTGTACAAACTCCTGCCTGTATCGGCACAGTACAAACGCCTGCCTATATCGGCACTGTACAAACACCTGCCTGTATCGGCACTGTACAAACGCCTGACTGTATCGGCACTGTACAAACACCTGCCTGTATCGGCACTGTACAAACTCCTGCCTGTATCGGCACAGTACAAACGCCTGCCTATATCGGCACTGTACAAACACCTGCCTGTATCGGCACTGTACACACGCCTGCCTGTATCGGCACTGTACAAACGCCTGCCTGTATATATATCGGCACAGTACAAACGCCTGCCTGTATATATATCGGCACAGTACAAACGCCTGCCTGTATCGGCACTGTACACACGCCTGCCTGTATCGGCACTGTACAAACACTAGCCCACACAGCCACTGCTACACATGTACACTGGACCAGAACAAAGCTGACATTAGTGTACACAGAATAGATTAAATGGTGTAACGAAGGAACCAGGCCTTGAAATATGGCTGGATTAATATTACAGAATAGTCGAGTCTGAATTAGACAGTTAAACTTCTATACATAAAGATGGCATTTTTGGGACTAAATTATTTGACTAGTATAGACAGAGATCCGGGTTGAACAGT
This sequence comes from Pecten maximus, assembly GCF_902652985.1. NCBI lineage: Eukaryota > Metazoa > Mollusca > Bivalvia > Pectinida > Pectinidae > Pecten > Pecten maximus. The sequence continues at coordinate 14,045,559 of NC_047031.1, read as the reverse complement.
CTATATAGATTTCACTGTATTAATATATTTTGAGGATATTATTGGGGTATATGTTTTATGTATTAGGGTTAGAGGTTGAAGTCACTAAATCTATATATCAATAGATGGTTCCAATTTATGCGTATTAATCGGGTAGTTTCTTGTGCCCTGACACTTGGAGAATATGAGGGATGAAGGGGAGAGATTTTGGGGGTCGGTTAGCATCCGTACTGTGACTACAGTAAACTGCTTGTCATATCAGGTGATGCTAGATAAAGCTGTACGACTCTTACTGTCTGGTTATGTAGCCCGGTGGTAGTCAGGCGACAGACAAAAAATTGATTTACAATATCAGTATATCAGAAGGGGCATTAGGGATAATTCTGAGTCATTCATGTTTGGGGGGAATTTCAGGGTGTTGGAGGAAGTGAACATGGGGTTTTCCTGTATAATGTAGCCCATGCAGTGAATTTTTACTGAGTTTTTCAGCAAAAACACAGATAAAAATCCCTTGGGCCAATAAGTGTTTGGTCAATGTCATTGTTCAATAAATACATTTTCTGAGATTGTCCATTGGTACTGAAGAGCTCAGAATCAGTTCCGCACTCTCATATTTAGACAAACATGGACATACTGCAACTTTCTAAAATTGATGTAGTCATTGTCAAATCCATAATTGGATGACTGTTTAAATTTCCTATAGAATGAATAATCTCCCAGGTGCTGTCATATGATTTATAACTGCGAGTTACTTAGGGTTTTCATAGGAATAAAGTTGTTAGCAATCAACGCCTTCATTATGTATTCCATGTGACTTTTGTTAAATTAAATTGGTGAAAATATGAAGTCTACCTTACTAATGGTTACGAAACAAAAGATTATTGTATCAGTTCTCAGTTGATTAGTTAATTATATCTAATCGTCGTCCCAGCATAATTGAATATATCCAATGGTCGTCCCAGCATAATCGATTATATCCAATCGTCGTCCCAGTATTATCGATTATATCCAATCGTCGTCCCAGTATAATCGATTATATCCAATCGTCGTCCCAGTATAATCGATTATATCCAATCGTCGTCCCAGTATAATCGATTATATCCAATCGTCATCCCAGTATTATTGATTATATCCAATAAATTGTCGTCCCGGTATATCGATTATATCCAATCGTCATGCCTTCATAAGAATAGGGAAACTACAGCGTCCTCCTTGTTCTGTCTAGGGGAGACAACTGGAGAAGCAGGTGGGGTGACAACCGAGGGTACATGTAAGATATATTTAAAGGAATTTATAAGCAGGGTTTTTGCCAGGTGTCAGTAGGACTCGGTATAAGGCCCAATCCCCAATTGAAAATTGGCCGTGTATTTTCCCTTAAAAAGTGGCTCAAACAAAGGCTCCAAACTGACAATGATTCTGTAAAAGTTCCCCTATTTTCAGTAGAAAAAAATGCCAACAATGTTTCCCTAATTTTAGGAGTGGTATACCTGGCAAAATCGCTGTCAAGTGTTGATGACTGTCACTATAGCATGTAGTTTTGTACCTTCCCTGTAGTTGTTTGATGAGATGATGGTAGACCCTCTTAGATAAGCATGAGGCTTCCACCAAACCTTTTACTGGTTATGTCACCCGCAGGATGCTGCTGATTAAAGCTTGAGATGTTATTAGTACAAGACTTTTCCTGTGTGTTTGTTGTAATGTTAACCTTAAAAAAATCCTGCAGAAAATATTTAAAAAAAATGCTATTTCTAACGCTTTTACACTGCTGATCTCATCCCTGTTACGAGTATTGAATGCATTTAGTATTCAGTCTTTAGAAGTTGTTGCATTTGTGTCATTCCCGAAGTGTGAATAACATTTGAGGTATTGCCTTGACTATTGAAGTTTAGTGTTGTACTGTGATAATAAGACTTGGCTTGAACATCTCGTGGTGGAAACTTAATTGTATACATATGTACGTGTATATATAGGTACACATTCAGGGTTTTTGCCAGGCATATTTTGGGTCCGGTACACGGACCCATTCCCAATTGAAAATTGGCATGTATTTTCCCAATTTCGGTCTATATTTTCCCAATTCCGGTCTGTATTTTCCCAATCGCTGTTAACATAAGACAACCTAAAAATTTGGATTGATACGAGCTTCCAGTCATTATTTTGTCAACGTTAAAATGTTACCGTGAGTCATCGTGTTGTTGTTGGTTTTGCGATTCGCGCATGCGCTTGGATAGTCTTATTGAAGTCATATCATATCTGCGTTTGAATCGCCCGTTTAAAGGGGAGTTTAATGCAAAGCGTTTACGTACATTGACTCGTTCTATTTACCGAGGTCAAATCAAGTACTGGACTCGGGACGATGTCACACAATCCCACGCAAAGAAGATTTTGCTCAAAGATTCGAAAGATTTAATGAAAGTTACGAGCTTTTTCAAACGAAATACTGGTAATTCCCGATCTGAAAGTCAGGCAGCTGCTTCAAACGATCTCCAACCTGACTGATTTCACTTTTGACAAGCTTGTTAATGAGTTTAAGCACACTAAAGACAGAAAATTAAACATTCTCTGATTAAAACAAATATCCTGAAAAAAGATGCTGACTTGTATTCATTTGTACAAATATTATGAAAAGAAACAGCTAAGCTTGTATAATTCATATATTTTTCCAATTTTATAATATATTCCCAAATTTGATGAAACACCGATGGTATTTTCCCAATTTGTAGAAAATACCGATGATATTTTCCCAATTTTTGTTCAGGGACCCTTTCCCAAAATAGCTGGCAAAAACCCTGACATTTACCATTGACTAGGTGCATAGTACAGAAGTATTTGATTGGATTTCAAAAGCAAACCACCGATCAGATAATAAATCGCCAATTATTTCAATCAAATTATTAATTCATTAACCAGGATAATCTAGAGTATAGTACAGTACAGTATAGGTAATTGCCCATAGTACCTGGTACAGTATAGGTGATTGCCCATAGTATCTGGTAGTACAGTATATGTAATTACCCATAGTACCCGGTACAGTATAGGTGATTGCCCATAGTATCTGGTAGTACAGTACAGGGAATTGCCCATAGTACCCGGTACTGTATAGGTAATTGCCCATAGTACCTGGTGCAGTACAGGGAATTGCCCATAGTACCCGGTACAGTACAGGGAATTGCCCATAGTACCTGGTACTGTACAGGGAATTGCCCATAGTACCCGGTACAGTACAAGGAATTGTCCATGCTATGTCAACTGTACATAGTTTCAAAAGATAAAAACACTGTATGAAGATTTACAAGTTACACAAAAGAGGCATGCCATTGCTGATGATATCTTGGCTATAAATGTTGTGGAGTTTTTCAGGATTTTCATGACTTGAGAGATTTTTCTGAAATTATTAAGTACATTCTAAAAAAAATCATTATTTTTACATAAAATTTGGGGAAATGTTCCAGTCATGCAACAAATGTTTATTGTCATTATTTCGCTTCAAGGGTCTAAACTAATGTATCCTGTTATCAACATTTTTTTTAATAAAAAAAAGTCAGTTATACTATTTCTGACCCGAGCCTCCTTTTAGTTCATTAGAAAATAGTGGATATGTAATTTGCTGTAGTTCTTATAATTATCATGTCGATTGTGGAACATAACACATTATAATAGACGTCCATTTTGTAAATATCACTGCATATTTAATTTCTATGATAATTGATCATTCAGGCTTATCAAAACCTTCCAACATTATCCAGTTGTAACATTAAATTTAACAGAATTAATCTGTTCTTTTTCTACAGGGGCAGAGGCCAGGGAGGTAACCGTGGCTCAGGACAAAGCCCCATGGGAAGGGGGCGTGGCCGATTCCAGAGGGGACGTGGCCGTGGAGGTCAGAGGGGCAGAGGTCGCGGGGGTGTACAGACGCAAGTCAGCAAGGAAGACTTGGACAATCAGTTGGACGTCTACATGTCTAAGACCAAGAACTACCTTGATAATGAACTGGACGCCTACATGCAACAGAGTGACATCTGAAACATTGGTTAAACATCCGCGGGCAACATCAGGAAACGCCAATAACATCCGCTGGCAACATCAGGAAACACCAATAACATCCGCTGGCAACATCGGGAAACACCAATAATGTCGCTCCAAAACATCACTGCGTTAAACCACAACCTCTTAACCATCAGGCCTGATGTTAATGTATACTGATGAGAAGTTACCCATAACTGAATGATTTAATAGATGATTAAATGAATGATAAAATAGATGATTCAGTGGGAAATGTTGTCCTAAATCACCATGCAGCATTTTGTTGACAGTTTTGGATGGAAATTTTCTTCAAAAACTGATGTATTGAGTGAGATACATCACCTTTGTAGCTGTGAGAGGTTGTAGGCTGTATGGTCTGTCAACCTAGTGGATCATTGAACTTTCCACATGAATATAGCAGGGCAATACATAATACATATGAAGCTGATCTGAAAATGTTTGTCAGAAAATTTTTAATTTATTGAAACAATAAGTCATTTTGTTTCTTTGTGAATTCAGCAGGGTTTTAGCTATAAAGGGGATTGTCTTACTTCTATAAACAAACAGCAAGGCTTCTGGGATCTTACATTAGACTATTGGCTGTAGGCAACAACCTTGTCTTGTGTGGGAGGTTTGTGAAGAATAGGGTGGTTGTGTTATATATGGAACTGTTAACAGGACTTTTCATTTTTGCAGTCCCAATACAAGTTGTTTGTATAAGAATTAAGGACCCAGTGGTTCTATTTTACTGTCAGTTAAGCTTCAACAACAAGTGTGGTTTGTCCTGATAGATATGAGATTCATTATTCATTAGCTGTTTAATGATTATATGTTGAGCTAGAAACAAGATTTCAAGATTTTTAATTTCATTAATCTCGTATGAAATAAAAACATTTTAAATCTCTTTTTATGATATTTCACAAACCCAATTTATGTGAATATATTCTTTAATTCTGTTTTCTCTAACCATCATTTAAAGCAAATTTAAAGTCAAACTGATGTCAAGGCTATTTCATATCAATTGTCTTACAATAAAATGTTAAAAGTGATACCCATATGTCTATAATATTTGCCATGTGATAAATGATCAAGTCAAGTAAAGTTATGAATGTTGATAGGTATTGATTTGTAGGATCGTTAACACTGATTACTGATGATTTTGTTTAAATAGTAGTAGACTAGTGTTGTATGGCTGTTGGTGAAAACAGGTTTCTGTTGAACTACTGCCTTTTAACATTTTAGCCCCAATGTCATCAGGAAATGAGTTGTTAAGCTAGGGATATGGTGTTCTCTACAGTAGAGATCCTATACAATAACATTGTATATGTAAAAAAGGAAGAAAAAGAAGCCTACAGTTTCAGAGGTTTGTGATTTATATTTGTCAAGTTTGACATATTTTAGATTAATTTGAAGTCTTTCCCCATCAATTAAATTTCACCTCATACTTGAACACAAATTTCACGCTTCAATTTCATTTACTGCTGTCTGAAAATAAATGGCTGTGTATTTGTGAGAGAAAAAAAGAATATCACCAAAACAACAGATTTGAAATGTTATCTGAAATATTTTATTTGATATGATTTACCCAGTGCAATAAGTATACATTTATAAGTATATAAGTACAAATACAATGGACTGTGTTAATATTTCTCTTGGTTTATTTGTGATGTGTTGGGAAAGGTTTTTTCTCTTATTTAATTAATATGAATGATAAAAGCTGGCATCATGTTTCTGAAAAAAAAGATAATTATGAAATGAAATCAATTTGGGAGACAATAAGAGTCTTTGTGAATTTCACATACACAAAAGGGGATTACTTGATCTGCAGTTGAGGGGAGCTCAAAGTTTTTAATGAGTGAGCTTATGTCTAGCACTGAAAACAGTTGAAGTAAAGGCTCGGCATAGGTAATGATATTTTAAAATCTGTACTACCTACCAAATGGATCCTATGTTATGATCCCCACTGTAACACAAGATTCATCATTACTCTGGAGCAGGGTTAAATATTAAGCCAGATATTTTCTCTGGGAGAAAACCTTGTTAGTGATACATGGACAATGCTCGGCCTGTTTGATATTCCACAAACCTTCAAACAAATCTTAATGGATACAAATGTAATTTTTACAGCTACCAAATCTTGTTTATAGAACTGTTAAATCCAATCTTTATTGTTAAATTTCACTGAACTTGTCTACATTTTAAATTTAAACAAAGTGTGAGCTGTCGTTGATATGTAAATGTGGAAGCAGGTCTTGGCCGATGTCCGATCTTTCTTCCTCTCCCTTCGTGTTAACATATGATCCTATATTATCTTTGTTTAATCTTGTTGTTTTATGTATGACTATAACTTGAGATGTATTTCATGTACTGCTTTAATTTTGCCTTATACACATATCTAGGTGGTTTGTAATGTAGATGTGAAGTAGAAGGTTGCGTATCTGAACCACTTTAGGGACACGTCAATTTTGTTGTTATGCAGATATCCACAAATGTAAGCATATACATTTTAGCATATTTTAATTTAAATTTAAATCCAAATTAAAACAGATCAGCAGTATCATCAGTCAGCACACCAATAATGATTGCCATAGAAAAATATGTAGAGACACTACAATTAGCACTATCATAATATTTTGGTATTCTTCCAGTGCAAAAACCACTAAAATTATGTTACCACAAAAAATATATACGTATGTGTTGTATAACAACATGTTACAAAGCAAGGACATGGCTGTAGGTCAGATAATTGAAAGGTCAAACAAATTGTGTTCAGATAGGCGACTATCTACTGTTTTGTTTTCCCTTTAAAACTGTGTTGTTAGAGTAGGAGAGTGTGAGAAGGGGAATTATAGAATTTGATGTTAGAAGATTTGTTGTATGATTACCTCCGTGAGACGGAACAAACATTTGTATGGAAAGAGAGCGTTCTGTTTTGTAGTCAATACAAAGTATGTGTGTATTATCATATGTTAATAGTTTTCATCACGGAAAGAAAGATGCTGAGAATTTGTAGAACTGAATAAATACACATCATCATTTGTTAGAAATCTCCTGTTCTTCTTTCAGTTGGAAATCTTATTAAAACCAGATTTTAATTCCACTTTGATACTCCAGACTATCGAATGAATGTAGGGTATCGGAGTGGAATTGAATTTTTTTTTTAAATCTTGTGTTAGTTTCCTTGATCGTCCTTTACTTAAAATTTCCAGTACGGGAGCAATACAGAACTTAAAGAATTTCTTTATTGTTTTCCTTATGATTATTTTCCTTAAATTCTATAATGCTTTCCAAAGATAAATTAATTCTAAGTTGAGGAATTTCTGAAACTTACAAAATATTAATGAAACCGAGGCCTGGTTTTAATCAGATTGTCATTGGGTTTTGCTAAATGACTACTGAAAAGTTTAACAAGAAAGATGAATGTAGAAGACATCTCAATATTGTCAGAATCTTAATATTGTCCGTGAATCTCAATATATCTAATTTTCCATGGCCAAGACTACCTGTGACAGCTGTAAACGTGCAAAATTAATCTTGAGTGAAATGTTTTCAGCTGACGACATTGTCTCTTAGAAATGGTTTATAGCAAAAGTCAAGAGATAAGACTTATCTACAAAAGTTTGCACAGACGATGAAAAAATACTTTATCAATAGGCCGCTTTCATCAGATAGGGGCTATTCAAATCGTCCTGTATCCATTTCAAATTTCATGTGTTGGTTCTCTTGATCCCAAGTAATACAAATTGAATTTAGATTTATGATCAGAAAAACAAAATGGCTGGCAGGTGGCCATCTTCGATTTTAAGAAATGAAGTTTGTTATTACAATTTCTTGTAAAGTGCTCAAGGGATGTTTCTAAAACTTCGTAAGCAGGTTACACTTGTAGGCTCACCTGGTCCGAAAGACCGATGTGAGCTTATGCCATACCGTGGCGTCTGTCCGTCAACAATTGACTTCTTCTTCATAACTGCAGTTAGGAATTTTACCAAATTTGGTCAAAAGCATTCTTATGGGGTGGGGACTCAAAATTGTACAAATGGCGGGTCTGAGGGGTGGGGCCAATATGGCTCTATTAATATAAACAACTTCTTCTCTGAAACCAAGCAATGCATATTGCTCCTAATTACCTGGTAGCATCACTATGGGGTTGGTACTCAAAATTGTACAAATGGTGGGGCTGACCCTCTGAGGGGCGGGGCCAAAAGGGGTCAATTTGGCTAAATTGATATAAACGACATCTTCTCTGAAATTAAGCAATAGATATCACTCATATTTTACTGGTAGCATCCCAATGGGGTAGGGATTCAAAATTGTACAAATGGTGGGGCTGACCCCCTTGGGGCCTGAGTAGTGGGGCCAAATTTGTCAATTTGGCTGAATTGATATACATGTATTTGGTTTGGTTTGTTTTGTTTGTCCTATTAACAGCCAGGGTCATTTAAGGACGTGCCAGGTTTTCGAGGTAGAGGAAAGCCCGAGTACCCGGAGAAAAACCACTGGCCTACGGTCAGTACCTGGCAACTGCCCCACGTAGGTTTCGAACTCGCAACCCAGAGGTGGAGGGTTAGTGATAAAGTGTCGGGACACCTTAACCACTCGGCCACCGCGGCCCCTCTGAAATGATATAAATGACATCTTCTCTGAAACTAAGCAAAGGATATCGCTCATATTTGACTGGTAGCACCCCTATGGGAAAGGGATTCAAAATTGTACAAATGGTGCGGCTTACCCCCGGGGGGCCTGAGAGGCGGGGCCAAAATTGGTCAAATAGTGGGGGGTTTGACCCCTGGAGGCCTGAGGGATGGGGCCAAAAGGTTCAATTTATGACTTCTACGAAAATAAAAAATGAATATCACTCATTTGATTCAGGTACCATCCCTAAGGGTTGGAGATTCAAAAAGCTACAAATGGTCCTGCTGAACCCCAGGGGGCTGAGGGGCAGGACCAAAAGTGAGCAATATTGCTATAAACATTTTTGTAGTGTTGAAACTGTCGAGATTCCCAACCCATAACCATATGCAGCATCACTGGCCATCATGAGATAACCACAATAGAAATAGCTATATGCCCTTGGGTCTTTCCCTACCCCTAGGGGACTTAGTTACTTTAAACACAATCATGTTGTAGAAACAATCCTTGGGGTCTTTCCACTCCCTAAGGGAGACTTGACTGCATTTCTGGGTTTTATCTTTGAAGCAGTTGAGGTCCCTTCCCCATAACTATATAGAGTGTTGTAAGACATTAACAAATAAAGCTACGTGTATTAACAAATTGAACATGAACATATTTTGACGTTTGGTCAAATCCAACCAGGTGAGCGATACAGGCCCTCGGGGCCTCTTGTTCATGTTATCATCTATAAAGAGGGAACAAAGAAAAGTAGAGAGAAGAACAGTCTGACATAAAACCAATAAAGATCATTTAATGGTGGGTATCACTCAGGATTTTTTAGTAAAAATGATGTTATTGCAAGTGTTAGAAAAGAATGGAACATTTTGATTCGGATGATATTGACTGGAATATTATTCTTAAGCTTCCTTTTCCTGTCACCAAAAACACTTAAATTAAAATGGTTTCAATTTAGGATTAATCGGCATATTTTGACAAATTCATACATACCGGTATTTTAAGTGGGGTTATCCAAAACTCTTTATTAGCTCACCTGGTCCAAAGGACCAAGGTGAGCTTATGCCATACCGTAGCGTCTGTCGTCCGTCCATCAACAATTGACTTTTTCATAACCACACATCAGAATTTGACCAAATTTGGTCAGAAGCATCCCTTTGCGGTGGGGACTCAAAATTGTACAAATGGTGGGGTTGACCCCCCAGGGGTCTGAGGGGCCAAAAGGGGTCAATTTGGCTTTATTAGCTCACCTGGTCCAAAGGACCAAGGTGAGCTTATGCCATACCGTTGCGTCTGTCGTCAACAATTGACTTCTTCATAACCACTGACCAGAATTTGATGAAATTTTGTCAGAAGCATCCCTATGGGGTGTGGACTCAAAATTGCACAAATGGTGGGGCTGACCCCCCAGGGGTCTGAGGGGCGGGGCCAAAATGGGTCAATATACCTATATTTATATTAACGACTTCTTCTCTGAAACCAAGCAATGGATATCACTCATATTTGCCTGGTAGCACCACTATGGGGTGGGAATTCAAAATTGTACAAATGATGGGGCTGACCCCCAGGGGCCTGAGGGGCGGGGCCAAATGTGGTCAATTGGGCTTTATTGATTGGTTTGGTTTGGTTTATTAGTCCCCTGCCGTTTGAAAAACGGGGGGGACTATAGGTTTACCCTCCGTCCGTCTGTCCGTCTGTCTGTCTGTCACGCAATAGTTGTCCGGACAACTCCTTCTAAAGTACTACGCCGATTTTAATGAAACTTGGTATACATGATCAGTATAACATGTAGTTGTGCATCCCACATTTTATTTTTCCAAAAACCAATTTTCAAAATGGCTGCCGGCTTCTCATTGGTTGAGGCTTGTCCGGACAACTCCTCCAAAAGTACTACTCCAATTTTAACGAAACTTGGTATACATGATCAGTATAACACGTAGTTGTGCATCCCACATTTTTTTTTCCAAAAAATCAATTTTCAAAATGGCTGCCGGCTTCTCATTGGTTGAGGCTTGTCCGGACAACTCCTCCTAAAGTGCTACTCCGATTTTAATGAAACTTGGTATACATGATCAGTATAACATGTAGTTGTGCATCCCACATTTTTTTTTCCGAAAAACCAATTTTCAAAATGGCCGCCGACTTCTGATTGGTTGAGACTTGTCCGGACAACTCCTCAAGTACTACTCCGATTTTAACGAAACTCGGTATACATGATCAGTATAACATGTAGTTGTGCATCCCACATATTTTTTCTTCAAAAATTCATTTTTCAAAATGGCTGCCGGCTTCTCATTGGTTGAGGCTTGTCCGGACAACTCCTCCTAAAATACTACTCCGATTTTAACGAAATTTGGTATTCATGATCAGTATAACATGTAGTTGTGCATCCTACTTTTTTTTCCGAAAAACCAATTTTCAAAATGGCCGCCAACTTCTCATTCGTTGACTCTTGTCCGGACAACTCCTCCTAAAGTACTACTCCGATTTTAACGAAACTTGGTATACATTATCAGTATCACAGGTAGTTGTGCATCCCAATTTTTCTTTTCGAAAAAAAACAACTCAAAATGGCCGCCAGCTTCTCATTGGTTGAGGCGTGTCCGGACAATCCTAAAGTACTACTCTGATTTTAACGAAACTTGGTATACGTGATCAGTATAACACGTAGTTTAAAAAATGGGAAATAAATAGTTGCACTCCTGGGTCAGGCAGGGGACTTTGTATTGCTGTTGCAATACTATCCATCCTTGTTAGGGCCCCGCATCGAGAGATGCGGGTGCCCTATAGTAATCAGGTTGTCCGTCCGTCTGTCCGTCCGTCTGTCTGTCCGTCCGTCTGTCCGTTTTTTTTCTTCTGCACAAAAATGATTGAAGGAGATGAAGGATTTGTATCAAATTGGAACTGATGATTCCTCATGCATCCTAGATCAGATGTGTAGTATTTCATGCAAATCGGATTCAAAATGGCTGTTAGACCGCCATATTGGATTTTAACATTAACATGAAAATACTGGATCTTTGTTGTTTTTAACTGTTCACTATTCGATTATGCAAAGTTGTCAAGAAATAAACCAAGAGTTAACTGACAGAATGATCAAACTCATAGTTCAAGGTCACAAGTTCAAAGGTCAACGGTCAAGGTCATCCTGGGTCGGCTTCAAAATGCCAGGTAATCGACCCTTTTGGATTTTAGCAGTCAAAACAATTTTGACATTTTCTTATCAATGAATGATCTTGTTCTCAATTGGAAACTTTGATTGCTTCAACAATTTAAATTCGTTTGAAGGATTTAAAAGGTCTAAAATTGTCATTTACTTTTTTTTTTAGAAAAGGAATGTAATCCTATCATTATTCAAAAGGCTTTATTCAGCACAAATCATCTAATAACATGAAATGTTTGTGCTTACTTAGTTTTCCGACGTGATATCACCATCAACTGCTCCTATACTAATAACCTAAGTTGAATATAATATTATATAACTTATTGTAGTTTGTACTAATAACCTGGTTAATTATATAAATTTCCCATTGAAGTTTGTACTTATAACCTGGTTAATCTTATAACCTGATTGATTTTAATTTGTAGCAATAACCAGGTTAACTGTAATTTTGTTTAATAAATAACCTGGTTTATTAGGGCCCCGCATCAAAGATGTGGTGCCCTATAGTAATCAGGTTGTCCGTCTGTCTGTCCGTCCGTCTGTCCGTTTTTTTCTTTTGCGCCAAATTATTGACAAGAGTTGAAGGATTTCGGTGAAAATTGGTACCACTTACAAAACCGTCTGTTGCCATGGTAACAAATGGAGGTTTCTGATTGGTTGAAATTTCTATATTGTTCGATTTCGGTGAAAATTGGTACATAGTGGTTTTTAGGGAAGCCAAACACAATGGTACCACTTATGAAACCGTCTGTTGCCATGGTAACAAATGGAGGTTTCTGATTGGTTGAAATTATTGGGAATTTTCGAGTTGATTTTGGGAAAAAATCAGGCTAAAACGCATTGAGAACGGGGTCGTTTGGCGCACCCAGTTATATAGGCTTAAGACTCTGGTATGCCTCGGCTAGGGGACAGAACCCAAAGCCTTCCTCACAGGGGCGAACGCTCAACTAAAGGCCAAAAGTGAGGCATTGTCAAGGGAGACATTAGGAAGAAGAAAGTTGTTCAGAAAGAAGAGAAAAGATAAGATCCCAAATTTAGTCGCCTCTTACGATCATGCAATGGGGGCAGCAGGTACAATTCTTACGCCCTACCTGCAGGGCAGGGCTTTATTTATAGGCTTTATTGATATAAACGACTTCTTCTCTGAAACTGAGCAATGTATATGGCTTATATTTGCCTGGTACCATCACTATTGAGTGGGGATTCAAAATTGTACAAATGGTGAGGCTGACTCCCCAGGGGCCTGAGGGATGGGGCCAAATGTGGTCAATTGGGCTATATTGATATAAACGACTTCTTCTCTGAAACCGAGCAATGGATATTGCTCATATTTGCCTGGTAGCATCATTATGGGGTGGGGATTCAAAATTGTACAAATGGTGAGGCTGACCTCAAGGGGGCCTGAGGGGCGGGGCCAAGAGGGGTCAATTTGGCTAAATTGATATGAACAATTTCTCCTCTGAAACCAAGCAATAGATATTGCTCATAGTTGACTGTGAGCATCCCTTTGGGGCCGGGATTCAAAATGTTACAAATGGTGGGGCCGACCTACCTGGGGCCTGAGGGGGAGGGCCAAAAGGGGTCAATTTGGCTAAATTGATATCAACAACATCTTCTCTGAAACTAAGCTATGGATATCGCTCATATTTGCCCGGTACAAACCCTGGGGTAGGGATTCAAAACTGAATAAATGACAGAGCTGACCCCCGGGGAGCTAAGAGGCGGGGCCAAAAGGGGTCATTTTGGCAGAATTGATATAAACAACTTCTTCTCTGAAACTAAGCTTTGAATATCACTCACATTTGTATGGTAGCATGATCATGGGGTGGAGATTCAACATTGTACAAATTTTGGGGTTGCCCCCCCTCCCAGGGGGCTGAGGGGTGGGGCCAAAAGGGGTCAATTTGGCTAAATTGATATGAACAAAACTTCTCTGAAACAGCTTATATTTGACTGGTAGCATCCTTTTGGGTAGGGATTCAACATTTTATAAAGCAAGGAACTGATCCGTTGGGTACAGAAGGCCTGGTCGAAAGGTGTTAATTGGTTTAAACAACTTCTTTTCTGAAACTAAATAATGGATATCACTCACATTTGTGTGGTAGCATCCCTAGGGGTTGCACCAAAAGTCAATTTCATTCCATGGATTAATGCATTTTTTGGCATAAAAACGTCACGTACCCATATCAAATGCCTATGATATACTGACATAGCAATACCAGTGACAAATATACTTAATCCTCATTCTTGTTTCATATCTCATGAAATCCAGGTGAGTGATGCAGGCCCTCTGGGCCTCTTGTGTAATAATTGCAAAACTGAAATTGAAACATTGGAACACAGTACAATTTTTTTTCTCCCAAAATGTTTGGCAATATGGAAAAGCACTCAGTCGGGATCAGTTTCGATCTATTACAATGAATCAAACATGAACATAGAACCTCCCAAATCTCCAAACACGTACTCATCCAGTCTGCAACTATGTCACGGGTGACGTCATGGTTGTTATGAGGTCACTCGCTGTTGCGGCTTAGTTACGGAACAGCCTGACCTGCATTTTAGCACACTCCTATAATTTACAGAGAATATTTGACGATTTATTATGGAGGAAATAACAAACCCGGAAGTAGAGAAGACTGCACGTGTCACAGTGAAAAAGTAAGTTTTTGTTGTTGTTAATAATAGTGCAAACAAAACAAACAATGATTAATAATGTAATGAAAACTGATAATCATGTTTATATTTATATGCGTCTGCATCAATGCACAAGGTAAGCCTTTGTTATGACAGAATCGCTGGAATGAAGAGAGAGAGGACTCTTAAGGAATATGAACGATTTAAGGTGTTTCAGCTAAGAAAAAAAATTGTCCAGTGAGAATGTCAAGGCCAAGCTCACCACATAGGAGAAGAGAATCCTACGGGAAGGAAAATAGGCCATACTCATAAGTCATCCATTAATGTCTTCAAATCTAGAATCAACAAACATTGGAATCATCACCCAGCTAAATTTCGGCCAACATTCTACTAACAAAACAAGAGGCCCAGGGGCCTTAACGGTCATCTGACTCTAAATTAAAACCCTTATATTATTGTAGTATGCATTCTCTGTAGCAAGTATATAGTGGCACTGTTGGCCATGGTGGCCATCTTGGATTTCTGACGGACCCAATAAATAACAACACTTGGTCTGGACCATCTAAGGATAATTTGTGGTAAGTTAGAGCTGAATCCCACTGGTGGAATTTGAGAAGAAGTTTGAAATAGGTGTTGTTCAGGAAAACCATGATTGCGCAATCATGTTACAAAATGGCCACCATTGCTGCCATGTCAAAGTTTTTACGAGACCGAAAAAATAACAAAACACTTTGTTGGCCCTCCTTCCTTAACATCCTCACCAATTTCAAGCTCAATGGCACCAGTGGAACTGGAGAAGAAGTTTAAAATGTGTTTTCAAGATGGCTGCCATGGTGGCCATCTTGGATTTCAGACCAATCTAAAAAATAACAACACTTGGTCGGGATCATATCAGGATCATTTCTGGCAAGTTTTAGCTCAATAGCACTGGTGGAACTTGAGAAGAAGTTTAAAATGTGTTTTTTAAGATGGCGGCCTCAGCGGCCATCTTGGATTTCGGACCGACCCGAAAAATAACAACACTTGGTTGGGATCATATCAGGATCATTTCAGGCAAGTTTCAGCTCAATAGCACTGGTGGAACTTGAGAAGAAGTTTAAAATGTGATTTTCAAGATGGCGGCCTCAGCGGCCATATTGGATTACGGACTGACCGGAAAAATAACTACACTTGGTCGGGATCATATCAGGATCATTTCAGGCAAGTTTCATCTCAATAGCACTGGTGAAACTTGAGAAGAAGTTTAAAATGTGTTTTTCAAGATGGCGGCTATGGCGGCCATCTTCGATTTCGGACCGACCCGAAAAATAACAACACTTGGTCGGGATCATATCAGGATCATTTCAGGCAAGTTTCAGCTCAATGGCACCAGTGGAACTTGAGAAGAAGTTTAAAATGTGTTTTTCAAGATGGCGGCTATGGCGGCCATCTTGGATTTCGGACCGACCCGAAAAATAACAACACTTGGTCGGGATCATATCAGGATCATTTCAGGCAAGTTTCAGCTCAATGGCACCAGTGGTACTTGAGAAGAAGTTTAAAATGTGTTTTTCAAGATGGCGGCTATGGCGGCCATCTTGGATTTCGGACCGACCCGAAAAATAACAACACTTGGTCGGGATCATTTCAGGATCATTTCAGGCAAGTTTCAGCTCAATGGCACCTGTGGAACTTGAGAAGAAGTTTAAAATGTGTTTTTCAAGATGGCGGCTATGGCGGCCATCTTGGATTTCGGACCGACCCGAAAAATAACAACACTTGGTCGGGATCATGTCAGGATCATTTCAGGCAAGTTTCAGCTCAATGGCACCAGTGGAACTTGAGAAGAAGTTTAAAATGTGTTTTTCAAGATGGCGGCTATGGCGGCCATCTTGGATTTCGGACCGACCCGAAAAATAACAACACTTGGTCGGGATCATCTCAGGATCATTTCAGGCAAGTTTCAGCCCAACAGCACTGGTGGAACTTGAGAAGAAGTTTAAAATGTGTTTTCAAAATGGCGGCTATGGCAGCCATCTTGGATTTCGGACTGACCCGAAAAATAACAACACTTGGTCAGGACCATCTCAGGATCATTTCAGGCAAGTTTCAGCTTAATCCCACTGGTGGAACTTGAGAAGAAGATTGAAATGTGAAAAGTTTACGCACGGCGGACGGCGCACGGCGCACGGCGGACGGCGGACGGCGCACGACGACGGACGAAGCATGATGACTATAGGTCATCCTGACCCTTCGGGTCAGATGACCTAAAAACTACAACTCTTTAAGGAAAGTGTTTCTAACAGGAAAGAACTGCACGAATCCCTGTTTCTCACTACCCTAAGTGTTACTTTGGATCAATCGACATGTCTTAAGTTCCTGAACGTACCGGTACCGCATGCACTTACCAATCAAACATTTGATGCTCTCGGCGCGGTCCTCGAGATTTGTGAACGTTCGCTTGACGTTAAAGTTCCTACCAACGCTATCTCGCGATGTCACATCCTAGGACCAATAAAAAACAACAAAGTAAACAGCATAGTGCGCTTTGTAAGGTACTACGACAGACTACGAGTATTTGAAGCCAATAGCAGGCTCAGGGGAAACTCACACGGAACTCTGATAGTTGAAGCCTTGACAAGAAAACGACAGACCATCGTTAACGAACTAAATAAATTACGGCATGACAAACATATCCAATCATTCAGGACAAGGGACGGACGGATCTTTGTGAAAAAAGACTCTGTCTCCCAAAAAATCCAAATCCATAACTTATCTGAAATCGCAAGTGTAGTTCCCGGCTACGTCTACGCGCCTAGACAAATGGACAGTGTCAGTTAAGTCAACGAAAATGAAAACTCTCCAGAGCGTCTACTTAGTAAATTATTATGTGTTCAAGTAATCTTTGTATTCCTGGTACCCTCTTTATACAATGTAACAATAACAAAAATTCCTATATAATAATTATTATTATTGTATGAATCCGACTGTATCATTCTTACCGCAACTTTAATATGTCATTTAAAATTTGATAACGTGAGTTTAGTAAACCCGAACTGTTCGTAATTATTAGCAGCCCGGAATTTTGAAACAATTGTAGATGTTTCCTCCATCCCAGCCTTTCTCTCAAATCTTAATTATTTTTAGTGGACCGTGACACTCCTGTCCAAATTTCGATTGTACTTGGACATCACAAGCCATTCCTCATTCCGGTCAATCGTACGTCTCCTAGGCTTCCATACTGGTTTGTGACCCGTGACACCGCAGTGTTAAAGCTTACGTGGTACGGGTTACAGCCCGTGAAGATGCAATGTAAAAAAATAAATATACTTAAATATACTTCTTGTGTGAAATTGGTTGAAACCCTTTCTGCCCCATTTTGTATATCCCGTTCATGCTAGCTTATCTGGCAGTCATTGTTTGTATGTTAGCTCCTGTTTCAAGGTCTATCCCACCGTATTACAATGCATACTTAATTCGTGCGGTAGTGGTTGTCGTCCGTGTCGCTCCATTGCGGTACAAAAATATCTATATATGTTTATATTTCCATAGTACTCGGCCATTCCTACTTCCCGTCTATACGTCTCCTAATCTCTTATATTTGTTTATGTGGTACATATTGAACCCGTGGCGCCAGTGTTACCTGGTCCATGCCAGTTTTAAAATAATTACGTGATACATGTTACAGCCCGTGAAGTTACAGAGTAAAATCATTATTATTTTTGTGTGCGACATTTGTTACTTAAGAAATAATTAACGATGATTCGTGTATTGTTGCAGGATATACAACGAGGACGAGGATATTTTGCAATTAAATTAATAACGAAGGCCGCAGGCCTGATTTATTAATTAAAATTGCAAAATATCCGAGTCCGAGTTGTATATCCTGCAACAATACACGATTCAAAGTTGATTATTTCTATTCTACCATGTACTGTTTTGTTCTGAGATCGACCTCTTTCTAATAGAAAAACAGCAAGGAAACCCCAAGAAAACCTTGAAATTTATTTCTTGAGTATTGCATTATTTGCTGATGAAATATACAGGCAATACAGTACTACGACCAAGAGCATCTATCATATGGCATTGATTTTGAAAATAAAAAAAACAAGAGGCCCAGGGGCCTTAACGGTCATCTGACTCTAAATTAAAGACCCTTATAATATTGTAGTATGCATTCTCTGCAGGTTTAGTGGCACTGTTGGTCATGGTGGCCATCTTGGATTTCTGACCTACCTTAAAAATGATAACACTTGGCCATGACCATCTCAGGATCATTTCTGGTAAGTTAGAGCCAAATCCCACTGGTGGAATTTGAGAAGAAGTTTGAAATACGTGTTGTTCAGGAAAAACATGATTGCGCAATCATGTTACAAAATGGCCGCTGTGGCTGCCATTTCAAAGTTTTTACGAGGCCGAAAAATAACAACACTTTGTTGGCTCCCCGTCCTTAACATCCTCACCAATTTCAAGCTCAATCGCACCAGTGGAACTGGAGAAGAAGTTTAAAATGTGTTTTTCAAGATGGCTGCCATGGCAGCCATCTTGGATTTCTGACTGACCCGATAAATAACAAAACTTGGCCAGAAACATCTCAGGATCATTTCTGGTAAGTTAAAGCTGAATCCCACTGGTGGAATTTGAGAAGAAGTTTGAAATAGGTATTGTTCAGAAAATGGCCACCATGGCTGCGACCTGAAAAATAGCAACACTTCCTCAGGACTATCCCAGGATCATTTCAGGCAAGTTTCAGCTCAATCTCACCAGTGGAACTTGAGAAGAAGTTTCAAATGTGTTTTCAAAATGGCGGCCATGGCGGCCATCTTGGATTTCAGACTGACCCGAAAAATAACAACACTTGGTCAGGACCATCCAAGCATTATTTCAGGCAAGTTTCAGCTCAATCCCACTGGTGGAATTTGAGAAGAAGTTTGAAATAGGTGTTGTTCAGAAGAACCATGATTGCGCAATCATTTTACAAAATGACTGCCGTGGCTGCAATGTCGAAGTTTTCACAAAGCCGAAAAATAACAACACTTTATTGGCGCTCCTTCCATAACATCCTCACCAATTTCCAGCTCAATCGCACCAGTGGAACTGGAGAAGAAGTTTAAAATGTGTTTTTCAAGATGGTTGCCATGGCGGCCATCTTGGATTTCTGACCGACTTGAAAAATAACAACACTTGGTTAGGACCATCCCAGGATCATTTCTGGTAAGTAAGAGCTGAATCCCACTGATGGAATTTGAGAAGTTTGAAATAGGTGTTGTTCAGAAGAGCCATGATTGCGCAATCATGTTACAAAATGGCTGCCGTGGCTGCCATGTCAAAGTTTTCACAAAGCCGAAAAATAACAACACTTTATTGGCTTTCCTTCCTTAACATCCTCACCAATTTCTAGCTCAATCGCACCAGTGGAACTGGAGAAGAAGTTTAAAATGTATTTTTCAAGATGGTTGCCATGGCGGCCATCTTGGATTTCTGACCGACCTGAAAAATAGCAACACTTCCTCAGGACCATCCCAGGATCATTTCAGGCAAGTTTCAGCTCAATCTCACCAGTGGAACTTGAGAAGAAGTTTCAAATGTGTTTTCAAAATGGCGGCCATGGCGGCCATCTTGGATTTCAGACTGACCCGAAAAATAACAACACTTGGTCAGGACCATCCAAGCATCATTTCAGGCAAGTTTCAGCTCAATCCCACTGGTGGAACTTGAGAAGAAGTTTGAAATGTGAAAAGTTTACGCACGGCGGACGGCGGACGGCGGACGGCGCACGGCGCACGACGACGGACGAAACATGATGACTATAGGTCATCCTGACCCTTCGGGTCAGATGACCTAAAAAGAATTAAAAAAAAAAGAAAAAAAGAAAAAAAAGGAGGTGGCCTCCGTAGGATTCGAACTCGCGTGGTGATAAAAAATTATTGAAAGACTAATCCATTAGCCCACTCGGCTAAAGCAACCTTTCATGAAACGGGTGAATTTTAGATATATAAAATTGTAACAGCCGTGACTCACGACCGTTTATTATTGGCACGAGCGTGGGTTATTGGAAAATAATACATGGTTTTAAACCAATCAAAACTGGCGTTGCATAGCAAACATGGTAGAATACCCGTTCTGCTCTGTCGTGTAGGTCTCGTTCGTGCTTGTTTATCGGGTAGTCGTGTTTTACAGCCTGCGTTTGTGTTTTAGCCTGTACGTGTTTCATAGTCTACCCCAGTGTCACATTGTATACTAACCCTATCTGATTGTCGCCCGTGATGCTCTAGTGTGATACAAAAATATGCATATATTGTTATATATATGGTATATATATATATATATATTATCGACCATCAAGTGTGTATCCGGAATTAATCAATATCATCTTTTTATGTTAGTATGTTTATTGTTCCGTAATTTGTGTCCTTCCATCACCGGAAGTTGTTTTGATGTTTAGTTGAAGAAGAATAAAATATAAGTTGGAGGCACCACGTGTTAGAGATTTTCTATATATTGTACACACAGCCAAGCAAACCCCAAACACAACATGGTGGAGAATCTAAATCCTGGATGACAATGTGAGAGACATCAGAACCCGTCAGCTGTTGCTGACGAGTTCGTATTGTAGATAATGTAAATAATATGTGTCGGTGATGGAGCACGTGGTTCGTCTGTTGAAACTTGAAAGTGTCGTCAATCGTCATGTAATTGTTTGAACTTTTGATTTTTTTGTCTTCGTGAAATCCACAAAATCCCAGGACCTAGGGACACACCCATATATAGTTTTGTAAGAAATCATCGTCATGTGTCTGTAAGAACGTCAACATGATTGGACAAATCCGTCGAATGGAGAAGTGCTGGTACTAGTACAACTGCACAGGCTACCTGAAGTTCCGCCATGATCTGGACGGGCAATCTACACTAGCAGTGACGATGAACACATGAAACGTATCATTTAGTTTCATTTATTTATCAACATCCATTAATATGTATCTATATATGAAGATCAACATCTCTGATGTGGTGAACCGACGTTGTTTATATGTGTTTCGTGAAGTAACTTTCCAGTGACATACTAGGAGTGTGCATGTGACCGCCATTCTCGTACCCTCTGTGATCCTTTCCTTTGAAGATGATGTCGAGTCCTAGGCCTACTGTCAAGGACATTTTAGAGTTTTATAGTAACTTTCCTGATTGCTGAATTAATAATAACATCAAAATCCAGTTCAACATGTTGACTTTGAAAACAGTTTTTAGCTATATATGATCACTTCAGATCAGGTTTCAGTGTATTGAACAATGCCTTTGGACACACAGTCAAGATTCATTTGAAAAAAAAATTAGTGCATTAAACATTTAAAATTGTGATATCTTCGTTAACTGAAACATACTGATTATTTTTAAAATAAGTGTTTTTTTTATCAGTAACATTGCAATTGAAACACTAGATATTATATACATGTACCTTATAAATTTGTTTTTTGATACATCAGTATTCCATAATAGTATATTTTACCTTTTATCTAGCTCTTGATTTGTCAGTGTTTAAACATTATTATTGCCCTCTATTCATGTCCCTACAGTATTCTATTGCACAACATCATTGTTTTCCAAATGTTAATGATTGTTTTTCTCAGATAAATTATATCGGAAATATACTATAATTATTAAGAGTGAAATCTCTGCTGATATTACTGTGAATGACATGTCATATTTGGTTAACATTTTTAAAGGATGAGCACATAATCAATAAGTATATCAACTGTATTATGTTGTTACATGGATTTCGGGTAGTATTGTATTGTACATTGTAATGTTTTTGGAACTTTGGTGATTTAATGCTGGTAGTATTTGGTGGTAATTGATATATGTATGATATTGTGATTATTTATGAACCGTAAGGCCACGCCGAGATATTTTTCAGCGCGTATACATGTATAGCTACGGTAAGGCTGATAGGGATAGATATAAAGCTGGCAGGTTAATGTATACTTTGTGTAATAATTGCAAGTTTTATTATGGTCAATTTCTCTATAACTTTAAATCACATGGTCTTAGGACGCAACATGATGATACTGTAATAGTAAACAGTTAGTTGAGTATTGCCAGAACAAACTATAAATTGATGACTGACAAGTATGTATGCATTCTTATTTGTATTGTTGAATCTTGAGCTTGATAAAATGTTAGCTAAATAAATGCTACTTATAAAACTTTATATTTATATCCAATTCAATTACTCCATCCTTGAAACTACATTGGTACTAATAGCTGAGACTTGTATAAGCATGGTTAAAAGTTCTTTGACTATATAAAACTTTTATTTTCATTTTTACCAGAACATGTGATAATAAGATATAAAGTGATAGAATTGACAAATTGTTCAGACACTGTATCAGAGTGTGATTGTGTACTTGTAGTTTGGCCAGCTCAAGTGATTCTAAGAGGTTAGTGTGTAAATTTGGTCTGCAGTAATTTCTCATTTTTACCAAATTATATTTTGAGTATTCGCATTCATTAACTCTGACACAACTATATAATAATTATGTTTTGAAAGGTCCTTTGTCTACTGCGATATGTCCTGTTCTCTTTTTATAAAACAAATCATGCACATGTTCATATTTTTTTTTAATTGAATACTCTTGTAAAGTTAGAATATTCACTTGATGGTAACTATTTCAAAATTGGGGACCAATTTTGGTTTTGCGGGGGGGATGTTATATATATGGTATATATATATATTATCAACCATCAAGTGTGTATCCGGAATTAATCAATATCATCTTTTTATGTTAGTATGTTTATTGTTCCGTAATTTGTGTCCTTCCATCACCGGAAGTTGTTTTGATGTTTAGTTGAAGAAGAATAAAATATAAGTTGGAGGCACCACGTGTTAGAGATTTTCTATATATTGTACACACAGCCAAGCAAACCCCAAACACAACAATATATGTTTATATGTGAAAACAACATTTTTCAATATTTATATGTATGTATACGTGTGTATATGGATGTATATGTATTTATGTGTTGGTGTACATAGATGTGATCAATTTTCACCTTGTTTCTGGCTGGGGAGTTAGTATACTATTGTATTCTATCATTATTAAAATGTTGTGAACCTTTGCGTATTAGTTTGAAACAACAAACAACCTTTCCATGGTCTGCATTCGGTATGTTTGTCCGTCAAATGGCCACAATGACCTATGAACTGTCCTAATTGTGGTGGCCAGGGGCGGTCATGGGTATGGACTGCGGTCACTGGCACGGGATGTGTGTGTGTGTGTTTTTTTTTTATGAGAAATACCATTATACATGTAAATTAACTGTGTGTATCACCATTATATCTATATGTTTGTTTTTTCTTTATTCATATTTGTTCTTGCAATAAGGTTTTTCCCTCATCAATTAGGATTAAACATTTCTATCTTTTTATTAGATATTAAATTTCATGTACATTTGTAGGGTACTTAGGATTTGTATACATTTGTCGTGCTATTATGTGTTATGAATACTTATAGTCAATAGACATCCATGTTTTTCTCCTTTTTCATCTGAGCATTATTATTGTTACATTCTTTACACTATTATAGTGTCGCCCCGACCCGGGTCGACGCGAACACATATCCTCATGCATCTTCTCTTATATTTCCTCCAAATATCTATTTCCAGTCGTCCTGGTTTTTCCTTTGTTCTTTTTCTGTTCCTAATATATCTTTGCTTTTCTCTTTTCTCAAATTTCTGTTATCTCTCTATCTCTTCCTATCCAACAAAACTGATTAATCGGATGGCGCATTACTCTTATGAATATGTAGCTACCTCTGGCCACCTTCACACGTATTTCTCTAGTTATTATTTTTATCCTCCTTAGTGGGTTGTTGCACTGATACGTGGAGGTGTTCCATTGGTACCTTTTGCTGTAAAACACATGGTATTGGTAAACGGTTATACTTTACTGGCAAGTGTGATTCTTTTTTTGATTTGTTTAAAACAGTTGTGTATTCAAGTATACTTTTCGTTTATCTAACATGTATGCAAGTCGTTGTGAAGCAGAACAGTATAGTTTTTTCTTTTATTACTTAAATTTGTGCTGTCATGTGATGACTTTGACAGTCGTGATCCGACTGTATGTAATTCTACACCTCCTTATTCAAGTAGATATCAAAATCAAACTGTTAACTTTGACCATTTAAAAAAGTGTATTAATTCACTAATTATGTTTGTGTTTTTATGCTTTCGAAATACTCAGATTTAGACTTTCTGTTATATGGTAATCAAGAAATTTCTTTGAATATTAATTATGAAGTATTCTTGTGTGTTTCAACATTTCATAAAGGACAGTAACAGGTTTTAAGAAGTCAATCGATTTATATTTTAAAGTAAAACGTGTATCCATTGTGTCTTAAATGAGAATGTTTATCCTTACAACTTGTTTGTTATATGCGTTATACGTTATTGAATGTATACCATTAATGCTTGTGTTATTTTGTACATTTTTTTTTCTTTTTTATTGCCCATCCATTAATTATCTCTCTCTCCCTCTCCCCCTATCTCTTCCCCTCACTCTCTCTCTCTCCATCTTTCTATAAAAATATATATATATTATTCAATACTAAATATTTATTTTATAGCATTTTTTAATTATTTATAATTTGTGTTAGGAGAGGGCGTTTATAAGTTGTAATAACTTGTGCCCAATCCTGTTGTAAATTTGTTACAATAAAATACGTTTAAACTCAAACTAAAACTCAAATCGATCAAGTTAAGGATAACTGTTCAATCAGTCGAATGAAGGAAAGGTTGTCTTTTTTTATCTTTTTAAACAAGAAATACTACATACGTGAAAATAGATCAACTGTGATATTATTTTTAATATTGATTTACAACGTGCATTTACATGTGTTTACTTGAAAAAAAAACAAGTGACTAATTAATGAAATAACTGTACAATGTGTAAATCTTGAGCAACCGGAAGTCAAATAGTACGCGTCGGTGTACACCAATAAATACATCTCTACAAGCTAGCCAGCTTATAACGATGTCAACTGAGCGAGTTTCCTCGAGGCAATCCTCAAAAGTTTTATCTTCATACAGGAAACCTTCCACGGACAGTTCAGTGACTACAAAAACTGATGGCCGATGTAGAGAAAACGCGAATGTTATTTAAGCATTGAACTGCTTTCAGATGGAAGTCATGGGCTGATGAATGCCAACTGGACAAAGGCAAATTTAATGAAGCGCGCTAACCCTAACCCTAACCCATGGATATGGAATGCGGTCACTGCAACAGTTGTTGCTTCGGGGCTGACAAAATTACTTTTGTCGAATTACCCCATTTAATAACTGTTTTATTATACCTTTACGTTTTTTCTCTATATAGATCTAGATGTTTGTGCTGGTATGAGAATCTGCTATATAGTCCCCCATTAACTTGACAGACGTTTATATGACCCTTACAGTGTTTTGGCTATCTCTATCCGTTAATAATGACTCGATCTGTGGCG
This sequence comes from Pecten maximus, assembly GCF_902652985.1. Classification (NCBI taxonomy): domain Eukaryota; kingdom Metazoa; phylum Mollusca; class Bivalvia; order Pectinida; family Pectinidae; genus Pecten; species Pecten maximus. The sequence goes on along the minus strand of NC_047031.1, from coordinate 14,019,663 downwards.
TTTTAAAAACGCGTGTGTTGATCCGTATTTGACAGTTTCGTGAGAGAAGGCTACCGTCTGCAACAACAAATAATCTGTGTCAATTAAGCGCTTGCATGTCGTTGTGTCTTTCAAACGTTCTGACGACGTTACAGCAGGGGTGTGACAGTTCGCCGTGTGACAGTTTGCCGTGTGACAGTTTTTTCGAACTGTCACACGGTGTGATAGTCCTGGAAACACATGCGCAATCCTCTCGAGGCTGATAGTCAAATTATCACATTACTTTTATATAGTGAAAAAAAAAAGGTATAATAACTAACGATATCAGGGCTAAGCACTGTACAAAGATGAACTGTTTTTAACGAAAACCGACAAACAAGGTGATACCGCGCCTCAGGAAACATAAATACATTTAATGCCAGCAATTTGACGAAATCCCAGCGTAAATTAATGAATTATGAATAACAATAACTATTGCTAAACAATTGTTTAAATAAAACGCACGTTTCACAAGGGAGATTACTGCTGAATTACCTACAGGGGGCGCCCCTTTTCTCATTCTATGACGTCATATGCATTCTTACGTCATCGATTGTTTCGTCTTAGATACGGCTAAGTATAGAACCTGTAAGAAACATCGGCAAAAGATTCATGAAAATGGAAGAAATTATCATCCCTGTTGTAGAGAAAATTGCGAGAGACGTCTCCAAAACGTAAGTCTTATATTTATCATTCGATAAATAGAGAATACATGGTCAGAGCCACTTTTATCTTTCTGTCCCGAGCCAAAAATACAGCTTATATTTTAAGACACTGACCATGTATTCTATTCATCCTGTAACAATAAAAGCAAAATCATCAAAAATGGTCATTTTGAAGTGAAACGGTGTCAAAATTGACCGAAATATGTTCGCCTTTTAAACGTAGTTTCACTTTGAAGTAGGTTAGTCGAACTGACGCACGCGCTAAGATTCCAAAATTCCTAGTTATGTCCCCTTCTTCTTCTTCTTATGTCTGTTATCCATGCGAGTGAGTTTCCTGTAATCCCATAGAATTTAAGTTTGTACTGAAGTCTTTTGTGTGGTACTTTGTCAAAGGCTTTGGCAAAGTCCATGATGATGATGTCTGTTTGTGTTAGCGTTTTGGGCAAGGTCATGGATGAATGTAGTAAGTTGTTTCACAAGATCTTGAAGAACGAAATCCATGTTATAGGTTGTATAAAATGTTTTTGTTCTCCAAGTGTTTCATTATCGTGCTTGTTATGACGTGTTCCGTGAGTTTACATGTGATGCAGGTGAGTGATATGGGACGGTAGTTTGTGTGGTTGTACTTGTCTTCTTTCTTGTCAATGGGGCTGGCGTGTGCGTGTTTCCAGTCGTTTCTTTTTCTTGATACTGGTCCCCGAACGAACTTGCGGTTCCGGGTGCAAGGAGTTAAAATAGGCTACATATTTACAGTATTACAGCTAGTTACTCATATATAGTATTTACACATCTCCAGTAGTGACGAGGGTTATTTATGAGGATACAAAATATATAAGTAAAAACCCTGGTAAAGAATTAGAAATTGAGCTAGGGGGTTAGGCTAAAACTGGTCTACGAAAATCCCATCATCAATTATTCAAGCTATTTAATTAGAGCTAGTAGAAGGATGGATCAAAGGGCCTGTTTCCAAAATGGCCCCTTCTCTGATTCAAATTTCCTGTTGGTGGTGCATTGCCCATGCCGTTGTGGTCACAAATCTATAAAGTATAAAGATTTAGGTCACTTGGTTTGTTTTTTATGGCTCCTCAAAGTTGTACCTTTCAGAAGCTGTCTAAGTGTTGATAAAATGTGCATGTTATGTAAAATATTAATGAAAATCTAATCAATGATGGTCACCGTAAAGAATACATTCATGGCATGATTGTGACAAAAAATCATGTTTCCATCGCGCCATTTGGCTGTTTTATGGAAGAAACAATCTCAAAAATGCCATTTTCGATGATAACATTTTAGACACAAAAACTGTGTTTTTTTAGAGAATACACCCTTTTATGGGCGTTGGATGCAAACCAATTTTTATCCTATTAAACAGTACGTAATATGCTATTGACGAGAGGAAAAATCATCAACATGTAAGTGGTGGAACATTTTCAAATCTTGGGTTGAATTAGCCTATGGTTGAATTGCCGATTTTCGACTTTCTTTAGATAATTAACAAAAACACGAGAGTATTTGCTCGGTATGTTGAGAATATGTACACAGATATGAAACAAGAGATCCCAGAGGGATCTTGGCGCCCACCATTGAATGATCTTCATTGGTTCTATGTCAGATTGATCTTTTCTCTACTTTTCCCTTCATCTTACTAATTTGTCTGTCTGTCTAGTTATGCATATTTTTATTTCGGGATCAGCCAGAAAACAAGATGGCCAACAGGCAGCCATATCGGATTCTGACAAATGAAGTTTGTTATCGCTATCTCTCAGAAAGTATTAAAGTAAAACACACACTAAAGATTGCAGGTATTGAAGCAATTTGTGTTATGTATGGCACCTCTTGCCATTACATTAAAATGATTCACATATATATTTCTGTAGAACATTATTGACCTTGAAGTGTTTTCTTGAATTTCAAACTTGCTTGAGATATTATGGACCTCTGAAAAGAATGATAAGATTAACTCAATGAATGAATCCAATAGAGCACTGACACTTTTTAGTATTGTCTGTGTTTTACAAACATTTGTCAAGAAAATGATGGTCCGTATTTGTTTAACAGAAAAAACAACCATGATATCATTATATACACAATAAATATTTATTTAACATTAAAATAATGTAATTAAATTATAAATAAAATTAGGAATTAGTGAATGAACAATGATATAATGTGATGTTTCATAGCCATATTGAGCACAAAATTGTATGAAAGGTGTACAGAACTAAATGTATAATGTACATACTTTATGGAAAGTGTATGGCTCATTTTCCCAAATAAATACATTATAAATATTATCATCTTGTCTAATACCACACTGAGCACTTATGATTCAATTTGCACGAAATTGACAATATAGTTTAAGTTGTTTTAAAAAGTGACTTAAATCATTATAGTCGTTTTAAACGACACACAAAAAAATAAAGAAGGTATGCCATAGAACTAGAGCATGCGCATCCAATATGTCATCATAAAATTACTCAATGTTTTCGAGTTATTTGAGCAATATGACATGGAAAGAAAGGGTTTACAGGCATTTACTGCCATGCCAGTGACCCCACTTTCAGATACTTACCTGTTACAAGAAATCAACTTTAATTTGCTGACAATCACGAGTTGATGAAGACATGAATCATGTGCTTTGATCAAATTGTTGTTTTAAGTCTTACTCCAAATGGCAGAGGCTTATTTGCAAATATTCTAAGTGATTAACCGAGTTAAACAGATATTCATGAAATTTTTGGTTGTTTCTAGGGCACAACTTAAGTATACTTAAACAGAGTATGCTTTTAGTAGCATGAGGAACAACAGGATTTAACATATATATATTGTAACATACATGAATATTTCTTTCTAGGAAAATGTCAATCTTATCAATAAATAAATTTTATATACACTTACACAATATAAAGCACACAATTTAAGTGAATGGTATGCATAACAGCATACAGCTAAAACATTTTGTTGTTGTCCAGCTTGAATTAAAATTTGTTGTTGTCCAGCTTGAATTAAAACTGAGACCAAATAATGAAAACACATGGTCTTATTGTTCAAATACAACAGCAGTGATTGAAATATTGCAGCTGTTGTTCATAACATGGTGTAGCACATATCTAAACTTAAATTTGTGATCTACATGTAGAATAGTAATGTTTGCATTGTACAATTAGAGATGAATTGACACCAACACGAGGACTTGTTTGGTCTTGCAGAGCACAACTGGATAAATATTGGACAACTCCAAGAGTGATTTGAAGTGGATTGTAAGTAGGGATGTACCTGTAATGAGAGAAAAGTTTGAATTGGCAAAAATATCAAATGGAACATTTAAATAAATTTGATTCACACATAAAACAACTTAATTAAAAGGGTTGTAACACATATTTAGCATGTTTCTGCAATGTATTCATGTTTACTGAAAGCAATATGATTGCTTGGAAAATAACTTACGTCTTAGAAAACTGTTGTCTGTGTCTGGAATTTGTCTACATACTACTGTTTTGTTTTGTCTTGATATTGGTTGGTCTGTTCTATTCCTGAAATTGATATGAACTGATTCAGTATTGAGCAGTAAATAGATAACTACAACGCAAACTTGTAATAATACAAAAATTTCAATAATTGATTGGTGATAGAAATACAAAATCAACAATTGGTGAACAAAAGAACATATTGGTATTACCTGATAGTGATTTAGATCTGTGGCCAGTATACAATGGATCTGATCATTGGTGGTAGATACACGGAGGAAACGATTGTCCAATACCCCGGAATTTCCAAAAGTCTTGTGTAGTTTTGATGTTTTTGCTTATTTTCTTGACATTAATTAGCACTTTGTTGAGGTTCTTTTTTGTAGATCAGTTTCATTATTCATCGGCACTTTGTTGTATCAAATGTTAGTTAATTGATATTTCCAGTGATACACTTTTCAGGTAAGTCCTTGAATCAAAGTTGTAAACATGCATCTTTTGCAATCCCTCTAATTAATTATCCGATACATGACAGGTCATACACATCAAAATCATTTGAAGTAAGTTTTCAAGTTTTAACAAATTTTCTGGCAAATATTTAACAATACATGAGAGTCCTTGGTGTGATATAAGTAAGTGACTAACTTACAGAAAGTACAATAAGTTGAATGTTTGTATCTGATCACAAATTCATACTAGTTCCATAGAATTCAATATTTGATTGATTTCAAAAACACTAACATTTTACTTGCATATTGGAACGTACCGATTTCCGAAAAAAGAAGTACGAGTCAAGTTTGAGTAAAGCAAGTGGCAAAATCTATACAATGCTTAAAAGGTCATCAGATTTTGTACAATTGATTTACATATAATATCAGATACAGGAAGCACACAACTAAAAATACATTGATGTAACGATATAGACAAAATGTACTCTCCCAATAGCTATTTAGCCAGTGGGGGTAGTTTTTAGTATGTGATTAAATATGGTACAAATACCATATTTAAGCACACAATCACTACGTTAATAACATAAGTTTCTTAAATGCTCATGTCTCAGTTTAGGACATTCTTCAATATCAGAACTATTTCATTTTGATGAGTAGACTGTTTTGTAAATATGATTTTGCTTTGGTTGATATTGCAATAGTTATGGTCTGTTTCGCTGTTATGTATTCATATTAAATTTTGCTAGTTCAGTAATTGATCTATATTAGGTTTTTGTTTGGTTTAATATGTATTTAACTTAAATTTTGCTAGTTAAGTAATTGATCTATAATAGGTTTTTGTTTGGTTTAATATGTATTTAACTTAAATTCTGCTAGTTCAGTAATTGATCTGTCAGGATTTTCGTTTGGTTATTAACAAAGGACCCTTCTCTGATAAACATTGTAATTCTATGTTGCAAGCTTTACATTGCATCTTCATTTTGATTGCATTGTGTTACAAATGTATCTAAAATTGTTTCATGCAGAAAGTGAGAGAATGATCAGACCAATATGTTGGAATAACTCCTGTCTGTACTCCAGTCTCTGTAGTGTAGATATGATCGAGTAGTGTTCCATAACATGTTGTTGGCTCTGTAATTACTTGTTTGCATGAGAATTCGCTTCGCATAAATTGCAAGAAGGCATTTGGCATGTCCAGAAGATTGATGTTAAAGTCACCAAGAATAAAAAGTGATCTATTTCTATCAATGCATGGTTTTATGTGGTCTGTTAAAGCTTTCAAAAATAACTGCATACCAAGTTTTGGTGTTTTATAAAGGTAGACAACTTGAATCTGTGTTTCCTTGACTTTTGCATGGATGGTCATTAATTCAATTCCATCATATCTATGGGGGTGTACTCTGTCCACTGTAATTCCATGCTTTACATACACAATTAGTCCATGGTTTGGCCTTGTTTTGCCATTATGATCTTCATCCAGTCTGTGTGCAGTAAAGCCAGGTAAATCATAACATTCCTGTCTGTCTGTATCAACAAGTCGTGATTCACAAATTCCAATGATATCTGCACTTTGAATGTTTGGTTCACATCTTACATCATCTATGTGTTTGTGCAACGACCTTGCATTGTTGAATAAGAGTTTCACATGCGCATTGTCAATGTTGTATAATGGAATGTAGCATAAATGCATAGGTATCTTACGGAGTCTGTCCATTTCCACATGTACATTTTTGTCCACTGTTAATGCCTTGTCGTTGAAATCAAGGATGTATAGATTTGATAATATTCTAACTCGTGACAATGCAACATAGTGGATGTGTGGAGCTTTGTAATTGGACCTCAGGTCAACTACCAGTTCATCAACAGTGGTACCTTGTGCTTTATGTACAGTTTTGGCAGCAGATGGGGCTAGAGGAAACTGTGTTCTTTCATAAGTTTTTCTATTGTTTAAAAATGTCCGTTTTGTTTCAAACATTGGTGTCCACAACCTATTGATTCCTCTATGATATAGATGTTTGTATTTTGTTCTCCTTTTAGATCCAATGTTTTCATCAGTGAAAAGTATCCATATAATGCCAGGTCTTTCATGGTTCATTTCTTTGAATTCAATGTGTTTTACAATGCCTGAAGCTCCATTTGTTAATCCATCTTTTACATCCACATTCACTGTCACATCATATAACATTTCTTCTGCTAGTTTTAGCAAGCTAGGTAAGTTTCCAGTTTTGCTGTGATTGTCTTGCTTATTCATTTCTTTTATCAAGTGAAGTTTTGATTGCTTGCTTATATTTGAAGGGGCAATGACATCTGTATGAGCTGGCACATTCACCTTTGTGGTGACTAGGTCTTGTATCAACTCGCTGTTGAAATAATCAACTCGCTTATTTTCAGTGAATAAGTGCAAGGCATTTTTTGGATAAGTAGGTGATGCAGGTGTAATGGTGTGAGATTTAATAAGATCTCTGTCCTCTGGTAAGAGTTCATTTAATCTCAACCTGTTCAACATCTGAGCAAATTGTAAATCATCTTTCTGTCTCATGATTTCCTCAAGTTCAAATAGTTGAAAATGTTCTTTCCACAAGTTCCTTGCTAAACCTATCTTCAAATCATTAAAGATCCACGAGTCTGCAACAGGTGATAGTTGAAACAAGTCTCCAACTGCTATGATACTTATACCACTCGCTTTGTGCCTGTCAGTTCTGTTAAGCGTTCATGCATGAAAGCAAACAGCTTATTACCAACCATCGAAATTTCATCTACAATGATGACAGAGAGATCTTTGTATGTGGTTCTAAAGGTATTCAGTTCATCACTGTGCATGTGTTGTTGTGTTTGAAACATTTTCTTATGAAATGCTGATGCTATTGTTACACCATTGATATTGTATGCTGCTTTTCCTGTAAAAGCTGTGAGCAAAATCTTTATGCTGTCTGGGTCATGACCTTCTTTTGAGTTCAACTGTCTTTGCAATGCTTGGAATAATGCTCGGATAACTACTGATTTTCCAACTCCAGCTCCACCAGAAAGAAATGCATAGATAGGTTCATTTTTTGTAGAAATCCATTTCACGACATGGTTGAAAAATTCCCTTTGCTTTTTGTTCAAAGAACGGAGCAATGTCATATATTCATTATCTGGCAAAAGTACTGATCTTGTTTCAACTGATACTGTACTTTCTGGTAGGTTTAGGTCTTGACCAATGTCTACTGTTCTATGTGATGGTTCTGGTGGTACATAGTGAATAAACTCTTCAGACCGATCAACTGACTGTTCTGCATCTTCCGCTTGCACTTGTTCAGTGTTAGGTGCAACAGTATCAAACTCTGAGACTATGTCTTCCTCTGCCTGATGTCTAGCCATGTCTAGTTCCTCAACATGATGTTCATATTTGTGAATAATAGGCAATATCTGTTGTTGTCTGCTGTTGAAGTGTTCTTCATATGATTCCTGACCACTTAATAGATCTTGCTCTTCATTTCTCCATGGTACAAACAGTAATAGTTTTTCTCTGTAATGGTTTTCAGCATTAGTAGTTTTGCTATACCTGACATATCGAATGATTCTAGGGTTCTTGCGTTTCCTGATTGTAATGCCACCCCGCAACTTCATAACTGTGTTTTCATTATTGAATTCTGTATCACTCTCAGATTCTGAATGGTCACCTTCATCTGAATGATGTCCTGTATCATCATCATTATGATCATTTTCTAAACTCTGCTTTCGTTTTTTGTATTTCACATCCAACTCAGAAATATAATCAGCAAGGCAATAGTTCTCTAGCTTCTTTGGTCTCTTTGCATACCGCTTGATGATATTGTCAGATTCAATATCTGTTGAGTTTTTAGGAAGATCTTTCAGTTGTTCTTGGCTTTTCAGAAGGAACACTCTGTCTTTAGGTAACGAGGTATTAATGAATACGACTTCACGAGAAGCTCGGGTTAAGGGCATTTGTAGTACAAGATATGATGCTTCTTGGGCACTGATTTCAACAAAATTGAGAAATTTGTTTCCAATATGTCTGACTTGACGTTTAAGATCCATGTTTCCTTCTGCTGCCTCTTTTGAAGCTTGTTCTAACATAGTGCTCATACCTCTTTGTGATTTGCTTATGTATGATACAATGTACATTGCACAGGCATATGGGTCTAAAACAAATTGCAAGTCAAGATTCGCTTTCCATGCTTGTAGTACTGTGGTATTGTAGTAATTTACCCTCATTTCTTTAGGTTCCCTTTTTAAAAATATCTTTGGTCCTTTCAGTGAACTTCTTATACACTTAATGTACTCTGCCTCTTCAATTTGTACAACTTCTGTAAGAAACTCTTCATAAGACATGTCACATCCATCTTTGAATTCATTCATTCTAGCATGAATTTCTGAGTATTTCTGTCTGTATTCATCAACATCTGTTTCAAGTGGTTCCAATAACATAGTGTTTGGAAGTGGGGGAAGTGGAAATCCAAATCTACACACAGATCTGCCACCTTTCTTGCAAGTTTTAGAATGTTTGTGTACTTGCATTTTAATAAACTCCTGCATGTCATCATCTACATCAAGAGAACATGTCACATGTTTATCAACATATCGAATAATGTCTTCTTCTGAATCAATGTTGTATTTGGGTGCGTTTTCAGTCCAGATCATCATGTGAACATGTGGAGAACCTCTGTTCTGAAATTCTATACGTTGAAAAGTGTCTGTTACACTTCCAATTGGAGCATGTTCACTTTTCAAAACAGTATTCATAAATACTTGAACCCTATGATCAAAATATCGGCTGCATGTCACTGGATCTTTTTGTACAAGTTTAACTTTTTCAGACCAAGTCATATTTCTTATTTGTTGGTCAGAGCAAGGTGTGCCAGACAACACAGCAAGGGTTTTAAGCAACTCGTTCCATCGAGTATCAGCTGAAGACAATGACATAAACCATGTTGGTAATCCTATCTGTCTTATCATTGCGAAGACGTCTTTTTTTCTTGAAGAAAGATATGCTGGAGAATTTCTGAGAGTTCTGAAGATATAGTAACCTTCATTTAAGCTTACCATCTTGTCTGCTATTTCAGGATTTTGTGCTTCTGAAGCAGTAATTTTATTTCCATCACTCTTTTTTCTGCGGATTGCCAAATTTACTTTGTCTGCTACCTGTTTTCTTTGTATTTTGTTCAATTTGAAAAATATATTTGGAACAGATGCTGCAGCTCTTCGATCAACACTTCGCAGTTCCCATTTAGCTAAATCACTGTATGGAACAGGTGTTTGTCTCTCATTGTTTTTCAACCTTTTTTGTGCACAATATATTGATGGGAATGATAGAACCTCTGCATCTTCGTCATGATAGAGACCTATTGTTGTTTTCCAATTAGTCTCAAAATGCAATATGCATAACTAGGCACAGAGGGGAACCTACATATGAAATTTCAGAATGATCCCTTCATTAGTTTCTTAGAAATAGCGATAACAAACTTCAATTGTCAAAATCCAAGATGGCTGCCTGTCGGCCATGTTGTTTTCCGATTAGTCTAAAAATGCAATATGCATAACTAGGCACCAAGAGAAACCTACATATGAAATTTGAGAAAGATCCCTTGAGTGCTTTCTGAAAAATAGCGATAACAAACTTCAATTGTCAAAATCCAAGATGGCTGCCTGTCGGCCATGTTGTTTTCCGATTGGTCTCAAAATGCAATATGCATAACTAGACACCAAGAGGAACGTACATATGAAATTTGAGAAAGATCCCTTCAGTGCTTTCTGAGAAATAGCGATAACAAACTTCAATAGTCAAAATTCAAGATGGCTTCCTGTCGGCCATGTTGTTTACCGATCAGTCCCAAAATGCAATATGCATAACTAGACACCAAGGGGAACCTACCTATGAAATTTGAGAAAGATCCCTTAAGTACTTTCTGAGAAATAGCGATAACAAGAATTGTTTACGGACGGAGGGACGGACGGACGGACGGACGGAGGGACGGACGGACGGACGACGGACCACGGACGCAGGGCGATTTGAAAAGCCCACTTGAAAAGTGCTTGTTCCTTTGCTGACATCAATCCTTGTTGCACCAGCATATCTAGGAGCCATTTATATTGTGGACTATTTACATTGCGTGCACTTCTGTTCTTATTGCAACTACGTTTCTTGAAGTATACAGTACAGCTCGAATGGCCATTGCTAAATCCACGCTATATCACGGACAAAATGAGGCTGTCCACTCAAATGTCCACAAGTGGACAAGAAGCCCACGCAATACCGCGAGCCGTGACGAATCAGCGTATACCGCGGAAGTCCACGCTATACGACGATATGTCGCGGACCACCAGATACCGCGGTCCACTAGATACCACGAGACACAGTGGTCCACTAAATACTGTGGATCACTATCTAGCGTTGGCCCCTAAATCCATGGGAAGAACCACTAAAAAAACATGAAAATCTTCGCCGTGAAAATCCATTGATTAATCGGATATCAAATTAGTCTGCATTCAAACAATTGTCTTTTCTCGAGCGTAAGTTATTATTGTGTACAGTAGCGATCCTCTACATATTGCCGTATTCCAGAAACACGTGTAAAAGTAGTTTGCAAGACAAGCAATACACTAACGATGAAATAAAAGTATAAATTGTTTTAGAAGAACATTTTATCATACATGGTTCATAAGTGTTTTGCTTCTAAAGTGTTTCATCTCGGGTTGTGACGATGTATAGTTCAGGACGGCGGACGAACCAGTTCTTACAGATGGTTTTGAATATTACTAACATTATATTATTAACAGAACCATTACCTTTTATTGGACATATAAAATACTGTTTGATCGACCTACTTACTTTTTATTGATAACCACGCCATTTCGTTGTGTATTAGCACCGGAAGTTGGGCTGAACATGTGCGTATAAAATGTTACTGTAACTGAGTTGGCGTTTTATCCGATTTAATAGACGGCACTGACCGTTACAGTTGTACTCTGAACACCTCGGTAGTAATCACGCTATTGTTTCAGCAGTTTAAAGATTTAATAGGCGCCGGTGACTGTTTCATTTCTAAACCTGTAAAAACATCATTCGGGTAGATCTACCGGTGTGTCAGAGATTAGTTCCGCTTGAGCGAGCGGGTAGATGAGTTGTTGACTATCGTGTGTACTAATATCGGCGACCGCCTTAGGAAATTACCTGATGTAAGTAGAGCAGTACTTTTTATCACCAAGACTTTTTTTTTTTTTTATTCAAATTGTTTCCACATAATCACATACATCTATACATCGCATATGTAGTTGGATATCGTATTATTCACATTACAACTTAATATTCAATGACAATTCTAAATAGATTATTTAAATTTTCCTTATATTCCTAAAATGAATGTACAGTATATTACACATGTAAAAATGAAAGGACATGTATCTTTGTTACCTCATGAAACATGGTTAAATTTTAAAACAGAAACTGTGTAGTTTACAAACCCATTGGTTTAGCAATAGATAAAAATTAAGTAATTTACCAGCCAGCTAATTTGTTATCTTTATATTTTACCTTTTCCCTTTTACTGACCTTATCTTTATAATCCTAATATACATGTACAAGTACAACATATGTAAAATATGGACATGTACCTGTTGTTACCTCATGAAACATGGTAAAATTATAAACAGAAACTGTGTAGTTTACAAACCCATTGGTTTGACAATAGACAAATATTTGCGTAATTTGCCCACCAGCTAATTATTTGTTAAACTTAAAATTTGATTAATAAAAATCCATTTATATTTTACCTTTACTGAACTTTTCTTTACATTCATAATAAGAATGTACAGTATATTACACATGTAAAATATGAACATGTATCTGTTAATTGTTACCTCACGAAAACATGGTAAAACTGTAAACAGAAAGTGTGTAGTTAACAAACTCCTTGGTTTGCCAAAAGTACAAAAATTGTGTAATTTACCATCCAGTTAACTTAAAAGTTGATTAATAAAAATCCATTTATATTTTACCTTTTCTTGTTTTTTATGATGATATGTATATAATCCCATATCTTCTATTTTATTGTAATGGTTGATGTTTTTGCTTTCAGAAAATATTGGAATTGTGTTTTTCAATTTACACAAATATATATAGTATCTCATAAGCAGCAATAGAAAGTTTATCTCATAATTATGTTTTATGTCTGTCACACCAAAAAGAAAGGTCATTGGGTGTCTAGGTAAAGTTATTTGGAATTTGTTTTCCAACATTTCCATAAACAAAAGCCAGAAGGTTTTAACAATACTACAATCCCAAAATAAATGAAGAATAGTTTCTCTTCCAATTGTGCAGAAGGTACATCTTTCAGTTTCTGAAAGTTTACATTTCATCAACTTAGTGTTGGTATACAATATCCTGTGTACTAGTTTATAATGAAAGTTAATAAGTTTAGTATCATCAGTTACCTCCCTTGGTAGAAGATAAAGTAATTCCCAAGTTTCATCACTGATGTCAGTATTTAATATTTCTTGCCACTTTCTTTGGCTATTAATTGGTTTTTCAGAAAGAGGTCTGATCATAATATGATAAAAATATTTAGTGACTTTATCGTGTGTATTCAAATAATTAATCAACTTATATGGAATTATAGGTATATCTACAATACCATTACTATTCCGTAGAATGTCCTTCCAGTTTCTTGGTATGGCATTAATAACACCAAAGTATTCTATAAAGTTTACATTTATACTGTATTTATGAGAAAAAGTTTCATAGGACATAAATTGATTGTTTTCTAATAAATCTGAGACAAAAAATATATCTTTTTTACACCAGTGTTCAAAGAGAAAAAATATATTGCCTCTTTTAATATAGTTATTGAGAAAAATAGGTTGTGATATTATTTCTTCGGGGGTTGTGGGGGATACATGTTCTTGTATAGAGGCCCAAGATATGAAAACTTCCCTCCAAAAAGTATTAATTTTTTTTGATAATTCTGTTAAACCATCTCTAGTCATTTTAAAAATTTTATCCCCTCCAACACATTCTAATTTATCTAAAAGTAATGTTTTCCACGCTGCATGACTTGAGGGATCCATAAACTTTTTTATCCATGACATCTTTAAAGCATGACAAAAAGTTAAAACATGTGGTAGGCGTAATCCCCCATTTATATAATCACTATACATTATATTTCTCTTGATTTTGTCTGGCTTACCATCCCATAGGAAATTAAAAAAAGTTTTTTGTAGTTCAGTAGTAATATATGAAGGAGGGTCCGGGAGGACAGTTAAAGTCTGAATAAAAATAGGCAAAGCTAGAGTTCGAATAATTGTTACCCTTCCAATGTAGGATAAATTTCTAAATGACCAATCTTTTAATAATTTTTGAACCCCTTTTAGTTTTTCAATGTAGTTATCTTCAAAAATGTTTGTTTTTTGAAAATTATATTTAATACCAAGAAGTTTAAAGGCACCTTGGTGGTTCCAAAATAAATTTTTTTCGGGTAGAAGTTCCAACCCACAACCCCGTCTTGCCCCAATCCATATTGCTTGTGTTTTTTCAAGATTTATTTTGCGGCCTGATACTTTTGCAAAGTCATCTAAAACATTTAAGGTTGTTGCAAGGGAAACTGGATCATCTGATAATGTGAAAGATGTATCATCTGCAAACTGGTTTACTAAATATTCTGAATTATTAATTGTAATGCCATTTATATTTGGATTAATTTTTATAGCTGAACTAAGTAGTTCTACACATAAGATAAAAATATACGGGCTCAAAGGATCGCCCTGCCTTACTCCACGCTGTATTTCAAAAAAATCTGAACAGTGGCCATTATTTGTAATACAACATGAACTATTTCTATATAAGGATTTAATCCACTGAATAATTGAAGGCCCAAAACCATAAAAATGTAAAGAGTCAAAGATGAAATTAAAATCTAAAGAGTCGAAAGCTTTTTCGAAATCAATCAATAAAAGGAGTCCTGGAATGTTATTTTTTTCTGTGTTTTCTAATAAATCTGCAATTAATCTAGTGCATTCACCAATATATCTCCCTTTAATAAAACCTTTTTGTGTATCACTAATAAGAGTGTCTAAAATTTTCTTTATTCTGTTTGAAATAGCTGATGCGATTTTATAATCAACATTTAAAACTGTTATGGGCCTCCAATTCTTCATATATAACTTGGATTTTCCTTCCTTGGGAATACATGTAATCATACCACGTCGCTGTGAAATTGAAAACTGACCATCTCTATGTGCCTGGTTTAAAGAACGTATCAGAAATCTATAGATATCTACCCAGAAAAAATTATAAAACTCAGCAGTGTATCCATCAATACCAGGTAACTTATCATTTTTCATGTTTTTAACTGAGAAAAGACTTTGGTTTGGTTTATTTTGTTTAACGTCCTATTAACAGCCAAGGTCATTTAAAGACGGCCTCCCGTGCGTGCGACATGTATGCGTGTGGTGAGTGCGTATGTGTGTTTTGGAAGGCTGCGGTATGTTCGTAGTTTACCTTCCAATTGATCACTCTGAGCTGTAGATAATTTTTTCATAAATGGATTTGTTTCATCAAAAAATATATGTTGATTATTATCCAATGTTTTTTTTTGAATAGAGTTTTTCATAATAGAGTTTTTGTTCAAGTTAAATATCTCCTAAATCTGTTACCTCATGTCCATTATCTTTTATAAGTTTAGGAATCAGTTTCTCCTGATAGTGTCTTTTCTCTTAGTTACAAAAATATTTGGTACTTTTATCACCTTCTATCTTCCATCTAGCTTTTGCTCTTAAGATAATACCATTAATTTTCTTTTCTCTAAGTAATTTCAATTCATTTTCTAATTCCTGTATATGTTCTACTTGTCTATGTTCTGCTTTTTGTAGTGTTTCTAATTTGGATTCTAACTGCTTCTCTTCCTTCCCCCTATCTCTTTTTTTCTGTGCTGTATAAGCAATAGTCATTCCCCTAATAGTTTGTAAAAATGCCTGAAAACTTAACTCGCAGCCATCTTTGTATTCATTCATTTTTTTTGTAGTTCTGTGTATTTTTTTTTGTATTCTGCGACATCAGTTTCCAGTGGTTCTAAAAGCATAGTTCTTGGTAAAGGAGGGAGTGGAAACCCAAATCTACACACTGGTTTGCCACCTTTTTTGCAGGTTTTAGAATGTTTGTGTACCTGTAGTTGAACTAGTTCTGCAAGTTCAGGATTGTCTGTTTGTAAAGAACATGTGATATACTTGTCAACATAAGCTATGAGATCTTGTTCATCATTGTCCGGATATTTTGGAGCATTGTCAGTCCATAGAAGCATATGTATGTGTGGTGAACCTCTGTTCTGGAATTCTACTCTACGAAATGTGTCTGTCACATTACCAATGGGGTTGTGGTAACTTTTGAGAAAAGCATTAACAAAAAGTTGAACTCTGTTATCAAAAAATCGTGCACAAGTCACAGGATCTTTTTGAACTAGATTAGTTTTAAAACCCCAGTCAGCTGTTTTAAGATCATTATTCGACAGAGTTTTCCCATCTAACTGAGCTAAGGTTCTGAGAAGATCTGGCCATCTTGTATCTGCTGACGACAAAGACATAAACCATGTTGGCAGGCCAAGCTGTCTAATCATTGCAAAGACATCCTTCTTTTTAGATGAAAGGTATGCTGGAGAATTACGTAATGTTCTGAATATATAGTAACCTTCATTTAACCTTACAATTGAACTAGTGGTTGAAGAATCTTTAGCTTGACCTGCAGTCAATTTCTTTCCCTCCGATTTACATCTCCGAAGTGCAAGATTGACTTTGTCTCCAACTTGTTTTGCTTGTATTTTTTTCAGTTTGAAAAATATGTTTGGAACAGAATGAGCAGCCCTCCGATCAACACTTCTCAATTCCCATTTTGCAATATCACTGTAATGAACAGGAATCTGACGTTCAACGTTTTCCTTTCTTTTTTGACCACAAAATATTGTGGGGAAGCAAAGATACTCTGCATCTTTATCTTCATACAAACCGAGAGGTCTTTGATTTTCACCAGGTGCAAATACATAAACTTTGTTGGTATCAGTGTCAGCTTCATCAACCAGTGTATCAGCATTGCCTTGAATGCATTCATCAGGTGTAGCTTCGCAAAAGTTGTCACAATTGGTTTCAATTTCTCTATCATCTTCTAATTGTGTTTTACCTGTGTATTCAGAAATCATCTCACTTTGGTCACTCTGAACATCTTCTTTCCAAGAAGTATTGATACTGATTCCTGCATTCTTATACATTTCACTGTTTTGCATTAGCCATTCTAAAGCATTCATAACAGCATTTGGTCGTACATTTTCTGTGAAACAAGCAGATTTATGTGATAGACGTTTTTTCAGTTTTACAGCAATAGTTACATGCTCATCAATCTGTCTCGGTAATGCATTAACTGTTGGTTGAATATCAACAGGCACATTAACCACATTTCCTTTAGCTGATAGCTGGCCTCCTCTTGGCAACTCTCTAATTTGCATAAATGGTATTCTCTGAGATATCAGTCTTTCTTCAAGAGGGTGTAACTTCAAGACATCTGGTTTTATAGGCCATTTCATTCCATTTTTATGAGAGAGTCTTGGGATTTTTTCTTCCTTGAGTGTTGCTAAACAAGTTCTGCACAGCCATTCCTCATTATCTTGTGATTTGTAACCTGTACAGTAAGCCTTGCTTTGGTCACTGATGTTTGTGTTAGAAAGCTTTACAACACTCTTTGGAAACCATGTTTGGTGACAACAAGTGCATACAAAGACTGGGCCTTCCGCTGCTTTTTCATGAAATTTTTCAATACATTTTTCAATAGAATCTCCAAAGTGTCTTTTCATTGACAGATCTCCTTCATGCTCACAAAAATCAATTTTTCTTCGTTTTACACCTTTTGCAAGTCTCTCCGTTTCTCTTTCATTGACTCGACACCTTTTCCGGCTTTCTTGTTTGAATATTCTTTCACTGTCTAACTGTAGTGGTTGTTTTCGTTTAATTCGCTTAGCTTCAATCTCGTGTTCAGAATATTCCTTCTTTTCTCTTGCTTTGGCCATGCTTGTTAAAGTGCTTTGCTTAGTTTTCATTTTCATGTCTGGTTTTTGTCTGGCAGCTTTCTGAGCTTTATACTCTTGCTCGCAAAATTCTTTGTTTTCTCTGGCTTTAGTCATGCTTTTTGAAGTGCTTTGCTTAGTTTTCATTTTCATGTCTGGTTGTTGTCGAGCAGTTTTCTTAGCTTTATACTCTTGCTCGCAAAATTCCTTGTTTTCTCTGGCCTTAGTCATGCTTTTGGAAGTGCTTTGCTTAGTTTTCATTTTCATATCTGGTTGTTGTCGAGCAGCTTTCTGAGCTGTATACTCTTGCTCGCAAAATTCTTTGTTTTCTCTGGCCTTAGTCATGCTTTTGGAAGTGCTTTGCTTAGTTTTCATTTTCATGTCTGGTTGTTGTCGGGCAGCTTTCTGAGCTGTATACTCTTGCTCACAAAATTCCTTGTTTTCTCTGGCTTTAGTCATGCTTTTAGAAGTGCTTTGCTTAGTTTTCATTTTCATGTCTGGTTTTTGTCGGGCAGTTTTCTGAGCTGTATACTCTTGCTTACAAAATTCTTTGTTTTCTCTGGCTTTTCTTTTATTTTTTAAAGTACTTTGCTTAGTTTTCATTTTCATGTCTGGTTGTTGTCGGGCAGCTTTCTGAGCTGTATACTCTTGCTCGTAAAATTCTATGTTTTCTCTGGCCTTAGTCATGCTTTTTAGAGTGTACATTTTATCAATGATTCTGAATTTTTGATCTTTTCGACGGTTTTTTATATAGTTTCTCATGTACTGCTTTCTGTTTGATTTATAATTAGGGTCCAATGATTTTGTGTTATGTTCAGATTTTTTATTACTCATACTTGTTTGGTACTGGAAGTATTTGTCTAACATTGTCTGCGTTTGCTTTACTGGTCTTTTAACTACATGTTCATCTTCATGTATCATTGACGTAACGTTACTTTCCTTTTCTTCGTTTGCCAGGTTAATACCTTCTTGCAAGTTAAGTACAGCATTCTGGGAAACCTTGTTCATTTCAGTTTGAGGATGTACAATGCAAACAGCGGTTACTTCGAACATGTCCTGTGGTGTATAGTTCATTGACGCTGCCAAGTTTATGCAGTGATCATGCACCTCTTGAATACTATGGAAATATTTAAGAATACTGCTCCCATCTGGCACTTGTAAACCTGCTATATTTCTAGAATGTGAATCAAATACAAAATATCCTCCAGTTTGCTTTACAACAACAAATGTGTTACCTTTAAAGGTAATGAATGCTCCATGAATATCTTGTTGATCTAAAGCCAGTTGCAATGCTTCAATCAATGTAACAAACTGATATTGATCTAAATCTTGGACATTTCCAAAGGTACCTGTTAGTGATTCTTGAAACTCTATTTTAAACATTTGCTCATTGTATTCTATAAGTCGCGGGATGTCTGGTATGGACAGATAATCGTAATTCATTGTAGAACTTTGTCTAAGATACCCATACAATTCATCTCCTTTCTCAAGTGTATAGTCCAAATCAACAGCTGTCCATAGACTTACGTTTTTCTCACTATTATGTAGAAGAGCAGATAAACTGTTGAGTACACACTGTTTTCCTGCATTTTCTAAAAATCTGGGATGACCCTGGTGAAAATGTCCTTGTATAACTTTTTTGTGAATTAGCAAATCTCTGTTAGATTGTTCCACATTACTGGAAAGTATTGTTTTAGCTATATCTTTTGCAATAAATGTATCAGCAGATATTTGTAATTCATTTTCTTTTGCAACATCAAATGCAGATGTGAAATTGTTCATCTTTTCAGGTACATTACTTTGGGAGGTTTCAACAGCAGATTCAGCTTCTACTGACAGAACAACATCGTAATGTGTTTGATGCAGATGTGACAAATAAATAGCTTCTTGCTCTATCTTTGAACTCTTATCTATTTGTTTTGCTGAGAAGAGTTGCCAGGAAGATACTGCAGCATCATAAATGTAAATGTTAGTTCGAAGTAAATCTGCAGCAGCCAGAATCTCAACTTCAGTGGCCCATGTGCCATCACGTAGCATGCGTGACTTTGACAAGTATTCAGGTACAGATCTGAAACCTGGTCGTAAATGACTTATGAATTTATCTTCAAGTTTCCTTACATGATTAACAACTGCATTTCGCAATAATTTGTGATGACTTTCTTCATCTGACACTGCAAATGACAGGGCTCTAAAAAAACAGTTCCCGTCACCTAAAATACTTTTGATGTCAAGAGGTTTCCCCAAACTTCTCAATTCATAATTCAATGTTGATGCAATGTCAGCTTTCATTCCCAACTTGCTCATTAGTTTAAATTTCGTACAATATGATAGTTGTTGAAAAGGGTAGATTACAGGTTGGGTTTGTTTTTTGAAAATAATGTCCATATCACTGATATTTGTCCTACTTTCATTAGATTTTGAAGTGTTTACTTTGTCTGAATGTGCTTTTGAGGCAACATTTCTCTCTGTATATAATTCTTGTAGAGGTTTCTGGTGGGAAAGTTCTGCAATCCGTTTTTCAACTTTTTCTCTCATTTCATCACTTAAACCAACTTTGGCAGGTACGCTTGTACTTTCAAGTTTCATTTTTTTATCTGTACATTCATTGCCTGGTTGCGTTCTTTTTCTTTTTTCATGTTTGACTTTGGGAGTTACGTTTGTACAGATATCAGACCGAGATTTTTGTATACTTGCAACTTGCTCATCATTTCCTTGTGTGTTCATGCTGAACTCAAGATTTCCCATCCTTTGCCTACTTGTAACAGTCTTTGGGTTCACTTTACTCTTGGATTTCATTTTCCTTGCTGTTACAACACGAGACTTCTTAGAACATTGGGCATTCTTTTCCATGACCACGACTAAATTTTTACTTATTCTTCTCACATTTGATGGCAATTTTTGTCCCTGTATACATTTTCTGCTTATTTTTGTGGTTCTTCCTTTTTTCATTGTTTGTTTAATTGTTTTGGTGCAGATTTCTGAACTTTGTTCATTTTTATTTTCTTCCATTGAAATTTGCTCCGTGTTTCTTCTTTTCCTATTTGATTTAGCTGTTACCAGCATAATGTTGTAAAGTGGCTTTTTAATAATCCTTTTTTTTTCCTTTTGAACTTGTTCTTTGCTTAATATTTGCAGCTTTGTCAATGCTATTTCTTTTTATTCGATCATACTTGGCAGTGACTAACATAATGTTGTAAAGGGGATTCCTTTTCCTATTGAGATTTCTGACATTCATGCCAAATTTAGCATCATCATCCAGTTTTTGAACAGTTTTCTTTGCAAGATTTTTGGTTGTTATTGGAGGTTGTGTGCTTTTTGCTTCTGTTTGCAATTCAGTGTTCACTGCTGAGTTAAAATCAGTGCTCAAATTGGTATTCCATTCAGTGCTCAATTCAGAATTCATGGTAGAGTTCAAATCCGTATTCAAATCAGTGTTTGTATCAGAGTTCAATTGAGAGTTCAATAAAGTGCTCAATTCAGAATTCAAGGCCAAGTTCAAATCAGTATGCAAATCATTGTTTGTATCAGAGTTCAATTCAAAGTTCAATTGAGAGTTCAGTTCAGTGTTCAATTCAGTGTTCAATTCAGAGTTCAGTTCATTGTTCAATTCAGTGTTCAATTCAGAGTTCAAGTAAGTATTCAGTGCCTTTTTCGGGGGCGTACCCTTCATGTCATCAAGTGCCTTTTCTACAGGGGGCGTACCCATGTCGTCAAGAGCCTTTTTTACAGGGGGCGTACCCATGTCAACGTCACTCGTAAAGCATTTTTGAAATGGAACACTCAAACCATCGTCATCAAGAGCCTTTTCTACAGGGGGCGTACCCATGTCGTCAACAAGAGCCTTTTTTACAGGGGGCGTACCCATGTCAACGTCACTCGTCGAGCCTTTGTTGGAGGGGTGGCCAGTCCCCTTCTTGGCAGCAAGACCTCTTCGCCAAAACTTCCCTCTGGCATGGTGATGGATAGAACCTGAGATAACAAACATACTAGGTATTAGTAAAACAAAACATGGCCCATACAGCTACTAGCCACTGCTAGCTGTTACAATGCAATGTCCTAATAATGATTTTCTAAAATAGAAACTGTATAGAGATTCCCTCGAGTTTAATTTTTCTCAAATTCAAGTTTTTAATAGTGTAAGTTTCATCAAAATAAATGACAAGAGCGAAACTTTAGTGTCCAGGAGGACAACTATCATCTCTCTAATAACACTCTACAATAACATCAGTACACCCAGACATTGTACAGTCCTAACAGTATAACTAACATGTATATGCCACCTAGATACTATCACACATACCACCTAATACATTAAACCAGACTAAATCAGCAATTTTGCTACCATTTTTCCATTATTTAACTCATCAAACTTGAGGGTGAACTGAAAATGAAACAAGTTTTATGTTCATAGCATGATGCATATCACAAACTTGTTTGAATAACAGTAAGATCATGATTTGAGTAATGTCAACATGATAGAAGTAATGTTAACATCACATATAATGGCAAGACTCCTTTCTTTTCCCTAGCTTCCCAGATAATTGAAATATCTACATATTAGAAATAATCATAAAGAATAAGTTTGGTTACACACTGAATTGACCTTGATCTAAAGTGCATGACCATAACCTTGGGTCAGTTGACTCCTTGTTATATTCTGAACAGCTTCCCTCCAAAATGTCACAATTAACATATTCATCAGTTAAACAATATGTAAAATTTTACTTTGACCTTAAAATCATTGGACTGCTTATTTATATCAGCACCCTAGTACAATCATAAAGTGATGTGTTAATAGCTTTCAACTTTTGCTCAAAAATTTTAATAAATCTGTTTTTTCCCCAAAAAAATCTTTCAGTTTAACTCCGGCAAGGGATAGTTTAACCGCCCCAGGGAACATAATACCACGTATTACTATGCCTTTCAACACTCACAGCATAAACTTAACACAAGGTCCAAAGATTTAAAAAGACAAAAAAAATATTTTGAAGTTTTAATCCAGGAAGGGATTGTCTTACTCCATAGGGACTCTATTGCCAAATATCAGCACCCTATAGTACAATTATAAAGTGATGTATTAAAACTTCTTAACACGTGCACCAAAATCTTAACGCAGAAATATTGTAAGTCCAAAAATTTGAAAAATCATGGTTTCTTTTTTTTTTAAATCTTGAAGTTAAACTCCGGCAGGGGATAGTCTAACCCCAGAGGGACTCTATTGCCAATTATCAGCAACCTAGTACAATTATAAAGTGATGTATTAATACCTTTCAACACTTGCACCAAAAACTTAATTTCTAAGTCCCAAAATTTTCAAAATCTGTTTTTTTCCCAAAAATCTTTTAGTTTAACTCCAGCAGGGGATAGTTTAATTAACCCCCGCAGGAACCATATTACCATAAATTACTTTGCCTTGCACCAAAAACTTAACATTTGAAAAACCAACGCCAATGCCGGAGTGACGACACAAGCTCTCACTCTTCTATGAATAGGCGAGCTAAAACGAGGCATAATCTTGCCAAATGTTAAATTTCTTAGTAAAACAAATTTGAAACAAAACTTTTCAACTCGCCTTATCAGGAGCATTATCAAATTTGCTTTATGGTATTGTAACAAAATATTTTCAGTAAACACAAGATCCCAGAGGGGTCTTGGCGCCCACCACTGAATGATCTTTATAGGTTCTATGACAGATTGATCTTCTCTCTATTTTTCCCTTCCTCTTACTGATCTATGTAAATTGAGATGTACATCCGTCAAGTACTTTTCAAACAAGGGGAACCAATATATGAAATTTGAGATTTAGCGATAATGACTGTCTGCCGTTCATATTGTTTTCAGATTGGTCCCAAAATGCAATACGAGGGACTATGGGGAACTGACATATTAAATTTAAGAAAGATCTCTTCAGTACTTTCTGAGAAACAGCAATAACAAACTTCAATGGTCCAATTCCAAGATGGCTGCCTGTCGGCCATGTTGTTTTCTAATTAATTCCACAATGCAATAAGCACAACTTGGGATCAAGGGGAACCTACATATGAAATTTCAGAAAGATCCCTTGAGTACTTTCTGAGAAAGAGCGATAACAAACTTCACTTGTCAAAATCCAAGATGGCTGCCTGTCAGCCATGCTTTTTTTAGACTAGTCCCAAAATGAAACTAGAACTGTGTTCCAGAGGGCCAACTCATACCCCCTGCCCCTGCAGTGAAGATTTTCCAACAACAAGTACAATCAATGATTGCGAAAGCTCACCGGCGGCAGCAATCACACTATGCATACATTTTTTATGTATGTATAAGCATGTCATTTTGAAATTGTATGTCACATAATATTGCTCCTAGACCTCTAATAGATGACCCCCAAAATCTTTAAAGTGAGTTTTTGTGTCAAAGTCCACAAAATGGTAAAATGCCAATTTTTTTCTGCATGATTTGCCACAGCATCACTCCTGGATCTCTAATGAATGTATAAACCACATTAGAAGGGTGATAGGTGTATACTTTTAGACTCGCCCCCAAAACTTCCCCAAAACTTTAAAGTGAGTTTTGGTGCCAAAAAAATTAAGTCCACAAAATGGTAAAATGCGAAAAAATCACAATTTTTTTCTGCATTATTTTGTCATAACATCACTCCTAGACCTCTAATGAATGTATAAACCAAATTAGAAGGGTATGAGGTGTATACTTTTGGACTTACAAGCTTTCCAAAAACTTACTCCAAAAACTTTAAAGTTTTAGGGTGGGACGCCGACACCGGGGCGACAGCATTAGCTCTCGGTTGAATACTCGTAACCGGTGAGCTAAAAACCCATTATTAAAGAAAGAGTAACCCAGCAACCTAAATTTGTGGGGAAAAAACCAGCATGCATAAGTACACATTACGAGTCCCCAACATTCCTGTGTATTTCAAATGAAATTGGTTGATAGTTAAATAGGAGTTGTCAGAGTTATCTTGACAAAGTTTTCACTAAGAATATCGTTTTGAAACCTGGTAACCGTGGAAACCAAAAATTATGTAGGGAAATATCATGCATGCACATTTACACATGGTCCCTATCACTCCTGTGTAGTTTGACTTGAAACAGTTCACAGGTTTATGAGGAGTTGTCTGGACAAAATTCCCCCTCACCCAAAAAACAAGTATAGTGACCTGTCCATTACCATGATAACAAAATTACAACATGCTATAGATTACGCACATCTACAATGTATAAGGGTTATTTCCATTAAGTTTTGTTGTAATTCCCTCAGTAGTTTACGAAGAGTAGCCGGTACATCGTGTCTACGGACTAATACAAAACAAGAGGCCCAGGGGCCTTAACGGTCATCTGACTCTAAATTAAAAACCTTATATAATTGTAGTATGTATTCTCTGTAGCAAGTATATAGTGGCACCGTTTGCCATGGTGGCCATCTTGGATTTCTGACCGACCCAATCAATAACAACACTTGGTTAGGGCCATCTCAGGATAATTTCTGGTAAGTTACAGCTGAATCCCATTGGGGGAATTTGAGAAGAAGTTTAAAATAGGCATTGTTCAGGATAACCATGATTGCACAATCATGTTACAAATGGCCGCCATGGCTGCCGAGTCAATGATTTTATGAGGCGGAAAAATATTAACACTTTGTTGGCACTCCTTCCTTAAAATCCTCACCAATTTCCAACTCAAAGGCACCAGTGGAACTAGAGAAGACGTTTAAAATGTTTTTTCAAGATGGTTGCCATGGTGGCCATCTTGGATTTCTGGCCGACCCGATAAATAACAACACTTGGTAAGGGCCATCTCAGGATAATTTCTGGTAAGTTAGGGCTGAATCCCACTGATGGAATTTGAGAAGAAGTTTGAAATAGGTGTTGTTCAGGAAAACCATGATTGCGCAATCATGTTACAAAATGGCCACCATTGCTGCCATTTCAAAGTTTTTACGAGGCCGAAAAAATAACAACACTATGTTGGCTCGCCTTCCTTGACATCCTCACCTATTTCCAGCTCAATGGCACCAATGGAACTGGAGAACAAGAGGCCCAATGGGCCTGTATCGCTCACCTGGCTCTACAGCAACTTTGAAGTTGATTGAAGTCATTTCTAAAGATACTATGTTGATTACCTCTTTATTCAAATATCATTGTAAGCTAGTTTTATTCATATTAAACATTTTCTAGTCCTTCATTCCAGCATTCTATTGGCCTAATATCAGGTCTTGGAGGCTCTTGGCTATCGCAAAATTATTGTTTACAGATTTGAGCCGATTTCACCCCTGTGACCTTGAATGTAGGTCAAGGTCATTTATTTGAACAAAATTGGTAGTGCTTCACCCCAGCCCAGCATGCTACAGGCCTAATATCAAGTCCCTGGGCCTCTTGGTTATTGAGAAGAAGTCGTATGAAGATTATAGCCTATTTGACCCATGTGACCTTGAATGAAGGTCAAGGTCTTTATTTGAACAAACTTTGTAGCCTTCATCCCAGCATGCTACAGGCCCAATATCAAGTCCATGGGCCTCTTGGTTATTGAGAAGAAGTCGTTTGAAGATTATAGCCTATTTGACCCCTGTGACCTTGAATGAAGGTCAAGGTCAATTATTTGAACAAACTTTGTAGCCCTTCACCCAAGCATGCTACAGGCCCAATATCAAGTCGCTGGGCCTCTTGGTTATTGAGAAGAAGTCGTTTGAAGATTATAGCCTATTTGACCCATGTGACCTTGAATGAAGGTCAAGGGCAATTATTTGAACAAAACTTCTGTTAGCCCTTCACCCCAGCATGCTACGGGCCCAATATCAAGTCCATGGCCTCTTGTTATTGGAAGAATGTCGTTTGAAGATTATAGCATATTTGACACTTGACCTTTGAAGAAGTCAAAGGTCAATATGAAAAAAACTTTTAGCCTTCACCCAAGCATGTACCGGCCCAATATCAAAGTCCATGGGCCTACTTGGTATTTTGAGAAGTCGTTTGAAGATTTAAGCCTATTTCGACCCATGTGACCTTTGAATGAAGGTCAAGGTCATTTATTTGAACAAACTTTGTAGCCCTTTCACCTCGAGCATGCTACAGGCCCAATATCACGTCCCTGGGCCTCTGTAGTAATGAGAAGAAGTCGTTTGAAAGATTATAGCCTATTTGACCCATGTGACCTTGAATGAAGTGTCAAGGTCAATTATTTTTAACAAAACTTTTAGCCCTTCACCACCAGCATGCTAAGGGCCCTCAATCTCAAGGTCCCTGGGCCTCTTGGTTATTGAGACGAAGTCGTTTGACAGATATAGCCTATTTGACCCCTGTGACCTTGAATGAAGGTCAAGGTCAATTATTTGAACAAACTTTGTAGCCCTTCACCCAAGCATGCTACAGGCCCAATATCAAGTCGCTGGGCCTCTTGGTTATTGAGAAGAAGTCGTTTGAAGATTATAGCCTATTTGACCCATGTGACCTTGAATGAAGGTCAAGATCAATTATTTGAACAAACTTTGTAGCCCTTCACCCCAGCATGCTACGGGCCCAATATCAAGTCAATGGGCCTCTTGGTTATTGAGAAGAAGTCGTTTGAAGATTATAGCCTATTTGACCCCTGTGACCTTGAATGAAGGTCAAGGTCAATTATTTGAACAAACTTTGTAGCCCTTCACCCAAGCATGCTACAGGCCCAATATCAAGTCCCTGGGCCTCTTGGTTATTGAGAAGAAGTCGTTTGAAGATTATAGCCTATTTGACCCATGTGACCTTGAATGAAGGTCAAGGTCATTTATTTGAACAAACTTTGTAGCCCTTTACCCCAGCATGCTACAGGCCCAATATCAAGTCCATGGGCCTCTTGGTTATTGAGAAGAAGTCGTTTGAAGATTATAGCCTATTTGACCCATGTGACCTTGAATGAAGGTCAAGGTCAATTATTTGAACAAACTTTGTAGCCCTTCACCCCAGCATGCTAAGGGCCCAATATCAAGTCCATGGGCCTCTTGGTTATTGAGAAGAAGTCGTTTGAAGATTATAGCCTATTTGACCCCTGTGACCTTGAATGAAGGTCAAGGTCAATTATTTGAACAAACTTTGTAGCCCTTCACCCAAGCATGCTACAGGCCCAATATCAAGTCCCTGGGCCTCTTGGTTATTGAGAAGAAGTCGTTTGAAGATTATAGCCTATTTGACCCATGTGACCTTGAATGAAGGTCAAGGTCATTTATTTGAACAAACTTTGTAGCCCTTCACCCCAGCATGCTACAGGCCAAATTTCAAGTCCATGGGCCTCTTGGTTATTGAGAAGAAGTCGTTTGAAGATTATAGCCTATTTGACCCATTTGACCTTGAATGAAGGTCAAGGTCATTTATTTGAACAAACTTTGTAGCCCTTCACCCCAGCATGCTACAGGCCCAATATCAAGTCCCTGGGCCTCTTGGTTATTGAGAAGAAGTCGTTTGAAGATTATAGCCTATTTGACTCATATGACCTTGAATGAAGGTCAAGGTCATTTATTTGAACAAACTTTGTAGCCCTACACCCCAGCATGCTACAAGCCCAATATCAAGTCCATGGGCCTCTTGGTTATTGAGAAGAAGTCGTTTGAAGATTATAGCCTATTTGACCCATGTGACCTTGAATGAAGGTCAAGGCCATTTATTTGAACAAACTTTGTAGCCCTTCACCCCAGCATGCTACAGGCCCAATATCAAGTCCCTGGGCCTCTTGGTTATTGAGAAGAAGTTGTTTGAATGAAAAAGTTGACGCCGGACGGCCGGACGGACGGACGGACGACGGACGCCGCACCACGGCATAAGCTCACTTGCCCTTCGGGCAGGTGAGCTAATAAGTTTAAAATGTGTTTTTCAAGATGGCTGCCATGGTGGCCATCTTGTATTTCAGACCAACCCGAAAAATAACAACACTTGGTCGGCATCATATCAGGATCATTTCAGGCAAGTTTCAGCTTAATAGCACTGGTGGAACTGGACAAGAAGTTTAAAATGTGTTTTTCAAGATGGCAGCCACGGTGGCCATCTTGGATTTCTGACCGACCCGAAAAATAACAACACTTGGTCGGCATCATATCAGGATCATTTCAGGCAAGTTTCGGCTTAAAAGCACTGGTGGAACTGGAGAAGAAGTTTAAAATGTGTTTTTCAAGATGGCGGCCACGGCGGCCATCTTGGATTTCGGACCGACCTGAAAAATAACAACATTTGGTCGGCATCATATCAGGATCATTTCAAGCAAGTTTCAGCTTAATAGCACTGGTGGAACTGGACAAGAAGTTTAAAATGTGTTTTTCAAGATGGCGGCTATGGCAGCCATCTTGGATTTCTGACTGACCCGAAAAATAACAACACTTTGTCAGGATCATATCAGGATCATTTCAGGCAAGTTTCAGTTTAATAGCACTGGTGGAACTTGAGAAGAAGTTTAAAATGTGTTTTTCAAGATGGCGGCTATGGCGGCCATCTTGGATTTTGGACCGACCCGAAAAATAACAACACTTGGTCAGGACCATCTCAGGATCATTTCTGGCAAGTTTCAGCTCAATAGCACTGGTGGAACCTGAGAAGAAGTTTAAAATGTGTTTTCAAAATGGCGGCTATGGCGGCCATCTTGGATTTCGGATCGACCCGAAAAATAACAACACTTGGTCAGGACCATCTCAGGATCATTTCAGGCAAGTTTCAACTCAATCCCACTGGTGGAACTTGAGAAGAAGTTTGAAATGTGAAAAGTTTACGCACGGCGCACGGCGGACGGCGGACGGCGGACGGCGCACGGCGCACGACGACGGACGAAACATGATGACTATAGGTCATCCTGACCCTTCGGGTCAGATGACCTAAAAACAAAGTATAGTGATCTGGTTACCATGATAACCACAAAATTACAACATGATATAGATTGTGCACATCTGCAATGTATAAGGGTTATTGCCATAAAGTTTCATTGAAATTCCCTCAGTAGTTTAGGAGGAGTAGCCGGTACGTCGTTGTCTACAGACGGAAAACCCGATTCCAGTATACCCCCCCCCCCCCTAGCTTCGTTGCAGGGGGTATAATAAACATAATCAGGGACCAGGGGCAATCTGCATATGAAATTTCAGAAAGATCCCTTCAGAACTTAAATCGCGATAACAAATTTCAATTGTCAAAATCCAAGATTGCTGCCTTTCGGCCATATTGTTTTCCGATCGCTCTCAAAATAGAATATGCACAACTAGGGACCAAGAGGAAGGTCGTATGGAATTTTGTAATGATCCCTTCATTACTTTCTTGGAAACAGCGATAAGAACTGTTTACAGACGGATGGACAGACCAGACGCAAGGCGATTTGAATAGCCCATCATCATCAGATGGTGGGCTTTGATGATGGTGGGCTTAAAAACATGAATTTGACCTTGAACTTTGAAGTGACCCTGACCTCAGGTCAGTTGATCCTCGGTATATTATTATCAACGCTGCTTCATAATGCCACATGAAATATTCATCTATGAAAAACACAAAAGTGACCTTGACAAATGGACAGTGATCTTGCTGCTTAACGTTGACATTACAGACGCAGGTATTTTTGACACGTGTATATCTTGACAAAGTTGCAAGTGAATTGGTCAATTTTATTTTATACTGATGTACATGTGTACATTTGACAATGTGACCGGGAAATTACAGCCACAAGTGTGATATTGTCAAGTGAACATCTTGACCAAGTTTCCAAGTTAATCGGTCAAAGATCTAAACAAGCGGCCGGTAATGAAATCCAACAAATAGTAATCAAGTACTTTCTGAAAAATAGCCATCAATATCTAATTGTCAAATACAAACATGACTGCTGAAGCCTGTCTGCAATCTGGATTTTTGAATGGTCAAAAAATGTTTTGTTGGTGAAGGAAAGCTGTAAATTCAGCGGAAAAAGTACTGACCCATATTGTCATGAGTATATACAGAACAATAAAGTTACATGCATACATTGTACCTGGCAACAGCCTTATATAGTGCAGAGCTAGTGGTATAGAGTCACTTTGTCATATCACCTGAAATGGCAATAACAAACTTCAAGGGTCAAGATCCAAGATGGCTGCCTGTCCCCAAAAATAAATTAATAAAATGTTTTGGTTACCTTCCTATATGCTCTGAATATTTCATGGAGCAGGATACACACATGTAATTTGTTTTGACCTAATTAAAGCACCCTTCAATATATTTTAGAGACAACAACGTGAACAACAATGAAAGTTAACAATTGATCTGCATTTTGGCAGAGAAAAATATCAAAAATTCACTAACAACATTGTGTGTACGTAGGTAGCAATTGATGTGCATTTCCAAAATATTCAGTTGATAATTAAACTAGTACAAAACCCTCATTTGGGTGTAGTGTACATATTCAAGATGATAATAACAGAAAGTTAAAAACATTGATCTAGACTTGAAATTTAATTCCAAGATAAATGAGTAGAGTCACTACTGATAAATTGATTAAAATAAACATCTTAATATGCATACATGTACTAATTAAACAGTTCATCTTGCATAAATTCAATGCACAATATACTCAACAGGTCCAAGCACACACTGGCAATCGACCTATATAAAACTGTATTGAGCTATATTTTCTGATATTTCAATTTTCATTTAAATAGAGCAAAGTCACATAATATGGCAATGTTGACAAAAAAATGTAGTTTGATGTTTATTTTTAACAGATATTTTGTTATCAACCTAAATGATTTTAATCTTTCTTTATATGCGAGTTTGTTTTGTTTTCTTTAAAAACAAATACAATAGCTCAAAGGTCCTATATAAGATAGATATATACAGATATAACAGGTCTTTACAGCTATATAGCTCAATGGACAGTGTGTTGAACCTGGCCAATGCAATACATTGATCATGATACGATATACATAACCCTGGGTTAAATAAAACAAACAATAACAGTGATTCCAGTTTTTTTTTAATATTTTATTTCCGCAGCAAATGTCAAAGGAACCTTTTTTGTTAGAACTACTACTACTAGTCTGTAGGCTCCTACATTATGACCTAATTATCTCTGCAACAAGCGAAATGGTTACATGCACCTGGCCTGTGTTCATTTTATACGTAACAGAAAATATTTCAAGTTAATTACATAGATAAGGAGACGCATAGCATTACAATGTAAAAGCGCCGAATCACGATATTGTTTGTCGTAATTTATTTACTTTGCCGTCTGTTTTTAACAACACATAAATCTAACTGACCGCTTTTGACATGTAAACAGTGACTGTGTACATAAACTGAACTAATTGTCAAGTAGCAGGGGCTAAATTGTCGATGAAAAAATCATATCGCAACCAGTTGCTAAAGCACGTGTCATAATCTGTCAACAAAGACACAGACCTAATGCATAGGAATCGGGAAGTTTTTGTCGATATTCATATGCATTGTATATAAGATACTATTTTTTATTAAATGAGTAGATAAAACCTCCTAAAATAAGCTTGGAATATACACGAAAACAATAAATTTGCACACTTCTGAATCCTCATACCATCCATCTTACCTGCTGATCTCTGGAATTATGGGAATGCATCACTTCCGGTTAGTTGCCTCCCTTGCGTACAATTTAAAGTCGCCAGTTCGAGGCCTATCAGAGGCATATTTTTTTCTTCTTTTTTTCTCTATTTTTTTCTTTCGGACTGATGACTAGTATTAATAAATTAAATAAATATTGCTCCAAGAAGTCCAATTTTGAACTTATAATTATTTTTTCATCAAACATGTACCAATTTTTGGTACATATCTTTGCAAGTTCTCAGCAATCAAAAATTACATTCAATTCAATATTTCAAGAAAATCAATGAGTCCTTTCGAAACAAAATTAGTTCAGAACTCCAGGTACACACATAAATCTAATTATGATATCACTGTATTTCTATGGTTAATAGTAGTGATTTTGACACATCCCAAAAAATAACAACACTTTGTCAGGACCATCCCAAGATCATTTCAGGTAAGTTTCAGCTCAATGCCACTAGTGGAACTTGAAAAGTTTAGAATGTGTTTCCAACTGGCGAGTATGACGACCATCTTGGATTTCGACCAACTCGGAAAATAACAAACCTTGGTCAGGACCATATCAGGATAATTTCAGGCAAGTTTGAGTTGAATCTGATCAGCTGAACTTCAGAAGAAGTTTCAAATGTGTTTTCAAAATGGCGGCTGTGGCGGCCACCTTGGATTTCAGACTGACCAGAAAAAAACACACTTAGTCAGGACCATTCCAGGATCATTTCAGTCAAGGTTCAGTTGAATCTGATCAGTTGAACTTGAGAAGGATTTTAAAATGTGTTTTTAAGATGGCGGCCATCTTGGATTTCTGACTGTCCTGAAAAATAACAACACCTGCTTAGGACCATATCAGGATCATTTCAGGCAAGTTTCAGCTCAATCCCACCAATGGAACTTGAGAAGATGTTTCAAATGTGTTTTCAAAATGGCGGCTGTGGTGGCCATCTTGGATTTCAGACTGACCCGAAAAATAACAACATATGGTCAGGAACATCCCAGCATCATTTCAGGCAAGTTTCAGCTCAATCCCACCAGTGGAACTTGAGAAGAAGTTTAAAGTTTGTTTTCAAAATGGCGTCTGTGGTGGCCATCTTGAATTTTACAGTGACCCAAAAAATAACAACACTTTGTCAGGACCATCTCAGGATCATTCTAGGCAAGTTTCAGCTCAATCCCACTGGTGGAACTTGAGAAGAAGTTTCAAATGTGTTTTCAAAATGGCGGCTGTGGTGGCCATCTTGGATTTCAGACTGACCCGAAAAATAACAACATATGGTCAGGAACATCCCAGGATCATTTCAGGTAAGTTTCAGCTCAACCCCGCTGGTGGAACTTGAGAAGAAGTTTAAAGTTTGTTTTCAAAATGGCATATGTGGCGGCCATCTTGAATTTTACATTGACCCAAAAAATAACAACACTTTGTCAGGACCATCTCAGGATCATTCTAGGCAAGTTTCAGCTCAATCCCACTGGTGGAACTTGAGAAGTTTCAAATCTGTTTTCAAAATGGCGGCTGTGGTGGCCATCTTGGATTTCAGACTGACCCGAAAAATAACAACATATGGTCAGGGACATCCCACCATCATTTCAGGCAAGTTTCAGCTCAATCCCACCAATGGAACTTGAGAAGAAGTTTAAAGTTTGTTTTCAAAATGGCGTCTGTGGTGGCCATCTTGAATTTTACAGTGACCCAAAAAATAACAACACTTTGTCAGGACCATCTCAGGATCATTCTAGGCAAGTTTCAGCTCAATCCCACTGGTGGAACTTGAGAAGAAGTTTCAAATGTGTTTTCAAAATGGCGGCTGTGGTGGCCATCTTGGATTTCAGACTGACTCGAAAAATAACAACATATGGTCAGGAACATCCCAGGATCATTTCAGGTAAGTTTCAGCTCAACCCCACTGGTGGAACTTGAGAAGAAGTTTAAAGTTTGTTTTCAAAATGGCATCTGTGGCGGCCATCTTGAATTTTACAGTGACCCAAAAAATAACAACACATTGTCAGGACCATCTCAGGATCATTCTAGGCAAGTTTCAGCTCAATCCCACTAGTGGAACTTGAGAAGAAGTTTCAAATGTGTTTTCAAAATGGCGGCTGTGGTGGCCATCTTGGATTTCAGACTGACCCGAAAAATAACAACATATGGTCAGGAACATCCCAGGATCATTTCAGGTAAGTTTCA
This sequence comes from Pecten maximus, assembly GCF_902652985.1. Classification (NCBI taxonomy): domain Eukaryota; kingdom Metazoa; phylum Mollusca; class Bivalvia; order Pectinida; family Pectinidae; genus Pecten; species Pecten maximus. Next base: position 13,985,309 of record NC_047031.1, on the reverse strand, counting down.
GGTCAACCCCACTGGTGGAACTTGAGAAGAAGCTTAAAGTTTGTTTTCAAAATGGCGTCTGTGGCGGCCATCTTGAATTTTACAGTGACCCAAAAAATAACAACACTTTGTCAGGACCATCTCAGGATCATTCTAGGCAAGTTTCAGCTCAATCCCACTGGTGGAACTTGAGAAGAAGTTTCAAATGTGTTTTCAAAATGGCGGCTGTGGTGGCCATCTTGGATTTAAGACTGACCCGAAAAATAACAACACTTGGTCAGGACCATCCCAGGATCATTTCAGGTAAGTTTCAGCTCAATCCCACTGGTGGAACTTGAGAAGAAGTTTAAAGTTTGTTTTCAAAATGGCCTCTGTGGCGGCCATCTTGGATTTCAGACTGACCCGAAAAATAACAACACTTGGTCAGGACCATCTCAGGAAGATTTCAGGTAAGTTTCAGCTCAATCCCACTGGTGGAATTTGAGAAGAAGTTTGAAATGTGAAAAGTTTACGCACGGCGGACGGCGGACGGCGCACGACGACGGACGAAGCATGATGACTATAGGTCATCCTGACCCTTCGGGTCAGATGACCTAAAAAAAAGTTGGGTCCTTCAGCTCAAATTTTCTCCAGGGTAGCCATTTTGAAAATAGGTGAATTCGCAGTAAAAATTCTCAAAAATCTTAAATGTTTACCTGTTTACTATTATTACGTGAACGTTTGGGAAAAAAAACAATCGGACTTAAGAAATTTATATCAACATTTCTTATTGATAGTTACCTATCAGGCTACATATCTATTTTCTCACTTCATAACATACTGGCCAATCAGTGGCTGCCAGACATTTTATCCTTGGCTCAACGTTCTATACACAGGGACCGTTTCAAAAATATATTTTTTCAATTGGTTGGTTGTTCCCTGTAACTGTAAGAGCCATTTCCTGTTTTAAAGATCTCCACCCCGTACTTCGTATTTTACAATCATAATCAAAAATAACTATGCCGAATGAGCTACAACTTATATGGTGCCTTTTACTGTGATATGATGATTTGTTATTAAATTATTGCGTAATACTAGTTATGTAAACCTGTCTAACTAACACATTACCAGCTATATAAATACAGTATCAAAGACGTACCAAATTCGTATTGGATGTACAATTTGTGGCGTTACCCTATCAATAAAGAGAATAAAACTATATACGATCATGTGAGAAATACGTACACTCATATGCATCTGTACCAGTGTGTTATTATAGTGTTACGACTAATGTAGCGCAGTGTGTGCACGTGCACTCGTGTTCTAATGCGCGACTGTCTTACTTGCTAAACAAGAAGTACCTGAATATGCCTGGCTATACTGCAGTATAGACCTTTATATGAACCAGAATACACCGCATGGACAATACTTATATAGAGTATAGGATTTCGCTGACTCATTTTTTTCCATTGTAACTTTGTATAACCATGAAAACCACTACATATTTATATGAATATAAATGATGATTAAGACAGACACAAACAACAGTACCCGTACACATTATATGTAGAGTCAATTCGATATATAGTACATAATATTTGTATATATTTGTGTGTATTATTTAACTGTCTTTCCGGACATCATGTCACTTCATATTTCGAAACGTCACTCGCGTGTTTTGTTCGCGTATGTCGCACATACACTGTACATACATGTCCATGTAAATTTAAGTTTTTTTTTCGAGAGTCAGAAACGGCGCGGTTTTCAGATATATAAGTTTGGTTTTTTTCTTCTCATCTACTGGAAGATTTCTTCTTTTTCCGAGCAGTTCTTGTCTAAGTTTTGCTAGAGAGGGTGGTAGGTCTGGTACAACAGCAAATCCCGATCCCGGTTTGAGTTTGGATATGGCCTGTTTTAAGACATAGTCTCTATCCATCAGGGCCGAAAAACGAACAATAATGTTTTTCTTTCCCGGTTGACCACTGGGAAGACGATGGACGGCCGTAAATAAGAAATCTTTACTAATATCTTCTTCCATTTCCAGGGTCTTTGCAAGAAATTCCCGCACATGTTTTATGGTGGTCCGTGGTGCCTCCCGCACTTCCCCCTCTATACCCCGAAATATGAGGTTCCATTTTCTCCCCCACAATTCAAGACTGAGTCTTTCATTACTTTCTGTGGCAACACTACTTCTTATCTCTGTGATATCCTCGTTCACATTATGTAATACTGTCTCGTTCTCGCCGACTCTGTCCCTGACGGACTTCAGTTCAACATTTATCTGATTAATTTGTTTTTAGTGTTGCTATTTCTCCAGATATTCTTTTTTCTAACTGCTTGAAGCACTCACTAATGTCAGAAAATTCATCACATTTATAAGCCGACTCACTTTTTTTCCCTTGTTTTGGTGGCATGATTATGATAGTAGAATGCACGTGCGGGAAGAACGTGACACGTATACAGGTACACCTCAAAAGAGAAAAAATGTACAAACCAGTTCTTTCTTCGACGGAAAAACTGTCCTCAGTTCCACAGAAATTCTCTGTTTACATTACTCCTTCACTCTTGATGACTTTAAGTTGGATAGAGTATAATTATGAGGAGAAAATATAGCTTTTTCGCGGAGACACCTGTAGGCACGTCCACTCACATACTACGTCATACCGGAAGTCACCCTTTATCTTTATCCCAAGACTTGGTGTTATAAGATTCAACCGACAATTTCTTTTATGAATTTATGGAACACTTATAATAGCATGTAGGTTAGTAGTGCCGATATGTTCAGTATCAATTTAACTCTTAAAAAATGTCGGCGTTTACCACCGATCGACGAAAATTATACTTCCGAGTTATTCGATCATTTCAAATAGGATTTTTATTGTTTGGACCAAATTTTCACTTCGTATTATCCGATTTTTCTTTACTATGATAAAGAGAGAATTCGGCCGGGACCGACGAGGTACTTCCAGTTAAGCGGGGTATTCGAGTTTTCCGAGTTCGAGTTAACGAAGTTCCACTGTAGTTATATTCGTAAGAAGCTATTTTTTTTTATTGTTGCGCCGACTCTAATTGGTTGATGGGCTGAGTCTGAGTGAATTGATAAAGAGTGATCGGGTGTAGCATTGCCTCGGGCTTTGTTATCGATAGTTTTTTCAGGCTTTTGAACTTGTTAGAAACTGAGCGTGCATTGAATTTTCGTAATTGATATGCAAAGATAAATGAGACACTGATAATATCTGACTAATTTTCAGAATACATTTTGAATTTTTGAAATAAAGAGGTGACAATATATTTGTATCAATAAAGAAGAACGCTCCAGTAATCATTGATATAAAATAATATATAAGGATAAGAAATCCTATATACGTACATCGTAGTTGACAGCCTTCTCCAACACATTTACCCTCCATCTTGAAACAATAACGATTGGTTTATGAAGCGTCGATAAAGTAACAAAATAGCAAGCCATCGATGATTGCTGTAAACAGCTAATACTTAGTAGTTTGGTACAATTATGCGAAAATGTGTGATAAATAACGAACAACTAATTAACAAAAGAGCAAGACAATATAATAAATCACAGTCAATACCTCCAAGAAGCGCAGAATTGATTGATTACTTAGAACAAAATAAAGTATTTCATATGGATAATCTATCTATTCGATGTGGCGTGGTCGGCAGGCACAAAGAAAGTGAGACAAGTCAGGGTCCCAACCCTGACAGAGCCACAACGCTTTAGAGATGGGACAATAAAACAAGGAAAGTGAGACAAGAATAGCTAGCGTCGAGTCAATGATTCCGTAAACGTATAGACAAAGACAAGAAGATACGGATAAATGTACAAGGCCACGCGATCAGAAAATTCAAAAGAGGAAAACTTGAGATAGAACAGTATTCATGTATCAGGGTGTCCTCAGTGTAAATCTTTATATCGATACTGTTTATTTAGTCGTTAGATATCATAAAACTGTCATGAAAATATCCGCTCTGATATTCAATATAAAATTTTGTATATACTAAGCTATATAATAGGGTTTCAGACAATGTTGTTACTCATTTCCCCTTTTCTTTCAATTTACAACCACATTCAGGCGGCGATATGAGAACGTTCCACCACATGGAATTAGCTGATTTTTGGTACACATATGAAACAAGTAAAGCTCTATCCGATTTTGTGATGGAAATTTGCATCCAAAACTATATAACGGGAGAAAATTGCAATTTTATGGCATTTTTCTTCATAATTGTATCTCTGCAAGTGCATTTTCATCCGAGACAATTTTTGTTTTATGTTTTATGAATAAACACGATGTTTTGGAAATATTTATCAAAAGAAATCTACACTATGTTGCGAATTACAATTTCGAGATAACCTTCTTTTATTTACGACCTTATGTCTTTGATGCTCAAAATGACAACTTTATAAAAATACATTTTCACTGACATTATGAAATCTGGGTGTCGGAAAGGTGTAAAATTATTCTTCGGAAAAGAAAAAAACTGTAGTTGAGCTAGATAAGAAATTAAACGGGGGCAGGCTCCTATGGAGAATTAACATTACTGGAAACAGGCCCTTTGTTTGGGTGGTGTTTCCAAAAACTATTTAGTCTACTCTTGAAGATGTTGATGTTATCAGCAGAAACTACATGTTCGGAAAGGCTGTTCCAGACACCTGTTATTCTGTTACTGAAGTTGTGTTTTCTAGTATTCAGTCTTACATTCCTTTTGTATATTTTTTACTGTGTCCTCTGGTAAAACTTCCAGATATTTTGAGTTGACATTGTCGATTCCGTTCAGGATTTTTTGTATAAACTTGAATTTGATCCGCCCTTAGTCCTCTATACTCTAATGTTGGAAGTCTTAAAGTTTTCAGTCTTTCAATTGAGATCTTGTCTTTGGTTAGCATTAGAGTTTGGTTTGGTTTTATTGGTTTAACGTCCTATTAACAGCTAAGGTCATTTAAGGACGGCCTCCCGTGCATGCGATATGCATGCATGTGGTGAGTGCGTACGTGTTTTGGAAGGCTGCGGTATGTACGTGTAAAGTCTCCTTGTGATAGGCCAGAACTTTTCCCGATTTATAGTGCTACCTCACTGAAGCATACTGCCGAAGACACCTAGCAGCACACCCCACCCGTTCACATTATACTGACAACGGGCGAACCAATCGTCCCATTCCTAATTTGCTGAGCGATAAACAGGAACAGCAACTACCATTTTTAAAGACTCTGGTATGTCTCGGCCAGGGAACAGAACCCAAAGCCTTCCTTAAACCAGATGACATCACATATAAAGTACTCAAGATGTGGTTTTCTGTAGTTGTTTGAACATGTAGATATCCATGTAAACAAATGTTCTGAAGATGATACCTAGTATCTGATTTGACTTTTCACAGAAATACACTGTACTAACATGTTCACTGAATTTTAGTTTTGAGTCAAATGTTACTCCTAGGTCTTTTTTTGTGGTCACCTTTTTATTTGGTTTGGTTGGTTTATTTTGTTTAACGTCCTATTAACAGCTAAGGTCATTTAAGGACGGCCTCCCGTGCGTGCGACATGCATGCGTGTGGTGAGTGCGTATGTGTGTTTTGGGAGGCTGCGGTATGTTCATGTTAAGTCTCTATGTGATAGGCCGGAACTTTTTTATTTGGACATTTCCCTCGTTCCTCGGTATTGCGTACCTAGTATTTTTTGTTGGAGTTTCCTATCCAAGTTTAATGACATTTTCCATTCTTCAGTCCATTCACAGATTTTAGTTGCATTTTATCAGCTATGTTAAAGTATAGTTTGGTGTCATCTGCAAAAAGTTTAATCAAACAGTCTATTTTTTCTGGCATGTCGTTGACATAGATGAGGAACAGTGTCGGGCCTAAGACACCTCCTTGTGGTACTCCACTGGCGACTTCTACTGGTTATGATGATGTGCCATTTATCACCACTCGTTGAGAGGAGCCTAGCACTGTCTCAACATCAACGAACCGGCGATGAACATGTCGGAGAAATATTCGACTCCATAGGGTCCATTAATGATAGTAGTGTAATAGCCAAATTAGTTACCAAAGTGTTATCCAATGAGTTATTTGTCAATTCCATTGAAGTCCAACCACTACATACACAGATTAATGAACTCAATAGAAGGATCGAGGACATGGAACAATACAGCAGGCGAAACTGTCCCAAAGTATCTTGCATTCCTTATAGCATCAATGGTCAACATGATGACACTGACAACCTGTTGATTGACCTGTTTAACACAAAACTTGGCCTTAATATTACACTTAATGATATTTCCAGGTATCATCGTATTGCCAGATTCAATCAATGACCAAGAATTTGACAGAATTCACCATCTTCAAGCCCTGATGATGTAACTGTAAGATTAAATTCTTATAGAACCAGAGACAATGTATATAGATCCATAGACACTGCCTCACTTTTGGCCTTTAGGCTTTGGGTTCTGTCCCCTAGCCGAGACATACCAGAGTCTTTAACAAGAGCTGTTGGAGAACAGCATAGCTCGTCTCGCAAATGTTTGTCAATAAATAATTAAAATATATTAATTGGAATGGTTTCGCAAATTGCATTAATAATATTTATATTGTTTACTTGATCAGATTATGTTTTGTGAATTCATGCATTTGGGAGACAAGCTATGCTGTTGTAGATTAAATGAAGATATTAAACACAAATGTAATTGCTTTTGGACATATTTCTTCAATTTTTTGACAACATATCCTAATGAGAGTTGTCTCCCTTGAAAAATGTGACAGGTATAAATTGTCTATTGTGACGTTTTCATATTGTTTTATATTCAGTTTCACCCCAAGAAAGGATAGTGTAACTCCATACGGACTCTTTTACCAAATATCAGCACCCTAGTACAATCATAAAGTAATGTGTTAAAAAGCTTTCAACATTTGCACGAAAATTTCAAAAAAATATTTCAGTTTAACTCAGGAAAGGGATAGTTCAACCCCCACAGGGAACCTAATACCATGTATAACTATGCCTTTCAACACTCACAATATAAAGTTAACACAAAGTCCAAAGATTTAAAAGCAAAAACAAAAAAAGACAGATTTAAAAAGAAAAAATCCAATTTTTACTCCAGGAAGGGATTGTCTTACTCCATAGGGACTCTATTGCCAAATATAAGCACCCTTGTACAATTATATAGTGATGTATTAAAACCTCTTAACAATTGCACCAAAAACTTAACGCAGAAATATTCCAAGTCCAAAAATTTGAAACTTTTTTTTTTTTTTTTTTTTTAAATCTTTTAGTTTAACTCTGGCAGGGGATAGTCTAACCCCAGAGGGACTCTATTGCCAATTATCAGCACCCTAGTACAATTATAAAGTGATGTATTAATACCTTTCAACACTCGCACCAAAAACTTAACGCACAAATATTCTAAGTCCAAAAATTTGAAAATTCTGGTTTTTCCCCTAAAAATCTTCTACTTTAATTCTGGCAGGGGATAGTCTAACCCCAGAGGGACTCTATTGCCAATTATCAGCACCCTAGTACAATTATAAAGCGATGTATTAATACTTTTCAACACTCGCACCAAAAACTTAACGCAGAAATATTCTAAGTCCAAAAATTTGAAAATTCTGGTTTTTTCCCAAAAAAATCTTTTAGTTTAACTCTGGCAGGGGATAGTCTAACCCCAGAGGGACTCTATTGCCAATTATCAGCACCCTAGTACAATTATAAAGTGATGTATTAATACTTTTCAACACTCGCACCAAAAACTTAACGCAAAAAGTTTCTAAGTCCAAATTTTTTTAAAAATCTGTTTTTTTTCCAAAAAATCTTTGTTTAACTCCGGCAGGGGATAGTTTGACCCCCACAGGGACCATATTACCATAAATTACTATGCCTTTCAACACTTGCACCAAAAATTTAACATTTGGAAAACCAACGCCGACGCCGACACCGACGCCGACGCCGACGCCGGAGTGACAACATAAGCTCTCACTCTTCTTCGAAGAGACGAGCTAAAAATGGTAGTTGCTACTCCTGCTTAGCGCTCAGCATATTTGGAGTGGGACGACTGGTTTTCCCGTTGTCAGTATAATGTGACCGGGTGGGGTGTGCTGCTGGGTGTCTTCGGCAGTATGCTTCAGTGAGGTAGCACTTTAAATCGGCAGAAGTTCCGGCCTATCACAAGGAGACTTTCCACGAACATACCGCAGCCTCCCAAAACACACATACGCACTCACCACACACACGCATGTCGCACGCACGTGAGGCCGTCCTTAAATTACCTTAGATGTTAATAGGACGTTAAACTAAATAAACCAAACCAAACCAAATCAAAGATAAAACCAGCCATGATACTGTAGTAATCACTGATATCCACGATTGCATTCATATGATCACCACCTCAACGCAGATGCACTCTATTTTTCCGATGGAATCACTGCTATCGGCCAAACCCACTGACCATATAGCCACGATCTCAAAAAATCCAAGTGTAAACAAGACTCCCCTCACCAGTACACCGAAACCATCAGCTAACACCCTTCATCTGTCCGTAGTTCGTGGAAGTGATGGTGTACCAGGAAGTGCGACCGTCAAACTTAATTCCACAACCGATTCAGGTCTTAAAACTTAATCTTTTGTCTCATTATTTCGATGACTGTCAGTATTTGTGAACTGCCGAGTGCATGTGCTCCCGTGAACATCTACGTAGTTCGATTCCACCACGTACTTGATTTGGTGTCAGGTGGTTTCGGTAGCAAGTCGTTTCGGTACTTTTTCGGAAGTCGTTTCGGTAGAAGTCCGGGTCGTTTCGGGAGATATAAAAAGTTGTTTCGTTACATTAGTCGGTACATTTCAAATGATGAATTTAATTAAAATTGAAGCTACACCCGTAGATAATTGATACAAAAAGGATCACATGCCACTAAAAGAGTCTATTCTGAAAAAGATTAACAAAAAACACAGAGCATGGCAGCGCTACATGGAAACCAAATCTGAAGAAAAATATAAGGAATATGCGAAAATCAGAAACCAGCTGAAATGGGAAGTCAGAAAATCCAAAAGAGAACTTGAAAAAAATTGCCGAGGATATTAAGGAACAACCTAAGAAATTTTGGAAATATGTAAACTCCAAAAGAAAGGTCAAAACTGGAATTTCGGACCTTAAGGGTCTGAACGGAGATGATACAAAAATTGCAGTGAGAGATAAGGACAAAGCCGAAGTTCTCGCCAAGTTCTTCAGCAGTGTTTTTACCCAAGAACCCCTAGGAGACCTACCAGAATTCAACAAAAGCAACATAGTTCACCCGTTTGAGGATATCATATGCACTCAGCAAAAGGTTGAAAAACTGCTGTCGGATCTAAATGAAAATAAATCTCAAGGACCAGACATGATGCACCCTAAAATACTGAAAGAACTACGAAAACATATCAGTAAACCTCTGTCAGAAATATTTAACAAATCACTACAGGACGGTAAATTACCAGAAGCTTGGAAAGAGGCAAACATTACTGCTATTTTCAAAAAGGGCTCAAAATCAGAGGCAGGGAACTACAGACCAGTCAGTTTAACCAGCATAGTAGGAAAAACATTGGAAAAATTAGTAAGGGATAGCATAGTCAATCATATGAACATAAATAATCTACTCAGCAATAAACAATTTGGCTTTGTCTCCGGGAGATCTACACAACTTCAACTACTAATGGTTTTGGAAGAATGGACAGAAATAATTGATAATGGCGGTCAGCTGGATGTTGTATACATGGACTTCATGAAAGCCTTCGACAAAGTCCCACATCGTCGATTACTCGAGAAAATTAAAGGATACGGAATTAGTGATCAGGTCACTAACTGGATAAAAGACTTCCTCAGCAACAGATGTCAAAGAGTACTAGTAAATGGAGAATCCTCAAAAACGTACCCCGTAGTAAGCGGTATACCCCAAGGAAGCGTGCTTGGACCAATCTTGTTTGTAATATATATTAATGATTTACCTGAAATTCCCAAATCAAATTCCCCACTTTTTGCGGATGATACAAAACTATACCGAGAAATCAGAAATAATAACGATAAAGACATTCTGCAAAATGATCTGAGCAAACTTGAACAATGGTCTGCAAAATGGCTACTAAAATTCCACCCAAACAAATGCAAAGTGCTCTCAATTAACTCCAAAGAGAAAAGATTATATTACATGTCAGGAACAACGGGTGAAAAATTAGAACTAGAAAGTATAACATCTGAAAAGGACATTGGAGTGACAGTAGATGAAAATTTAAATTTTAGAACCCATATCCAGTTGGGAGTGAATAAAGCAAATAGTATTCTAGGACTAATTAGAAGAACATTCACATATTTAGACGAAAAGATGTTCAAACTATTATTTAAGGCACTAGTAAGACCCCATCTTGAATACGCCTCAAGCGTATGGAGTCCCTATAAGACGAGGGACATCGATTTGATAGAGAACGTCCAGAGGAGGGCCACAGAACTCATACCTGGTTTTAAAAACTTGTCGTACCCGGAACGCTTGCAGAGACTGAAACTGCCAACCTTAGAACACCGAAGGAATAGAGGTGACCTAATCAACGTCTTTAAAATCGTGAAGAATATTTATGACGAGCGAGTCACAACAAATATGTTCCAAATGGACACCACCAGCAGGACAAGGGGACACTCGCACAAAATATTCAAAAAACGATGTAACCTAGACATAAGAAAAAACTTTTTCAGCTTCAGGGTAGTAGATGTTTGGAACAATTTGCCACAACATGTTATAGATGCCGAGGAGGTTAAACAGTTTGAAATTGCACTGGACAATCACTGGGAAAATACCAACAAATAACTTGTGTATATATATGAAAAAGGACAAATTAACTCATTGCACACCAGATGTATATCACATTGTAAACATTGTAATATCAATTGATATGGACATAGAGGCTTACAGCCTGCGTCCATTATTTATCGTATTAAATCGATACATAATTAATCAATTATTAATGATGATTGTGAAAACAATTGTATCATTAATACAAACAATGTTTTCTTAGTCGGCGCTGATTGATGTTGTGTTCTTTACGTACGACGTGCAATTCAGGTGAGTGTTGTGAAAAATATTGACAAGTTATTTTACATGTTTAGAACAAAGGTTCTATGGCTATTTCTTAGATACCATTTCTTATCTTGAAAGAAAGTACGGAAACATAGAATTTTTTTTATAATGTTAAAACATAGGCTTTATGACATTTTCTTAGAAACCATTTCTTATATTGAAAGAAAGTACGTAAATGCCGAAATAAATTAAAAAAATAAATTTTCCGGGCCCATGTAAAGTATTTGCTGTCATTGTTGTATATTTATATTTTTGTATACATTTGTATGTTTATATGAGTAATTGATGATGTATATTTGATACTAGCTTTGAGGTGTCTTGAATCACTCTGAGAAAATGATATACACGTAGTTATAGGTATAGAATTACGAAAAGACAGAGAAAATTATATACATGTAGTTTACGGCAAAATAGTAAATGTTATACATGTAGGCATATAATTACGAAAAGATAGAGAAAATATATGTTGTTATGGTAAGATAGTAATAGAAACAAGAGGCCCATGGGGCCTGTATCGCTCACCTGGTTGGATTTGACCAAATGTCAAAATAATGTTCATGTTCAATTTGTTAATACATTATACAAAAATGTACTCTCTGAAAGACCATATGGATTATTTTTTACAACATAATGGTGTTTAAAGAAACTAAGTCCCTTAGGGTGGGGAAAACCCTTTGGCCTATGTTTACATAAGAATTGTGTTTATCCCTTAATGCCCAGCGTTACTATACATAGTTATGGGATTGAGGGTCACAGTAACCATTTATGCAAAATCTGTTCCCCCATCACCGCGGATGTTTCTGACCAAATTGGGTTCAAATCCATTTAAAACTCAAATCTCTATTTCCCCTATTTGGCCCCTCCCTTCAGGCCCCTTGGTGGTCAGAGTCAATATTTATATAAACTCTCTTTCCCCCTTCCCCTAAGAATATTCCAGACCAAATTTGGTTCAAATCCATTAATAACTTTATGAATAATAGCGATTTAAAGGATAAACCCCTATTTCCCTATTTGGCCCCGCCCCTCAGGTCCCTTGGGGTTCAGAGTAAAAATTTATACAAAGTATGTTCCCCTTCTACCAAGGATGTTCCTGACCAAATTTGGTTCAAATTCATTCATAACTTTATGACTAGTAGCGATTTAAAGGAGTAACCCTATTTCCCCTATTTGGCCCCGCCCCTCAGGTCCCTAGGGGTTCAGAGTAAAAATTTATGCAAACTCTGTTCCCCTTCTGCCAAGGATGTTCCTGACCAAATTTGGTTCAAATTCATTCATAACTTTATGACTAGTAGCGATTTAAAGGAGTAACCCTATTTCCCCTATTTGGCCCCGCCCCTCAGGCCCCTGGGGGTTCAGTGTAAAAATTTATACAAACTCTGTTCCCCTTCTGCCAAGGATGTTACTGACCGAATTTGGTTAAAATTCATTCATAACTTTATGACTAGTAGCGATTTAAAGGAGTAACCTTATTTCCCCTATTTGGCCCCGCCCCTCAGGCCCCTTGGGGTTCAGAGTAAAAATTTATACAAACTCTGTTCACCTTCTGCCAAGAATGTTCCTGACCAAATTTGGTTCAAATTCATTAATAACTTTATGACTAGTAGCGATTTAAAGGAGTAACCCTATTTCCCCTATTTGGCCCCGCCTCTCAGGTCCCTAGGGGTTCAGAGTAAAAATTTATACAAACTCTGTTCCCCTTCTGCCAAGGATGTTCCTGACCAAATTTGGTTCAAATTCATTCATAACTTTATGACTAGTAGCGATTTAAAGGAGTAACCCTATTTGGCTCCGCCCCTCAGGCCCCTGGGGGTTCAGAGTAAAAATGTATACAAACTCTGTTCCCTTTCTGCCAAGGATGTCACTGACCAAATTTGGTTCAAATTCATTCATAACTTTATGACTAGTAGCGATTTAAAGGAGTAACCCTATTTCCCCTATTTGGCCCCGCCCCTCAGGTCCCTAGGGGTTCAGAGTAAAAATTTATACAAACTCTGTTCCCCTTCTGCCAAGGATGTTCCTGGCCAAATTTGGTTCAAATTCATTCATAACTTTATGACTAGTAGCGATTTAAAGGAGTAACCCTATTTCCCCTATTTGGCCCCGCCCCTCAGGCCCCTGGGGGTTCAGAGTAAAAATTTATACAAACTCTGTTCACCTTCTGCCAAGGATGTTCCTGACCAAATTTGGTTCAAATTCATTCATAACTTTATGACAAGTAGCGATTTAAAGGATTAACCCTATTTCCCCTATTTGGCCCCGCCCCTCAGGCCCCTGGGGGTTCAGAGTAAAACTGTATACAAACTCTGTTCCCCTTCCCCCAAGGATGTTCCTGACCAAATTTGGTGAAAATCCATTCAATACTTTATGACTAGTAGCGATTTAAAGAAAAAGTTGACGGACGCCGGACGCCGGACGACGGACGCCGGACGACGGACGACGGACGACGGACGACGGACGCTGCACCATGGCATAAGCTCACCGGCCCTTCGGGCCAGGTGAGCTAAAAATGATATACATGTAGTTTACGGTAAAATAGTAAATGTTATAGGTATAGAATTGCGTTTATATTTTAGGCGTAACGAGGAATGACTACAGGAACATGGCGAAGGGTTTAATGCAACTTGACTGGTCGTGTGCACTCTGCAATCGTCCAGATCCAGAGGAGCCAGCAGATGAATCCTTCAACATCTCAACGCCATTTCAGGTTACCGAAGCGACACACGAGGAATCCTTGCCACTGGAGACTTCAACTCTTGATGATGTGGAACCGGAAGATCTGCCAACATCTTACCAGGAGGTCAGCCAAGGTTCCAAGCGTGGAAATCGAAAGCTAGTTGATAGCAATGGCTGTAGCTACACTGTCTTGGTAAGCAATACCTCTAAATACCGCTATAAAAATACTGCGCAAAATAACGAGAATCAGATAAGTCATTATTTCAAATTAAAAAGACAGAAAGAAAATTACTACAGGAATAAACTCTTAACAATACATATATAATCTTACAGTATCAAATAATAGAGTTGTTTCCCTTGTCTTACTTTCCTTTTCTTGTATAAATGTACACAAGTTGGATGCGTTGGATAAATGTATATAAACCTATTGATGCTTTTCTAAGGTAAGCTCCAAGATGTAATTGTATCATAAACTATGCTTCATGTGTTGCTAAAGATCATATTAATTTGTGACTGTACTACTGTTTACTTCTAAGCGTAGGACCGATCTTGCTAATTCCGATATTGTATGTGTGTGTAATGAATGGTTGTGTATGTAGATTTGAGTACAGATGTAACTTACGTGATATAACTTCTCTGAGTATGATGTATTATGCCTTGCAGAAACACACCTCAATCCTGGAATTACTAATACTGACATGGGCTAACTTCCGATCAAGATGGTAGCCACATGTGTTTTCGACTGATCAGCAAATATGTGATTGATTGTGCATATAAAGCGAGCAGGTTCATCTAGAATGGGTATGGACTGCAATTTCGTGTACGTTCTTGATCACTGATGTGAGTTTTTGTGAAAAAAAATGTGTGTTCTTGACTTTGCAGCAAGCCGGCGAGTTTTCTTTACATATCGCTGTATAATATATATGTGCACCAGCAATATTTACCAGTATGTACCCACTGGCATTTGTTTTACACCTGTCCTTGCGTGGGCACACCGTCACGCACGATTAGCTACTACAATTGTTATTGTATAGTGGTACGGCAACAGATTTGACGAGTATTGCGTCCCTTGATTTAATATCGAACTTGTGCGACACCTATATATAAGCCATATGTAAAGCATACACAATGGACACCCGTTAGCTTCACGTACTCACCGACACTTGACTGTACATACATGGCATATGATAATGTGGAAAAGACTTACCAAATTCTTATTCCAAAATCGGGATGTCTAAGAGAGGAAAGAAACGCAAAAAGACAGAGTGAACGAAATTATTGATGTCGTTGATAATGAGTCAAGTACAGATAATGAAAGTACGGCAAAGCAATCAACGGGCCTTTTAAATTCGATAATTAATGGTAATCTATGGTAGCCCATCGAGGACACGGAGCTAGATGACATCGTATCGACAAGTGCTGGCCCCAAATCTGTACGGACACTTGACTCGATGAAACCAGAAATTGACGATATATACGGAAAGCGATCAATATCGCGAAGCAGTTATTGACCTACAATGCAGGTCGATCAAAAACAATCTTGTGTTTCTGGGTCTAAGTGGTGAACATGGCATCATGTCAACCAACCAGTTGTCGGTCCCGATTTCAACGTTCAACACACCACATGACATACAGAGACCGTGTTTCTAGCTCTACTGAGCACCCAACGAACCAAGGACAACCCAAGAGAAGGCCGCATCCAATTGTAACTTACGATTCCCATTGCCATCGTGGCGCCACCCATCCCACGCAACAGGCTCGTAACTCACAGTCATCCTCGACAAACCGATATCCGCCCCAACAAGACAGCAACATCCATGACCCAATGCCTCGGCCGTACCGTCAAAACGACTCAAATACTGCCTCTGACACTGTCCAACTCCCAAAGCATTCCGATACCTAAGAAATAGGGATACGTGGCGAGTGACCATCATCACATTGTATCATGGAACATTGGCAAAGGAACGTGTAGCAAACTTGACGAACCCGATTTTGTTTTATATAACCCATAATAAGGATATATTTTGGTTAACAGATTGTTGGATTAGGGGAAGATGTTTTTGATATACCAGGCTATTATGATTTTTTATTTCCAAGAAAGACCAAAGGTGGAGGTATGGTTATTTTCTACAAACAATCATTAAAAAATTATCCCTTGAATATCAAATCCACAATAGCATTGTCATGCTAAAATATTTTAAAAAAGATATTAATCTTTGTATAATAATTTGTTACTTTCCTCCAGAGAATAGTGTATTCTATCAAAATGAAAACAATGTTGACCTCTTCTTGATCTTACATTATGTGACAAACTACGAATATGATAAAAAGGATAAAGATACTTAGTCGAGAATGGCAAGCGACTGGAAGGATGAAAACAATGAATTGATTTAAACGAAATTAATAGAAAGTGCATCCGCTTTAGCACGAGCTTGTGAAATAAACGCAAAAACGCAATGTGACATTGATGACATGATTGATAATTTTTGTAATTTAGTAAATGCTGTGTATAACTTGACAATTAAGGTTTTTGTCCGATTTCGAGGTGTTTGCATTCTTCAATGTTTATTGAATGTAGTTCCGGTGTAACCATGGGCCGGCGTCCCAGTTGCTGTTTGCCGTTGGCTGTAGTTCTAATCTTTCTTACCATGACTGGAGATCTTCGGTGAATGAAATTTCTGAGGAAAGAATCGATGTATATTATAGTTATGTGATAACATCTTGACTTATATCACGGCCGATCGAAAGGAAAATAAAGGTACGATACTGTCACTAGCCTAAAGTAGGTCTACCATTCTTTGCCGAGTTCTGTGAAATGAGCACGTCCTTATAACAGGATCGTACTCGATTAATTCACGTTCTCGATGGAACTATTATTCAATATATTGTTTTCTTGCCGACAAATGTCATGTTCCCTTGTGGTTTTCCTCCAGCATTAGTCATTATAGCCCAGAGGGAATCTATGACGTAAACATACAGATACAGAATAGGTTTCAGTGCATCGGGGGTTAGGGTGCTAATATGGTAGTTTAGAAAAGGAGTCTATGGCCATACTACTAATTAATATGGTTTCCTAACTTATATTTCATTGCATGCCTGTAGATGTATCTATATACAGTTTGTTTTCTAGTCTGTAGGAGTTTTGTTTATATACCATGTACCAACCAGTAATCCCTTAGGAGATTGTATGTGATACCGGTGTACCGTTGCATTATCAGCGGGTTGCTCTGATGAACAAAGGTATATACCTACAAACATACATCAATCCTTTTATTTGATTTCAGATTCTACCATTGTCAAGGAAGGAAACAGATATTGCTTACTTTGTTCCAACTATGGAGGCAAAATTAGTGAAGACGGTACAGTGTTAAATCTACATTCCATCCGGCGATAGTACAGATCAAAAGTCAATGCGATCTTTATGGATTCCGAAAATTAAACTTGTGCGACCAGACGGTTCAATTAGTTTTAACTATAGGCTATGTAATTTGCACTTTGAAAACAATATATGTAATCAGGGCTCTATTCCAACTAAATTAATCTGGCTACACTGAGGAAACTAGTGTTACCTCGCAGACCTTAAGTGTGCCATTCTGAGGTTGAGAACACTGAAATCATTCCCCGTGAGGATACTTCTTGTATAGCAACTATCAGTTCTTTGTCCTTAAAACAGAGAAACACAAACTATCATATAGCTGGAGAGTCTGTTTATGTCCAGACATCAGAAGTGAATACAAACGGTTAATTAAAAACATGTTGAAAGGCGACTACATCAGACATTTGTTCCAATTTTCAAGCCCGAGGCAATTGGAAATGACGACGAAAAGACACGATACTATACTGGGTATCCAAAATATGCAACATTTCTACTCTTTATTTACTTCTTTCTGTAAGTATGGAGCAGAAAGTTAACATACTGGGAAGGGGGAAAAAGAACCACACTACATGCAGAAAACAGGAAATATTCTCAACCAAATATTAAAAAAAAAAGGGCAGAAAAGGAGTCTACGGCCATTTGACGAGTTTTTTATGGTATGTTTGAAGTTGAGGCATGGTCTTCGGCAAGAATTTCTAGCAGATTTCTTCTGTGTTCAGTTATGACAGTTTCTACAGCTATACATACATGGATACTAATTCCATGGCCATCAAGAGAACAAATTTAAAGCAATTTGCCGAAGCATTTTACAGAAATGACGTCCGCATAGTTATAGATGCAAGTTTTAATTGAAGTTGCACCAAATGGTTTGGTTACATTTGTGTCAGAATTTGGGGAGGGCATGCATCAGATAGGCATATTGTACAAAAGGATGGTGACCTCTTCTTACCAAAGTTAGAACCTGGAGATGTTATACTTGCAGACAAAGGCTTCACAGTTGGGGATTTACTTCCTGCACATATAGTTCTAAATATGCCACCATTTGTATCATCTAGTTGTCAGATGAGTGTACAGGAGTTTGTTTTAAACACAACAAATAGCTGCTCCGAGGATTGTTGTTGAAATGAAAATGAAACAAATCAAAATCCTGAAGATATTACAGCCTGGCTACCCATTAATGAAGTTCATTTAGCTGAACAAATAATGATATGTTGTGCCATGACAAACTTGTATATTTAACAGTTCTATATATATATTACTAACACATCTCTTTTAGATTATATTGTTTAATGATTTGTTTTACTACCTATTAACAGCCAGGGTCATTTAAGGATGTAACATGTTTTTAGGTGGAGGAAAACGGAGTACTCGTAGAAAAACCATAAAGCTATATGGTTAGTACCTAGCAATTGCCACATGTGGCTTTCGAAGAAGCAGCCCAGAGGAGGAGGTCTAGTGGATTAATGTTTGAACATGTACACCTTAACCACTCTGTCATCACGACCCCTCTTTGAGATCATGTAGAATGTTATATATAAATCAAACATATTGCTGTACACTAGATATTTTTGTTCAAAGAAAATCACTTTAGTATTTGAAAATTAGCAGATTTTCAGAGTACTCAGTTGACCATTGACATTATATAATTTCATAAGTCTAAAATGGTATTTTCTTTAAAATCTGAGAAGTACTTGAAAACTCAGAACCATAGGATGACTCTCATAAAGTCCTCAACAAACTCTTGTGGCATGACACCATATCAGGCATAATGTACTAGATAAGATTGGTCATCAAGTGTACATTGCACTATTAAATTGTATGCATGTACTTAAATTTGCACACAATATTGAATTATGTGTGATTTTTTTGTAGTTGGTTTATAATTTTAAGCAATTGATGGATATATATTGTCCAATTTAACAACTATTTGTGTATGAACATATTGATCAGTCAGAAAGTGATTCAAATTTTAACAAACAACCTGCTGTCACACACCAACATAACAGTCACAGCACCAACAACGGCACAGTTGGTGTTTAAGAATGTAAATGGTACAAACATCAAAAACTTAATTATAATTTGTATACAAGATTTGAAACTTTCATAATACTAATTACATTACCAGGCAGGAAACTGCTGTCATTAACACTGCCAATCTATTTATATTGGTGCAAACGACGTTGACGGGTTCAGTGAAAAGCTCTGCAACAAATTCAAGAAAAGTAAGTCTTTCCAACGGAGATTCCTTTCGCTGTCCAGATAACAAAATCAGTCAAGGTTAGTTTCAACACAGCCATTCGTCCCATGACTTGATAGTGATATTGGTGATTATGTTTTGAAGATAGTTCACCACTTGGATTGAGCTCACAGCAAAACGAGTTTTTTGCCACATGGAGATTTGATTTCCAGAACACATGAGCCACACACAGAGCATGTAATTAGTCCATCGACACTTGCACCCAAAAATGGAAATTGTTGTCTGACATAAACGCCCATGTCCTTCCCACCAACATTTGTCACATGTTCTAAAATCCAGTTCTTGTTGTTAGATTGTCCCCTAGAAAAGGGTTCTACGGCCAACTAAAATTTAATATGGTTTCCTAATTATAGTTCAGCCGGTAGATGATTAATACAGTTGTTTTTAGTCTGTAGGAGTTTTTTATATCCCTGTCCCAAACCATAACCCCTTAGGAGATTTTTGTGATACGGTTTTGTACCTTTGCTTATCAGGGGTTTGTTTGATGAAACAAAGGTTATACCTAAAAAACATACATAATCCTTTTTTTGATTTGATTTACTTTTGTAAGGGAAAGGGAAAACAAAATTTTGCTTTTTTTGTTCCAAAGGAGGAAAATTTAGTGAAGAGGTTTACAGGTTAAATTAATTGATTCCATCGGCGTTAGTACGTAAAAAAAGTCAATCGATTTTTTGGTTTCCCAAAAAATTAAATTTGGGGACCGACGGTTGTTAGTTTAACTATAGGTTTGTAATTTGAATTTTGAAAACAATTATGAATAGGGATCTATTCCAACAAATTTAAAATTTGGCACACGAGGAAACTAGTGTTCCCTCGCAGCCTTAAGGCCCCTTTTGAGGTTTTGAGAAAAACTGAAATCATTCCCCCTGAGGATACTTTTTGTAAGAACTATCAGTTTTTTGTCCTTAAAAAAAGAGAAACAAAACTATCATAAGCTGGAGGTTGTTTTGTCCAACACAGAAGTGAAAACAAAAGGTAAAATTAAAAACTGTTGAAAGGCGACTCATCAGACATTTTTTCAATTTAAGCCCGGGGAATTGGGAAAAGACGACGAAAAGACACGATACTATACTGGGGATCCAAAAAGCAACTTTTTACTTTATTTATTTTTTCTGTAAGTTGGGCAGAAAGTTTAAATACGGGAAAGGGGGGAAAAAACCACACTAATGAGAAAAAAAGGAAAATTTAACCAAAAAATTAAAAAAAAGGCAGAAAGGGGGCTACGGCCTTTTACGAGTTTTTTATGGTATGTTTGAAGTTTAGGATGGGTTTTGGCAAGAAATTTTAGCAGATTTCTTTTTGTTCGGTCACATTATACCGACATGGGCGGACCAGTCGTCCCACTCCAAATATGCTGAGCGCTAAGCAGGAGTAGCAACTACCATTTTGAAGACTCGGGCTATTGATGATAAGCATTGAAGGCCACCGATCAGAGAATTTGATCAACGTGCTGTTTCCTTGTACAAAGCTGTTGAAAACAGAAGCGCTTCATTCCTAAAAATAGACTTTATGTAGTTTCATGTTCAAAATCCAGTTGCTGGTCATAATTCTTGTGACTAGTTATATTCTTTTTATGCTATAGTTTCATATTCACAGTTTTTGTGACTAGTCATACTCTGCTTTTATACTTTTAGTTTTGTTGATTTATTGATTTGACTTCAGTGTTTTTAAATTTCTAGTGATATGAGGTATTTTTATTTTCACAAATCCAGTTACTAGTGATATTTTGTTTTTTTACACTTCGTTTTGTTGTCTTATTTATATTATTAAGTTAGATTTGAGTTTGAGTCTACATTGAAGTTTTGTGTAGCCAAATCCAATTACGAGTCAGATTTTGTTTTAATTCTTTTTATACTTGTCAATTGTTGATAAATATCGATTTAATTATTTTGAAATTCTAGTCCATAGTCAATACTCCATGAAACTCAAGATGTTGATATAGTTTGATGTTCATTATCCATTAACATTGATTTTTGTTTGTTTGATCATTTTCAGAATAAAAAATCTGTAAGCATACGATATTCAGTCTTTGTTTTAAAAGTTCTGCATCTAAAGAAACTGTTATTGCCAAGTGTTAGTGTACCAAATAATTTGTTTTCAGTAGCTTTGGATAGCAATTATTTAATGGAAATGATGCAGTATCAGTGATTTTTCAGCCTATATAAATAGAGTCGGGTACCGATCCCATTCCCAATGAGATTTCATTAAAAAAAATCCTAATTGTCCAGCCGAAATTCCCAAATAATTACCGATTTCAATTCCGGATATTTTGACCCGGTCGCTGTTTTCGCCATTAGTATACAAGTAATGTGCAAACGCTTGGGTGATCACGAATCGCCATAAAATGGCGGCCTCACATAATGGCAAGTACCACGCAAAGAAAATACGATTATCCGACAGCAAGGGCTCCAAAACCCTGACTGAACTATTTAAACCCAAAACACCAACACAGACGGCATTATCAGAACCCATAGTACATGCCATCCATTCCACTTCCGATTGTTGAGACAAAGCCTGCTACGTCGGTATCTTCGCCGAGCTGGACACCGACTGTCAAGTCAACATGGGTCTACTTAAAGGAAAACCAAAATCAGGTTGACGCCTTTTGATGAGAATTAATTTTGAGGGACCAGAACACTTGTCCGCAGAGGACCTCGGATCTCTGATCCTCTTGTTCAAAAACAAAAAAGACAGACAAATACCCTTGTAAACACTGTCACAACAAAATAGAAAAAACAAAACCAAAATGATCTCCATTAAAATTTTAATTGTTCGTTTATTGTTTTAATGTATATAATAATTTATTTGTAATTCAAATTTACAATTTTTCCCAAAAATATCATTTTCCGCGTTAAATTTTTCCCAATTTCCAGGAAAGTTATTTTTCCCAAAATAGGCTGAAAAATCACTGAGTATGATAATTCTTAAAATGTAATAGTACATTGTGTCATTCATGTAAAGAAATAGCTTGAAAACAGATCCAATTTCAAATTTTTAACTTGAACCATAATGCTAATCAAGATCCATCTTTTTCAATTTGGGGGCATACTCTCAGTTTCACAATTTTCTATATCCATCACAGCATTTACTTTACTAGGAAAAAAGAACGAAAAAGAATAAACACTGAAAAAAAAAATGTCTCGCAGTCAAAACTGCGAATGTACACCACCAATTTCTTTGAATTCGAAATATCTACACTTTCATCAGTTGAGACACTGATGAAGTTGCAATTTTTTCAAGACTGTCATTTTCAATTGTAACAGCAATGGCTTTCTGAAAAAAAATTTGCTATATGCCTCCATTTAGAAAAATCATAATTATTAACTGACGATAGAATAAAAATACAAATTTATTCTAACTCCATAAAATCTGCAATTATTTTAGTGATTAGTGAAATCATAAATAATCATCACATCATTAACATGCCTTAATTATTTAATTTTGATACAAACAGTATAGGTTTTAAATTAAAATATTACTGATCCAGGATTTAACTTTGTCTTTATAAATTTGGTTTTATTTGTTTAACGTCTAACAACTAAGGTCATTTAAGGACGGCCTCCCGTGCGTGCGATATGCATGCTTGTGGTGAGTGCGTATGTGTGTTTTGGGAGGCTGCAGTATGTACGTGTCAAGTCTCCTTGTAATAGGCCGGAACTTTTGCCGATTTATAGTGCTACCTCACTGAAGCATACTGCAGAAGACACCCAGCAGCACACCCCACCGGTCACATTATACTGACAACGGGCGAACCAGTCGTCCCACTCCTAATATGCTGAGCACTAAGCAGGAGTAGAAACTACCATTTTTAAAGACTCTGTCTCGGCCAGGGGACAGAACCCAAAGCCTTCCTCACAGGGGTGAACGCTCAACTAAATGCTATAGGTGAGGTATTGTCAAGAGAGACATTAGGAAGAAGAAAGTTAAGATAAAAGATAACACCCCAAATTTAGTCGCCTCTTACGATATCATGCAATGCGGGCAGCAGGTATAATGAGTATAGAGAATCTAACAAAATAGACTTTCAATCCAAATTAGTCATTTAAACAATATTGATAAAGATCAATAAAAAGAATAAATATTGATTGTTATATTTAGATTTTTAATAATTGTGTGTTTTTACAGGTTCAAAAGGATCATCCCTAATTTAGTCACTGTCCTCTGTATGACCCATTGACTCCAGCTTGTCAGTGAAACGGCAGCTAACTGTGTCCCACTCATCACCAAATACATTTCAATAGTAAATCAGATTGCCAAATCTCTTAAATTCTCCCCTAAAATTTCAAAGGATTCTTGAGGAAAGCAAGGCCAGCAAGGAAAATCAAACAGGTGTTTTTCACTAGGTGGCTGTCGTTTGTTTACAGTGTGCAGGCTCTCGCTGGATGCCTCTCTGCTGTTAAATCTGCCTTAGAGGTCACTTCTATGGAGAGAGGGATGGAGGGACGGGCTGTCCTTCAGGGTGTTGCTAAGCAGATGGCAACTGTCAAATTCTTACCTCTGACCACTATTCTGGCTGATGTTGTTGGTATTCTTAGGCTCCGCTCTTTGCAGCTTCAAAAAGAAAAGATAAATTACGTGTTGACTAAATCAAGCATTGATGCTGCCATAGTTCCCATTCAGAGCATGCTCACCACTCCTGGGCCTTATACAACGTTTGTAGTCATTCTAGAACAGGTAGACCCATGTGGATACATCGTTTATAATGGTCATGACTTCAAAGATAAGGAGAAGGACAGAGAACAAGTAAGGGCAGCAATGAACATGTTTGTTGGAGAACTGGTTAATCGTCTGTTATCTACCTTTCCTGACACTGAAGCCCTTTGTGCTTTTGAAGGTCTTAGTCCACACAATTCTAATTATCTCTCAGCATATGAAAGGACACAAAAGATAGAACATCTCTGCGACGTGTACAGTCCAACTGTCATCGAAAAAGAGGCAGCTTTGTTTGAGTGGCAGCTGTTGCATTATGTTTGAAAGCAACCTAAATATTCAAATTTATGTATGCAGTTTGGTTTGGTTTATTTTGTTTAACGTCCTATTAACATCTAAGGTCATTTAAGGACGGCCTCCCGTGCGTGCGACATGCATGAGTGTGGTGAGTGCGTATGTGTGTTTTGGGAGGCTGCGGTATGTTCGTGTTAAGTCTTCTTGTGATAGGCCGGAACTTTTGCCGATTTAAAGTGCTATCTCACTGAAGCATACTGCCGAAGACACCCAGCAGCACACCCCACCATAGTCCACACTGGAGGGAAATCCTTGGTGGCATCTGCAGTGATGGATTGCATTCTTGATGCTATTTTGATAGAATGTGACATGCAGGTAAATTGAACATTGCCACAACATCCACATTTGACAGATATAGCTAAGTTTATATTAAATCCGAAGGACTACTGTTTAGAACATGAGGCTCATAGTATACAGGTATTACTATATGAAAAAGATATATGCGAGTTTCAATCATGAATCGGAGCTCATAATAATAATGGAATAGTAGGAATTACTTTATCTGTTTACGACCTACTCAACACACAAATGCTGTGGGTAGTATTACATAATTACAATTAAAGAACACCAACCAACCTTTGTTCATGATAAATATACCGATGTCAAAGTGAATCATTGTGATTTCAGGACAAACCTGATCCAGCAGATGAGAAAGTACCGATGAAGGTATCAATAGGAAATAACACTACAGAAGTGGTTTCATCTGTGGTACAGGGTCAGGTTTATATTGATTTACTTGTGAATGACAACCCCAGCCGCATCCCTCAGCGAAGGTTGCACTGTTACTGTTGCCAATTTACCATTAGTCATCCAGCGAATCAGACCAGTCAAGCCACCTCAAGATGAGTTGGAGAACTATGCCACAAATTTCCTGCAGTGGTATTTCGTTATGATACAGATGACCGATGTCGTACATGAAGGGGACGTTATCCGAACTAACGTCATCCTAAAACACGATTACTCTTTTTTACTCCCACTCAGTACTCTCCAAGTATCTGGTAGAGTGTATTGATTATGTTATGAAAACAGAAGTGGTATTGTCACCTGAGTTTGGGATGCGTGATATTTTGTTAATTGTCATGGAGGTGTGGGCAAGAATAAAGCCACTGACATGCAAAAGGAAAATGAGGTGAAAGCTCTCAAGGAATTAATAAAAGGATTAGGCTCCAACAAAACAGAGCAGTCTATAATTGCTGTATGTAAGGCTATACCGTCTATTCTTGATGTAGTATCAAAGTTTGATACCATGGTCAGTGTCAGTACTATATCAACAACTCATAAGAAGAGATCATATGAAGAAGACCTGGATGCAGTGTTGAAAGTGGTGAAGAAAGCAGGTATTTGGCAGAATGCAAGTAGGTCTCTAGCCGGATTCAAAGCCATCAGTAAATCTCCATTCGCCTTTAACAAACCACTTTTCAAACGAACAGTAAGAAACATCATTGACCGGCTTCAGAGGGACTTACCACCAGTACCTGATGATGATGATGATGATGAATCTAGAGATGTCCGACTTGAACATCTGTTTTTCCAGCAAAGAAATTGTGTATTGCTTTTTCAAGGGTTTTGCTTCCAATATGTTTGTTACATTTTTTTCAATATCAATTTTGATGAGATGGATGACAACTAATTTGCATTAAGAAATCACTTTCTAAAATAGACATTGAAAGCTATACATTTCATTTGTTCATACTGTTGATATTACTTACATGTATCATCATATACCAGGTACATTTCATTTGTCCTTATATTATAATGTTAGCTAGCATGAACTTGTAATACTTGCCTTGAACTTTTTATGATGTTAACTAGCATGAACTTGTAATACTTGCTTTGAACAATAGATGATTTTAGCTAGCATGAACTTGGAATACTTGCCTTGAACTTTTTATGATGTTAGCTAACATGAACTTGTAATACTTGCTTTGAACAATAGATGATTTTAGCTAGCATGAACTTGTAATACTTACCTTGAACTTTTTATGATGTTAAATAGCATGAACTTGTAATACTTGCCTTGAACTTTTTATGATGTTAACTAGCATGAACTTGTAATACTTACCTTGAACTTTTTATGTTAGCAAGCATAACTTGTAATACTTACCTTGAACTTTTTATGATGTTAGCTAGCATGAACTTGTAATACTTGCCTTGCACTTTTTATGATGTTAGCTAGCATGAACTTGTAATACTTGCTTTGAACAATAGATGATTTTTTTTTAACATACATTCATTAATTATTTTCATAACTGGTAGTAATACATAAATATCTCTACCCTTCCCACGGACTCAAAAGGTTTGTTTAACAGTATCACTCATATAATTTATTGAATAAATAACATTCAATCATAGGAAGGAAATTCAACCATGAGTGGAAATTATTTTGAGTCCTTTGGTTCAGAAGATACAATGTACTTAATTTGACAGCCTTAATCATTTCTTATTCAGATCTCATAATTATGTATAAATTTATGCACATTATGCTAACACAATTAATTTTCAAATATAATTTTTATTGTAGAAGAGCATGGAGTATTCTTACTGAACTTTGAAAGTCCTTATAAGAACTTTATGTATATGAATGCCTGTTCATGTATATGAATGTATGTTTCTTGCATACTTCATACTAGAACTGTTGAAATTCTATTCTTTTCTTTACAATATATATGAAAACTATTAAGTACTTTGTAAGTACCAACAAACATCTCCATATCATAATTTGATAGATTTACTGGATTAACGAGGACTGCTAGAATATAGATGTAAAAATGATACCCTTTTCAAACTAAATGTACATCTTTCTGAAAGTAATACATCACAATATATAACAATTTGCATCATTTCAGTATTGGTTATAATATATGTATAGGTATGGAAATTCTATGTCACATTAAAATTAAGTTCACTTATAGAATTTAAGTATCTTGATCTTTAAATTACATATAGGAATTGAATAAAAATGCTTCCATGCAGTTTTCATACCCTTTTTTTTAGTTTGTAACTATGATTCTTGTTATTTAAACTGAATAGTTAAAGTAAATATTTTTCAAAATTCCTCTAAGTTTAGCAGTGTAACAGTATGACCAGTTAACATATAATTGATGAAATATGTACCCCTATATATAGTTGTCTTCTGTCGAAGAAAACTTATTATTCTCTTTGATATCACTGTCAATACCCCACGATGGTCTTTATATATATAATGTAATGGAGGGTACATCTGTACCACAACAAATGTCCATTTCTTAATAACCGTCACAAAACTCGACACAAATGCATGATCAACATTGTAAAAGTTTTCCTTTCAAATGCTTGTGTTAAAAAAAAGATATCTGTTATTGTAGCTGAAATCATACTACATTGTATCGGATAGCCTTCTCCTCACATGCTACATTAACAAAATTATCACAGAAATTCATGCACACAAACAGTGTGAGGGTGTTACTTGTTTAAGATGCTGATCCAGGATAATACATTTACGTACATGTATATACATTTACACCGGTAGTTGTCGACGATCATTAGACAGATGATGATCTTGTTTGAGTCGTTATTCTGTCAAAGAGATGTTTCCACTTACACTGCCTGCACAGTTTGAACAACAGTCTGTGCTTTGACCATTAAATACCACATATTCAAATCCAAAATATTTGACTAGCTCTAGGCGGAGACATGCTGATCTGTTCTTACAGAATTTTGCCATTGCTGGAGATAGACCTTTTCTATTTTGGGCTATGTCATTGTTGTTGTAATATAATATGGCTTGTGCATTTTAAAGTTATTTTGTTGCCAATTTCATCATGCTCATACCGTCCAGGTCATTTCGCCCATGTGCGATAGAACTAGTCAAAAGTGATATCTGGTCAGTAGAGATCAGTGGACTTCAGTCTAGATCTTAGGCTGTTATAATTGTAACAGATGTATATTATGTCCAGGAATATGATTATTTGGCTTAAACATCAGATTGATTAAGCTTATGCAAAAGTCGTAATTTCCTCATCAGTTGTCAAATCTTTTAGATAAACACTAGTAAGTTCTAGAATCCTCCCAACTTGTCATATTGTAGTTGAATATTCGTATAACTTAATTGAATGTCAGTCAGTCAATGGTAATCGTTATTAAGGAATAGTCAGTCATTTAGATTATGGTATCAGAATTATAAAGATAACAAACACATTGTCCATTTGATTAATAATAGTTTTTATTTGTATTTTGTAGCTTTTTACCTCGTCTGGGAGTTTGTAAAGGAACTTAAAGGAATAAAATTAGAAACATTACATTGACGATCCCGATTTTTTTCTCCTTCGTGATTTCACGTAGCAGATAGAGTGGAGGATATATCCAGATGCATCTTGAAAAGCGCTTATGGCAAGCTGATTCCGATATCAGAACTGATTAAACTTATCAGACTTTGGTTTGGTTTATTTTGTTTAACGTCCTTTTAAGACACCCAGCAGCACACCCCACCCGGTCACATTATACTGACAACGGGCGAACCAGTCGTTAAACTCCTAATATGCTGAGCGCTAAGCAGGAGCAGCAACTACCAATTTTAAAGACCGAGAAAGAGAAAAGATAAGATAGGATGTTTAACAAAATAAACCAAACCAAACCAAAGTCAAATCCGGAAAAGTCACTCTCAAGTAAGTATTCGATGGTGACAACGAAACAATATGTATTCAGAAGCTCAAAGCCTTGAAATAAATAAATTTGATTTTTATTTCAAATATAACCTTGTATTATGAGATAATGTAGTGAATAATCCGGTGACAGAAGGTGGCAAGTAACACTTATGACTTTCTTACACCAGGAAATAGCCACTTTCAACCAAACATGAAAGGACTTTCATATTCAAACTTGTTTCTCAGAGAGATGATTATAATCAAAACTATAACATGTGTAACACTGTTAGATAATCAAATAATTACATGCGAAATAACGCATATATATATTATGCAGTAACCAAACAAGATGCCATATTGGCCTGTATGAATCACCTGCTTCTCTGGACCTCTTTATGACATTGAGAGAAAAAATGTTTTAAATTTAAGCATGTTTGACTGCTGTGACATTGAATGTACATCAATGTCGTTCGTGGGTGTCTTCGGCAGTATGCTTCAGTGAGGTAGCACTATAAACCGGCAAAAGTTCCGGCCTGTCACAAGGAGACTTAACACGAAGATACGGCAGCGTCCCATAGCACACATGCGCACTCGCCACACACATGCATGTCGCACGCACGGGAGGCCGTCCTTAAATGACCTTAGCTGGTAATAGGACGTTAAAACAAGGGCCCAATGGGCCCAAATCGCTCACCTGCAATGCAGTGATCTTTTCATATATGGATCCTGCAGTTATTTGAAAGCATGCTACAGGACCAATTTAATGTCTCTCTGCACTTTGGCTTTTCACTAAAAGTCATTTAAAGATTTAAGCATACTTGATCGACGTGACCTTGAATGTGAGTCAGGGTCATTCATTTGAAAAAACTTGGTAGCCCTTTACCCCAGCATTTTACAGACCCAATATCAACTCCCTGAAACTCTTGGTTATTGAGAAGAAGTCGTTTAAAGATTTTAGCCTTTTTGACTTCTGTGACCTTGAATGAAGGTCAAGGTCATTCATTTGAACAAACTTGAGAGCCCTCCACCCCAGCATGATACAGGCCAAATATTAGGTCTCTGGGACTGTTGGTTATTGAGAAGAAGTCATTTAAAAATTTTAGCCTTTTTGACTCCTGTGACCGTGAATGAAGGTCAAGGTCATTCAATTGAACAAACTTGGTAGCCCTTTACCGCAGCATGCTACAGACCCAATATCAACTCCCTGGGATTCTTGGTTATTGAGAAGAAGTCGTTTAAAAATGTTAGCCTTTTTGACTCCAGTGACCTTGAATGAAGGTCAAGGTCATTCATTTGAACAAACTTGGTAGCCCTTCACCCGAGCATGCTACAGACCCAATATCAACTCCCTGGGACTCTTGGTTATTGAGAAGAAGTCGTTTAAAGATTTTAGCCTTTTTGACTCCTGTGACCTTGAATGAAAGTCAAGGTCATTCATTTGAACAAACTTGGTAGCCCTTCACCCCAGCATGCTACAGACCCAATATCAACTCCCTGGGACTCTTGGTTATTGAGAAGAAGTCGTTTAAAGATTTTAGCCCTTTTGACTCCTGTGACCTTGAATGAAAGTCAAGGTCATTCATTTGAACAAACTTGGGAGCCCTTCACCCCAGCATGCTACAGGCCAAATATTAGGCCTCTGGGACTCTTGGTTATTGAGAAGAAGTCGTTTAAAGATTTTAGCCTTTTTGACTCCTGTGACCTTGAATGACGGTCAAGGTCATTCATTTGAACAAACTTGGTAGCCCTTCACCCCAGCATGCTACAGACCCAATATCAACTCCCTGGGACTCTTGGTTATTGAGAAGAAGTCGTTTAAAGATTTTAGCCTTTTTGACTCCTGTGACCTTGAATGAAAGTCAAGGTCATTCATTTGAACAAACTTGGTAGCCCTTCACCCGAGCATGCTACAGACCCAATATCAACTCCCTGGGACTCTTGGTTATTGAGAAGAAGTCGTTTAAAGATTTTAGCCTTTTTGACTCCTGTGACCTTGAATGAAAGTCAAGGTCATTCATTTGAACAAACTTGGTAGCCCTTCACCCCAGCATGCTACAGACCCAATATCAAGTCCCTGGGACTCTTGGTTATTGAGAAGAAGTCGTTTAAAGATTTTAGCCTTTTTGACTCCTGTGACCTTGAATGAAAGTCAAGGTCATTCATTTGAACAAACTTGGGAGCCCTTCACCCCAGCATGCTACAGACCCAATATCAAGTCCCTGGGTCTTTTGGCTATTTAGAAGAAGTCGTCTAATTTTTTTTTAGCCTTTTTGACTCCTGTGACCTTGAATGAAAGTCAAGGTCATTCATTTGAACAAACTTGGTAGCCCTTTACCCCAGCATGCTACAGACCCAATATCAACTCCCTGGGACTGTTGGTTGTTGAGAAGAAGTCGTTTGAAGATTTTAGCCTTTTTGACTCCTGTGACCTTGAATGAAGGTCAAGGTCATTCATTTGAACAAACTTGGTAGCCCTTCACCCCAGCATGCTACAGGCCCAATATTAGGTCTCTAGGCCTTTTGGTTATTGAGAAGAAGTTGCTTGAATGGAAAGTTGACGCCGGACGGACGGCCGGACGGACGGCCGGACGGCCGGACGACGGACGGACGACGGACGCCGCGCCACGGCATAAGCTCACTTGCCCTTCGGGCAGGTGAGCTAAAAACCCAAACCAAACCAAACCAAACCCAATACTGTAAACTGGTATGTTAACTTTACTATTCCCCGCATATAGCCATGCAACGTTTGCTTTCAATTTCAAATTTTAACTCTATTTCTTAAAGATTTTAAAATTAGTCTTGCTATCAAATTGATATTTTAACTGCTTCAAAGTATTAATCAGGTTTCATAAAGACATGAAATATTCTATAGGCAATACTAAAGACTTGCAGTGACCAATCACAGTGAGTGACCAGGCCAAAAAAAAAAAAAAAAAAAGTTTCTTTGGCGTTAGCTGCCCGACTCCTACAAATGTGTGCGACTCATTCTATTTTTTTTTAAGTGTTTTTATTCGTTTTTTTTAATCCGTGCCATGTCCGGAGCTTAGTCTATCCCATAGTCAGTATCACGTATGCGTTTGTAAATCCGGTAAAAATAATCAAGCGTTGATGTGATACGATAATTAGCAAAAACAATGACCGCTAGTTTAAAAAGAACGAAAAAATACGTAACACTATGTGTCAACATAACATTTTCAAAGAACATGGGCCGGCCACGATACATCAACAGATTTCTGGAATTCGACAGCGACATGACCTGGAGAGAAGTGTTGTTAGACACACTTGCAGACAACTTCAATGCACCACCAAACAAAACAGACGTTATTGATATCGACTTCATTTGCGAAATATTGCAGGTTAGACGTATTCCACCCCCACATGGATGATGTTGTGGAGGCTGCGTTAGCTTCCCCAATGATGTTTCATACTAAATATGGTTATAATCAATTAAGGTATTAAGGAGGAATAGCATTTTAAAGAAATGTTTAACCTAAGCGTTTCTTTCCCCAGGGGTCAGACCTGTCTCATTAAAAATATGATTGCCGTCACCTTATGTTTCACATCAAATTTGGTTGTAATCCACCAAAAGGTTAGGGAGGATTAGCATTTAATAGCCAATATTCACCAAAGTTCCCCTTTTGGGGCCCTGCCCCTCAGGCCCCAGGGGTCACACTAGCCTCGTTTATATAAAATATGACCACCCTTCCCAAAGGATGTTTCACACCATATTTCGAATTAATCCACCCAAGGGTTAGAGAGAAGTAGGATTTATTAGCAAAAAAATCACCAAAGTTCCCCTTTTGGGGCCCCGCCCCTCTGGCCCTAGGGGTCAGACCAGCCTCATTTATATAAAATATGATTGTCCTCCAATGATGTTTCACACCAAATTTTGTAATAATTCACTTTGGGGGTTAGGAGTAGTATTTTAAAGCAAAATTTCATCAAAGTTCCCCTTTTGGGGCCCGCCCCTCTGGCCCCAGGGGTCACACTAGCCTCATTTATATAAAATATGGCCGCCCTCCCCAAATAATGTTTCGCACCATATCTGGTTGAAATCCACCAAATGGTTAAGGAGGAGTAGGATTTTATAGAAAAAAATTCATCAAAGTTCCCCTTTTGGGGCCCCGCCCTTCTGGCCCTAGGGGTCAGACCAGCCTCATTTATATAAAATATTATTGTCCTTCTCCAATGATGTTTCACACCAAATTTGGTAATAATTCACTTGGGGGGGGGGGGGGGGGGGTTAGGAGGAGTAGTATTTTAAAGCAAAATTTCATCAAAGTTCCCCTTTTGGGGCCACGCCCATCAGGCCCTAGGAGTCACACTAGCCTCATGTATATAAATTATGACCGCCCTCCCCAAATGATGTTTCGCACCATATCTGGTTGAAATCCACCAAAGGATTAAGTAGGAGTAGGATTGTATAGCAAATATTCACCAAAGTTTCCCTTTTGGGGCCCCGCCCCTCTGGCCCTAGGGGTCAGACCAGCCTCATTTATATAAAATATGATTGTCCTCCTCCAATGATGTTTCACAATAAATTTGGTAATAATTCACTTTGGGGGTTAGGAGTAGGATTTTATAGAAAAATTTCATCAAAGTTCCCCTTTTCGGGCCCCGCCCCTCTGACCCCAGGGGCCACACCAGCCTCATTTATATAAAATATGACCGCCCTCCCCAATGACGTTTCACACCATATCTGGTTGAAATCCACCAAAGGGTTAAGGAGGAGTAGGATTTTATAGCAAAAATTCACAAAAGTTCCCTTTTTGGGGCCCCGCCCCTCTGGCCCCAGGGGTCAGACCAGCCTCATTTATATAAAATATGTTTGCCCTCCCCCGATGATGCTTCAATCAAATTTGGAAGTAATCCACCCAAGGGTTAAGGAGGAGTAGCGTTTTAAAGAAAAAGTTTACGGACGGCGGACGACGACGGACGAAGCACGATGGCTATAGGTCATATGGTCAGGATGACCTAATAATACAATATTTTGTATTTGTTTTGTTTCGGTTTTTTGTTCTTCAAAACTAGTCGCATGTTTACAGTGATTGTCTTTTACATGTCATTGAAATCTAAGATTTATACTGCGGCAAGAAAAAAGATAAGTCCATCCATTCCTTTAATAGTATCCATCCATTCCTGTGTTCTGTTTAAATACTCACTTGTTGATCATGTAATAAAATGTTTTGCAAAAAAAAAATGTGTTGATATTTTCTTTAAATTATGCATGTGACAAATCTTCGGAAATTAGCAACTTATTTCTCAACTACTTAGAACTATCAGGATGCATGTTGCTTCAGAAAAAACTTCTAAAGGTGAACATATATAAAACACAAGTCACTTCAATGAGAAAACTATTTATTGTAGTAGTCACATTAATTCAAAGTGAAAGAAGACCAAGTGTAATAACCATTGAATGTAGCATTTCTTTTTAAAGTTCAGTGTTAATTAATTATAAGGCAAAATATATATACCAGTTTTTTTTTGTTTTTGCAAATTAAAAAAAAATACAACAAAAAACCGACCTTCCTACTCAATCCTCAAAGGGGTTGGTAGGCAAACGCCAAACAAAGAATTTTTTAATGTTGGCCCCACCATGAACACACTAGCCAGCAGCACTTGCGTGTAAGGACTCTTGTCATCGTATGAGAGAAGTTTGATTGGATGAAAGTGTTGCACGGACTTTTTGTCCTATTCCTGCACATATCATTCCTGTCCCCCGCTCCCTGTTCATTCTCCTTCATGCCATTGGACAGTGCAGACAATTATAGAGCTAGCCCTGGTAAATCTGTCTTCATGTATATTTTATAAATGTAACTTTCTATATTCTACATTACATAATTGTAACCGTGGTCGCGTTGTGTACCATTGTCGCGTAAATATATTGTAATTGTTCCGGTCAATGTACTACGTCCATGTTATATGTTTTGTAGGTCTTTATGCATAATAAAGAACCAATATACTGAACCTGGTGTTTCCTTGAATTCCTCACCAACGGTTACACAAGTAATAGACGAAATTATATATACCTCACCAACGGTTACAAATGGATATCTATCTTCAGCACTGTGCGGACAGTTCGTCATCACCAAAGCAGTCAGACTGCTCGGGCACATGAGCATACTTGCAGGTGACAAAAGTGGAATGCAACGACAGGCAAACCAGGTGTCACGAGATATTACCGCCCTCAACAAAACAGACAAGGAGGAAAAGACTCGACTGATGGTACAGGACAACACCCTGAGAGGGCAGGAGTCTCCGGTCACCATCGGAATAGCTGTGGATAGGCGGAACAATAGTACAACATTTGGAAGCTCAAAGAAGCCCAGATTGAATGTCTCTCAGGGAATCAGCTTGGGATTGAGACATTTACTCCAAAGAAGTGGATACTTGGACGTGCCCTCCAAAACAAACTTTACTGGATAGGCGCTTGGCTGAGAGGGAAAATGTATGATGTTGACTGTCCTGGTGGTCACCCCTAGTGCACAGCCAACACCGGCCGGTTTGACGGCCTGTCCAGGTATGCCATGAGGAAGGACATTGGAGAGCAGCTGACCAGACGAGGTGTCCTTGTAAAATATGCCACTACGGACGGAGATGGTACTGGTGCCCAAGGCCTACAGGAAACCATGCTAACCCTGGACGTACCAGACTTGAGACTGCTAACCCTGGACGTACTAGACTTATGAGGTCTCACTCACAGGTGTTTTCCCAAGACTTGAAAGCCAGGAGCAGCATAGTTTTCAAATCCCTCGCTTACCTGATGTGTTAGAAGCCACCGTGTCGTGCTATTCAGGGGACTGTTCCAAGTGCAGTCAGCACTCCGAGGTGTGCTCTAGAGATGACAGCGACAACTGGTGGGTGCGCTCAATATTCCTTAATTTGAACCAGATACATCATCTTCTGATGACGCCGGATGACCAAATGTTGGTATTGGAGCTCCTGAAAATAAAGTTCAGCACTGAAGCTGT
This sequence comes from Pecten maximus, assembly GCF_902652985.1. Classification (NCBI taxonomy): domain Eukaryota; kingdom Metazoa; phylum Mollusca; class Bivalvia; order Pectinida; family Pectinidae; genus Pecten; species Pecten maximus. The sequence continues at coordinate 13,949,342 of NC_047031.1, read as the reverse complement.
CTATTCAATGAGACTTAACACATCTACTCAGAAAAATGAGGGTTGTCACAGAAGCATCAATGTCGCTCTACCGAAACATCAGAATCTTGGACGAAATGCTGAAGGGAGACTTGAGAACACCATCTTAACTCCCAACAACACGGTCGGGAAAGCTATACAACAGAGGATCGAACACCTCGGTGGTACTCTGAGTCGGGAAGTTAAGCAATAAGTGGTAACTGGCTGATTCCGATATCAGAACTGATTAAACTGATCAGACTTTGGTTTGGTTTATTTTGTTTAACGTCCTTTTAAGACACCCAGCAGCACACCCCACCCGGTCACATTATACTGACAACGGGCGAACCAGTCGTTAAACTCCTAATATGCTGAGCGCTAAGCAGGAGCAGCAACTACCAATTTTAAAGACCGAGAAAGAGAAAAGATAAGATAGGATGTTTAACAAAATAAACCAAACCAAACCAAAGGAAACCTAAGTCAAATCCGGAAAAGTCACTCTCAAGTAAGTATTCGATGGTGACAACGAAACAATATGTATTCAGAAGCTCAAAGCCTTGAAATAAATAAATTTGATTTTTATTTCAAATATAACCTTGTATTATGAGATAATGTAGTGAATAATCCGGTGACAGAAGGTGGCAAGTAACACTTATGACTTTCTTACACCAGGAAATCAGAGAGATGATTATAATCAAAACTATAACATGTGTAACACTGTTAGATAATCAAATAATTACATGCGAAATAACGCATATATATATTATGCAGCAACCAAACAAGATGCCATATTGGCCTGTATGAATCACCTGCTTCTCTGGACGTCTTTATGACATTGAGAGAAAAAATGTTTTAAATTTAAGCATGTTTGACTGCTGTGACATTGAATGTACATCAATGTCGTTCGTGGGTGTCTTCGGCAGTATGCTTCAGTGAGGTAGCACTATAAACCGGCAAAAGTTCCGGCCTGTCACAAGGAGACTTAACACGAAGATACGGCAGCGTCCCATAACACACATGCGCATTCGCCACACACATGCATGTCGCACGCACGGGAGGCCGTCCTTAAATGACCTTAGCTGGTAATAGGACGTTAAAAAAACCCAAACCAAACCAATCCCAATACTGTAAACTGGTATGTTAACTTTACTATTCCCCGCATATAGCCATGCAACGTTTGCTTTCAATTTCAAATTTTAACTCTATTTTTTAAAGATTTTAAAATTAATCTTGCTATCAAATTGATATTTTAACTGCTTCAAAGTATTAATCAGGTTTCATAAAGACATGAAATACTCTATAGGCAATACTAAAGACTTGCAGTGACCAATCACAGTGAGTGACCAGGCCAAAATAAAAAAAAAAAAGTTTCTTTGGCGTTAGCCGCTCGACTCCTACAAATGTGTTCGACTCATTCTATTTTTGTTGAAGTGTTTTTATTCGTTTTTTTTAATCCGTGCCATGTCCGGAGCTTAGTCTATCCCATAGTCAGTATCACGTATGCGTTTGTAAATCCGGTAAAAATAATCAAGCGTTGATGTGATACGATAATTAGCAAAAACAATGACCGCTAGTTTAAAAAGAACGAAAAAATACGTAACACTATGTGTCAACATAACATTTTCAAAGAACATGGGCCGGCCACGATACATCAACAGATTTCTGGAATTCGACAGCGACATGACCTGGAGAGAAGTGTTGTTAGACACACTTGCAGACAACTTCAATGCACCACCAAACAAAACAGACGTTATTGAAATCGACTTTATTTGCGAAATATTGCAGGTTAGACGTATTCCACCCCCACATGGATGATGTTGTGGAGGCTGCGTTAGCTTCCACAATGATGTTTCATACTAAATATGGTTGTAATCAATTAAGGCATTAAGGAGGAATAGCATTTTTAAGAAATGTTTAACCTAAGCGCTCCTTTTGGCCCATCTTTCTTTCCCCAGGGGTCAGACCTGTCTCATTAAAAAATATGATTGCCGTCACCTTATGTTTCACATCAAATTTGGTTGTAATCCACCAAAAGGTTAGGGAGGATTAACATTTAATAGCAAATATTCACCAAAGTTCCCCTTTTGGGGCCCTGCCCCTCAGGCCCCAGGGGTCACACTAGCCTCGTTTATATAAAATATGACCACCCTTCCCAAAGGATGTTTCACACCATATTTCGAATTAATCCACCCAAGGGTTAGATAGAAGTAGGATTTTATAGCAAAAAAATCACCAAAGTTCCCCTTTTGGGGCCCCGCCCCTCTGGCCCTATGGGTCAGACCAGCCTCATTTATATAAAATATGATTGTCCTCCTCCAATGATGTTTCACATCAAATTAGGTAATAATTCACTTTGGGGGTTAGGAGTAGTATTTTAAAGCAAAATTTCATCAAAGTTCCCCTTTTGGCCCATGGGGTCACACTAGCCTCATTTATATAAAATATGGCCGCCCTCCCCAAATAATGTTTCGCACCATATCTGGTTGAAATCCACCAAAGGGTTAAGGAGGAGTAGGATTTTATAGAAAAAAATTCATCAAAGTTCCCCTTTTGGGGCCCCGCCCGTCTCATTTATATACAAGAGATCCCAGAGGGATCCTGGCGCCCACCATTGAATGATCTTCATAGGTTCCATGTCAGATTGATCTTTTCTCTACTTTTCCCTTCATTTTACTAATCTGTGCAAATTGAGACATCCCTCCAGTACTTTTCAAACAAGGGAATCCTAGCTATATAAGAAATTTGAGATTTAACGATAATGGCTGTTTGTTTGCCAGGTTGTTTTCAGGACAGACTGGTCCAAAAATGCAATACAAGGGACCAAGGGGAACCTACTTATGAAATTTGAGAAAGATCCATTCAGTACTTTGAGAAATAGAGATAACAAACTTCAATTGTAAAAATCCAAGATGGCGGTCTGTCGGCCATATTGTTTTCCAATTGATCTCAAAATGCAATGAGCATAACGAGGCACCAAGGGGAACCTCCATATGAAATTTGAGAAAGATCCCTTCAGTACTTTCTCACAAATAGCGATAACAAACTTCAATTGTCAAAATCCAAGATGGCTGCCTGTCGGCCATGTTGTTTTCAGATTGGTCTCAAAACGCAATATGCATAACTAGGCACCAAGGGAAACCTACATATGAAATTTTAGAAAGATCCATTCAGTACATTCTCAGAAATAGCGATAACAAACTCCAATTGTCAAAATCCAAGATGGCTGCCTGTCGGCCATGTTGTTTTCAGATTGGTCTCAAATCACAATATGCATAACTTGGCACCAGGGGGAACCTACATATGAAATTTGAGAAAGATCCCTGTAGTGCTTTCTGAGAAATAGCGATAACAAACTTCAATTGTCAAAATCCAAGATGGCTGCCTGTCGGCCATGTTGTTTTCAGATTGGTCTCAAAACGCAATATGCATAACTAGGCACCAACGGAAACCTACATATGAAATTTCAGAAAGATCCATTCAGCGCTTTCTCAGAAATAGCGATAACAAACTTCAATTGTCAAAATCCAAGATCCGATTGGTCTCAAAAAGCAATATGCATAACTAGGCACCAAGGGGAACCTTCATATGAAATTTGAGAAAGATCCCTTCAGTACTTTCTCAGAAATAGCGATAACAAACTTCAATTGTAAACATTCAAGATGGCTGCCTGTCGGCCATGTTGTTTTCCGATTGGTCTCAAAACGCAATATGCATAACTAGGCACCAAGGGGAACCTACATATAAAATTTGAGAAAGATCCCATAAGTACTTTCTCAGAAATAGCGATAACAAAAATTGTTTACGGACGGAGGGACGGAGGGACGGAGGGACGGACCACGGACGCAGGGCGATTTGAATAGCCCACCATCTGATGACGGTGGGCTAAAAATATGACCGCCCTCCCCGAATGATGTTTCACACCATATCTGGTTGAAATCCACCAAAGGCTTAAGGAGGAGTAGGATTTTATAGCAAAAATTCACCAAAGTTTCCCTTTTGGGGCCACGCCCATCAGGCCCTAGGAGTCACACTAGCCTCATTTATATAAAATATGACCGCCCTCCCCAAATGATGTTTCACACCATATCTGGTTGAAATCCACCAAAGGATTAAGGAGGAGTAGGATTTTATAGCAAAATTTCATCAAAGTTCCCCTTTTGGGGCCCCGCTTCTCAAACCCCAGGGGCCACACCAGCCTGATTTATATAAAATATGACCGCTCTCCCCCAATGATGTTTCACACCATATCTGGTTGAAATCCACCAAATGGTTAAGGAGGAGTAGGATTTTATAGCAAAAATTCATAAAAGTTCCCTTTTTGGGGCCCCGCCCCTCTGGCCCCATGGCTCACACCAGCCTCATTTATATAAAATATGACTGCCCTCCCCCAATTTTGTTTCAAACCAAATTTAGTTGCAATCCACCCAAGGGTAAAAAGGAGGAGTAGGATTGTATAGCAAATATTCACCAAAGTTCCCCTTTTGGGGCCCCGCCCCTCTGGCCCTAGGGGTCAGACAAGCCTCATTTATATAATATATGATTGTACTCCTCCAATGATGTTTCACACTAAATTTGGTAATAATTCACTTTGGGGGTTAGGAGGAGTAGTATTTTAAAGCAAAATTTCATCAAAGTTCCCCATTTGGGGACCCGCCCCTCTGGCTCCAGGGGTCACACCAGCCTCATATAAAATATGACCGCCCTCCCCAAATGATGTTTCGCACCATATCTGGTTAAAATCCACCAAAGGGTTAAGGAGGAGTAGGATTTTATAGCAAAATTTCATCAAAGTTCCCCTTTTGGGGCCCCGCCCCTCTGACCCCAGGGGCCACACCAGCCTCATTTATATAAAATATGACCGCCCTCCTCCAATGATGTTTCACACCATATCTGGTTGAAATCCACCAAAGGGTTGAGGAGGAGTAGGATTTTATAGCAAAAATTCACCAAAGTTCCCCTTTTGGGGCCCCGCCCATCAGGCCCCAGGGGTCACACCAGCCTCATTTATATAAAATATGACCGCACTCCCCCGATGATGCTTCACACCAAATTTAGTTGTAATCCACCCAATAGTAAAGGAGGAGTAGGATTTTATAGCAAAAATTCACAAAAGTTCCCCTTTTGGGGCCCCGCCCCTCTGGCCCCAGGGATCAGACCAGCCTCATTTATATAAAATATGATCGCCCTTCCCCGATGATGCTTCAGACCAAATTTGGAACTAATCCACCCAAGGGTTAAGGAGGAGTAGCGTTTTAAAGAAAGAGTTTACGGACGGCGGACGACGACGGACGACGACGGACGAAGCACGATGGCTATAGGTCATCCTGACCCAAAGGATCAGGATGACCTAATAATACAATATTTTGTATTTGTTTTGTTTCGGTTTTTTGTTCTTCAAATCTAGTCACATGTTTACAGTGATTGTCTTTTACATGTCATTGAAATCTAAGATTTATACTGCGGCAAGAAAAAAGATAAGTCCATCCATTCCTTTAATAGTATCCATCCATTCCTGTGTTCTGTTTAAATACTCAATTGTTGATCATGTATTAAAATGTTTTGCAAAAAAAAATGTGTGATATTTTCTTTAAATTATGCATGTGACAAATCTTCGGAAATTAGCAACTTATTTCTCAACTACTTAGAACTATCAGGATGCATGTTGCTTCAGCAAAAACTTCTAAAGGTGAACATATATAAAACACAAGTCACTTCAATGAGAAAACTATTTATTGTAGTAACATTAATTCAAAGTGAAAGAAGACCAAGTGTAATAATGTAGCATTTCTTTTTAAAGTTCAGTGTTAATTAATTATAAGGCAAAATATATATACCATTTTTTTTTTTTTTTTTTGCAAATTAAAAACAACAAAAAACCGACCTTCCTACTCAATCCTCAAAGGGGTGGGTAGGCAAACGCCAAAGATTTTTTTAATGTTGGCCCCACCATGAACACACTAGCCAGCAGCACTTGTTTACATGCAATGTTAGGCTGTCTAGCCACAGGCAGGGAAGTGGTGGGTGAGGGGGCTTAATGGGCATATCAAACAGGCACCGATATGTGTATATCACAATTTCCAGATCTTTTTTCAGCTTCACTGTAATTTTGTACTCCAAACCCATCTGACCATCACTAACCACTACTGACCAATACAAGTATGAAGGGAGACAAAGAGAAAAATAACAATTTCAACCCTGGAAACATCCCCAAGAATAAACGCCAAGTTCTTCAAGATGAAAGTATAAAGGACAAACCTGTCGACACGGAGGTGAGAACAGTTTTGTCCAGAAGACTGACCGCCACCAAGGAATCTCAGCTGGTGACAACAACACAACAACATGTCCGGAAAGTCAATCCAATGAAGCAGCGGAACGGCCTCGTCAGACTCGGAGACTGAAATAGATGGAAACCGGATTATTGATGTTATCTTGATGGTGAAGATGTGGAATGATGTCCTCAATGTACAAGCAGAACAATCTGACAACACTTGTATAGTACCCGAATTCAAACTAGTGTCGGAGAAGAAATGGGCCCTGGGATGGAGTTGATCTGTGCAGTGTATCAAGTGCGAGTACAAGTCTCAACTTTACAAACTCTACAGAGAAGCAGACTCGGACAAGCCCGGACCAAAGCCAGCACTGATTAATATGTAGCCCTTGGGCGCTCGGGACATGTATGTGTCAACTACATGTATGTCCCATGCGTGTAAGGACTCTTCTCAAACGTCATCGTATGAGAGAGTTTTGATTGGATGAGAGTGTTGCACGGACTTTTTGTCCTATTCCCTGCACATATCATTCCTGTCCCCCGCTCCCTGTTCATTCTCCTTCATGCCATTGGACAGTGCAGACAATTATAGAGCTAGCCCTGGTAAATCTGTCTTCATGTATATTTTATAAATGTAACTTTCTATATTCTACATTACATAATTGTAACCGTGGCCGCGTGGTGTACCATTGTCGCGTAAATATATTGTAATTGTTCCGGTCAATGTACTACGTCCATGTTATATGTTTTGTAGGTCTTTATGCATAATAAAGAACCAATATACTGAACCTGGTGTTTCCTTGAATTCCTCACCAACGGTTACACAAGTAATAGACGAAATTATATATACCTCACCAACGGTTACAAATAGATATCTATCTTCAGCACTGTGCGGACAGTTCGTCAGCACCAAAGCAGCCAGACTGCTCGGGCACATGAGCATACTTGCAGGTGACAAAAGTGGAATGCAACGACAGGCAAACCAGGTGTCACGAGATATTACCGCCCTCAACAAAACAGACAAGGAGGAAAAGACTCGACTGATGGTACAGGACAACACCCTGAGAGGGCAGGAGTCTCCTGTCACCATCGGAATAGCTGTGGATAGGCGGAACAATAGTACAACATTTGGAAGCTCAAAGAAGCCCGGATTGAATGTCTCTCAGGGAATCGGCTTGGGATTGAGACATTTACTCCAAAGAAGTGGATACTTGGACGTGCCCTCCAAAACAAACTTTACTGGATAGGCGCTTGGCTGAGAGGGAAAATGTATGATGTTGACTGTCCTGGTGGTCACCCCTAGTGCACAGCCAACACCGGCCGGTTTGACGGCCTGTCCAGGTATGCCATGAGGAAGGACATTGGAGAGCAGCTGACCAGACGAGGTGTCCTTGTAAAATATGCCACTACGGACGGAGATAGTACTGGTGCCCAAGGCCTACAGGAAACCATGCTAACCCTGGACGTACCAGACTTGAGACTGCTAACCCTGGACGTACCAGACTTATGAGGTCTCACTCACAGGTGTTTTCCCAAGACTTGAAAGCCAGGAGCAGCATAGTTTTCAAATCCCTCGCTTACCTGATGTGTTAGAAGCCACCGTGTCGTGCTATTCAGGGGACTGTTCCAAGTGCAGTCAGCACTCCGAGGTGTGCTCTAGAGATGACAGCGACAACTGGTGGGTGCGCTCAATATTCCTTAATTTGAACAAGATGCATCATCTTCTGATGACGCCGGATGACCAAATGTTGGTATTGGAGCTCCTGAAAATACAGTTCAGCACTGAAGCTGTCTATTCAATGAGACTTAACACATCTACTCAGAAAAATGAGGGTTGTCACAGAAGCATCAATGTCGCCCTACCGAAACATCAGAATCTTGGACGAAATGCTGAAGGGAGACTTGAGAACACCATCTTAACTCCCAACAACACGGTCGGGAAAGCTATACAACAGAGGATCGAACACCTCGGTGGTACTCTGAGTCGGGAAGTTAAGCATAAGCTGGATCAACTGAGCTCAGAAGAATTGTACCAAGCAACACGTACAAACCTGTTAACCCCTTTTTTCCCATCTCCAAAAATTTAAACCCCCCAATTCTTTTTTGGTTGGTTTATTTTGTTTAACGTCCTATTAACAGCTAAGGTCATTTAAGGACGGCCTCCCGTGCGTGCGTTGTATGCGTGTGTTGAGTGCGTATGTGTGTTTTGGGAGGCTGCGGTATGTTCGTGTTATGCAACCTTGTGATAGGCCGGAAATTTTGCCGATTTATAGTGCTACCTCACTGAAGCATACTGCCGAAGACACCCAGCAGCACACACCACCCGGTCACATACTGACAACGGGCGAACCAGTCGTCCCACTCCAAATATGCTGAGCACTAAGCAGGAGTAGCAACTACCATTTTAATGACTCTGGTATGTCTCGGTTTGGGGACAGAACCCAAAACCTTCCTCACAACTCTCATGAAGGCCATAAGTGGGGTATCGTCAAGGGAGACATCAGGAAGAGGAAAGTTGTTACAATACAGCGAAACAAATAGAAACCGTAAAAAGATCTGCAAGGATGTGTAAAGCTGCTATAAAATCCTTCAGTTATTCATTGAGAGCTTTTTCTGTTGGACCCTTAGAAGGAGCAATGGACAATTTAGAACACAATATGTGTTGCTTATCCAACGCACACACACAAATGGATATTGAGGGAATGAATGACCATCTAAATAAAATAGAAACTCTAGGGGAAAATGCCAGACATTATTCAACACCTTCAATCCATCTCTACCATATCTTCACAATTTGAAAATCAGAAGGCATGTTTAAAACACATGGCAAAGTCGTATTTAATTACTACCAAACTTTCCCGCGAGTGACGCCTCGCGTGGCCTGTCTACCTAGCTTGAGGGAGCAGGTTTACAGGTGATTGGAAATAATCAAGAGGTGCTCAGTCGCAATTAAATAATCAAAATGCTTAATTAACACTGCATTTAACAGTACACGTATGATTTCTAAATTTTCCATACAGTACGAGTACTGATAACGCATGCTATTTATACATTTTCGGGGCCCAAAGTTGCAATCAGGTGTCTCGTACGTGGTGTATTTTAAATGTTAACAACTGAATCAGCGCTGATACATCTGATATATATATATTATCTATCATACAGACGTTATGTAATGATCACACTTACAACCAATTAACCTAAACGTGTCTATTAATCAAAGTTTGGTATATTTACTTGACCGATCGTCGCGAGGTTTCAATGGAGTTTGCCGAAACTAATCTTACTTTATATACATGACCAATGCCATCGCAGCGCGAAAATATCTTTTCACCATGACTGACAGCGCGAAAATATCCATATCGCGAACAGTTCATGGAGGCTGACTAAGCGAAAATTTCAACGCGGGAAAATATCCACTTTTACAGTAAGTCTACAAACAATTGCCCTGCAGGTAGGGCGTAAGTATTGTACCTGCTGCCCCAATTGCATGATCGTAAGAGGCGACTAAATTTTGAATCTTATCTTTTCTCTTTCTGAACAACTTTCTTCTTCCTAATGGCTCCCTTGACAATGCCTCACTTTTTGTCTTCAGTTGAACAGTATAATGTGACCGGATGGGGTGTCCTGCTGGGTGTCTTCGGCACTATGCTTCAGTGAGGTAGCACTATAAATCGGCAAACGTTCCGGCCTATCACAAGGAGAATTAACACAAACATACCACAGCCTCCCAAAACACATACGCACTCGCCACACGCATGCATGTCGCACGCACGGGAGGCCGTCCATAAATGACCTTAGCTGTTAATAAGACGTTAACAAAATTAACCAAACCGAAATCAAATTTTTGACATTAATGTCTTCACAATGTTTTAGAATATCACTAAATGATGATTGAAGCATTCCCTGTCTCAAAAGTTCAGTCAACAATTTTGGAAACTGTTCATCCAATACTTTGTGAACAAATGGTGCCTGGAACTCTCGATTGATTGTCAATATTGAAGACCGAGTTCCTGTTTGGACGAGTTTCTGCAGGAAACCCATGATTTCTTCATCAGTAGTTGGCTGCACCTGTTTGTGTTGCATAATCCCTCTTTTGGATGATGGAGTGTCACCGACTGCATCCAAATTCTTCTTTGTAGATGTAAAATCTATGTCTTTAATTTTTGCATATTTAACACCCTTAACTGATGCTGGAAGCCAGCACGCTTTTGTTTCTGTGACAGTTCTTGCTTGTCTGACTTTAAATGTAGTTTCTATAGAAAACAACATCGCAGCAATATGTGTACATGCCTCTCCCAAACAAGCCATGCAGTAACAGTGAGCAGCGAAATTGTTTCCATCAGTTCTGGTGATCGCCCATAAAGTTTTTCGTTGAGACGTTATGAATGCATTACCTACACACCAAACAAAAATTAATGAGGCCTGTTGTGAATTGTTCAACTAAAATATAAGGTCGCAAAATGGCAAAATATATACACTTGATCTACTGGATGAAAGATTAACTTGAACTTAATTGTTATAACTACCCCTAATGCAATAAGCGAAATTAATAAGTTTACATCATGTTTGCTTAAGAGTAAATCTTAGAAGTATATCTCGAATACGTATCTTAGCTACATTTTATTGTATTTCCAACAGATCCTTTCGTGTCTGAATGGCTTTTTAAAATGACTTCCCTCTGAATGGATCTTTTCACAAAGAATTAAGTATGCGTTTTATATTGTGGTAATTGTTTGTTCTATTTTTTATTGGACGGCAGAATGGGACAGTCTAGTGCAGGCTGTACTTTGTGGTAATCGGATTTAAATTTGTGTTTTATTTTCCTTCACCTCAAATGATGATCTGGTCATTCAAAAATGTGCTTTGAGCAGAGGGTCGCTGTACTTGGGAACAGTTTTCTCCACATGATCCTCTATTCTGGTTGTCCCAAGAGGCTCACCCCGAAGCACCGCAAGCAATAGCTGGTGTTATGTTGCTGGCTTCTTTGTGTAGGTTGTCGCTTTCATACTCCGAAATTGTAGTGCAATAGCACGGGAGGCCGCCATTTTGAATCCATGCGTAAGCGCACACAAGGCCTACCGTTCAGGATCGCCGATTTATTGTCACCGAGCGCTCGCATGATCGCACGCCATTCTGAACACGGCTCTTGAAGTTGAAGGGAGCATATATGATATAATGTAGCATTTAATTATAAGGTAACGGGTCTTGTGCTATTTCCTGTTGATAATGTCGGAAGACTGTCCGACAAAATAATTCCTTGACTGGTTTCGTTTCATCTTTTAAACGCAACGCTAAGCCTATCATCGGAATAAACACAAGGGGTCTGATCAAACCAATTGTGTATAAATAATTTTATTAAGATTGTCTTTCTCTGCTAATACTTCATACAATATTTGCTAGTAACAGTAGGACGAAATGACGGAAATCAACAAGACGTTTCGGAAATAATTAAGTCTGTAAGACATTTCGGAATATCAGATCTTTCTGACCTGTTGTACTAGATCCAATGTCGATTACCCCACAGTGCATTACTAAAAGTCTATGCGGGTCCTCCATGGTTATCAGATGACATACTTAGGGTTTCCAGGCCAGGCCACTGTAAACTAGGCACTAGGGTAAAACCGGGATATCTCGGACACACTTTTATCTCGGACAAAACTCAATTAAACCTTACTTGTAGTCCTAAATCCCGTTACAATGGCACATATGAACAAGCGTTGCTTTGGGGGAAACCCCCGTGTTTGTTTTTCTTTGACTTCCGGTATGTTTAATAGCTGAAACGTACTCGATTGCGCGGTTTCCGGATGACCCGCAAGTTGCCGGGCGGTTCGACTTGAAGGTTGAAGGTTATTGACATCGTACCAAAACAAGACTGCAACTAATTTACAGGTACCTATACATCGATAAGATGCAAACAATAACATCATTTTGATATTCATTTTTCGATATATTATAAAAATTCATAGACAGAAAAAGCTTACTTTTTATTAAATTCAATATAAAGTTCTGTCCGACTTTTCCATTGCTTTTTCTGTTATCGTTTATATCTCGGACAGTAAAAAATAAAAGGTTAGTATTTACACACAGGTTGATACTAGATCATTTCATTTAAAATTTGTGACAATATAAAATTAATAAATAAAATAAATAATAAAATAAATAAATAAATAAAATAATGAGATCTAGTACATTAATATATATATATATATATATCAAATCAATAAATTATACATCAACTAATAAACAAAACAAACGAATAACAACAATCACAATACAATTAAGGTTTTTTTTTATTTGTAGAAATGCCTAAACAGTACATTCACAAGGGCAGAGGCCCAGAATTTAAATACAGTCACGAGAATTTGGTTTCTGCAGTACAATCAGTTAAAAGAGGAGAACTCAGCATCCGTGCTGCTGCATCATTCTACGATGTACCTCGAAGTACCCTTGGGGATAAGGTCAGCGGTAGGAGCTTATTAGAGGATCGGCCAGGTCGTCCCACTGCCGTCCCTTCCGATATAGAAAAAAAAAATCGTGGATACAGCCATTGAGGCTTCCAAAAGAGGCATGGGAATTAGCGTTAAACAATTGCGAATTCGCACTGCTACCATGTGTAAGAGGATGAATGCGAGGCCATTCAAAAATGCTCTACCATCTCAAAGCTGGTGGGATGCTGGTGTTCGAAAACGTCATCCAGAAATCGTCGTTAGGAAGCCAGAGAAACTCGGCTCGTCTCGGGCTCGAATGCTGAACCCCACCGTTGTCAGCAAGTATTTTCAAGAGTTGGGCTCAATCATTGAAAAAATAACTTAGCAAGTAAGCCAACTTGTGTCTGGAATTGCGACGAGACGGGAAAATCATTTCAGCACAATCCGGTGAAAGTCTTAGCAGAAAAGGGTTCCCGAAATGTTGTGTCACGCGTCAGTGAAAACAGAACGAATGTAACTGTAATGGCTTGTGTGAATGCCACTGGAGAAAAAATGCCCCCGATGCTGATTGTGAAGGGTAAAACGTCGGCCAGTCTTCATGGGTTTAATGTCGAAGAAGCCCCAACAGGTACTATATGGACGACCCAGGAAAACGGATGGATGTCCGATGAAATAGGGGAAAGGTGGTTTAAGGACATATTTCTCCAACATTGTGGTGATGAGCGTCCCCAGTTGCTTCTTCTAGATGGCCATTCATCTCACGAGAGTTTGGGCCTGTTGCAGGAGGCAATTAAAAATAACACACATATTTTGCCTACCACTGCACACGACACATAACTTACAACCATTGGATGTGTCGGTGTTCGGCCCATGCAATGCTGCTTACAACACTGCATGTAGCAAGTTTTTGGCCGAAAATCCTTTGTATGTTATCAACAAATTGACGTTCCCAACTATGTTTTCGGCCCCATGGAGCAGTGGAATTTCCCGCCAAACATCGTGAACGGATTTCGGGCATGTGGGATCATCCCTTTCAATCCAGACGTCCTTAAGCCAGACGACATGCAACCCTCAGTAGCAACAGATGTCCCTCTCCAGGTAGGTCCGGATATTTGTTTTCTTGTGCACGTCGTTAATTATTCAAATGTATTCAACAATATCAGAGTTGAGAAAAAAAACACTATTTAGAGTTCGCGATTTTGCTTTCCAACGACCACCAGACCGTAGACCCTCATCAGACCGGAGAATCAATTAGCTCTGTGATGTTGAACACGTGCTGCTCTTCAACTCTCGCCAAACTAAACAAAAAACAGCTTCCGGTTGTGAACACTTACCTATAAAAACATCAATTCCGGATATCACTTGGATGATAAATTATACAAAGTGTGTTATGTTTATGATACACATATAGTTACATATATACTATGATATATGGCTTTCCGTAATGTTACTGCACAGTTTATGAGTGAAATGTTTTCGAAATACGTAAAATTGTCAGCGAATTTATAAAACGTAATAACATGAACTTTTGAATAAGAAATGAACGAACAAGATAATATTATGTTCATACAAAAAACGGTATGCATATTTTAAGGTTCAAATTATTATCTGTTTTTTGTTATAAAGGATGATACAATACCCCTATCTGCTACTCTGCCAGTCAGTAACACGGCAGCCACACCGGAACAGACTGCAACCATTACTGTCGCAGACAATTCTTCTGCTAGCGTCAGTAATGTGAGTTTTTCCTGTAAAATTTACACGTAAATATATTTTATATAGAGTGCATACATTTGTGACTATTGGTTTTAGAAAATCATTTATTTTAAAGTTTACGTAAAGCAGGTTTAGAACAGACCAGTTTAAGAATTTATCTTTTAAGCTATCGAATTTTAATTTGTTCTTTACCAGAACGAACCGATGTTGGCCCAGACTAGTTCACAATGTGATGCCAAATCCCAGCTACTGCAGTCACTCGCTACGGATTCATCTTCGCTTGTTTCTTTGCAGGTTTGTGACACTGTTATTGTTAAACAATTATCCGTGAATATTTATAGTATCATATTTTGTTTTGAATAATTAATGATTTGAAACTGTCCATATATTACCTTTACGTTTTGTATTAATAGGAAGTCGCTGAGGAAGAGGTTGTCTCAGATATTGGATGTTTGTTGCCCCTTTTTTTGCCGGTGATATTGACAACATATGGAACATAACGATATCAGACATATTTCTCCCTCCAACACCAACATCGAAGCAGCCAGAGAAAGAAAATGCAAATAGAAAAACCTCGCATAGACTGCTTACGTGTGAAGCGGTATTGGCAGAGAAGAGAGATAAGCAAATCAAACGAGAGGAAAAGGAACTAAAATCAGAGCGTCGCAAACAAGCGAAACTTGCAAAACTTACGAAAAAATAATTTCAAAAGCATCACATATAGACATCTACATGTATCTCATAGTTATCTTATAGAGTTTTCTCTGATGACCTCGTGTTGCAGGGTAGTTTGATTCTTGGAATAATTTTGATTTATCGGCATTGTCCACACCTTTCATTATTTTAAACACCCAAATCATATCGGCCCGAAGTCCGCTATACTCAAGCGTACAGGGTACGGTAAGTCTTGCAGTGTAATTATCCTTTTAGTGTGTGCGTGTACATGATAATTATACGTGATATAGGCCTATGCATGTATAGACCTGTGTGTAATTTTGTATTGTTAATATCACTTCGGTTGATAAATTGATGCTTCGGCAATGCTGTCTTTTAAAGACAAATAAAATTATCAATTATAAATTTGCAACATCTGTCCGAATTTTCCATTACACCCGGTCGAGATTTAAAGGGTATGTCCGAGTTTTCCGTGAACGAGTGTACGTCATTCGGTTTACTTTTTGTAATCACCGAAGTTCTAACCAATGAAAAGGATTATCGTGGTGGTAGCTATAAATAACCTCTATCACCTCGATCTTGTGTTAGAATGCCCCGACGAAGTCGTCGTTACACAAAACCGTCCGAGATATCCCGGTTTTACCCTATCTGGTTCCGCCGAATCGCCTTAAGGTTCAACAAGCCTACCCATGGTCCGACAGATGTACACAACTTGCTTTACACTAAATTATCTCAATACAAACCACTGTAGTAGATTTTACCACAAAAAATTAATTAGTATATATATCGCTGAATATAATGCACACAAGAAGTGCAATGTTATGTAGGTACGTTTTTGTTGTTACGTTAGATTTTGTTGTCGAAAGGTTGTGGTGCAACGTCAATAAGCGCAAAAATATGAAAGTTGGTTCAACTCGAACTGTATTATAAACTAAACATACTTTTCGAATTTCGAAACAATCATCTAGGTCATACGGAAGATAGTCAACTCGTACCCATTCGAAGTCGTACCCACCAACCCCGTAACCAAATATTGGCGAAGTCGTACCCAAGTATGGCTAACTCGTACCCAAGTGTGGCTAACTCGTACCCTTCTTTTTCCATTAAAATAAATATTAAAAATAATAAAGAATATTAAAGATTTTCAACAGTCAAAATGTTTTTATTGTTATCTTTTTAGCATGTATCACGTTATTTTATGTAAACAACTGTAAAAGAACGTCGTTTCCGTCACACGCGTAAGGGATTTCCCCACACGTGTGCACACTGTCACAACCCAGGTTCGGGGGATCCAGGGTTCTGTTGGTACCTTAATTGGTTATTTTTATAATAACATACGGAATCAATGACAGATTAAAAGGCCATGTAAATATATAATGTATATTTATTTGGGTACATTTGTATATAACATGCTACCGCAATTTGTATAGTCCAGATATACCTATTATACAGTGTAGTGTCCCCTAACAAGCCCTGCCTGCCTATGTATAGATTTGATTGATGACCTCCCCAGCTTCCCTCGCCAGTCTGGCTAGGTACCTGCAGCTAGCGCTAGCCCCTACACACACCACGCATACCTTATCACTGCGTTTGCCCCAGCCACTACAGGTGTATACACTACTGTTAGCCTAGGGTGGGACCTAATACTCACCCTATAGAGTAGCCTCAGGGAGGAGGGGAGCAGCCGAATGGAGGCTTTTAAGGGAGGGGAGGTGAAGTCACGGCTACATGGAAGCCTTCGACTCTCTCGAACTGTAAGGGACACTGCCTTTTATACCCCAACCCAGGGAAACCCAACTCCTACACAAAAAGGTACCTGTCTTGATCCAATGAAAAAGGGTTTTACTCCCTAACTTTGGTATACCCTAGATTGAGTGCCCGTATGAGAGCCTACTTCCTGTAATATATACATGCTACCAATATACTGATGTATATACAGATATAACTGCTTTAAGATTTAATTCTTTTACACTCTTCCCCCCTTAAAACAAATGTTATCCGTTGGAAACATTTGCCAATGCAATGGCCCCATACATTTTCACAAGCAAAAACCTGCAAATTACACAAACACAATAACATCTATAAAATTTACCAACAATATAAAAATGGAGGGACTAATGTGTAAATGAGTAAATATCATCAATAATATGGAATACTCTAAAGACTAGAAAACAAAGAAATCTCATACTTAACAGGAATCATTATGAAGTAAAGTAATCTGTCCATACTGTTGTTCCGAGATTCTCGTATCAACGAACATAAAACTATAAATGTATCAAAATAGAACTATTATAAATGTCAACAACTTCTAATTCATGTATGCTGCACTGCGGTTTGCGATAATCTTCCCATCAAAACGGAATAACATACTTAAAAATGGGAATGGCGTTCCGTAAAATATGTAGGTCTATAATCGTTCACACATGTACATTACATGGCAGAAAACACATCAAAGTCGAAGTCCTCATATACATTATAGGGATGCGACTCCTTAGAACGGGGGTGCCACACTGGATCGTCCTGGATTGCACCATGTCCTTGCTCATCAATAATGACCTCCTGGTCCCGTGCGACAATAACATTAACTCGCGAAACCTGTGTTAACTGAGGAGGCCCGCGTCTTCTCTCCTCAGCAGCCTTTCTTCTTTCTTCATCCCTTTCATCCGATACCATCTTGAGCGGGAGTTTGTAATGTTCCGGGGAGACATATCGATGGTTGGCTTTACTCTCACCTGCTCCAATGGCTGTTGTATTGTCATGGTGAACACGACCCAGGTGCCGTTTCACCTGACCCCTATTGGGGTGTTGAAAACTGCACTTTGGACAGGGAAACTTAATAACCTCCCTTTTGTGAGTCCTCCCCCAGTGCCTTCTCATGCTGGAATAATGAGTAAACTGCTGCTCACAACTAGGCACGGGACATGCCATTCCGGGTGTCCAGTGCCTCAGGTCGTCGTCCACACAGGCTACCTCCTCCTCATTCACTCTAAACTCCATGCTGTCTGTGAACAAATATACACATCGGTCAGTTCAATCGAAGTACTTTGATACTGTAACTATGGCGAGTAAATGGTTGGAGGTTTAATGGTCCGGCCTGACCGAGTTTGTCTTGCTATTTTCCCTTCTGGTTCAAATACCACATCGCCTAGTTCTGATGTTTCATTGTGGTCACAGGACTCTTCATCTGTCTCAAACCCATCCTCACCTAAACTATTGGATGTCTCGTCGACCATTTCAGCCCACTCTGAGGGAGTATTCCTTCCCATATAAGGTTTTAAATGGTCTACATGTACGATAATTGGCTTTGAAGCGGGAGCTCGCTGTATTTGGTAGTTAATGTCGGTAACTTTCTTTGTTACTTTATATGGTCCGGTCCATCCTTGTCCGGTCCATCCTTGTCCTAACTTGTTAGCCATGGCTGGGGGGTACCATCTCCAGACGAAGTCATTCACAGAAAAACTGGTTTCTTTGCATGACCTGTCGTAGTACATCTTCTGTCGACTCGCTGCCTCGCCTAAGTTCTTGTGAACAAACTCAAATGCCGTTCTCATAGCACTTTGGACCCATGCTACATACTCCACTTGACATCTATCCTCCTTGGATATGGGCGGTAACCCAACCATCAGGTCTAAGGGGCAACATGTTTCCCTACCCAACATAACTAAATTTGGGCTACAGGCCGTAGTGCTATGTCTAGTAGCTCTATAGGCCATAAGTACAAAAGGGAGGTAGTCATCCCAGTCATCCTTATAATCATTAACAAATGACGACAGCATCTGAATTAACGTCCTATTTAGTCGTTCCACTAACCCGTCAGACTGAGGCCTATAGGTAGAGGTTCGAGTCTTGTGAATACCCATCTTTCCACAAATAGCGCTAAAAAGTTCACTCTCAAATTCCCTTCCCTGGTCAGAATGTATGAACCTGGGCATCCCAAACCTGGTAAATATTTCCGTTACGAGCTTATCGGCAACGGTTAGAGCAGTGTGGTCAACCAAAGGGAAAGCCTCTACCCATTTTGAGAAATAATCTCCCACTACCATAATGTAATTGTTCCCATTGCTAGTTGTGTGAAGACCTCCCAGGATATCTACTGCTAATCTTTCCATAGGGGCACTAGTCGGTACTGAGGGACAAAGGGGAGCTTTGTGTTTTATAGGACCAGGTTTACGTTTGGCACACGACTCGCATTCCCTACACCAGTTTTTGACATCGTCGGTAAGACCAGGCCAATAAAAGCGCCTTTGCACCAACTCTATCGTCCTATCTCGTCCAAGGTGCCCTGAGGTTACTGAGTTATGGAGGTGGTGTAGTATTTCATCTCTAATACAAAAGGGGGCAACCACCTTGTAGATACTATTCCCAGAGATATCCACTGAATCTATACGGCAAAGTACCCCATTTTGGTCAAAGTCTAATACCTCCCACATGTGATATAGTTTCCGGGCGTCTGGGGGAAATAATTCTACTTCGGTTTTAGGGGGCTTTCTGCGATGTCGTTCTTTGAGTGCCAAAAACTTTCCTATACTGTGATCCTCCTGTTGCCATTGTTTTAATTTTTCTGGACCCCAGCTTTCTAACCAAGCTCCTAACTCTAGTTTGTCACCCTCTGTATCAGATATATCGTCCCTGGTATCTGACTTATCATCCCACTGTATTTTGTCTCTTTTTTACCTTAGAGTTATCCTTCTTGGCCCTAGTAGTGACCATCTGAATCCCGACAGGCTGATCAACATGGCCTTTGGAGGGGTCAGACACACACTCATCTACACCCTCACTATCACTACAAGTGGGACACCCTAGCTTCTTACATTTACTACAAGGTTTACGAGATAGCCCGTCAGCATTGCCATGTTTGTGCCCAGGTCGGTGCTGGACTTCTAGGTCATACAGGTCGATTACGGCCAGCCAGCGGGCTAGTATACCCTCAGCGCTTTTAAAGTTCTTGAGCCAGACTAGCGACGCGTGGTCGGTTCTGAGGAGGAATGGTCTCCCCCAAAGGTAGTGTTTAAACTCCTTAACAAAGCACACTACTGCAAACAACTCTCTGTGCGTGGTACAGTAGTTCTGTTGTGCTCGATTTAAAGTCTTACTCGCATAGGCGATCACCTTCTCCTCTCCATTTTGTATTTGGCTCAAAACCCCACCGACAGCGGTATTAGATGCGTCTGTATCTAAAATGAACTTATCTTGGGACGTCGGGTAGCTCAGGATGGGAGCGGACGTCAGCGCACTCTTAAGGGTCTCAAACGACTTTTGACAGTTGTCATCCCAGAGAAAACGTTGGTTTTTGCGCGTAAGACGTGTCAGCGGTGAAGAAATGTCAGAGAAGTGATTTATGAACTTTCGGTAGTACCCGGTGATCCCTAGAAAGCTTCTAATTTCGGACACGTTTTGCGGTACATGCCAATTGCTTACAGCGCGGACCTTTTCAGGATCACAGCTTATTCCCTCGCCGGATACGACATGACCCAAATAGGATACTGCTGTCTGAAATAGGTTACATTTCTTCGTTTTTAATTTTAGATTAGCCTTCCTTAGACAATCAAAAACTTCTCTGAGATTCTTGAGAGCTACCTCAAATGTGTGTCCAAACACAACGACATCATCCAAATAACACAAACACTTTGTCCAGTTTAGACCGCCTAAAACTAACTGCATTAAGCGTGAGAATGTCGCGGGGGCATTACAAAGCCCAAAGGGAAGGACATTGAACTCGAAGAGACCTTTATGTGTGCTAAAAGCCGTCTTTTCTTTGTGTCTTGGGTCCATTTTACATTGCCAATATCCACTAGCAAGATCTAAAGTAGAGAACCAACGTGACCCTCCCATTGCGTCTAATGCGTCATCTATTTTCGGCAAAGGAAAGGCGTCCTTTTTCGTCGCCGCATTAAGCCGCCGATAGTCAATACAAAACCTAACACTACCATCTTTCTTGGTACACAATACAACAGGGGCTGACCAGGGGGAAGAACTGGGCTGAATGATATCATCTTTCAACATCTTGTCTAGTTCAGACTCCACGATTTCCTTCTGTGCTGGCGAAACACGCCTGGCAGGAATTTTTATTGGCGCCTGATCACATGTGTCTATGGTATGTTCTATCAAATCTGTCTGTCCAAACCCTCCATGTGGACTTAAAAAGATATCCTGAAACTCAATAACTAACTCGGTGACATCTTGTTTCTCAACTCCTGACAACTCTGGGGAAAGCTTATCAATTAATGGAACCAAATGAGGAGGTAACTCTGAGTGCTCACTACAACTATCGCTCACCTCACATACCTTGACAACTCCTTGGAATTCCCCAATAACAGTATTCTGGTGTAACCTAATGTCCTGCCTACCAAGATTAAGGACAGAGAAACATGTCTCTTTGCCTTCTGTTGCAACCAATGTCCTTGCCATACTCAATCCTTGATTCGCTAGAAACTTACTGGGTTCCACCAATCCCTCGGGGGTGGCCACTGGCCTATCTAAATATCCACGAATGTGAACCTCTGAACTAGCTGGAATAGAGACTGCCTCGCTAAGTCTCACGTGGGCACACTCATTGTACCCATCCACCGCCAGGTTTACCCGTTGTCCTTCTAACTTTAGAGCATTATCCACGAAGTCCAAAACTCCACCATGCTAGAGAGGAAATCTACCCCTATAATCCCCGACAACTGGTCTAGGTGCGCCACTATAGCCTCATGCTTATATACCACTTTGCCCACCTTAAAACTAAACCTAGCCTTCCCCGCCACCTTCAGAGTATCACCAGACGCAGAATACAGTAGGATGTTGCTACTCTTTAGTTCTGGCCTTTGGCTTTCCGGAAGTGAGAAGTAAAAAGCATCCGTAACGATTGTGACCACTGACCCAGAATCAACTAAGTATCTACAACTCCTATCCCCTATCATTGCATCAAGGAATAAACAACCGGCCTTAATTGAATTAAGCCTGATCTCGGTAAGCCCTTTAGACACTACATCAAAATTATCTAATAAACAAGCGTCAGGCGTGGTTGAACTTTCGGGCACGAGTCCAACCACTTCTAGTTTTTTTGTTCGGTCGCTTCTTGTCTATTTTCTATCCGTCTCGGATTTGGACACTCCCTCGCATAATGTCCCGACTCACCACAGTTGAAACAAGTCCCATTCATAGGCCTGTTCCCGCGATTCCTATCATTTCCACGGCCACGACCTTGTCGGTTAAAGCCAGAGGAATTTCTGCCTCTATTTGCTTTCTGAAATTCTTCCTTGATGTCCTTTAATCCGTCCAAAAGCAACTGAGCTAAATCTTGCATGTTATTTGCCTCGTGTTTTACACCTAAAACCGGTGCTTGTTCAATCGAGTCAACGTACGCTTTTGGCTTTTTGATGGTCAAAGCCTGTTCGTTTTCAAAAGCCTCGAATTCAATAGCCAGCGTTATAGCTGCCTCAAGAGTAGTTGGATGTTTGAACTGAACATGCTTTTTCATTTCGTGGCTTCGGAGCCCATGGATGAACTGATCTATGATGTTTACTTCGCGAGCCTTCGGAGACATATCCGGAAATGACAGCGCAGCAAGCCGTCTCAATTCTAATCCATATGAGTTTATGCTTTCTTTCTCTTTGTAAGATCTGTTTTTCAGCTGACACCTATAGGCATTTTCTCTCCCGGGAGACGCGAACCTTTCCGCTAAAATATCCTTAATTTGCGCGTAATTGCCTAACTGGGACATGGTCAGGTCAGCTAGAATTTTCTGTGCCGCCCCTCTAAGACTCATGGCTAGCTGCTGGGCTTTCTCATAGTTACCCCAATGGTTCCAGTTAGAAACCTGCTCAAAATGTATGATGTAATCATTGAAGTCTGTCGACCCATCATAGGTCTGAGGGTCTTTTTGTTTCCTATGTCGAGAGAATGGCTGCGTTACATTTCCTACTGACGGAAGCCTATCCGGAAGTTTATGAAATTCATCTACCTTTCCGGTATTGCCATGTCCTATCGGGTTATCTACAACCTTTGGTGTACTAGTCTGGATAGCGCTCGGCATGATAGGACCCCACTCAAAACCTACCGATTCCTGTCCTTGTAACGGGGTGTCAACTACACCAAAGACATCCTGCATATGTAGGTCATTATCAAATGTACCCCGATTGCCATGTTCCACAGCCTAAAAATTAACTGACTTTGTAGGTATTTCTCTAAAATTACCTTCATTTGACAGAGGGTTACTCAACTTAGGCCTGGCCCCTATTCCTAGTGCTTGATAACTGTTGTCCCTAACCTCAAATGTTTCAGCAAAGGGGTTTAAGTTACAGTTTTCCCCGAAACCTTGTAAGGGAACTCTCCTGTGAGAATGCCAAATATCACCCCTACCCTGGGACATTGTAGTTCTAGTTGACATTGTGGTGACAACAGATGATGTCGTGTTTGTTAGGGGAAATGCTGTTGCCAGTGTGAATGGGCGCTTATCAACATAACTTCCAAACGAACTGGGACCCGTAAGGCCAATTAATATATCTGTCATGATTCAAAAATCAAAGTTAATAAAAAAACAATGAGGTAAATGCTCTTAGAAAAATAAACTTACCAAAGAAACGAATACCCAATAGATTTCCCTGGATCCTGGTCACATAGCACCAGTGTAAAAGAACGTCGTTTCCGTCACACGCGTAAGGGATTTCCCCACACGTGTGCACACTATCACAACCCAGGTTCGGGGGATCCAGGGTTCTGTTGGTACCTTAATTGGTTATTTTTATAATAACATACGGAATCAATGACAGACTAAAAGGCCATGTAAATATATAATGTATATTTATTTGGGTACATTTGTATATAACATGCTACCGCAATTTGTATAGTCCAGATATACCTATTATACAGTGTAGTGTCCCCTAACAAGCCCTGCCTGCCTATGTATAGATTTGATTGATGACCTCCCCAGCTTCCCTCGCCAGTCTGGCTTGGTACCTGCAGCTAGCGCTAGCCCCTACACACACCACGCATACCTTATCACTGCGTTTGCCCCAGCCACTACAGGTGTATACACTACTGTTAGCCTAGGGTGGGACCTAATACTCACCCTATAGAGTAGCCTCAGGGAGGAGGGGAGCAGCCGAATGGAGGCTTTTAAGGGAGGGGAGGTGAAGTCACGGCTACATGGAAGCCTTCGACTCTCTCGAACTGTAAGGGACACTGCCTTTTATACCCCAACCCAGGGAAACCCAACTCCTACACAAAAAGGTACCTGTCTTGATCCAATGAAAAAGGGTTTTACTCCCTAACTTTGGTATACCCTAGATTGAAGTGCCCGTATGAGAGCCTACTTCCTGTAATATATACATGCTACCAATATACTGATGTATATACAGATATAACTGCTTTAAGATTTAATTCTTTTACACAACATTAAAAAATATACATGTACATGAACACTCACCTTTTATTTCTTTCAATACTATGATTTCAATATGGCAATTCTTGTTTTCTTTGTTGTGCTTTTTGGATACCGGCATTTTTGTTGTTCATTTTGGATACCGGCATAAATGAATGATGTGTGTGTAATGTACACACGTGTCACACATCTGATACCACGTGGCCGCCGATGATGCTAGTGCAGTGTAAACTAAAATAGCGCACTAGGAAGCCATTTTACGTAAAATAAACACAGCTAACACACCTGAAATAATCTTACCGATTGTGTGAGTATAATGTACACAACTGTTGCGCGCACATTAAAAAAAAGATAATAACCATACAAACATATTAACATGTATGTATCAACACGTGTATTGTTGTCATTGCTTTAACTGAATTTGATGTATATGACCAATGGAAAAAGTGAGTGTTTAAACCCCCAACATGCGGTACCAGGGTACCGCAGCATTTTTAGCCTGTGACTAGTGTAAAGGGAGCAGTTAAGGGCAGGCTGCTAGGGCTTGGATACACACTGCAATCTAATTTTAGACACAGAGCTGATAACAATACAGGGAGCACATGTATAAACAAAGCACCATTGTCCTACCTTACCGTTATCATTGATGAAGTAAATTTCCAGTTTGTTTTCAATATGGTCACACATAAATCACTATAACAACACTGACATCGGTATCTTGTTAAATGTAAAATTTGTAATAATTATTTCATACACAACTTTTTCATCTAGCTGGTATACATATGCTCCATCCACAGAACCCATATGTATTCACGAAAATTGTATGTTTTCCTTTTGTGGACAGAGGACCCTAACTTTTGTCTTGGTGTTTTCATGTCTTCAAATAAGGTTTGCCTTGATGTAATTGGCCTATCAACATGCTCATTCCAGTCTAGAATCGAAAGATTGATTCTCATTTTGTAAGAGCATTCATTAAATACAATCCGTTTGTCATGGTACTGTAGGAGGGAATTGTTGAATGATTCCACGTAGTGTGTGTCTTTACAATAACAGTAATCTTCAGCATTTTTGTATACTTGTAATTTAAAAAGGAAATCTTTCAACATTTTTTCAGCCTCTGGAGACCTAATAGTATTTTTCGTGCTTTCATAGCCTGGATCAGATTTGCATCTTGATTTTCTGTCGCATGCTTTATGATTTCCTTTGTAGTGCTCAGAAATGTTGGAAATGTTTTGTCTTAGCCTATTGGCGTCTTTGTCACAATTTTGTATACACCAGTATATGTGTGTTCGTATAGATGCTGCTTTGTCAGAGAGTTCGTTGTGCCATGTTTTCCCGTGATTCTTCTTTGTTCCCTGTGTTATTTTCTTTGCCGCTCTTCCTATGCTTTTTGTCATGTGCCAAGTGTCATTGCAGTTCTGTGTATCCCCTCTCTCCTCCCGAACGTATTTAATAACGGAAGCATTATTGTCATGAGCGTGGTGTTTTACAGGTACTTGTTCTTCATCTAAATAGTCGTATATCCTTCGGACACCAATAAGTTCATGTCGCTGACTGCAAGAATCATCTATTTTGCTGATTGTTTCAATTTTTAGCACTTTGTGCGTTAAATCTCCCAAGCATACAACATCCGTGAATTTTGAATTTCGCCGCCAGCAGTGCCTTGCATCAGTCATGATGCCAATACCATCTTCCATATCGGAAGCAACAGAAAATGCTATTTCCTCGTGGAGGGCGTCTTCCAGTGCTTTTTTAGACAATTCCTTCACAATTGGTGCATAGCTATCCTGTAAATCTGACAAATATTTTTCTCCCATCGTTCCAAGATGTGCTCCTTTACAAAATTTATCAAACTGAGCAGGTAACATGCCAGATGAGAAATAGCCATGCGCTAACTTCAGGTTACCGAAGAGCTTTCCTCCTTCCACATGTGGGGATGAATACCAGTTCAATGTATGCCCTTCACTGCATTTCATGATGAATTTGCTGACATGCCTAAACTTTTCTTCTGTTTTCACTTGTATTTCACTGGAACAACTCTGCTGATGATTCTGAATTTTTTGGAGAAAATTGGTAATTGCTGAAGGTGTTGCCACAAATATACTTTCATTAAGAGCATTTTCCATCTCAAGATATTGATACGATGGCGGTACTTCAGATGATATATTGATTGATAGAGCATATATTGTCTCTTGCTGACCTTGATGTCAAGTTGTTTTCTATGTAAAAGTCAAAAACAGTGTTCAGAAGATCTTTTGTCCCAATGTTAGATATCTTCCCTTCTCCTAACTTCATTTTTATTGCATCCATTTTGTTGAAAATGTGGCACTTTTCTGCTTCATCATTACACATGAACTCAAATCGGGTTCGCACTTTAGTTGACACCTGTTCTTTTCTTTTCTTATTTCTTTTCTGTTGATCTGTAGGATTGTCACTTGGTCTCTTTTTCCTTTAATTCATTTCTCGATTGAGTTCTCTGATTCTACTTGATTCTGCCATTTTGACAATAACAGGAATGCATAAAACTAGATGGAAACTGGTGGGTATAGTTGGACAATGCCATTTCAAAGGGAGAGTCTTTATTTTTCCTTAAAATCACACTAATATCATATGCTATCTTCGTCATTTTTCAGTTTCAAAAATGTTTTAGACAATATGTTTCAAATAAATATTATTTAGAATTAAATTGCAAAATCATTATAAGCAAAATTGGTTACAGTCAATAAAGGTAGCTTCCCTATCCTCATAATGGAATATGTCCCCGCCAAAAACAATGAATTCCTTATACTGTACCTTGTATGTGTAGAGAGGACAGATAGGTTATTTGCAATAAGATAATTCATTTTCTGTTTCTATGGTAAAGTTTTGGAGTGACAAGTATAATCAACACTTCTATAATTGATAAAGTTAATTCATTTCAGTCATATTTCCCTTTTCAAAAGTAATGATAAGCGATTAAAATTAAATGAAAATTAAATCCCCTTTAATGATCCTTACATTGTTCTATCAAGGTACAGCATAAAACCCATTTGTCACACCAACCCGGGGCCCCTGTCCCGCTCATTTCATGCTGGGATCTTTGTTGTTGCAGTGTTGGAATTAATCGGTGATTATACGAAAGTGAATATGGCTAGTAATATGCAAAATAGCAATTTAATTTTGACCATCAGAGTAACATGTGAACAAAAAGGAGGCCATAAAAGCATTTTTCAATCATTGGGAATGGGATCTAGATATAATAAGTGAAACAACAGAGACAAGTCAACAAATTGGAGAGATAACACAGAATACAGAGCTAAGACAGGACAAATGTATGGAAATAAACGTGTGTAGTGAAATTGGAAAGATAACGAAGGATACAGAGCCAGGACAAGAGAAATGTATAGAAACAAACGTGTGTAGTGATGGTGGAGATGATGACCCCAGTACTGCTGAAGATAACCACCTGTGTAGCCATCCAGAGGAATGTCCACACTGCCTATGCTACCCATGTGTTGCACACACTAATCAGTCATGGCTAGGCAGGGGTCAGTGTGCCAGAGAGGGAAACAATTTAGTTAGGAAATATAAATACAAGAAATTTTGGAAAATGTTATCTGATCGAGGTGTGTGGAGAGATCCACGCTATTTGGAAAGAAAGACAGTAGCATTACGCAGGCAAACGGATAATGAAGAAATTGTTTGGATTGGATCAGTGAGAGAATTAATGCCATCTTGTTTGATTGAAAAAGTCCGAACTTTATACCCTAATTTACCAGGTGTACCATATTTAGGTCATAAATGGTACTAAATAAAACAATAGCTTAATTGCTTTTCACAGTGTTTTGGATACATAGTTCAATCATCTTCTACAATTGCTCTCCTCTAAAGGTAAGCCATGCTTAGATTTCCCGCTTTCTTGCTTGTAAATATTACCTTTGACCCTGTCAATCAAAACCACTCAACACAACACAAAGCTGAAATTCAAATATATTTCTCTACATTACACACATATTACAACATTAACTTTTCTAATTTTCATTCTGTATGTAACTACCAGTTAGATGAATGTATGTGACAAATTTCATTACAAACTAACTGATAAGTCTACTGTTATTCAGTGATTTTTAAGCTGAAGCAGGGGGCTGCTTAATTTTGAAATTGCCACGTCCATTATGAAAATCTCGTGAGATCTCGAGCTATTTATAGGGCAGCTCCCCCTTTAACCATTTCAACAAGGGTTATAAATGTAAGTTTGACACAATGATGATCATACGACATTATATATCACCATGGTCTGCGTCGTTTGTAACGAGGAAGTGAGACCCCGACAAGAAGCAATGCAGTGCGACCATTGTGATTTATGGCAGCACAGAATCTGTGATTCAGGTAGGTCATGCTTATATGCATATTTAGTTGTTTCAATTTACTTTATTTTTATTTAATATTTAGATAATTACCAAGTGTTTGATATTTTAACATTTAATATTTCTATATGACGGCTTTAATATTTAGATAGTTACAAAGTATTTGATATTTTAACACATATAACAGCTTTAATATTTAGATAATTACCAAGTGTTTTATATTTTAACATATATGACGGCTTTAATATTTAGATAATTACCTAGTGATTTCTATTTCTATATGACGGCTTTAATATTTAGATAGTTACGAAGTATTTGATATTTTAACATGTATAACAGCTTTAATATTTCGATAGTTACGAAGTATTTGATATTTTAACATATATAACGGCTTTAATAGTTAGAAACGATGTGCAAAATTGCGAGTGGTTTCACACCACTGGACTGTGTGATTATTGTACGATTTCTTAAATACATACATTCTGTAGTCAACACAAATGCATACAAGGACTAGATGATTTCCTTATGATGCCGCGTTCCATTTGAAATACAATTTACTAGATGCTGTCTCATATAATCTATGTCGCCCCTGTGAGGAAGGCTTTGGGTTCTGTCCCCTGGCCGAGACATACCAGAGTCTTTAAAAATGGTAGTTACTGCTTCTGCTTAGCGCTCAGCATACAAGGAGTGGGACGACTGGTTCGCCCGTTGTCAGTATAATGTGACCGGGTGGGGTGTGCTGCTGGGTGTCTTCGGCAGTATGCTTCAGTGAGGTAGCACTATAAAACGGCAAAAGTTCCGGCCTATCACAAGGAGACTTAACAAGAACATACCGCAGCCTCCCAAAACACACATACGCACTCACCACACGCATGCATGTCGCACGCACGGGGACCGTCCTTAACTGACCTTAGATGTTAATAGGACGTTAAACAAAATAAACCAAACCAAACCAAAACCAAATGATCTGTGATTTGTGCTGCTGATGCAGTCGTCGGTTTCATTCGTAAAGCATAATCCCACTTACCGTTTCTCAAAACTGGAGCGTAGCCTGTATCTTACATACCGTTTATATTAGGAAATTGTCTCTTTAAAATGTCCTGAACATAACACATAGTATTTCCGCATAATTTTCTATCCTTTAAAATATCATCTTTTTCTTTAATATCTTTAATATCTTTTCTTTAAGATATTTGTCTAGGATCAACTTCAGCTCAGCAAAATATGTGCACAGCATATAACTTGTCACTGCCTTGTCCCTTGCAACTTCTCTTTTCTTTGGCTTCACCATCGACAACTCGGGAAAACGCCCCAGAAAACCATAAAACCAATGCTTTGTAAGCTCAATATTTTCCTTCCCAACAACCTCACACATATTCTTTGCCATCTCAATAATTTGCCATCTGGTAAATCCATAGCCTAAATGGGCCATTCCAATGCAGTGATCTGCAAGAAGTTCTTCCTGCTTTCTAGTGAAAATTGTAGGGCCGCCTTTTTTGACATCTGTCCCTTCTGGATGTTTAAGTCTGTACCTTAGAGTTGATTCTGGAATGTTATGAATTTTTGCTGCACTTTTGATTTGATGATGTTTAGTTTTGACATCATCATAGGCCTCTTTCATCATTGAATATGTATAAGTTGTTTTTATCTTTGAAGAAGGCATACTGACGGAAATTCTGAAAATAAAGAAGACTGTACTGTATTTTTTATTCTAATATTTTCTAATTTTCTAATCTTAGTTACTTAACTTATTCTACAACAGCATGTTTTTAGGTCATGTGTGCCCGGTACGGAGCCGAGAGAGGACTATTTCCTCTCTACGATCCTTCCGACTTGGTTTTGATGTTTTAAGTTTTGGTTGTACTTTAAAAAGTTTGTTGCTCGTCTCGAGAGACCAGCGTTGCTGCCATTTACTCTGAATCGCAGAACTAATTATAGGTTTGAAATCTGTATATGGTATTTTAATATTTGTTTGTTGCAGATTTAGAGCAAGTTTTGCTTGGCGGTCAACAAGTTCGTTGCCTTTAATTCCGACATGGCTCGGAATCCAAAATAGTGTTATTTTGCATTTTTTTAAGATACGAGATATTCGTAAAACAAGGTTTTGTATGAGTATATTCTTTGGATCTCGTGATTGTAAATTCTGAAGGACAGATAGAGAGTCGGAACAAATGATTGCCTTTCTAATGCGTTGTTCTTCGATATGGTCGAGGGCCA
This sequence comes from Pecten maximus, assembly GCF_902652985.1. Classification (NCBI taxonomy): domain Eukaryota; kingdom Metazoa; phylum Mollusca; class Bivalvia; order Pectinida; family Pectinidae; genus Pecten; species Pecten maximus. The sequence goes on along the minus strand of NC_047031.1, from coordinate 13,918,328 downwards.
AATCGATGGCACATGCTTCCGCAGAGAAGATAGAGGCACCATCTGGTAAGCGGATTGAAGAGCAATGGTGATCGGAATAGCATGCTGCGGAGACCTTTACTCCATCTTTTGAGCCATCAGTGTAGATCTGAACGTGATTGGGAAAATCTTTAATGCATTCCCGAAAGGAGGATTTGTGTTCTTCGGGTAATGCACTCGATTTTGTCCTCACGTGTAGAGTAAGGTTAATATCAGGTGTTTCGACAAGCCATGGCGGTACATCCGATACGGTGTATTCGCCTATGTTGTCTAAGCTTATGTTAAGTTCATGAAGAAAATTCGAAATTCTAATGCCAAATGTTGGTAAGAGTTTTTGGTTTTGAGTAAATATGTTTTGGTATTGCGGATTGACAACAAGGTCAAAAGCCGGATTTTTCGGGTTGGATTTAAATTGGGCGGCATATTGAAGAGAAAGTTTTTTCCTTCTGTCATTTAAAGATGGTTCATTTGCCTCTACATACAGGCTCTGCACTGGTGTTGTTCGGAAAGCACCAAGTGCTAGACGTAATCCTTGATTATGGATAGGATCCAACATTTGCAGGTAAGAATTCCGTGCCGATCCATAAACGATGGACCCATAGTCGAGTTTTGATCGAATAAGTGCCCTATAAAGGCGCAAGAGCATTTCACGGTCCGCACCCCAGTCGGTGTGGGATAGTACGCGTAAAATATTCATTGCCTTTGAGCACTTATCCTTTAGGTGTTTAATATGTGGAACAAAGGAGAGTTTTGAATCGAAAATTAGTCCGAGGAATTTGGTTTGTTCTACAACTGGAATTTTGCTTCCATTTAATGTTAGATCGGGATTATTATGTGACTTTCGTTTTTGGCAGAAGTGCATGCAGACAGTTTTTGATCTGGAAAATTTGAAGCCGTTTTCATCTGCCCATGTTTGTAGTTTGCCCAAACATTGTTGAAGTTGTCGTTCTATCGTGTGCATGTTCTTCGACCTATAGCAGATCAAGAAGTCATCAACAAATAGAGACCCTTCAGTTGACTTACCGAGACATTTAGTTATACTGTTGATTTTCAGACCGAAAAGAGTTACGGAAAGGATCCCACCCTGAGGGACTCCCATTTCCTGTTTAGCTGTTTCAGAATACGTTGAGCCAACGCGAACCTTAAAATGTCTGTCAGATATGTAGTTTGAAATGAATTTAGGGAGATTCCCACGTACACCAATTTCATGCAAGTCTTTCATAATACCATATTGCCATGTAGTATCGTATGCTTTCTCCAGATCAAAGAACACAGCAACAAGATGTTCCTTCTTTGCGAAAGCTTCTCGAATAAAGGTTTCTAATCTGACCAGGTGGTCTACTGTTCCTCTGCGGTTTCTGAATCCGCTTTGGAGTGGACTCAAAATATTATTGCATTCAAGGAACCAAACTAGTCTATTGTTTATCATCCGTTCAAGTGTTTTACAGATGCAGCTTGTTAGAGAGATAGGGCGATAATTATTTGGTTCATTGGCGTCCTTACCAGGTTTTGGAATTGGAATAACTGTAGATTCCTTCCAAGACTCGGGGATCTTACCGGAAGCGAATACTTGATTAAAAATATATAAGAGACATCGTGATGATGATTCTGGAAAATGTTTCAGGAATTGATACGGAATTTCATCTGGCCCAGCTGCTGAATCGGTCGATCTTTTTAGCGATTCAAGCAACTCCTGGAGATCAAAAGGCTTGTTGTAACTCTGTGTTGGATGATTTGAAGTTGAGACGTTTCTTTTCTTTGTCTTTTTTGAAAGTTTGGAATTTTTTGGAGTGATTTTTGGCGGATGAGTTATGGGCTATATTTTTAGCAAATGCATTTGCAATTTCAGATGTAGAAGAGAAAATTTGGCTATTGTTGATAAGATGGGATGCTGGAGCCGTTTTTCGTTTTCCACTTATTTTTCGTATCTGATCCCATATCTTTTTTGATGATGTGTTTGAAGATATTTATTACCTATTGCAATCGCCTTTTGTCCGGCGTCGTGCGTCGTGCGTCGTGCGTCGTAAACAATTTACATTGTCAACTTCTTCTTAAAAACTGCTGAACTAAATTCAATGAAATTTTACAGGAAGCTTCCATGGCTGAGGGTGAACCAAAATTGTGAATTATATGGTCCCCACCCCCTAGGGGCCTGAGGGGCGGGGCCAAAAAGGGTCAAATTGACAAAAATTTCAAAAATCTTCTTCTCTACTCTCAGATATGGTAGAATCAAATACTCTTCATAGATGGAAAGGTCTTAAGGCGCTTTACCAAAATTGTGAATTTCATGACCCTGGGGTCTCATGTTTGCCCCTGGGGAGGGAGTAAACTTTACTATAGTTTATATATGGAAATAACATTTTTGACTATTATTTGTTGGATTTGTATTGGAATTCATTCTAACTTGTATCAAATTATCAGCATGGGATGACAGTTTGATGGTATGTACATGTTGGCCCTAGTTGACCCCCAGGGGCTGGTGGGCGGGGCCAAAAAGGGTAAAATTTACAAAAATTTCAAAAATCTTCTTCTCTACTCTTAGATATGGTAGAATCAAATACTCTTCATAGATGGAAGGATCTTTAGGTGCTTTACCAAAATTGTGAATTTCATGACCCTGGGGTCTCACGTTTGCCCCTGGGGAGGGAGTAAACTTTACTATAGTTTATATAGGGAAATCACATTTTTGACTATTATTTGTTGGATTTGTATTGGAATTCATTCTAACTTGTATCGAATTATCAGCATGGGATGACACTTTGATGGTATGTACAGGTTGGCCTTAGTTGACCCCCAGGGGCTGATGGGCGGGGCCAAAAAGGGTCAAATTGACTAAAATTTCAAAAATCTTCTTCTCTACTCTCAGATATGGTAGAATCAAATACTCTACATAGATGGAAGGATCTTAAGGTGCTTTACCAAAATTGTGAATTTCATGACCCTAGGGTCTCATGTTTGCCCCTGGGGAGGGGGTAAACTTTACTATAGTTTATATAGGAAATCACATTTTTGACTATTATTTGTTGAATTTTTATTGGAATTCATTCTAACTTCGTTAACATTATCAGCTTGGGATGACAGTTTGATGGTATGTACATATTGGCCCTGACTGACCCCCAGGGGCTGATGGGCGGGGCCAAAAAGGGTCAAATTAACAGAAATTTTAAAAATCTTCTTCTTACAGCCCAAATAAGGTAGAATTAATACTCTTCACAGATCGAAGGGTCTTAAGGTGCTTTACCATAATTGTGAATTTCCTAGCCCTGGGGTCTCGCGTTTGCCCCATGGGAGGGGATAAACTTTACTATAGTTATAGGGAAATCACATTTTTGACTATCATTTGTTTTATTTGTTTTGAAATTCATTCTTTCATTCAAATTTACTGAAATATTTCAAAAATCAGGTGACCGTTAAGGCCCATGGGCCTCTTGTTAGGTTACCTGAGATGAAGTCTCAAGTGACCTATTCTAATCGCCTTTTGTCCGTCGTCGTCCGCCGTCCGTCGTGCGTCCGTAAACTTTTTACATTTTCGACTTCTTCTCCAAAATTACTGAACAAAATTCAAAGAAATTTGGCAGAAAGTTTCTATGGCTGAAGGTCAACCAAAACTGTGAATTATATGGTCCCCAACCCCCAGGGGCCTGAGGGGTGGGGCCAAAAAGGATCAAATTTACTAAAACTTCAAAAATCTTCTCTACTCCCAGATATGGTGGAGTCAAACACTCTTTATAGATGAAAGGGTCTTGTGGTGCTTTACCAAAATTGTGAATTGCATGACCCTGGGGTCTCACGTTTGCCCCTGGGGAGGGGGTAAACTTTACTATAGTTTATATAGGGAAATCACTTTTTGGCTATTATTTATTGGATTTGTATTGGAATTTATTCAAACCTGGTTAACATTATCAGCGTTGGATAACAGTTTGATAGTACACATATTTTGGCCCTGACTGACCCCCAGGGGCTGGTGGGCGGGGCTAAAAAGGGTCAAATTGACTGAAACTTCAAAAATCTTCTTCTCTTCTCTCATATTTGGTAGAACAAAAACTCTCCAAAGATGGAAGGTTCTTATAGTGGTTTACCAAAATTGTGAATTTAATGATACTGGGGTCTCGCGTTTTGCCCCTGGGGAGGGGGTAAACTTTACTATAGTTTATATAGGGAAATCACATGTTTGACTATTTATTGGATTTGTATTGGAATTTATTCATACCTGGTTAACATTATCAGCGTTGGATAACAGTTTGATAGTACGCATATGTTGGCCGTGACTGACCCCCCAGGGGCTGATGGGCGGGGCTAAAAGGGTCAAACTGACTGAAATTTCACAATCTTATTCTCAATACCTATATAAGATAGGATCAAAAACTTTTCATAGAAGGAATGGTTTGATGGTGTTTTACATAAATTGTGAATTTCATGACCCTGGGGTTTCACATTTGCCCCTTGACCTTAGCTGTTAATAGGACGTTAAACAAAATAAACCAAACCAAACCCTTAGAAGAGGGTAAACTTTGCAATAGTTTATATAGGGAATTCATATTTTTGATAATCATTTGTTTTATGTCTATTGGAATTCATTTTAACTTTCTTAAAATTATCAGCAAGGGATGACAGCTTAACATGGACATGTTGGCTCTGACTGACCCCATTAGGACTGATGGGTTGGGCCAAAAAGGGTCAATTAAATTAACTGAAATATTTCAAATCTCAGGTGACCGTTAAGGCCCTTTGGGCCTCTTGTTTAACAGAATGTTCCGATTTCAAGCACATTCGTGATAAATACTTTCGAGTCCTGGATATGAAAACCCTTTTCAGTTCCGTGGATTCGGAAACAATATTCAGCTACTTATCTATTTTATAGACTTTGATGTCTTTTACGTTACTCTCCTTGACGTTCTATTTATATCACAAAGTTGACATAATCTATTCGTACATATATATATTTTACCATTTTTAACCAAGTTTTTTATCATAATGATCTAAATATACAATTCGAATGCTTTTAAAAATGACAAATTTTATCTGATTTTAACGTTAAAAATAGGAAAAACGATAGTATATTGTTTGGCCCTAAATGAACCTAGTTGTCGATGGGCCGTAAAACATAAACAAACAAACCTACATTGCTAAGAGGGGTAGTGGATGGCCCTACATTGATAAGAGGAGTAGTGGATGGCCCTACATTGGTAAGAGGGGTAGTGGGTGGTCCTACATTGCTAGGAGGGGCAGTTGGTGGTCCTACATTGCTAGGAGGAGCAGTGGGCGACTCTGAGGGGTTAGGAGTGATATATTGGACCCAAATCCATCTCCTCCTCTGCTCTATTCATCAAATCTTCACTCTCGTCATTTGCACTCCCAGACTCGTTCACAGGTTTACTCCAGTCCATTTCTAAATGTTTGACTGGGTGGTCAAAGCGAGTGGTGCGCCACATTATTACTGCCACATCCCTTGTGGCCTTGATCATTGGCTCAATTCTACGCTGTAGATGATTTCTTACAACTTTGTTGCCTAGACGTGGATAAACAGAATCGACAGTCATTTTCAGGACACTGGAAAGAGCAAACATTTGCCATATTCCCATGTTTTTTTTGTTTTTTTTTGTTTTTTAGATTTCAAATTGAATGTTATTATCCCAGCAAAAATTGAGGGATGCCAGGGTTGGGACCCCGGGTTCACCCCTCTTACATTATGACGCCTCTCACAGGAGGCCTCTTTCACATCTTTCACACATTCGTTTTTCATTTCAGCCCATTTGCTCGTTTTGCAATAAAAAAGAAAAATCATTCATTCTACAAACTCATACAGTATATTTATTTATATACGTTTATATATATATATTTTCAACAAAGCAATGTGGGAGCTACATTTGCACACATTCATGCTAAGAGCTACATTGATTGATATATTATTTTAAAATAAGTATAATTTCCAAAAACTCTCCAAAATAACGTATAACCATGTATGTATCACCAATAGGAAACCTTAATAGAAATAGACGACACATTTACTTTACAAAGAAGAAATAATGAAAAAGAACAAACATTGAATAGGAAAATTTGAGTTTTTATAATTATCTAATACTTTTGGTTTGGTTTGGTTTATTTTGTTTAACGTCCTATTAACAGCTAAGGTCATTTAAGGACGGCCTCCCGTGCGTGCGTATGTGTGCTTTTGGAGGCTGCGGTATGTTGGTGTTAAGTCTCCTTGTGATAGGCCGGAACTTTTGCCGATTTATAGTGCTATCTCACTGAAGCATACTGCCGAAGACACCCAGCAGCACACCCCACCGGTCACATTATACTGACAACGGGCGAACCAGTTGTCCCACTCCAAATATGCTGAGCGCTAAGCAGGAGTAGCAACTACCATTTTTAAAGACTCTGGTATGTCTCGGCTAGGGGACAGAACCCAAAACCTTCCTCACAGCGGCGAACGTTCAACTAAAGGCCAAAAGTGAGGCATTGTCAAGGGAGCAATAGGAAGAAGAAAGTTGTTAGGAAAGAAGAGAAAAGAAGATCCCAAGTTTAGTCGCCTCTTACGATCATGCAATGGGGCAGCAGGTACAATTCTTTTAAAATGAATAGTATTGCAATAAACAAAAACATGCCAAAAAAAATATCCTGTAACATGCTACCTGCACAAACCTATACTAAGTAAACAAGTACCAAAATCTACCAAGATTGAAGATATGTAAGCAAACAATATGTGATATCTCTTCAAACAAACTTTGACAGTCATATGCAAGATGGCCGCCTGTTGGCCATAGTCATTCTGTAATCTGAACTAGGATGAAATAGGCACATCTTTACAACTAGGGACCTACGGGACCCTACATGTGAAATTTGGGGAAAATCCATCAAATTCTGTCCAAGAAATTGTGATAACAAATTTCAAAAGTCAAATAGAAGATGGCCGCCTCTCCGCCATATTGGTTTCTAGATCAGACTGACTGAATGTGAAATGTGAACTAGGGACCAAGTGAACTTTTAGATGTCAAGAAATATTGTTCAGGGAAGTTTGACCGACAGAATGACGAACGGACCGCGGATAAAGAGTGATTTGAATAGATCTATACAGGATTCATTTGTGTATTTTTCCTGGTTGTATGAATATATTAGACATTAATAATTCTGAGAAACTGCCATCAGATTCATGTCCTTTAAATGTCTAATATATTCATACAACCAGGAAAAATACACAAATGAATGTGACTAAGCATCAATATTAAACTTCAAGTCTTCAATATTGTGACTACACAAAAATTTATAGACTACTTATAATAAAAATAACTCTTAGGAAAGTGAACTGTGGAAAAAATTGTTCAACTATGAACATTTACAATAAAATAAATGTAAATGGAGTATGACATTATGGACAAGACAATCAGTCAGATGTAGTGAGCTCGAGTGTCGAAACCAAACAGCTGGTTTTACTTGGAAGGGTTATCTTTATTTCGTGTTCCAGGAAAAATTCCTCTATTTCCTCGTCATCAAATATTTGATGAGTTTGCGAGAATGTGGTCAAAAGGTTATTTGATATTTCATATAATGTGGGGTTTGTATCAAGTTTCACTCTGGCATTGGAGTTCGATTTTATGTTACTTACCAGCTGTCGCATACCACATATGTTACATTTTACTGATTTTTTTGGATGTCTGTAGGAAGCTCCATTTTCGTGTTGCATTGGGTGCACATTTTTAGCCCACCATCATCAGATGGTGGGCTATTCAAATCGCCCTGCGTCCGTGGTCTGTCGTCCGTCCGTAAACAATTCTTGTTATCGCTATTTCTCAGAAAGAACTGAAGGGATCTTTCTCAAATATCATATATAGGTTCTCCTTGGTGCCTAGTTATGCATATTGCATTTTGAGACCAATCAGAAAACAACATGGCCGACAGGCAGCCATCTTGGATTTTGACAATTGAAGTTTGTTATCGCTATTTCTCAGAAACTCATGAAGGGATCTTTCTGAAATTTCATATGTAGGTTTGCCTCGGTGCCTAGTTATGCATATTGCATTTTGAGACTAATCTGAAAACAACATGGCCGACAGGCAGCCATCTTGGATTTTGACAATTGAAGTTTGTTATCGCTAATTCTCAGAAAGCACTGAAGGGATCTTTCTCAAAGATCATATATAGGTTCCCCTTGGTGCCTAGCGATGCATATTGCATTTTGGGACCAATCGGAACACAACATGGCCGACAGGCAACCATCTTGGATTTTGACAATTGAAGTTTGTTATCGCTTTTTCTTTAGAAAGTACTTAAGGGATCTTTCTCAAATTTCATTTATAGGTTCCCCTTGGTGCCTAGTTATGCATATTGCATTTTGAGACTAATCGGAAAATAACATGGCCGACAGGAAGTCATCTTTGATTTTGACAATTGTAGTTTGTTAACGCTATTTATCAGAAAGTAATGAAGGGATCTTCCTCAAATTTCATATGTAGGTTTCCCTTAGTGCCTTGTTATGCATATTGGATTTTGAGACCAATCGGAAAACAACATGGCTGACAGGCAGCCATCTTGGATTTTGACAAATGAAACTTGTTATCGCTTTTTTCCAGAAAGTACTGAAGGGATCTTTCTCAAACTTTTTTGTAAGTTCCCCTTGGTCTGTAGTTCTGCCTATTGCATCTTGGAACCAATAGGAAAACAACATGGCCGACAGGCAGCCATCTTGGATTTTGACAATTGAAGTTTGTTATCGCTATTTATCAGGAAGAACTGAAGGGATCTTTCTGAAATTTCATATGTAGGTTCCCCTCTGTGCCTAGTTATGCATATCGGATTTTGAGACCAGTCAGAAAACAACCTGGCCGACAGGCAGCCATCTTGTATTTCGACAATTGAAGTTTGTTATCTCTATTTTACAGAAGGTTCTGAAGGGATCTTTCTCAAATTTTATATGTAGGTTCCCCTTGGTCCCTGGTGTTGCATTTTGGGACCAATCTGAAAACAATATGGCCGACAGACAGCCATTATCGCTAAATCTTAAATTTTATATATAGGTTTCTCTTATTTGAAAAGTACTAGAGGGCTGTTTCTGAATTTACACATATTAGTAAGACTTAGAGGAAGGGAAAAGTAGAGAAAAGATCAATCTGACATGGAACCTATGAAGATCATTCAATGGTGGGCGCCAAGATCCCTCTGGGATCTCTTGTCATAGTGTTCATCTTGATGATCATTGGTCTACCTACCACCTCTATTGGTGTGAATTCGAAGTTGTCTACATCCTCGTTGACATCCTGTAATTCATCGGTCCTTTCAAAAGTGCTTTCTGAGCACGTCGACAAGAATCTTTCATCTAAATATTCTTTCACGCAGACATTTCATGTGGTATGTATTTCCATTCTGTATGAGAACGCTTTTGTCGGCCTACAACGAGAGCTTTTACGAGCCAGTAGTGTCGGCAATGATCACATCTTGAACATCCGTATGACCTACTTTGGTGAGGACATTCCTTGTGGGTTGCAAATGTATAACGTTAGCAATGACATTGACCTGTAAAAACAAAAATACAAAAGTTATACAAATTTGTTTAAACATTGTTGACTGAAGTCATTGATCCTTTTCTGGCAGTTAACATGACTAGCATTGCACTTTTTCGGCTGGAATTGACCGTGAGATTATTACTGTGTAAGTGTCTTCGTAAATAAATGGATTTGGATACAAACAATGAGGCAGTTCTGGTTTAACGTCTTTATTAAGTCCAAAATGTTAAAATACCGAATAAAAGCTTATACAATGATGTAACAATAATCTGACGAAAAAGATCCAGGCTGAACATGTTCTCAACGGTTCTGCATCGACTATAATAGAATATAAAGACACACTGCTATCATGCAATGAAACTACAAAGGAAATTACAAATGTGTCTTGGTATTTCAGGTGAAAACTAATCTAATCATGCTTTGTTCAGATAAATATACGCCAATTGCAATTATTACTTTTCACTCTTTTACTTTTAGATATTGAGCCTCTGATATTTGTTTATCAACTTTCTACATGCTTCATTGAAATCAAGATAAAGTTCCAGCTGCCTATACAAGCTACGCATGGAACTAGTTTGGTTTAAGTAAATGAAAAAAAGGTTTATGCAAGTTATGTAAAGAGGTGTTGACCTTTAGTGGTAACATAACAAAGAAAGCATATGGGCATTTAGTTTTGGTACCGTTATGGGTTAGAACAACACTCGCCTTAGACTACCAAGGCTAAAATAAAACCACAGCCGACTCGCCCAAAACGTAAGAAATCAGTAATATTAATTATATTCTAACCTTGCAATAAATGTTTGTCCTCTGTTCTCTGCTTTGTCATTATTTATTGCAATACCATTGTATCGTTACTTAGTATATACGTGTTGTATGGTTACTGTCGTCGGTACTCAGCACTAGTGGTAATGTCTGGTTAGCTGGAGTTTTTGCCCTTGACAAGTGATTCGTTTGTTTCTTTACACGCATACTGTATTTAAATAAATTAAGTTTATCCATCTTTTAAGTTAATATGTTTAACATCAATAGAGAGACCGAGAGAAAATCAACCAGGACAGAATCCTACCGAATATGATGGCTCAAGTGTTGAGATGATCTATTAGGAATAAAAGGTGTACTACTTAGCCTCCCAATGCGGGCGGATTGATTTATTGTGATCGATGCTTCCTAAATATACTCTATTGTTATCCGATATAATGTAAATACTTCCAGCAGGATAATCTGTTTTCTTAGTCATTGGCGAATGTTACGCGACGGTAAAATCAATGAACAACTTATTGGTGCCCGACTAGTTACATATCTGAATAGACTACCTTACATGGAAAGCAAATATGTTCACCAAATGATCAATACTGCTAAATAATGTTAAATAACACACAGATACAATAAACAGACACTGCACCGTTAACCATTAAAGAAAATTTAAGCTAGAAGTCACCGAGGCGACTACATCTGGTATCAAACTATCAACACGTATTCTTGTTAGGATAATATACATTTACAATGATATGACGTTTCAATGTCGGTCAAAGTAAGAATTCCCTAAACAATAAGGGGAAAAACAATTCATCGTATATCGCACTAAAGATAATTGTTTAACTTCAATTATATACACAAACTGGCACAGCACGACACTCAGTACTATACTGGAATTAATAGTATTATAGAATAAAACAAGCATACAAATTAATACCTTAGACCTAACTATCTAATAGCGCGAATATATTACCGAGTGGAAGTGCTCATTGAAGCAAAATACCGAGATTAAAAAAAAAAAAAAAACTGGACGCCCCAAAACCAAACCGCCCAGTCACACTATACGGACAATTGGTGAATTTGTCGTCACACTTCCAAAAATGCCGAGCGCTAAGCAGCAATAGCAAATACCATATATAAAGACATGATATGTCTGTCGGGGGAAAAACCAAAGCCTTCATCGTAGGGTTGAACTTATAACTAAAGCCAATGTGAGGCATATCAAGGGAGACATTAGAAAGAATAAAAATGCTAAAAAAACAGACCATGCTGTTGATAATAAAAATAACAAGGGCCCAATGGGCCCAAATCGCTCACCTGCAATGCAGTGATCTTTTCATATATGGATCCTGCAGTTATTTGAAAGCATGCTACAGGACCAATATAATGTCTCTCTGCACTTTGGCTTTTCACTAAAAGTCATTTAAAGATTTAAGCATACTTGATCGACGTGACCTTGAATGACGGTCAAGGTCATTCATTTGAACAAACTTGGTAGCCCTTCACCCCAGCATGCTACAGACCCAATATCAACTCCCTGGGACTCTTGGTTATTGAGAAGAAGTTGTTTAAAGATTTTAGCCTTTTTGACCCCTGTGACCTTGAATGAAGGTCAAGGTCATTCATTTGAAAAAACTTGGTAGCCCTTTACCCCAGCATGCTACAGACCCAATATCAACTCTCTGGGACTCTTGGTTATTGAGAAGAAGTCGTTTAAAAGATTTTAGCCTTTTTGACTCCTGTGACCTTGAATGAAAGTCAAGGTCATTCATTTGAACAAACTTGGTAGCCCTTCACCCCAGCATGCTACAGGCCAAATATTAGGTCTCTGGGACTCTTGGTTATTGAGAAGAAGTCGTTTAAAGATTTTAGCCTTTTTGACTCCTGTGACCTTGAATGAAAGTCAAGGTCATTCATTTGAACAAACTTGGTAGCCCTTTACCCCAGCATGCTACAGGCCAAATATTAGGTCTCTGGGACTGTTGGTTATCGAGAAGAAGTCGTTTAAAGATTTTAGCCTTTTTGGCCCCTGTGACCTTGAATGAAGGTCAAGGCCATTCATTTGAACAAACTAGGTAGCCCTTCATCCCAGCATGCTACAGACCCAATATCAACTCCCTGGGACTGTTGGTTATTGAGAAGAAGTCGTTTGAAGATTTTAGCCTTTTTGACCCCTGTGACCTTGAATGAAGGTCAAGGTCATTCATTTGAACAAACTTGGTAGCCCTTCACCCCAGCATGCTACAGGCCAAATATTAGGTCTCTGGGACTCTTGGTTATTGAGAAGAAGTCGTTTAAAGATTTTAGCCTTTTTGACTCCTGTGACCTTGAATGAAAGTCAAGGTCATTCATTTGAACAAACTTGGTAGCCCTTTACCCCAGCATGCTACAGACCCAATATCAACTCCCTGAGACTCTTGGTTATTGAGAAGAAGTCGTTTAAAAGATTTTAGCCTTTTTGACTCCTGTGACCTTGAATGAAAGTCAAGGTCATTCATTTGAACAAACTTGGGAGCCCTTCACCCCAGCATGCTACAGGCCAAATATTAGGTCTCTGGGACTCTTGGTTATTGAGAAGTCGTTTAAAGATTTTAGCCTTTTTGACTCCTGTGACCTTGAATGAAAGTCAAGGTCATTCATTTGAACAAACTTGGGAGCCCTTCACCCCAGCATGCTACAGGCCAAATATTAGGCCTCTGGGACTCTTGGTTATTGAGAAGAAGTCGTTTAAAGATTTTAGCCTTTTTGACTCCTGTGACCTTGAATGACGGTCAAGGTCATTCATTTGAACAAACTTGGTAGCCCTTCACCCCAGCATGCTACAGACCCAATATCAACTCCCTGGGACTCTTGGTTATTGAGAAGAAGTCGTTTAAAGATTTTAGCCTTTTTGACCCCTGTGACCTTGAATGAAAGTCAAGGTCATTCATTTGAACAAACTTGGTAGCCCTTCACCCGAGCATGCTACAGACCCAATATCAACTTCCTGGGACTCTTGGTTATTGAGAAGAAGTCGTTTAAAGATTTTAGCCTTTTTGACTCCTGTGACCTTGAATGAAAGTCAAGGTCATTCATTTGAACAAACTTAGTAGCCCTTCACCCCAGCATGCTACAGACCCAATATCAAGTCCCTGGGACTCTTGGTTATTGAGAAGAAGTCGTTTAAAGATTTTAGCCTTTTTGACTCCTGTGACCTTGAATGAAGGTCAAGGTCATTCATTTGAACAAACTTGGTAGCCCTTCACCCCAGCATGCTACAGACCCAATATCAAGTCCCTGGGTCTTTTGGCTATTTAGAAGAAGTCGTCTAATTTTTTTTTAGCCTTTTTGACTCCTGTGACCTTGAATGAAAGTCAAGGTCATTCATTTGAACAAACTTGGTAGCCCTTTACCCCAGCATGCTACAGACCCAATATCAACTCCCTGGGACTGTTGGTTGTTGAGAAGAAGTCGTTTGAAGATTTTAGCCTTTTTGACTCCTGTGACCTTGAATGAAGGTCAAGGTCATTCATTTGAACAAACTTGGTAGCCCTTCACCCCAGCATGCTACAGGCCCAATATTAGGTCTCTAGGCCTTTTGGTTATTGAGAAGAAGTTGCTTGAATGGAAAGTTGACGCCGGACGGACGGCCGGACGGCCGGACGGACGACGGACGGACGACGGACGCCGCGCCACGGCATAAGCTCACTTGCCCTTCGGGCAGGTGAGCTAAAAACATACATAAAACGCCATTTTGACTTCCAGTATCTCTGCGCAAATCGAATTTGGTGATATGCTCTTTGCAACACTACATAATATTGACCTCTTTTCATCAAGGATACACAAAGTTACGTAAGCAATGCTATAAACAGAACGATCGTAGATCCCATTACAACGAAAAACGTTATCAAGAACATAATCATATCCAACCTTTCGATATCCAAGGTTGGTTTTGCATTTTTCTCTGTCCCATCAATGTTATACTTCTTTGACGACGGAAAAACTGTTCTCAATCTTGTACTCCTTGAAGATTTCTTTCGAACGATACTATTGCTATAGTTACTGAATGAAAGGTGATAGTCTGTCTCGTCTCCTCGGCGTCCAACTATATTTGGAATTTCATCTGCCGGGACGTTTTCATCGCTACCATCCTTGTATTCTGTAAAACGGTGCGATAATCTATGAACCTTCATATCTTCATTGTTCGAAAACACATTCCTATTTATTTTCTCTTGATCAATCTGGCGGTTGGTATCGACAAAATCAAAATCATCGCTGTTTTGCCGGTCTTTAATTCTCCAGACATAAATAGACATTACTATTCCAAACAAACTCATTCCCAGCTGGAGGACAAGGTAGATGGACAGATAGGAGATGGTTGTGGACATTTTCGGCATTGTGTCATTAAATACTGTTAGAAACACCGTGAAGGATAAGAGAACAGATATACACAGTGTCATCTTCTCACCAGAATTTGCAGGAAGTAGAAACACTAGCGTGTTCAGGAAGGAGAGCATCACTACAGGAGCAAGTGTGTTAAGAACCGGATGTAGAGGGCGCCTTCTAAGGTACACGTGATACCGTATCCATGAAGTATTATAGCCAGGGCTTCTGTTTGTCTCTACCATTGTGTTTGCAATCTCCCATTGTCCGTTCTCTACATAATTCGATATATCCATCCCTTTCCCCGTGTCTTCTAGTCGTTGTGTCCACGCAGTGGTATGCCATGCGCCTACACGTAAATGACATTCCTGTTCATCAAAGGGGTACTGCCGAATATCGATATTGCATCTGATGACATACTCGTTACCTGGGTACCATGACACGCGGCCATTTTGGAATAAAATGACATGTTTTCCATCGCTGATAGTCTGTGGATCTTCAACTGAATCGTAAATACTCAAGTCCGGATACCAGATATCTTCTTTACAAATCAACAAACTTTCTACGTCATCACTTAATATGAGAAACTCGTCGACCCAAGATATATCGAACCAGGCTATAAATCGCATGGTTTGAAGCCTTTCACTGATTTCGCCAATAACATTGAAGTGAAATGTTATATTCACTTGTACGCTTTGTGATAAATCCTTCCTTGGCTTGAACACTTTTGAATAGTTTTTGAACATGTCAGATAATTGTACTGCATATGGTTCATTATTTCCATATACACTGCATAGTGCACACATCAGAAATGTGTATACAAATTTATCTCCATTCGGCATTTTTGTGGAATGTAGTACTGTATTTAATATGTGCAATGTTTCCAAGATGTAGCACTATTATATCAAAAATGTCGTGTAGACCTGTTCGAAGTAGGCAGTATTTCTCCACACGCAAAGTTAAATTGTCTATTCGTCCAGGTAAAGATATGAGACTGGATAGTATTGAGGCATTAGGAAAACGCACCATTGGTTTGGTTTATTTTGTTTAACGTCCTATTAACAGCTAAGGTCATAACGCACCAAGCTCGCTTCTAATGTAAACATACTTTAAATGGGAATAGTCACATTTTTATCACGAGACAAAACAGACATCCATTTACATTACTTCCAAGTACGCGCTCTATCATCCAAATTGTCAATATCTAGTTTCTAGTATCCAATCACATGATTATCATGCCGACCATAGTTATTGACACATTTACGAACAGATAAACACATAATAATTGGGTGATCAATATATATCCCTGACGCTGAAAAAGCATTAATCAAATACCCTGCATCGAAATAAATAAAAGTCCTGCAATAAGAATAATGTTTAAGGTTAATAATTTTCATTTGGTTTATGGCTGTTGGTTTTGATGGAAATAAATATTCGTTTTAATCTTAGATTGTTAACGCCCTACCATAACAATAAACAAGAGGCCCAGAGGGCCTGTATCGCTCACCTGGTTTCATGAGATATGAAACAAGAACAATGCTTAAGTATATATGTGTCACTAGTATTGCTATGTCAATATATCATAGGCATTTTATATGGGTACATGAACATTGGTTTTATTGTAATTCTAAAAATGTCAATTTAGCCAAATTGATCCCTTTTGGCCCCGCCCCTCAGCCCCCCCGGGGGGGGGGGGGGGGGGGGGGGTCAGCCCCACCAATTGTACAATTTTGAATCTCTACCCCAAGGGGATGCTACCAGGCGAATATGAGCGATATATTCATTGCTTAGTTTCAGAGGAGAAGTTGTTTATATCAATTAAGGCAAATTGACCCCTTCTGACCCGCCCCTCAGCCCCCAGGGGGGTCAGCCCCATCACTTGTACAATTTTGAATCCCTACCCCAAGGGGATGCTACCAGTCAAATATGAGAGATATCCATTGCTTAGTTTCAGAGGAGAAGTTTTTATAACAATTTAGCCAAACTGGCCCTTTTTAGCCCCGCCCCTAAGACCCCCAGGGGGTTAGCCCCACCATTTGCATAATTTTGAATTCCTACCCAAAGTAGGTGCTACAAGGCAAATATGAGATATCCATTGCTTAGTTTCAGAGGAGAAGTTGTTTATATCAATTTAGCTGAATTGACCCTGTTTAGCTCCGCCCCTCAGCCCCCCGGGGGGTCAGCCCCACCATTTGTACAATTTTGAGTCCCCACCACATAGTAATGATACCAGGCAAATATGAGCGATATCAAATCCTTGGTTTCAGAGAAGAAGTCGTTTATATCAATATAGCACGATTGACCTCATTTGGCCCCGCCCCAGAGGTCCCCAGGGGGTCAGCCCATCATTTGTACAATTTTGATTCCCCACCCCATAGTGATTCTACCAAGCAAATATGAGCGATATCCGTTGCTTGGTTTCAGAGAAGAAGTCGTTTATATCAATATAGTCCAATTGACCACATTTGGCCCCGCCCCTCAGGCCCCTGGGGGGTCAGCCCAATCATTTGTACAATTTGAATCCCCACCACATAGTGATGCTACCAGGCAAATATGAGCGATATCCAATGGTCGGTTTCAGAGAAGTCGTTTATATCAATATAGCCCGATTGACATTATTTGGCCCCGCCCCAGAGGTCCCCAGGGGGTCAGCCCCATCATTTGTACAATTTTGAATCCCCACCACATAGTGATGCTACCAGGCAAATATGAGCGATATCCAATGGTCGGTTTCAGAGAAGTCGTTTATATCAATATAGCCCGATTGACATTATTTGGCCCCGCCCCAGAGGTCCCCAGGGGGTCAGCCCCATCATTTGTACAAGTTTGATTCCCCACCCCATAGTGATTCTACCAAGCAAATATGAGCGATACCCATTGCTTGGTTTCAGAGAAGAAGTCGTTTATATCAATTTAGCTAAATTGAGCCCTTTTGGCCCCGCCCCAGAGGCCCCCAGGGGGTCAGCCCCATCATTTGTACTACCCATAGGGATACTTCTGACGAAATTTGGTGAAATTCCGATCAGCGGTTATGAAGAAGAAGTCAAATGAGTCAATTGTTGACGGACGGACGACAGACGGACGACGGACGCCACGGTATGGCATAAGCTCACCTTGGTCCTTCGACAAACGAATCATCTCTCTCTAGCACGATTCAATAACGTGAGTTATCGTTCTTGCCCGTCGGCAGAGGGCTTCTCTCCATTCAGCCGCCATTTTGTCACAATGTAAACTGATTACGCGATATGTACGACGGATTCTCCGCACGCTACTGTGACGAGGATCTGCATCAATTTAGAATCCTGGATTTGAATTTTTTTTTTGAAGAACTTTGGACAGTTTGTGTCTGGGAAAAGGATGAACTGGTTTCAAGAGCCAATGGAGTGAAAGTATTGGGTTTACGACCATTTGGCCTACATATCAATAGTGACAATGTTTTTAACACGGTACGTAAGTAAAACGACTCCTTTAGGTGAGGAAATACCAGACCTTCATCTTTTCAAATGATGGGGCAGTTAATCCTCATATCTAGTTTTTTTCCCCGGCAACGATGTCTATGACTGCCTGCTTTTAACCATGAAGGCAAAACGCCAATTAAAGAGCAAAGTGTTTTTCTGGGCCGCCATGTTCACTCGATCACGTTCTACCCCGATTTGTTTAATTCCTACTGGTGATAGCCCTATATATATATCAAGTGGCCGAGTTTGTATAGTGTGTATGCCTTCTTTTCCAAGGGAAGGCGCGTGTTCCAGTTCTGCCGCCATTTTTTTTTTTTTTTTGGTTAGCGCCCCTGGCGGTGGTTGGTGACAATATTGGATTTTCCGAAGAACACTGGGAAATCTTTGGAACTATGTTTTGACTAGGATCAAGGGGATGGGGCGGGTCCTTTATAATTTGAAACAAGTAGCCATTGCGTTATTAGCTAGTTTCAAGATTTCAGCGTTACTTTAATATTCACACTGACGATGAACACGTGGTTTTGGTCCACTTGCTTGTCTTTACAGCAGCAGAGACTGCAATAGGTACATCCTTCCTTATATGGGCTTAATTGTGTGCCACCCTATCAAATAATGTATTTATTTGTTTTATTATCTGTGAATCGGTTGTTTGCGTTTTTTTCTGTAACCGCCTAACTTTCGTTTCGTTTGTATGTAACGTTGAAGTAGGAGGCCCCGAATAGGTATATTGTTGCTAGGTATAGGTTGGACAATCATAATTCTTTCTTCCTTATCTTTCTTTCCTTTCTTGCTTCTTATTATCCACTCGCGACGAAAGTCGGGGAGGGGATATAACGTTCCGTTCGTACGTAAGTACGTACGTACGTATGTTCACTTTTTGTCAGCGCTCTTGCGACTTCATTTTAGAACGGATTCTGACCAAACTTCATATATAGGTCCAGCATGGGAATACCTCAAACGAGTTCGTGTTTCAGGATGCCAAGGTCAAGGTCACCGTTACTATTTATAGAAAATCTTTGTCAGCACTCTTGCAACTTCATTTCTGAACGGATCCTGACCAAACTTCATATATGGGTCTAGCATGGGAATACCTCGAACGAATTCGTGTTTCAGGGTGCCAAGGTCAAGGTCAGCGTTACTATTTATAGAAAATCTTTGTCAGCGCTCTTGCGACTTCATTTCTGAACGGATCCTGACCAAACTTCATATATGGGTCTAGCATGGGAATACCTCGAACGAATTCGTGTTTCAGGGTGCCAAGGTCAAGGTCAGCGTTACTATTTATAGAAAATCTTTGTCAGCGCTCTTGCGACTTCATTTTTGAACGGATCCTGACCAAACTTCAAATATGGGTCCAGCATGGGAATACCTCGAACGAGTTCGTGTTTTAGGGCGCCAAGGTCAAGGCCAATGTCACCGTTACTATTTATAGAAAATCTTTGTCAGCACTCTTGCAACTTCATTTCTGAACGGATCCTGACCAAACTTCATATATGGGTCTAGCATGGGAAAACCTCGAACGAATTCGTGTTTCAGGGTGCCAAGGTCAAGGTCAGCGTTACTATTTATAGAAAATCTTTGTCAGCGCTCTTGCGACTTCATTTTTGAACGGATCCTGACCAAACTTCAAATATGGGTCCAGCATGGGAATACCTCGAACGAGTTCGTGTTTTAGGGCGCCAAGGTCAAGGCCAATGTCACCGTTACTATTTATAGAAAATCTTTGTCAGCACTCTTGCAACTTCATTTCTGAACGGATCATGACCAAACTTCATATATGGGTCAAGCATTCTGTAGTTTTCTTGACTCCATCCAAGAAAATAATCATGTACTCTGCCAATTAACCCTTCTGAACAAAGGAAAATGCTTATATATGCATTTAGATACACACATAATTATAATAACTATCAGGAAATGAAGTTGCTAGTGTGATGCGTAACCGGATACTGTTGAATGCATAACAATATATACCATATTTATCTGGCAATGAGCCCATGCCTGATAATAAGCCCATCCATGTCTATTGCAGTTCAGTGCAAATGACAACTGATGTTATTTCAATGTCCTGCAATAACCCCACCCCCCATTTTGCGTCAGAGTTCATGTGTTAGCACGCGAGGGGATTTGTATCGTTGGCGATGCCTTGTTTGGGATTTCAACAGACGTCATATTGACTACACTATTTTTTTCAATGAGTTTAAATTGTTTAAGGATTATATTTCTTATGCATCCATGCTGATATAAATTATTGATGAAGATTATTAGGTATTTATTTATTCCAAGTTAGTAGATTATTTGTTTCATATCTATTGCCTATTTTCTGCCGATCGATCGATGCTAGATTGATATCTCTTAAATAATATATATATACAGTTGCTGTCGTTTATATTTAAAGCAATGTATTTCAGTATTTTCTAGCATATTTGTAATAAGCCATATAGTATTTTACCTTTTATTTTTTTGTGAAACAGATACGCATTTTTCATAGCGTTACTGCGTATTTTAACAATGTGTGATTGTTTATGTGCATTCGATCGTGATGGTTATCATGTACATGCATCGTATAGTTATATATGTTATTCGTATATTTTAGGGACTACAATTCCACTTCGCATCACTACACTTCATTCATTATTGTTCAGCCAATAAATAACATTTGGAATGACTAAACCCATCTTCGCTAGCCAAGGCTTCTGATTACGTTACACTCCACAAACCCTTGGCAGATATAGGCGTCAGTTCTGGCCCTCTAGCGAAGATTTGAAATTACCACGATGCATGAAATTTTCGACCAATCACAACGAGCGTTACTGATTAACTTCATCGGTGAAGACACGTGGATGCTTGTGTCATTTTGATGAGATTTGTGATTAATGACGTCTATTAATTGTTGAAATGTTTCCCCAAAGATTGTACGTCTCCGTATTCAAGTAAATACCATGACATAGTTGACAATGTCTACTGCGAAACCAAGCCTGAATGTAAAACGGGATTTGATTGGGCGACGGTTGACACACTGCTATATCCGCCAAGGGTTCGTTGAGTGTAACGTAATCAGAAGCCATGGCTAACGAAGATGGACTTCACCGAGTTGTTCGTTTCCTTGCTCGACGAAGAGATCCCTACCAATTTGCAATTGCAAATCATCCCGGGTTGTTTTATGTCTGTCATGCTACAACACGTGCATGCCTTGCGAACATTATTCCAGAAACATACAAGGGATCGAGATCCAGTGGGATCGTGGTACCCAACATTGAATGACCTTTATAGGGTCCATGTCAGATTGGTCGTCTCTCTATTTTTCCCTTCCTCTTACTAATCTGTGATCTGTGGCGGTCTGTTGGCCATGTTGTTTTCAGATTGGCCCCAAAATGCAATAACAGGGAGCAAGGGGAAACCTACATATGGAATTTTAGAAAGATCCCTTCAGTATCTTCTGTAAAATAGTGATAATAAACTTCGTCAAAATCCAAGATGGCTGCCTATCGGCTACGTTGTTTTCAGAATGGTTCCAAAATGCAATATACATAACTCGGGACCAAGAGGATTTGATAGAGATTCCTTCAGTACTTTCTGAGAAAAAAAAAAACAAACCAAACCAAACTTTCTGGGAAATAGCGATAACAACCTTCAATTGTCAAAATCCAAGATGGCTGCCTGTCGGCCATGTTGTTTTCCGATTGGTCTCAAAATGCAATATGCATAACTAGGCACCAAGGGGAACCTACATATGAAATGTGAGAAAGATCCCTTCAATACTTTTTGAGCAATAGCGATAACAAGAATTGTTTTCGGGCCGACGGAGGAACCACGGACGCATGACAATTTGAATAACCCACCATCTGATAACAGAGATAAGTAGCTCTCTTTTTGCTCCTATAAACTACGTGGTGGCCCCTGACTTCCCGAAATCTTAGCTTTCGCTCGATTCAGTCTTCACTTGACGCCATATTGGACCTTAAAAACAGACACTGCGGAGTTTTTGAAAATACGAAATGTTACATACTTTTTTTTTAGTTTCGAATATCTTAAGCAAGTTAGGGCGTAAGAATTGTACCTGCTGCCCCCCCCATTGCATGATCGTAAGAGGCGACTGAATTTGGGATCTTATCTTTTCTCTTCTTTCTTCACAACTTTCTTCTTCCTAATGTCTCCCTTGACAATGCCTCACTTTTGGCCTTTAGTTGAGCGTTCGCCGCTGTGAGGAAGGTTTTGGGTTCTGTCCCCTAGCCGAGACGTACCAGAGTCTTTAAAAATGGTAGTTGCTACTCCTGCTTAGCGCTCAGCATATTGGGAGTGGGACGACTGGTTGGCCCGTTGCCAGTATAATGTGACCGGGTGGGGTGTGCTGCTGGATGTCTTCGGCAGTATGCTTCAGTGAGATAGTGAGATAGTGAGATAGGCCGGAACTTTTGCCGATTTAAAGTGCTATCACAAGGAGACTTAACACGAACATACCGCAGCCTCCCAAAACACACATACGCACTCACCAAACGCATACATGTCGCACGCATGGGAGGCCGTCCTTAAATGACCTTAGATGTTAATAGGACGTTAAACAAAATAAACCAAACCAAACCAAAATCTTTCATCAAGGGTCAAATAGGCTAAAGGTGTAAACCAGGGTGATGTTAGCTTTCACTGTTATGCTGTTAAAAGGGCGAGAGATGTTTTTGTTGTTAATGTTTTAAAACATAATTATCCTTAGTTTCTTTTGGTTTCTATTTAGCCAGCTCTTATACGAGGGCCTATAAATCGGTGAAGTCGGTCTGTTGAAAACTGAACTTGGCAGTCCCTCATAAAATAGCATTCGTGTCAATGCAAAAAATACACTGCGCCCCTCACACAGGTATTATACAATAAATCCAGCTATTTAAACTTAAACATTTTTATATCTCCCTCTTTCGCAACATAGCAATAATTATAGGTATTCAAAACTTCAATAATCCTTAATGATAAAATAACTTATGTATTTTGTTTTATTTGATTGATAAATTTGTTTTATTTGATTGATAAATTAAGTCTTCATATATTTCTTTTGATTTGATTAATAAATTAAGTCTTCATTCATTTGCAACACTTTAGTTTCTCCCTAATGTTTCAAATGACTGTTAAAAACATTACTTATAAAGCATCTTAGTATTAGCTTAGCTGTTCTGTTTTCATTTTGTTGCCCAATTACAATGAACTATTGCTCTCGCGAATTCATGGTTTAGAACTATTTATGCCATAGTTAAACTAGGCGCTTGTGCCAATATGACCTTGCCTGTAGTACTGTTTGTGTTGAGAAATGTGTATGAATTTGAAAGGTATCAATATATTATAGCACAACCCAACTCGAGATTTGGCATATTTGAAAGCTATAGAAGACAACTTGGTCAAAGGTCATCTTCAAGCAGTCATAGGGCACCTACAAGCAATTCTACTCTGCTTCGGAATAACCCAGCAACTTCAAGGTCAAAACAAAACGAAAGCCCGACAACTTAAGTACGTA
This sequence comes from Pecten maximus, assembly GCF_902652985.1. Lineage (NCBI taxonomy): Eukaryota > Metazoa > Mollusca > Bivalvia > Pectinida > Pectinidae > Pecten > Pecten maximus. The sequence continues at coordinate 13,894,740 of NC_047031.1, read as the reverse complement.
TTGTTTTGATGAATATCAATATTACTATGTCATCAGTCCATCCGTCTGTCCAACTGTTAACAAATATATGCTCCCTTTCTTAACTGTTGAACAGAATAAGAAAAATTGTTAATGGCAATATCTTTCAGTGATGGTTATCAAAGCTTTCTTAAAGGTGTAGTTGATTCCCGGTATAGATGGGCGTGGGCTTGGTTGGGATTTGGGGTTGAGTTCTGTTTAGCCTGGCTGAACATGATAATTAACTATTATTACAATTTCTGTTCATATTATGGACTTGTTAACGCTTTGGTTATCTCATATCTCATATTTTCGTTTTGCATTTTCTACATATTCAGTTATACATTTATGTTTGGTCCCGCTTCAAGGATATTTTGATATTCTATATAATTATCAATTTTATTTATCGTTCTTTTCAAAAATGGACGGTTTTCTAGAATAAGTGTCATAAGCCTGTCACGATTTGGAGGTTATGTAGTGGTTGGCCCATTCCTTAAAACATCGTATTAAGCAGAGGAAATCAAAGTAGCAGCGTTTGAAAAGTTTTGCCTTCAACACAGAGGATTTAAACTTAAGTTCAAAGATCATACCAGTTTCCTGTTGGTCTATCCTGATGGATCAATAGTTGTCAAAGCATGCATGTCGCACGCACGGGAGGCCGTCCTTAAATGACCTTAGATGTTAGTTTGGTTTATTATGTTTAACGTCCTATTATGTCAAAGATCGGAAATCGAGATCGTGACAGACAACGACTCCTCGTCAGGTGATCTTGAACCGCTGACTAGACCTTCTTGTCGTAAGGATAGAGTAGCAGAAGCTTTTTCGGAAGTTGATTCAACAGAACGAAACAACGACACGAAATACAGTGATGATGATGACACGATTCCTCTTGTCTTCAATGTCATATTCCACTATCGTCACGACACTTTTGAAAGAAATTTTCCAAACAATGTCCCAGCAAAAGTAAGTTTTTTTCGCATAAGTGAATACTATATTTTAAAATTATTTTTGTGATCTCCATTTCTTGACACAAATGTAGATAAACCTAAAATGTATTTTGCTGCGATATTTGATGGACTTAAACAATTCGTATCACCTTGACTCTTCATCCTTGACTCAAGGATACAGCAGACTCTTCTTCATCAGCCACTTACTTCGATCTGAACATAAACTAAGATAAACATGACGATTTTGATTTTTCGATGGTAAACTATCCGTTTCGTCTTCAACTTATGATGTTTACATGATGTTCACAATTGATTTGTTGCCTCAGGGCTTGCTCTGAATATCAAGATTGACATTGGTTTCGAATATATTTACGGCAGAAGGATTCGAGATACAGGTTTATGAAGACTGTCAGCAACGTTTATGGTCGCCGAGATTTACATGGCGGGTGTCGTTGATGAACCGGAATACGCTCACTCCTCCGGATCACCCGGTTTCATTCTCTTGTACTTCTTTCGGTGGTCTCCGTGTGAACAGGTAAGCAAATCATCACATGACAAGTAAATATTTACAGTTCATTGTAATCGTTTAATTGTCTATGATAGTAAACAGATCATGGCTATACAGTTGAAACTAATATTTTTTACGGAAACTATTTTGAAAAATTCCTGGGTCAGGACTAAGTTTAAGGATGTGATTAGATAATAAAAACACTTGCCTGCGTGGTCTGGTCAGTGATCCAAAACATGTTATAGATTAAAGCGGGAAAAAAATCCTATTTGTGGGATGGGTATAATTACCAGCTATGCCGAGTAAAAATTTAACAAGAACCTAGAAGACGAGCAGGAAGACGATGTGGATATTTTATGGCAATTTCTTCGAGAAAAAAATCAACTCTGGCTATATTCAATATTTACCTGCCGTTTATTACAATACCTGCTGTTAAATTAAGCTTTTTAATGTTGGTGTTGTTTGGGGTTAATAAACTTTTTTCTAATGTTTTCCAACAGTCCCAGTGATGCAGTCATACGGGCCGTTGTTATATTTAAGGATTCGTCAATTGCTGATTCGATATGTGAGGAAGCATTGTCCAAAATGTAAGTATACCTTTTGTGATATGATATATGTGTAAAGTAAATAGGTGAGACTAGCTCTATAGTCCGTAACAAAGATAAGTAATAAGACAATATTTTGAATGTCGAGTAAATCGATATAATAGCATTCCCGTTATCACTTCATTAAAGGTAAGGTGAGGGGCACTTAGGTAAAGGGGGCATATAGTAATCACTTTATGGGTCCCGTACGCGCGTCATTGTGTCCAAACCTTGTGTATAGCATATCTTAACAATCTCTAGACAAATTTGATTTCATATCATAGCATCAAATAATCAAGGTCTAAAAATGAATAAAACTCGGTGGTCATCGGTCAAGGTTAAAAGTCAAAGGTCACCGTTAACCACTTTGTTTAGTTGCAATTTCGGTCCGGTCTGTTTTCACATAGTTTGACGTTTCTAATATGGTATTTTGTCGGACATTTTTATGAAGCATACGCAGAATATTCCCAAGGAATTCAATAAATGCGTCTCCATTTGATGTGATGTATGTGATGACATTTTTGTTAAATCTTTACTCTATTTCCAAATAAGCTTTTGTGCCGAAAAATAGTTTTATTCATAATTTCAAAAATGACATTTAGTTAAATTTGTTAGCCCAGTTATGAGACAGACTGCGTCAGCTACTAGGCTAAAGTATACGTACTTAATCATATATTTACCAGACATGTTATATAAGATTAGTTTCCTACGGGATTATTCAATAATATATTTGTAGTGTTAATTAGCAATCTCATATAAGCTGTTCTAAACAGAGTATGCCATGTATAGGTATTAGGTAACTGTCTGATGAAATAGTTCACGTGTGTTATATTGTCCATCTCTTGTAAATTGTCAATCGGGTAAAATTAAGTCCTGTATTCGTAGCTGAAAGTAAGTCTTGGGTTTGGCAATCAAGCCGGTCGTTAGCCGCAAGACTGGCCTCTACATTTTAGATATAGACTGTTATACTTTGTACATAGTGTATACTTTGGTTTGGTTTATTTTGCCCTGCAGGTAGGGCGTAAGAATTGTACCTGCTGCCCTCATTGCATGATCGTAAGAGGCGACTGAATTTGGGATCTTATCTTTTCTCTTCTTTCTTACAAACTTTCTTTTTCCTAATGTCTCCCTTGACAATGCCTCACTTTTGGCCTTTAGTTGAGCGTTGGCCCCTGTGGCCGAGACATACCAGTCTTTAAAAATGGTAGTTGTTACTCCTGCTTAGCGCTCAGCATATTATGAGTGGGACGACTGGTTCACCCGTTGTCATTATAAAGTGACCGGGTGGGGTGGGGTGTGCTGCTGGGTGTCTTCGGCAGTATGCTCCAGTGAGGTAGCACTATAAATCGGCAAAAGTTCCGGCCTACCACAAGGAGACTTCACACAAACATACCGCAACCTCCCGAAACACACATACGCACTCACCACACGCATGCATGTCGCACGCACGGGAGGCCGTCCTTAAATGACATTAGCTGTTAATAGGACGTTAAACAAAATAAACCAAACCAAACCAAATTTTGTTTAACGTCCTATTCACAGCTAAGGTCAATAATGTATTGAACTCAAATAAACTACATATAGAAATGAAAAATACTTGTATATTATTGATGCCGTATCCAACTATATTATACTTTGCTTTTATGAATGTGTTAAAAAGATTGTGATGCGATACGTATTCCATATTTTTTTGGCTGATACCAATTGTCTGTCAGTAGTTCATTTAACTGGTATAGTTATATAATTATGTACAGCGATTGCTGTTTGTGTGGTATACTATATTAGCGTTAATGTTGATCACAATAATACATAACAGGATTCTTATTTGTATTGCAGATGTTTTAATCTTCAAAGTCAAGTTAATGTTCAAATAAAATTGATTCTTGTTAACATCTTATGATAATAGAACAATGATATCAGAGGTGTTGGAATGTAAAATATTTTCATTAGTAATTGTAAGCGTTGTTTGATAATATAAATTATAGGAATGGCCGGAGCGAGCCCACGGAGATCCTTGGCTCTTTCCAGTCGTTGTTTATGCAGGGACGACAACTGGATATTACCGATATCACAACAGAAATTGCAGGTGAAACATCCGAAATATTCATAGGGGGGACAAATCTTCTTGTGGAAGGAATAGAAGAAATTCTCTGTGTTGAAAACTTTAGGAATCCGTTAGAAGTAATTTCCCATGGGGAGGCTGCGGCTGATTATGGTGGCCCTAGGAAGGAATTCTTCAGAGGCTTTGAAACATATCAAAGAACGATTTTTGACTGATGGTGGTGTTCTCAACGAATCTGATGAATATTGCCAAGGCATTGGTACTATGCTGCCGGTCTCATCATCGGTAAGTAAATATTTTTTTGTATTTATGACAACGCTGCGAGGTATGTAAAATTAGCTGGTAGTGTCCACCACACAATGCAGCATTAGCACATATGCATCAGGAAGTCTCTGGAGCTGGCGAGGCCATGTTTACAAACGTGTCGTCGGTAGACGATCTTAGTCCTACTTTTGTTTACTGTAATGTAAATGTTAAAAGCGCTATTTTCATACATAACAATTTTAAGGATATGTTTAAAAAAAACAAAAACAACCTCTGTCAACATCTTTCCGTAATCAATGTGTATATCTACATTTTCTAATTAAAACAAGATAATCATGCGTTAAAATCATAATCAAGCCTAAGATAAGGAATTAAGAATTATTTACTTATCTTACCAGAAATGTATTATATAACCATGTTAATCAAATCAAATCCTGGTCAATGGATAATGTCACAGCTTTTTTTGTAGACCTGTATTGTTGGTTCTTTCTGCTAAAATTAGCATGCGTGGTACATGCATATGATTCATTACTTTAAAGGTACATGAACGCATATGTATTACTTCAATAATGTTGGCAGTTTGCAAGACGAAATACTTTCGGTAGGCACCGCGTCTTTATATCCATAGCTGAACGGATGTTTATCATGATTTTAAGACTGATACGAAGTTTTAAGATTCACATTTAAATAATTAGCATCATCTATATTAAAACTTCGTTCTCGAGGGTATACGTATAGGGAAATATCACCCTGTCAAGCCCCTCGTTTATTTAAACACAACTGTTTGGTTGGTCAGATCTTGTTTCTTCTCCTAGATGCCAAGATATATTATTTCCATTTCATATCTTTTTTTTTATCGCTGGATGTGGTATTAATGAGTATATGTCAATATTAAAATCTCTTTCCTTTCTTAGCACGATGGATAGCTCCATGGTAGTTTATAGTATGATCCCTGGTTTGAAAAAGCACCTTGTGGACAGGATATCTCTAGTTATACATCATCTACTGTTATGAAATTTGGCGAGAAGATGTAGTTATAGATAAGGACGAAACTGATAAAATCTGGAGACAAACAGACAGGAACTGCATTTTTAAAGAATTTGAATAAATTTTATTCCTTCTTTACATTAGGGAAACGGAATTGTCAAACACAATGCATTCTTGGGAAAATATGTGGATGACTTTTCCACTTCAAAGTGAACAAGAGATCCCAGAGGGATCTTGGCGCCCACCATTGAATGATCTTTATAGGTTCTATGTCAGATTGATCTTTTCTCTACTTTTCCCTTCCTCTAAGTCTTACTAATCTGTGTAAATTCAGAAACAGCCCTCTAGTACTTTTCAAACAAGGGGAACCTATATATATAAAATTTAAGATTTAGCGATAATGGCTGTCTGTCGGCCATGTTGTTTTCGGATTGGTCCCAATATGAAAAACTAGGCACTGAGGGGAACCTACATATGAAATTTGAGAAAGATCCCTTCAGTACTTTCTCAGAAATAGCGATAACAAACTTCAATTGTCAAAATCCAAGATGGCTGCCTGTCGGCCATGTTGTTTTCTGATTAGTCACAAAATGCAATATGCATAACTAGGCACCGAGGGGAACCTGCAAATGAAATTTCAGAAAGATCCCTTCAGTGCTTTCTGAGAAATAGCGATAACAAACTTCAATTGTCAAAATCCAAGATGGCTGCCTGTCGGCCATGTTGCTTTCTGTTTAGTCTCAAAATGTCATATGCATAACTAAGCACCGAGGGGAACCTGCATATGAAATTTCAGGAAGATCCCTTCATTACTTTCTGAGAAATAGCGATAACAATCTTCAATTGTCAAAATCCAAGATGGCTGCCTGTCGGCCATGTTGTTTTCTGATCAGTCTCAAAATGCAATATGCATAACTAGGCACCGAGGGGAACCTGCATATGAAATTTGAGAATGATCCCTTTATTACTTTCTGAGAAATAGCGATAACAAACTTCAATTGTCAAAATCCAAGATGGCTGTCTGTCGGCCATCTTGTTTTCCGATCGGTCTCAAAATGCAATATGCATAACTAGGCACCAAGAGGAACCTACATATTAAATTTGAGAAAGACCCCTTCATTACTTTCTGAGAAATAGCGATAACAAACTTCAATTGTCAAAATCCAAGATGGCTGTCTGTCGGCCATCTTGTTTTCCGATCGGTCTCAAAATGCAATATGCATAACTAGGCACCAAGAGGAACCTACATATTAAATTTTAGAAAGATCCCTTCAGTACTTTCTGAGAAATAGCGATAACAAACTTCAATTGTCAAAATCCAAGATGGCTGCCTGTGGGCCATCTTGTTTTCCGATTGGTCTCAAAATGCAATATGCATAACTAGGCACCAAGGGGAACCTACATATGAAATTTGAGAAAGATCCCTTCAGTACTTTCTGAGGATTAGCGATAACAAGAATTGTTTACGGACGGAGGGACGGACGGACGGACGGAGGGACGGACGACGGACCACGGACGCAGGGCGATTTGAATAGCCCACCATCTGATGATGGTGGGCTAAAAATAGTATCTACAAAGAGAATGAGTTATTTAAATGATGTTTACTAATTTTCCAAACTTATTGATGATATGTTAAGTGCTTTACATTATATTTAACTATGTCAGATATTCTGTATTCCTTGGACAGCATCTCAGTCGACTGCTAGGACTGAGCAGATGCCATAATTACATACGTTTGTGTTGTGGGAGGTGAACAAAGGGATTACGTGTATGTTTGAACTGTGGATAGCTTGAATTAATGTATTCTGCTATGGAGACCCTTTGCAGGGTCTACATTCCAGAGCTTTATAACTGATAAAAATTTGGTCCTTGACAAATAGTGTAGCACATTTCAAATGTAGTAAATGTGAACATATTTCGAAAATTTTAAAATACAAAAATGTAATAAAGACGTCATTGCTTTATTAATAAAGCAAGTACTATGTTGTACAATTTTGTATTAACGGGTATGTCCTTACTTTCCATACATTAATTGAATTATATAAGATAAGTTCATCGTAACCTAATTTTGTATGAATTGAATTGCCATAGGAAAATGAAAATATACATCTTGGATAAGCAATAGATGTTGAACATGGATTTTTGAAAATTAGGTCAATGTGACCCATTTTCCGGAAACTGCCACAGAACAATGAAAATTGACACCTTGGATGAGCAATAGATGCTGAACTTGAATTTTGCAAATTTAGGTCACTCTAACCTATTTTTCGAAAAACTACCTCAGAACAATGAAAATTTTATATCTTATATTTGTATACCATGATTGTGGTATCTTTCAGTATGTTGGTGAAAACTTTATAATTACCTTAGTTATTTCAGTGATCACTTAGTCGAATCTTTGTATTGGAATTCATTCTATCTTGGTTAACATTATCAGCATGGGATGACAGTTCGTTGGTATGCACATGTTTGACCTGACTGACCTCCTTGGCAGATGGGCGGGACCAAAAAATGTTAATTAAATTAACTTAAATGCTTGGAAACTCATGTGACCGTTAAGGCTCACGGGCTTCTTGTTTATTTTGGAATTCTCTTTCTATTCTTATTTATTCTATCAATCTTACATTTCAGCTGTACAAGCGAACAAGAACAGTACGGTTCTTGTTTTCGACCCCACGATTGGCTATAAACGCCAACAAAATTCTCAAATTGTTTGAAGTCACATTCTTGCATTTAAATCAAACTATCAAAATTGAATCAAGATTCTTTTCAGAGGGTTACCAAGTTTGCACTAATCATGGGGTAGTATGTAAAATATTTCTTGTGTAATATTTTATTTATTATTTTTCACTTTTAATTCGTGATGTATGGATATGAAAATGCTACCAAGCAATGATTGATGGCTTATTCAGCTAAGCTCCCAAAATGAAATAAACAAGAAAACTTTTTTTCTGCACAAATATTTCATTGATTTTTTTTTCTATTTCTGGCTGTAGTTCAGTATCTGGATAATACATTATTATGTAGTTGGAGAGATTGAAAGTTTCTATTCAAGAAAATTTGGCATCAACAGGCAAGCTTGACAGCAAAGTCACAATACGTCTTTGTTAAGACAACGATTTGTTTAATCTTCTGCCAGGAAATCTTAGCCTCTACAAGAGGACACGCACGAAGACAATTTTCAAGATATCTACACGGGACAAGCTCTTTGTACATGGAAATGAATGGGATTATAGAATATTAAACAGAGAATGAAATTGTTGTTACATAAAGACTGAAACATTGAGGGTGTACAAGAGGTAGAGAGATTTGAAAACATTTGCTCTAAACCAAGGAGGCAGAATAGAGAAGAAACCACTACCTAAAGGGCAACAAATCGTGATAACATTTGTGAAATGTAGCGGTAACAACCGAACACTTAGTGCACGATCCTGTGTTATAACGTATAAGATGATAGCTATTCCGATGATAGACTTGCTTCAAATCTTGTTAAAAGAGGAGTTTGGCACAAGGGTCTCTGATATAATTCAAGGTAAAAGTTCAGTCAGTTTTATCACAGATGATCACATTGCTTGTCAATATTTTTGTTTTTATTGTAACTGTAATAAGGCTGAAAAACATAATCTTGACCATACACGGTCAATGAATGATCCTTCAAAGGGCGCTAGACTGGCCTATACATTACATGAAACTACTTGTCAACAAAGGAACAGGAAAATAGAATGAAAGGTCCGGACACTTTTTCTGTATCAAACCGCCCTTCATTTTGCTACCATTGGTACAGATCGAGGAGTTATCGACCATCTCCACATGTTCTTGAGGGTTACAGATAAACTGTTTAATCTTCTTGTTCCAGAATTAAGGTGTATGGATAATATTACAGCTAAGCCAACATTCACAAATGTTCAAGATATACATAGTTACAACACATATTTCAAAGCTTGAATGCATTTTACAGACGCTTGGAATCACTTTTGAACTGAAACTTAATACTGAAAGTAAACAACTTGAGTATCGGCCCGAAAAGCTACTTATGATGCATCAGAATTCTATGAGGATAATGCTCAATTTCTTCAATTTTTATATATCTGTAAGTAAAGGAGAGTTCCGTTTCCAAGGGAGGTAATCACAGAAGTATATAATGATCTGGATATGTTCCTAATGTATCCCTTGACAATGCTTCATTTTTGGCCTTTAGTTTTACGTTCGCCCCTGTTAGGAAGGCTTTGGGTTTTGTCCCCTTGCCGAGACATACCAGAGTCTTCAAAAACGGTAGTTGCTGTTCCTGCTTAACGCTCAGCATATTGGGAGTGGGGCGACTGGTTGGCCCGTTGTCAGTATAATGTGACCAGGTGGGGTGTCCTGCTTGGTGTATTCGGCAGTTTGCTCCAGTGAGGTAGCACTATAAATCGGCAAAAGTTCCGGCCCATCACAAGGAGACTTAACTATTGTTTTACGGCCCAGCGACAACTAGGGCCAAACAATATACTATCGTGTTTTATGTTTTAACCTGAAAATCAGAGAAAATGGCGGTACATCCGATACGATGTACTCGCCTATGTTGTTCAAGCTAACGTTAAGTTCATGAAGAAAATTCGAAATTCTAATGCCAAATGTTGGTAAGAGTTTTTGGTTTTGAGTGAATATGTTTCGGTATTGCGGATTGACAACAAGATCAAAAGCCGGGTTTTTCGGGTTGGATTTCAATTGGGCGGCATATTGAAGAGCAAGTTTTTTCCTTCGGTCATTTAAAGATGGTTCATTTGCCCATACATAAAGGCTCTGCACTGGTGTTGTTCGGAAAGCACCAAGTCCTAGACGTAATCCTTGGTTATGGATAGGATCCAACATTTGCAGGTAAGAATTTCGTGCCGATCCATAAACGATGGACCCAAAGTCGAGTTTTGATCGAATAAGTGCCCTATAAAGGCGCAAGAGCATTTCACGGTCCGCACCCCAGTCAGTATGCGAAAGTTTGCGTAAAATATTCATTGCCTTTGAGCACGTATCCTTCAGGTGTTTAATATGTGGAACAAAGGAGAGTTTCGAATCGAAAATTAGTCCCGAGGAATTTGGTCTGCTCGACTGTTAGATCGGGATCATTATGTGGTTTTCGTTTTTGCAGAAGTGCATTCAGACAGTTTTTTTATCTGGAAAATTTGAAGCCGTTTTCATCTGCCCATGTTTGTAGTTTGCCCAAACATTGTTGAAGTTGTCGTTCTATCGTGTGCATGTTCTTCGACCTATAGCAGATCAAGAAGTCATCGACGAATAGAGACCCTTCATTTGACTTATCGAGACATTTAGTTATACTGTTGATTTTCAGACCGAAAAGAGTTACGGAAAGGATCCCACCCTGAGGGACTCCCCTTTCCTGTTTGGCTGTTTCAGAATAAGTTGAGCCAACGCGAACCTTAAAATGTCTGTCAGATATGTAATTTGAAATAATTTTTGGGAGATTCCCACATACACCAATTTCATGCAGGTCTTTCATAATACCATATTGCCATGTAGTATCGTATGCTTTCTCCTGATCAAAGAACACAGCAACAAGATGCTCCTTCTTTGCGAAAGCTTCTCGAATAACTTAACACGTACATACCGCAGCCTCCCAAATCACACACAGGCATGCATATCGTGAACATGGTGGGCCGTCCTTAAATGACCTTAGCTGTTAATAGGACATTTAACAAATAAAACCGACCCAAAAGTGCCTTTACCTTCGATAATTTCTTCTATTTAATATTTGCTGCTCTTTAGGTGTGTGAAAGTCATCGTAAATAAATAAGTTATAGCGCTTGGCACCTGAACGTTTCGCTGACGTTCTATATTCGTTTTCGATTTCTTAGAATTGCCAATAATTCAAAGGTTCACAAGAACATGTTAGCCTCCAAACAGGAAAACAATTTGAGGAAAGGTCCCCATAGTTTCAGTTCCATCTCCGTCTCATGCCATATTCCTTGGTTTATTTTGTTTGACGTCCTATTAACAGCTAAGGTCATTTAAGGACGGCCTCCCGTGCGTGCGACATGCATGCGTGTGGCGAGTGCGTATGCGTGTTTTGGAAGGCTGCGGTATGTTCGTGTTAAGTCTCCTTGTGATAGGCCGATTTTTTGCCGATTTATAGTACTACCTCACTGAAGCATACTGTCGAAGACACCCAGCAGGACACCCACCCGGTCACATTATACTGACAACGGGCTAACCAGTCGTCCATCTCAAAGTATGCTGAGCGCTACCATTTTTAAAGACTCTGGTATGTCTCGGCCAGGGGAGAGAACCCAAAGCCTTCCTCATAGGGGCGAACGCTCAACTAAAGGCCAAAAGTTAGGCATTGACAAGGGAGACATTAGGAAGAAGTAAGCTGTTAAGTAAGAAGAGAAAAGATAAGATCCCAAATTCAGTTGCCTCTTACGATCATACAATGGGGGCATTGGTTTGGTTTGGTTTATTTTATTTAACGTCCTCTTAACAGCTAAGGTCATTTAAGGACGGCCTCCCGTGCGTGCTGTATGTTTGTGTGAAGTCTCCTTGTGGTAGGCCGGGACTTTTGCCGATTTATAGTGCTACCTCACTGGAGCATACTGCCGAAGACACCCAGCAGCACACCCCATACTGACAACGGGTGAACCAGTCGTCCCACTCATAATATGCTGAGCGCTAAGCAGGAGTAGCAACTACCATTTTTAAAGACTCTGGTATGTCTCGGCCAGGGGACAGAACCTAAAGCCTTCCTCACAGGGGTGAACGCTCTACTAAAGGCCAAAAGTGAGGCATTGTCAAGGGAGACATTAGGAAGAAGAAAGTTTGTAAGACAGAAGAGAAAAGTTAAGGTCCCAAATTCAGTCGCCTCTTACGATCATGCAACGGGGGCAGCAGGTACAATTCTTACGCTCTACCTGCAGAGCTGCTTTATGATAATTATACAGGCATTATGATAATTATAAAGGCATATCAACTATGACAGATGCAAAGTGACACCATCGCGTTAGGACTGAAAACACGCAAGGTGATTGGTGCTGTGACAGTTACTCGTGTAGATGACCATGTCAGCCAGAAACATGAACTACTGGGATCTAGAAAACTATATGAACAATTTTTTTCTAAAGATGTTAATATAGACGTACAGGGACATGGCAAAATTTGGTTTGGTTTGGTTTATTTTATTTAGCGTCCTAATTACAGTCATTCAAGGACGGCCTCCGGAAAAAGCTGAAGAAAGCCTATGCCACAAGGTGGTTGTCATTTGATCTCTCTATCCAGGCTGTCTATGACGATCTACTTTGCATCCTCAATACTTTGAATATACTGGGTGAGAGTGCTTATGCCCTTCTACAAAGAATGAAGACCTTCCAATTCATCAGTACTGTGTACATACTACAGTCGATCTTAGCTCAACAAGATCTTCCAGACAGGTAACATTAATTTCAATCGTATCAATCCAACCATACAGTACACTGGACTGCATACATCAAGTAGCCGAATATTAGGCTCCATTGGAACATCTTAAGGAAGATCTGGATGAAGGTGGTCGCCTGCATGCCATCCTGAAAGGATCTGACAGAGATTTTGACATTGCAAAGAAATCACTTCAGCAATACATAAAGGCCATAAGAACATTGCAAAACCGATTCCAAGACTCATTGCCGGTTGTCAGGGCATTTTACATGTTCAATCCAATTGCTACATTTAAGGAGTATGGCATCAGTAATGTCAAAGTTCTTGCAGACCACTTTTTAACGGATGCTGACGAGTCACAAAAAGATTAGGTAGTTGCTGAGTGGCACAAACTTAAATATCACTTCTTGCAGTGGTGCTGTCATAAGGAGACGATGATGACAGTAAATAAAGCCCAACACAAGAATGTTTGCAGAGGAAAATGCAGAAGAGAGATGACTTTGAGAAATTATTTCCTCATATGGTAATACTAGCAGATATCTTTGACGAGGCCAGTGTCTAATGTATGTCCAGAGAGAGGAGGGGGGCAGTGCTGTGAAGCGTCTCGAAAACAGATTAGGAAGTTCAATCAAGGATGACATGTTGATGGGATTGATGCACGTGACAACAAATTGTCCAGAAGTTAGCGAGTCCTCCGAGCTTGTTGAAAAATCCGTAGCAAAATGGCGTCAACAAAAAAAACGAAAAAAGACCCGTTTTGAGTAGTAGTGTTTTATGAAGCTCATGGTTAACATCATGTAACTTTATTTATTTTATCGTTATAGTTTGATTTGTCCTTTCAGCTTAATTTTTCTTCTTACATTCAACTGAAGTAAATATGGACTTTACTCAAGATATGCATTTAGATATAAGCATATTAATTCTAAAACTTTGTCTCCAGCTAGGTCATTAAAATGGTAGTTGCTACTCCTGCCTAGCGCTCAACATATTAAGAGTGGAACGACTTCTTCTCCTGTTGTCAGTATAATGTGACCGGGCGGGGTGTGCTGCTGAGTGTCTTCGGCAGTATGCTTCAGTGAGGTAGTACTATAAATCGACAAAAGTTCCGGCCTATCACAAGGAGACCTAACACGAACATACCGCAGCCTCCCTTAACAAATATATATGGCAAACATTGCTTAGGTCCAGAGAAGAAATCGTTAATATCTTAAATATTGTCAAAAGAACCCCTTTTGGCCCCACTCTCCGGAGTGAGAGGCGTGAATCCATTTGGTGTGCGTCAGTCGTGTTATGATCTGTTTGTTGTTGAATCGTTGCCCATTTTAGGTTTAGGTTGAGAAATAAAACCATCATCAAAGTACTGAAAGTACTGAAGACACAAACGAAAACAAATTATTTTAACTGCTTTTGTTTAGTGGGGACATGGTCAACTTTGTATGGAACATCACCAATACCTGATTAGGACTAGGACAAAATATTGGCAAGAAAAGAAATTCATATCTACTTTTGATTGCAAGTGCGTCTTGGCAGCTAATTTTCAGAATAGGTACTCGGGTAATCTTATTTGACATCTTCAATGGGTTAATGTATACGTAGTTGTAGATGTAATATGAAGGTCCTAGATTACCTGTAAAATTAATGAGGCCTTTCTTTTCAAACTTTTGAGGATCCCATGCCTATAAGCGCTTCACAAATTATCATTATCATTAGCATTTGAAAAAATATTTATAAATTTGATGTAGCGCCCCATCTAGCTACCAGCTTTTAGATAAGAGAGAGCTCAGGTTAAAAACATTTGTGTGATTGTTTTAGGATTTTATCGTGTGTGCGAGCCCTGGTTTGAATGATGTTATGTCAAGGTTTTGAATGATATTTTGTGGCAGATTGTTCTATCCCTTCAGTGCCTTCTGTAAAATAGCGATAACAAACTTCAATTGTCAAAATTCAATATGGCTGCCTGTCGGCCATGTTGTTTTCCGATTAGTTTCAAAATGCAATATCCATAACTAGGCACCGAGGGGAACCTACATATAAAATTTGAGAAAGATCCCTTCAGCACTTTCTGAGAAATAGTGATAACAAACTTCAATTGTCCAAATCCAAGATGGCTGCCTGTCGGCCATATTGTTTTCCGATTGGTCTCAAAATGCAATATGCATAATTAATGTAAGCACCAAGAGGAACCTACATATGAAATTTGAGAAAGATCAATTCAGTGCTTTCTGAGAAATAGCAATAACAAACTTCAATTGTCAAAACCTAAGATGGCTGCCTGTCGGCCATATTGTTTTCCGATTGGTCTCAAAATGCATTATGCATAACCACCCACCAAGGGAAACCTACATATCAAATTTTAGAAAGATCCCTTCAGCACTTTTTGAGAAATTGCGATAACAAACTTCAATTGTCCAAATCCAAGATGGCTGCCTGTCGGCCATGTTGTTTTCCGATTAGTCTCAAAACGCAATATGCATAACTAGGCACCGAGGGGAACCTACTTATGAAATTTGAAAAAGATCCCGTCAACACTTTCTGAGAAATAGTGATAACAAACTTCAATTGACAAAATCAAAGATGGCTGCCTATCGGCCTTATTGTTTTCCGATTGGTCTCAAAATGCAATATGCATAACTAATGTTAGCACCAAAAGGAACCTACATATAAAATTTGAGAAAGATCAATTCTGTGCTTTCTGAGAAATAGCAATAACAAACTTCAATTGTCAAAACCTAAGATGGCTGCCTGTCGGCCATATTATTTTCCGATTGGTCTCAAAATGCAATATGCATAACTAGAAACCAAGAGAAACCTATGAAATTTTAGAAGATCCCTTCAGTACTTTGAGAAATAGCGATAACAAGAATTGTTTACGGATGGAGGGACGGACGGACCACTGACGCAGGGCGATTTGAATAGCCCACCATCTGATGATGGTGGGTTAAAAACACCTGGGTCTGATAAACAGACTCTGGAAGCGTAGAATGCGGATGTAGACAGGGCAGGGTATACCATCACGACGGGCACATTAAACTAAGCACTATATTCAAAACTTAGAATTACATGCTCATATCAGCTCAGACTTGAGACAGTTTCTTAAGAGTGAACATGATTTTCATATAGCACTCTACGTTATATGTTTACACTCCATACTGTGTAGCTACAAATCATCTATACAACAAAAACACATTCATTCACATGTACAGTTCAAATCAATTTGAAGTGGAATTTTGTTTTTCACTTATGTACATTGCATCAAATATTCTCCGCAATAGTATATGTACCATATACATAACTGTAACTGCATGATACATATATATATGTATGTATGGTATATATATCATGTTAATTAATGTTAGTGAGATGTGAATGTAGCTATATGTATTGATATCATCGATTTCAAAATCAGAGTTTTTTTTTTAATCTGCAGCATCTGTCAGATGAAAATGTAGTTCGAATGCCCAAACTGGATGAACTGTACATGTAGTAGCATTCTTCAAAGTCCATTATGAATGCTTTTCATACAAATGCATTTCTTTCAATTGTTCATGTGTTTAAATTATTAGAACACTGAAGTAATTTTTATTTTCATAAAAATGGAAGTACTGCTTATCTTTAAAACTAAATTGGATATTGATAAGATAAATTTGCCAAAATGTTAAAAATCAAACCTTATTAAGTAGAATCTAAACAGTTGTAAATGGCTAAGCCCACTATTCTTAACAACAAAATTACTTATTTTGATTCTCTGTCAAATATAATCAGGTTACTTGAAGACTTTGTCAGAAAAGTTAACACATATATACATTATTAATAGTTGCTTTAATTAAATTAATCTGAATTTGAACATTAAACCGACTTAACAATTTAAATGAATCAAAGTACTGGAAGTACTGTAAACGAACATTATTGTTTAATGCAAAATCAGTAATCTTCTAAGTTTTAAGTTGATAAATTTACTGATATCAGTTTAGAAATTAATTGCAAATAATTTGAAATGTTTGCAGCTGTTCTGATTTGATTGTACACGCATGTTTCTGTAAGGTCCTAATTGAAATTGGAAGTTTGTTGATCTATCTTGGATCGATGAAAATAAAATATCTCTTCTTTCTTTCGGGAAGGCATCATCAGTTATAATACAGCCAGGACTCTGTGACCTTATTGATGCCAACTTCTAATATGCACTAAATTTAGCCTAGTTCCATCGTTAGTTTGGCATACATAGTTGTATTTCAACTTAATATGATGAAACACACATAATGAATTACTGAAAACCAAAACCAGAGCTGCTAATCAAGGCCCGAATTAAGAATGTATCCTATTGAAACTGTACTCAAGCATTTATGGTACTTCAAAACAAAAAAACCTGACTCCTTTTGTTCAGGAATCATTTGATGTTAATAAATCTGTATATGAGAAGATAAACTTCTGGTATAATTACAGTATTGTAAACAATGTGATAAAGAATAACAACCAGATAAAGACTATCTTCATCGAAAAATTCAGCAAACAGGAAAAGAAAACTTCAAGATTCATTTTCAACTTCAAACCTGATCACAAAGATTACAGTCCATTCGATGGGACGACACATTCCCTATTTATTGTCCTTTTCCAATGTTGATCATCCAATCATACTGAACCACACAATTCAGCAATATAATTGCACAAATCACACCTTTATGTGGAGAGAACATTTTTGGGGGTGTTAATATTCCATAACTGTATGCAAATTGTGAAGTATTCCATATCTACAACTATATATATACAGTACGTGTATATATTTACACATATCAAAATTGGAATGACACAGGAGATTTGCAAGTTTAATCATCAGTCATGGGAGGTTTATGTAAAATGTTATATTTACCGGGGTAATTAGTAATTTTGAGAATATATTTATGAAGCTCTATTCTGTACATTCTACCAGTGCTTAGAGAATGGATACAATTATATGTTCTCCAATGTCAAAATTAATCATATGTAAAATATTAGGGGTTTATTCGCCATTCTAGGCCTGATTGCCGTCATAGTAAAATAACCAAAATGGACTTGAAATCAATATTTTTAAGAGAATGATCTATGACTTGAATATTTCATAAAAATAATGTAATACATCGTTTATTCACTTCATTCAGATCTTCAGACACCGCATAATTTGTGAAGTCATATATAGAAATATATGAACCATTTTTGTTATTGATTTTAGTTCACACAAGTAAGCACTAGATGTAAGCAGTACGTATATGTACCGCTATCTACCGGCATGACTGAGTACAGTAGACTACACTCGCTTTGTGGATATTGACAGGATAACATATATTTACATACTAATTCAATTTTAGAATTATAACTGAAATCTTGTAACAGCATGGCACAAATAGTCATCTGAACATATGTTGTATATTGAAAAATTATTTAGGTAAATATTAACTCATTTGCTTGACTTTTAGAATTGTAACTGAAATCTTGTAACAGCATGGCACAAATAGTCATCTGAACATGTGTTGTATATTGAAAAATTATTTAGGTAAATATTAACTCATTTGCTTGACTTCAATTTTCAATTTATCAATTCATTGATTACTGTGTTTGAAGTATGGTGTTGCAATAATTTCAAGTCTTGATCATGACTTGATGAACGTTCTAAATTAACAAATTATCAAAATGAATTTGTTTGAAAAATAACACAAGTTCCACAGCAACATTATATAGAGAATCGATCACACTATTTCAGAAGTTATAAAACTACAAATAACAATTAATGGCTGAATATCAAATTAAGTGAATATCACAAGTCTTTTTGCATTTGTTTTTAGATAATCCGGATTTCCGTTTTCCGTCTTTGAAAAAAAAATACGTAGGCGTATTGCATAGTAAACGTAGCCATATGTACATACAGTGTAACAGCTGATTTCAATCAGATTGACTTAACATGAACTTAACACCGTCTCAGTAGTTCGTCACAATCGAAAATTTGATCGTGAATTCGGTATTTTGCAAATTCTTTCAAAATACTTCCAGGTAAAGGAAAAAAATGCATATGGTCTCTATACACACACCAAAGATTAACAGATCCTATATTGGGTCCATTCTCTCGTTAAAATATCGATTTGGGTCCACTATCGGCCATTTCGGTAATTCAACTCTGACGACAATCGGGCCGCGATTCGCAAATGAAAAATTAATTTAAAATTCGTAAACCTCTAATATTTTATATATGATACAATTAGGCATTGAAAAACATATATGTGGGTCAATTCTCTGAAAATAATGCCAATTTATATTATAATTAAGCCCCATTTTTCTCCGTTTCGGTATTTTCAAGTCTGCTTCACCTGTGGTCCGTTTCAGTAAATATTCTCGACTTTGCCGAAATAAAAACAAGCTATGTAATTGTTCATTTTAAACATGACAACTGCCGACCACACGTATCTAAAAATGTTATTGTTGATATCATCTGAATATTGCCGTAGTTATCTGTCACTTCGATTGTAAACCCATTGCCAAAGTCATGGAAGAATCGACCAATCAAATTGGTTTAACGTTTGATTTCCCTAATCTTGCAGTTACCTCCCTTACAACAGTAAATACGTTCCAAGTATCGCCTACAACAACCAATCCCGTGCACATGGCAACAAGATATTATCATTTGCATTTGATTTATTGGTCGTTTTCGTCAAAGGAAAATGGAATATGGAAATCGATGACAATGTTAACGCTATGACCAGTCACCCTGACCACAAATGCCACCTAGTATCTACCTTTCTCGCAAACATGTACAGTAACCTATAGTATGATACACTGTATCGTCTCGTACCTAACAGTATGATACAATGTATCGTCTCGTATGCCGTTATTGATATTTTTTTTTCTCTAAATTATAGAAATACTCATCTAGTTGATAATGATGTAACATTCTAGAATATATATATTACACATTTAAGTAAATCGCGGACATATTTGCAGACCTATGCTATAATTTCAGCCGTTTTGGAATGAACACGGAAGAGCAAAACTTTCTAAACATCCGGAGACGAATGCGCCTGCGCAATATTTGTTTACATAAATATATTGACCTGGAGTTATTCGCAAAGTTCAGGTTCATTTAGTCTTCACATTTCGCTAGCGTTATGTATTTCTCAAATCGTATGCATCTTGAAAACATCTACTGAATACATTTCAACATTTTCGGTAAAACTACTACATAAAACGAAGATGTTTTTGCCAGTAAATTATTTGAAGCGTAAGGCAATGGGGGCAGCCATATTTCATTGAAACAGACAGTAGATGGCGTATTGGTGAATGTGGCTACCAAATATGGTCATATTTCTCAGTCCAGTTCTTGATGGCAATAACCGAACATTAATGTTCGTTTAAAAAAATGTGTTTTCACCATTTACCATAATTGACAAGAAGAAAATAATTATTTAACTCAACCTATGATATAGTATGTAACAGTCATCAAGACAATACTATTATCTTTAGTCATGCCAAGTTATTTCACAATAGGATATATGCACAACACAAAAAAGTTTTACAAATTTTTGTTGTTTAGAAGAATAATGAACTTAGTAATTTTTGCTGTTCTTCTCAAATAATATGTACTAGTGTTGTAAAGAAAAAAAGATTAAATAATAATAATAAATCTAAGTGATAATAAATTATTTGCATTGATTTATCAATACTTTACTGTGCATTAGTTTAAAGGTTAATTTAATTCAGAAGCTGAAATGATTTAAGACAGAAAAAACCGCAGATGTAGGAATATAACATTTCCACTGCCTTTAAATATCTCTGGTTAAATTTAGCAATCAGTACATTTCCATGAAAAATGGTGTTTTCTAAAGAGTTACTGCCCTTTAACCGTCCCTGAAGCGTTCAAAACTCCACCAAACATAATAAAGGTCTATGTAGATGTACATCGTAGACCCCTTTCTTTTTTATAATATGCTTCGACTGTTATGTAATATTTCAAATGATAATGATAGATCATTTTCTATTTTTTTTAAACCATCACGAATATTAGAAAAAAAGAATCAGTCGCTATAATTAGAGATGAAATTTTCAGTGACGTCTACATCTGCATGCAGACAGCCACGTTAATGCGGTACGCGTTCTGTAAACGAAAAACTTCATGTGCATTACGTAGGATATAATCAATAGATCCGAAGTCAATATTAATATTCACAAGTCCATTTGACATTTCGAAACCCTATTCAGTGAGAATTTATTTAACTTTTTATTTGCAAACATGCGTATGGTACTCGACTGCCGTTGTTGTGATATTGTCATGATGAATAGACAACTTTTTTTCTTTCGTAAAAAAACATCTATATAATCTAACCATCTGCAGACTACATCAATCACATGCAAGTTAATATTTCAGTGAGAAAATGACATTCAAAGTTGGGTTTGATCACCTACTCTTTCTTTTATTATTGTTTACATTACTGAAAGATGGCGGACAAAATCGGATGCTGGATGAGTGATTTTTCAATGTACAAAATAACAACGATATTCCGACGAAACTTTATCAATATTATAACCCATTCAGTAACATGCCACCAAAGAAAAAAAACACATAGATGTCGATGATGAAAATTCAGCGTGTTAGTAGATTTTTCTTCCGGGTCACAGGTAAGCAGCAATATGGCGCCAGCGAAAAGTCGATTGTATCATTCCGCGTGAAATCTAATGCGTTCAACGCGGAAAAATATTCTTACGTATCATCGACAGAACATACTTCAATTAAATACTTTGAAAACTATCTATTTGTGAAGTTCTGTTGTTTTGTCATATATCTAACGAAACTGCAGTGTTGCATTTGACTCCGTAAGTCACGGGACTATTTTTTTTTGCGATAGAATATGATTGTGAAGTGGCAGTGGAAGTTGTGTCAGAGCGAACGAAAATGCCAAAAAAAACCACATTGTCCTGTCAGCTTTTAAAATACAACAAAACAAAAGGTGATTTTTTTTAATAGCTGAACTTCACTGTATGTCATTTTTTATCGTGAAGTTAAACAAATATTTACTGCATAACATTACGGAGTTACTGTAAAGCAACGTTTAGATTGGCCAACAGCAGTATCCGCCAGAGCCCTCAAAAGCGCTGACATAGACTCAAACTTACGTTTGTGTCTACGTTTGTGTCAACAAAACAAAAGGTAATATTTTTATAGCTGAACTTTACTATATGTCATTTTTTATCGTGAATATTTACGATATTTACAAATATTTACTGCATAGCATTACGGAGTTACTGTAAAGCAACGGTTAGATTGGCCAAGGCAGTATCCGCCAGAGGGCATCGTAGATTTTGTCAGCTACACCTCAAAAGCGCTGACATAGACTCAAACTTACGTTTGTGTCAATAAAACCGAACTTGTCTAGAGTTTGAGTTTTTACGACCCTGGTTACATAAATTTGAATCCCAGCCACCAAGGGATGCTACCACTGAAATGTCAATGTCATACATTGCTTAGGTCTAGAGAAGAAGTCGTTAATATCAATATTGCCAAACGAACACCTTTTGGCCCCGTCCCTCAGGCCCATGGGGGTCAGCCTAATCATATGTATAAATTTGAATCCCTCCCACCTAGGGATGCTTCCTACCAGATTTGGTTGAATTCTGATAGCGGTTCAGAAGAGGTCAATTTTGTTTATGGACGGACTCCTGACGCCAAGGTATGGCATAAGCTCACATTGGTCCTTTGGACCAGGTGAGCGGACTTCGACCTATATCAGTTGATTCAATTCAAATCTATATATATAATAAATGGAATACAGCCGAGGCGTTCTGAAATGATATGTCTTCTTCCCGGTGCAGCAGTACAATGCACAACATCTGGCCGATTTGACTCTAAATGGATTTGGTTTGGTTGGTCTCGTCCCAAAATTGATAAATTTCCTCCGAGATCACGCCACGTTTTTGGATATTTTCTTTACAATGACCCAGGACTGAATTTTGATTTATAAATACGACGTCTTGCCGTTTTTAATGGTAAGTGGTGTTGAAGTTGGACATTAGAGTGATTTTGTATGTTCTTTTTTTCAAAGGGACCTGGCGGGCATGAGTAACATGATTGTCGCTCTCGATTCCAGTGTTATGTATTTGGCAAAATAACTTTCATATACTTAAAATATGTTCTTCAATCTGTGTTAACAACAACGACAGAATGTTGCAACAATTACCACACCCGCTAGTGTAACTGTACTCCCAAATCTCATTCTAAAGACCGATTAGGGGTTATAAGTAGGAACCAATCAAAAAGATGATGATGCATTAATTTTTTTTCCATAGTCACTTCAGAGGAACTTTATTTGGAAAACAATATATTTAATGAAATAATCACCTATTTTTTCAGCATGCTCAGAGACTTTTACTTTCAAATGCTACTACTCCTTAATCCTTGGGTGGATTATTTCGAAATTTGGTTTTAAGCATCATTGGGGGAGCGCAATCATATTTTATATAAATGAGGCTGGTCTGATACCTGGGGCCCAAGGGGCGGGCCCCAAAAAGGAAACTTTGGTGAAAATTTGCTATAAAATCCTACTCCTCAACCTTTTGGCCTTTAGTTGAGCGTTCGCCCCTGTGAGGAAGGCTTTGGGTTCTGTCCCCTAACCGAGACATACCAGAGTCTTTAAAAATGGTAGTTGCTACTCCTGCTTAGCGCTCAGCATATTTGGAGTGGGACGACTGGTTCGCCCGTTGTCAGTATAATGTGACCGGGTGGGGTGTGCTGCTGGGTGGCTTCGGCAGTATGCTTCAGTGAGGTAGCACTTTAAATCGGCAAAAGTTCCGGCCTATCACAAGGAGACTTAACACGAACATACCGCAGCCTCCCAAAACACACATACGCACTCACCACACGCATGCAAGTCGCACGCACGGGAGGCCGTCCTTAAATGACCTTAGCTGTTAATAGGACGTTAAACAAAATAAACCAAACCAAACCAAATCCTAGCGGTAAACCAAGCTCACTATACTTTGCGTGCAGATTAGACTTTACCTGCATAATCCCAACGCGCTCCAGCCCAGCCAGGAATTGTGCATACTCTTCAGACCTATCTTTATTTTCCAAAACTTCCATAAGGAAGTCTGGCATAGGGCCGTCTTCAATGGCGCTCAAACCTTTGGTTGGATTAGAAAAAAGGTTATATAAGTCATCGCCTACGATTTGGTTTGTCAACTTTATACTAATTACTACCTAGAGATAAGCTAGCAAAAGTACGTAATGTTGTTTAAAAGTGCATTGGACATGTTTGAACATAACTCACCTATCAAGAGTCCCGCATAGAAGTACCGATGTCTTCAGGATTATTTTGTTATTTGCTTTGTTTAAAAAGCTTTCTTTTATTTTTTTATTCGAAAGTGTAGGAAACTCTCGCCGGGGACCTCCCAAGTCATGTGCCCCTTCGCCATGGAAGACGATTTCAAGTGGATATCTAATATTTTCCAGTGTTTCTAGTTCCTCCATGGCGTCCGAAAGCACTTCCCTCCTGCTGACGAACAGAGTTGATGTTTCCCCTTCAATCGTCTCCATCTTCGATGTTAAGTCAAGATTCCGGCCTAGCAGAAACCGTTTCCGGTATTCCTTTAGAATATGTGTCGGTTCTGTAAGACCGCCACTGGAATACATTATAAAGGAGGAATAAGTTACATTAACATGTATCTACAGTGAAATTTGGATTTTGAAAACATGTAACATACTTGGTAACCATGTTCAAACACAACGGTCTTTGAAGCAATAATTGATAAGCAATTGAACTATTTAAATAGTATAATACTTTTAATTGGTGAATTTTCAAATATTGACTATGAATTTAGAAAATAGACAAAATGAAATCTATATAATCCATATAATGTTATATCATTTTTGTAAAGTTCTACTCCGTAATAAACACAAATATATAATGATAGTACTAAAAACTTATTTACATGTTTGGTCGGAAAAAGTGTCCGAAAATCGATTGTACGAACCCCATCGTGAAAATGATGAAACTGAACATCACATATTGTGTTTTATTAGGTCACCTGAGACGAAGTCTCAGTTGACCTATTGCAATCGCCTTTTGTCCGGCCTCGTGCGTCGTCCGTCGTAAACAATTTACATTTTCAACTTCTTAAAAACTGCTGAACCAAATTCAATGAAATTTTACAGGAAGCTTCCATGGCTGAGGGTGAACCAAAATTGTGAATTATATGGTCCCCACCCCCCAGGGGCCTGAGGGGCGGGGCCAAAAAGGGTCAAATTGACAAAAATTTCAAGAATCTTCTCTACTCTCAGATATGGTAGAATCAAATACTCTACATAGATGGAAGGGTCTTAAGGTGCTTTACCAAAATTGTGAATTTCATGACCCTTGGGTCTCACGTTTGCCTCTGGGGAGGGGGTAAACTTTACTATAGTTTATATAGGGAAATCACATTTTTGACTATTATTTGTTGGATTTGTATTGGAATTCATTCTAACTTGTATCAAATTATCAGCATGGGAAGACACTTTGATGATATGTACATGTTGGCCCAAGTTGACCCCCAGGGGCTGGTGGGCGGGGCCAAAAAGGGTCAAATTGACAAAAATTCAAGAATCTTCTTCTCTACTCTCAGATGTGGTAGAATCAAATACTCTACATAGATGGAAGGGTCTTAAGGTGCTTTACCAAAATTGTGAATTTCATGACCCTTGGGTCTCACGTTTGCCCCTGGGGAGGGGGTAAACTTTACTATAGTTTATATAGGGAAATCACATTTTTGACTATTATTTGTTGGATTTGTATTGGAATTCATTCTAACTTGTATCAAATTATCAGCATGGGAAGACACTTTGATGATATGTACATGTTGGCCCAAGTTGACCCCCAGGGGCTGGTGGGCGGGGCCAAAAAGGGTCAAATTGACAAAAAATTCAA
Organism: Pecten maximus; assembly: GCF_902652985.1. Classification (NCBI taxonomy): domain Eukaryota; kingdom Metazoa; phylum Mollusca; class Bivalvia; order Pectinida; family Pectinidae; genus Pecten; species Pecten maximus. The sequence goes on along the minus strand of NC_047031.1, from coordinate 13,869,079 downwards.
GAATCTTCTTCTCTACTCTCAGATGTGGTAGAATCAAATACTCTACATAGATGGAAGGGTCTTAAGGTGCTTTACCAAAATTGTGAATTTCATGACCCTTGGGTCTCACGTTTGCCCCTGGGGAGGGGGTAAACTTTACTATAGTTTATATAGGGAAATCACATTTTTGACTATTATTTGTTGGATTTGTATTGGAATTCATTCTGACTTGGTTCAAATTATCAGCATGGGATGACAGTTTGATGGTATGTACATGTTGGCCCTAGTAGACCCCCAGGGGCTGGTGGGCGGGGCCAAAAAAGGTCAAATTAACAAAAAATTCAAAAATCGTCTTCTCTAATCTCAGATATGGTAGAATCAAATACTCTACATAGATGGAAGGATCTTAAGGTGCTTTACCAAAATTGTGAATTTCATGACCCTGGGGTCTCACGTTTGCCCCTGGGGAGGGGGTAAACTTTACTATAGTTTATATAGGGAAATCACATTTTTCACTATTATTTGTTGGATTTGTATTGGAATTCATTCGAACTTGGTTCAAATTATCAGCATGAGATGACAGTTTGATGGTATGTACATGTTGGCCCTAGTTGACCCCCAGGGGCTGGTGGGCGGGGCCAAAAAGGGTAAAATTTACAAAAATTTCAAAAATCTTCTTCTCTACTCTCAGATATGTTAGAATCAAATACTCTTCATAGATGGAAGGATCTTAAGGTGCGTTACCAAAATTGTGAATTTCATGACCCTGGGGTCTCACGTTTGCCCCTGGGGAGGGGGTAAACTTTACTATAGTTTATATAGGGAAATCACATTTTTGACTATTATTTGTTGGATTTGTATTGGAATTCATTCGAACTTGGTTCAAATTATCAGCATGAGATGACAGTTTGATGGTATGTACATGTTGGCTCTAGTTGACCCCCAGGGGCTGGTGGGCGGGGCCAAAAAGTGTAAAATTTACAAAAATTTCAAAAATCTTCTCTACTCTCAGATATGTTAGAATCAAATACTCTTCATAGATGGAAGGATCTTAAGGTGCTTTACCAAAATTGTGAATTTCATGACCCTGGGGTCTCATGTTTACCCCTGGGGAGGGGGTAAACTTTACTATAGTTTATATAGGGAAATCACATTTTTGACTATTATTTGTTGAATTTTTATTGGAATTCATTCTAACTTCGTTAACATTATCAGCTTGGGATGACAGTTTGGTGGTATGTACATGTTGGCCCTGACTGACCCCCAGGGGCTGATGGGAGGGGCCAAAAAGGGTCAAATTAACAGAAATTTTAACAAGAGATCCCAGAGTGATCTTGGCGCCCACCATTGAATGATCTTTATAGGTTCCATGTCAAATTGATCTTTTCTCTACTTTTCCCTTCCTCTAAGTCTTACTAATCTGTGTAAATTCAGAAACAGCCCTCTAGTACTTTTCAAACAAGGGTAACCTATATATAACATTTAAGATTTAGCGATAATGGCTGTCTGTTGTTTTCGGATTGGTCCCAAAAATGCAACACCAGGGACCAAAAGGAACCTACATATGAAATTTCAGAAAGATCCCTTCAGTACCTTCTGTAAAATAGCGATAACAAACTTCAATTGTCAAAATACAAGATGGCTGCCTGTCGGGCAGGTTGTTTTCTGACTGGTCTCAAAATCCAATATACATAACTAGGCACAGAGGGCAACCTACAAATGAAATTTCAGAAAGATCCCTTCAGCAATTTCTGATAAATAGCGATAACAAACTTCAATTGTCAAAATCCAAGATGGCTGCCTGTCGGCCATGTTGTTTTCCTATTGGTCCCAAGATGCAATATGCAGAACTACAGACCAAGGGGAACTTACAAAAATGTTTGAGAAAGATCCCTTCAGTACTTTCTCAGAAATAGCGATAACAAACTTCAGTTATCAAAATCCAAGATGGCTGCCTGTCGGCCATGTTGTTTTCCGATTTGTCTGAAAATGCAATATGCATAACTAGGCACCAAGGGGAACACACATGAAATTTGAGAAAGATCCCTTCGGTACTTTCTCAGAAATAGCGATAGCAAACTCCAATTATTAAAATCCAAGATGGCTGCCTGTCGGCCATGTTGTTTTCCGATTGGTGTCAAAATGCAATATGCATAAATAGGCACCAAGTGGAACCTACATATAAAATTTGAGAAAGATCCCTTCAGTACTTTCTCAGAAATAGCGATAACAAACTTCAATTATCAAAATCCAAGATGGCTGCCTGTCGGCCATGTTGTTTTCCGATTGGTCTCAAAATGCAATATGCATAACTAAGCACCAAGGGGAGCCTACATATGAAATTTGAGAAAGATCCCTTCAGTACTTTCTCAGAAATAGCGATAACAAACTTCAATTGTCAAAATCCAAGATGGCTGCCTGTCGGCCATGTTGTTTTCCGATTGGTCTCAATATGCAATATGCATAACTAGGCACCAAGGGGAGCCTACATATGAAATTTGAGAAAGATCCCTTCAGTACTTTCTCAGAAATAGCGATAACAAACTTCAATTGTCAAAATCCAAGATGGCTGCCTGTCGGCCATATTGTTTTCCGATTGGTCTCAAAATCCAATATGCATAACTAGGCACCAAGGGGAACCCACATATGAAATTTGAGAAAGATCCCTTCAGTACTTTCGGAGGATTAGCGATAACAAGAATTGTTTACGGGCGGACGGACGGACGGATGGAGGGACGGACGACGGACCACGGACGCAGGGCGATTTGAATAGCCCACCATCTGATGATGGTGGGCTAAAAATCTTCTTCGTACAGCCCATTTAAGGTAGAATTAAATACTCTTCACAGATCGAAGGGTCTTAAGGTGCTTTACCATAATTGTGAATTTCCTAGCCCTGGGGTCTCGCGTTTGGAGGGGACTATCATTTGTTTTATTTGTTTTTAAATTCATTCTTTCATTCAAATTTACTGAAATATTTCAAAAATCAGGTGACCGTTAAGGCCCATGGGCCTCTTGTTTATAAAAGCGGTGACCGTTAAGGCCCATGGGCCTCTTGTTTATAAAAGCGATGTAAGATCATAAGACGACTAATTGACTTTGTGACCTCAGAGCAAAATATGTTTACAATACAACAATGTACCTCTCTTCACTTGGTCCCGCAACATCGGGCGGGTGGTCACGTCTGTCAACGACGTATGGCTCTGGGTTTGTCTCAGGTTGATTTGATTCCTGTGATATGTATGAATCAGATTATTGTCTTTGTAAAATTAACAAGAGCGCACCGTACTTAAGTGATATAATCAGTCATCTATGCATTATTGCATCAGTTTAAAATATTTCAAACTGAAAATATGTATCTTTTACGAATATCAAAATCCATTTTGATAAAATATTGTTTAAACGATATATCTCTGTACTCTGTTATTGTAATTACACAATGTGTTGTGATAACTGCATTGCAATTTGTGACTTGCGGTATTACCAACTTACACCAATTGTGTATCACTCCTATATTCAGTGACGCGTAATTTCTAACGTGCGTAAATGATCCATTTACTTTATAAGCTGAACTTATCTCAATGTATTTGATATTCTTCTAATGTCTTATTGTCCTTACTCAAAGTTGGTGAAGAAATAATCTGATTTGGAACTGGTAGACCATTAATTGCTGTAGAGTGGGTGAAATCTGACAACATACCACTAATATGTTTAATAAAAGGAACTGAGATTAAGGGCTTGTTTTGTATTCCCACAAACTAACCAGGATATATTGCAGAAGTAATTAGTTCGCTACCAACGGCAAATGTCTAGTCCTGAAGCGTTATCGCGTGTTTTTGGTGTTGAAGTTAATTGAGGCAAATCATCATTTTCATCTGATGACAAGAGGTCAAATGGCTGCGAACACTCATAGTTTCCTATAAAGATTATAAGTAAAATAATTAATGATTAATACACGCACATATCAATTTCTACACAAAATAAGATATCTCACTATCTTTGAATGTTTTCAATTATCATTATTTCCCTCCCTCACATTTAATCACATCATATACGTTGTAATTGGTATCTGCTTTATAATGACGCTTCACTGAATTCTTCAAAGGGAGTAATCAGGTGCCCCGCATTGAAGAACGACTCCGAGACCGACATACTGGAGTACTTCCAACATGTTGAGAACATCCATGTTTCGGAGGTTAGGCGGATCCGTTCCAGATGCAATGGCCAAATAATCAACACAAACACATTCATTCTCACGTTCGGAGTGCCGCAGCTACCTCTGACGGTAACAATAGGTTACCAGAGGTACGGTGTCTTCGCCTACATCCCCAACACTCTGCGATGCCGTAACGGTCAAAAGTACGGACATCACGAGGACAGAACACTGTCTGCGAACACTGCGGACGTGAAGGCCACACAGACAACGACCAATGCAACATTGTTGGCAAACGTTGCTTAAACTGCCAGGGTAACCATGCGGCCTCATCTCGAGACTGTCCTGCCTGGAAGAAGGAAAGGGAGGTCCTCCGGGTGAAATATACCGATAATATTCCCTTTCCTGAAGCCAAGAGGATTGTCGACAGCAAGGACAGCACAAACCCAACGTTTGCCACAATTGTAAAACAGTCGTCAGCAGGTACTATCTCGGTGAAGGATGCCTCTATCCAAGCATTTGATGACCAGTCTGCCTGGGGTCCAAATGCTCCCGAGATGGCAAACCAGCCAAAACACAAACACTTAATTAGAAGAGCCTCACGCTGGAGTGCCACTCCCAAACCTCCAGAGCCTTCAAAACCCATACAATTCACACCACCATCAATCGAACCATCGCCATCGAATACAAAAACAATCACAAACGAACGGAAATCTAAGGCAGGTGTCGACCACCATAGACGACGAACTCTTTCACAGCCGTCGGTCGACACCTCCCGAATTACCAAACGACCTGCCACTACACCCCCTCAAGACCACAGAACACCAAAATCTAGGGTTCGGATCAATAGGCATCCCTCCCTAAACAACAAACCGGCCAAGGGTTCAGATGACCCTATCCTTGGCTACAACAGGTATGGCGTTCTAATGGACGACAGTGAACAGCATATCACCAACGTTGCTGTTACTAGACAGCCTACACCAGGCAGCCCTGTCAGTCCGTAGAACGACCAGCATTAACCAGGATAATGGCCAACAATAACAACACGATCATACAATGGAATATACGCGGACTACGAGCAAATATAGAAGAGTTTCAAAATCTATCAAAAGAGTTTAGACCTGCCTTATTTTGCCTACAGGAAGTCATGTTAAAAAACCCAATTACCCTTTTTCTCGCTTTATAATAGCACCACAGCTATAGGAATCAAAGCAGCAGGAGGCGCAGCTGTAGCTGTCTATAAAAATATTCCTCACAGAATGTTCACGTTAAACACAAATTTACAGGCTATCGCTGTATGTGCAACTTTACACAGACAAGTAACTGTCTGTTCAATTTATCTTCCTCCAAGCGTTGCTTTCACTATTGAGCAACTGAATAACCTCGTTTCCCAACTCCCAACACCATACATAATTCTCGGAGATTTTAATGGACATAAAAGCCTGTGGGGCTCTCCAAACACAGACGAGAGAGGAAGACGTATTGAGGAAGTTATAGATAACAACAACTTGTGCCTTTTAAACAACAATACCCCAACATATTTACACCCTGCTACAGGCTCCCGTACCCACATCGACCTATCTCTATGTCATCCCTCCATTTTTCTCGATTATGACTGGAAGGTTAATAATGATTTATGTGGGAGTGATCACTTCCCTATTTTTCTAAATAATATTGGGACTCCTATTGATAAAACACCTCCTCGATGGAATATGCACAAAGCGGATTGGGTTCAATTCCAACACTTGTGCAGCGAGGAGCTTACTGTAGAAAAACTAACTAATCTCAATGTTTCAATTAAAACATTTACCGCAACTCTTACTTCTATTGCCGAAAATACTATACCAAAGTCCGTTCCAAAACCAAAGTTTCTTTTATCCGAAGAATCTTTTATTAATAGATCCGGCCGAAAGGCAGCTCTAAGACGATTTTTGACTTCCCCAACTGTTGAAAATTACAATAATTTTAAAATTTGGAGAGCAAAGGCTCGGCGATCTATTTAATCTGATAAAAAGAATAGCTGGAAGGAATACGTTTCTAAAATATCTTCAAACACATCAGCTAAAAAGGTATGGGATCAGTTGCGAAAAATAAGTGGAAAAAGAAAAACGGCACCATCATCCCATCTTATCAATAAAAAACAAATTTTCTCTTCTAAATCAGAAATTGCGAATGTATTTGCCAAAAACATAGCCCAAAACTCATCAGCCAAAAACCACTCTAAAAAATTCCAAACATTCAAAAAAGAGAAAGAAAAGAAACGCCTCAATTTTAAATCCTCCAACACAGAAAGTTACAATAAACCATTCGATCTCCCAGAATTGCTTGAATCCTTAAACAAATCACACGATTCAGCAGCTGGGCCTGATGAAATTCCATACCAATTCTTGAAACATCTACCGGAATCATCCTTACGTTGTCTCCTTTATATTTTTAATCAAGTCTACGAATCTGGACAGATACCAGATTCTTGGAAGGAATCTACAATTATTCCAATTCATAAACCTGGTAAGGACACCACTGAACTAAATAATTATCGTCCAATCTCTCTAACGAGTTGCATTTGCAAAACACTTGAACGGATGATAAACACTAGACTAGTTTGGTTCCTTGAATCCAATAATATTTTGAGTCCACTCCAAAGTGGATTCAGAAACCGCAGAGGAACAGTAGACCATCTGGTCAGATTAGAAACCAGGAGCATCTTGTCGCTGTGTTCTTTGATCTGGAAAAGGCATACGATACTACATGGCAATATGGTATTATGAAAGACCTGCATGAAATTGGTGTACTTGGGAATCTCCCAAAATTCATTTCAAACTGTATATCTGACAGACATTTTAAAGTCCGCGTAGGTTCAACTTATTCTGAAACAGGAAATGGGAGTCCCTCAGGGTGGGATCCTTTCCGTAACACTTTTCGGTCTGAAAATCAACAGTATAACTAAATGTCTCGGTAAGTCAACTGAAGGGCCTCTATTCGTCGATGACTTCTTGATCTGCTATAGGTCGAAGAACATGCACACGATAGAACGACAACTTCAACAATGTTTAGGTAAACTACAAACATGGGCGGATGAAAACGGCTTTAAATTCTCCAGATCAAAACCTATCTGCATGCACTTCTGCCAAAAACGAAAACCACATAATGATCCAGATCTAACATTAAACGGTATCAAAATTCCAGTTGTCGAGCAGACTAAATTCCTCGGACTAATTTTCGATTCGAAACTCTCCTTTGTTCCACATATAAAATACTTGAAAGATAAGTGCTCAAAGGCAATGAACATTTTACGAGTACTATCCCATACTGACTGGGGCGCAGACCGCGAAATGCTTCTGCACCTTTATAGGGCACTTATTCGATCAAAACTCGACTATGGCTCCATCGTTTATGGATCGGCACGAAATTCTTACCTGCAGATGCTGGATCCTATCCAAAACCAAGGATTAGTACTTGATGCTTTTCGAACAACACCTGTACAGAGCCTTTATGTTGAGGCAAATGAACCATCCCTAAATGACAGAGGGAAAAAACTTTCTCTTCAATATGCCGCCCAATTGAAATTCAACCCGAAAAATCCGGCTTTTGACCTTGTTGTCAATCCGAAATACCAAAACATATTTAATCAAAACCAAAAACTTTTACCAACATTTGGCATTAGAATTTCTAACTATCTTCAGGAACTTAACATCAGTTTAGACAACATAGGCGAAACACCTGATATTAACCTTACTCTACATGAGAGGGCAAAGTCGAGTGTATTACCCGAAGAGCACAAATCTTTCGGGAGTGCATTGCAGATTTTCCAGATCATGTTCAGATCTACACTGATGGCTCAAAAGATGGAGTAAAGGTCTCCGCAGCATGCTATTCCGATCACCATTGCTCTTCAATCCGCTTACCAGATGGCGCCTCTATATTCTCTGCTGAAGCAAGTGCCATCGATTTGGCCCTCGACCATATCGAAGAACAACGCATCAGAAAGGCAATAATTTGTTCCGACTGTCTAACTGTCCTTCAGAATTTACAATCACGAGATCCAAAGAATATACTCATACAAAACCTTGTTTTACGAATATCTCGTATCTTCAAAAAATGCAAAATAACATTACTTTGGATTCCGAGCCATGTCGGAATTAAAGGCAACGAACCTGTTGACCGCCAAGCAAAACTTGCTCTTAATCTGCAACAAACACATACTAAAATACCATATACAGATTTCAAACCTGTAATTAGTTCTGCCATTCAGAGTAAATGGCAGCAACGCTGGTCTCTCGAGACGAGCAACAAACTTTTTAAAGTACAACCAAAACTTAAAACATCAAAACCACGTCGGAAGGATCGTAGAGAGGAAATAGTCCTCTCTCTGCTCCGTACCGGGCACACATATCCTACTCATTCGTTCCTTTTGAAACGAGAGGATCCACCAGTGTGTTATACATGTGATGTTCAATTCACAGTGCAGCATTTTTGTTTAATAGAATGTTCCGATTTCAAGCACATTCGTGATAAATACTTTCGAGTCCCGGATATGAAAACCCTTTTAGTTCCGTGGATTCGAAAACAATATTTAGCTACTTGAAAGAAATCGATATATTTTATAGACTTTGATGTTTTTTACGTTACTGTCTTTGACGTTCTATTTATAACAAAGTTCACATAATCTATTCGTACATATTATTTTACATAATCTATTCGTACATATATATATTTTACCATTTTTAACCAACCTTTTTATCATAATGATCTAAATATACAATACGGATGCTTTTAAAAATGACAAATTTTATCTGATTTTAACTTCAAAAATAAAACATGTTAGTATATTGTTTGGCCCTAAATGATAAACAATATAATGAATTCCTTTTCCCCCCAGCTGCTCAAAGCTTTATATTTCAAAGCCACTTACTGTTTTCACATATGTACAGTCTAATCCTGTCATATTTTATTTGAGGGTTTAGGTAGTCTCTGTACCCAGCCAAAGAAAATTTTCTTCCGTCAGGCAGACTTTTAACCAAGCTCCCATCTGGATAGAGAAGTACGAACGTAGATTTTTCATACTTTCTGCGAAACCATCGATTAACTACGCAAAATTTTTGCACAGCTTTCTCTTTTATCTCATCGGCTGTATCTTCTAATCTTGATATTGGGCCGACAACAACGATTCCTCCTTCTCAAGAAAGATTATTGGCGCTGATTTTTGAAAACTTTGCGTTTTTGAAATGCCCGTGCCCAACATGAACCTGAAAATATAGTTAGTAAGAAAAACTAATATTTGACTTCATGTTAATGTAATATAAGGATATGTAGATAACTTAACATAAATATACTGAATAACGCGATATCTTCTCAAACACGTGCATACATTTTGATTTATGTTATTTTACTTTATTGAAAATTACAATACATTATATGATACAAATTACCAAAATTCTGGCCCAGTGTTACAATTGCTTTTCTGAACCAGTGTTCAAATGCTTGTTTCTTAATTGTGTTAATTACCATAATGCATTTACTTGATACAACTGTAATCATACAAGGAGTAATTATAGCATATCAGCAACACATTGACCATAATTACGTTGCATTAGAAGATTAACTTTATAAGTAATATATGCTCACCACTACTGTTGCTTCGTTTTCTTATTGCTTTCCCTTTAGAATGTTTACTGCTGGAAGGACATGCAGTAGACGTTTGTGTGGACAGTTGATTTCTGTAGGAAGCAAACAAGCCAAATCTATCCACTCCAGCTGAAAATAAATATTATCCTTAGTTACTGTTTGTATTACCATTTTGTTCTGCATGTAAAATTATAAAAATTGGTAAAGGCCAAACGTAGAATTGCATATCCACGAAGATATTGAATGTAACACCAAATAACAGATCTAGCACATTGTGTGATAAAAAATTAACGGAAGCTTTATCTTACTGATGTCATTTAATCAGATAATATATCTTTTTGAGATTCACACTTCTTGCTTACTTCAATACACATACGCACTCACCACATTCATATAATTATGTCGCACGCTTTGGTTAGTTTGGTTAATTTATTTAACGTCCTATTAACAGCTAAGGTCATTTAAGGACGGCCTCCCGTGCGTGCGACATGCACGCGTGTGTTGAGTGCGTATGTATGTTTTGGGAGGCTGCGGTATGTTTGTGTTAAGTCTCCTTGTGATAGGCAGGAACTTTTGCCGATTTATAGTGCTACCTCACTGAAACATACTGCCGAAGACACCCAACAGCACACCCCACCCGGTCACATTATACTGACAACGGCGAACCAGTCGTCCCACTCCAAATATGCTGAGCACTAAGCAGGAGCAGCAACTACCATTTTTAAAGACTCTGGTATTTCTCGGCTAGGGGACAGAACCCAAAGCCTTCCTCACAGGGGCGAACGCTCAACTAAAGGCCAAAAAAGTGAGGCATTGTCAAGGGAGACATTAGGAAGAAGAAAGTTGTTAAGAAAGAGAAAGATAAGATCCCAAGTTTAGTCGCCTCTTACGATCATGCAATGGGGGCAGCAGGTACAATTCTTACGCCCTACCTGCAGGGCAGAAATGACCTTAGATGTTAATAGGACGTTAAACAAAATAAACAAAACCAAAGACCCGGAAAGGTGGAGAAGGTTCATAAATCAGTCGCACCTACAAGACATTATGATGCGCTATGACTTAGAATTTGTTTTCGTGAAAGGCACATCATTAGTGTTAGTGGACACATTCAGTCTTGCTTACCTTAGAAAGGTCAAGGATGATGTCGGTAAATATGTTCAATGATTCCTGATACGCGACACGACGTCAAAGGACATTAATCTACAGTCTGTGATTCAACTAGTTCTAGATGAATGGCCAGACGACAAACCAAATGGTATGTTTCGTCGAACGCAGTTATTTTCGAAATCGGAACTTTCTATTAGAAAATGCTCCATTGTGAATTGGGTGTTGAATGCATGATATATCGTTGGATCTTCTGGTTTTAAAAGGAACAAATAAGTATGATATGTGCCCGGTACCGAGCCGAGAGAGGACAATTTCCTCTCTACGATCTTTCCGACTTGGAGTGGATGTTTTAAGCTTTGGTTGTACTTTGTAAGATTTGTTTTTGGTCTCGGAGAGATCAGTGTTGCTGCCATCTTGTATTGAATTCAGCACCAAAAATACATCCAAGTTTTCAACAAAATACAAACTTACTTAGCCCGCACATAAAACTTTGGAGACTTCTCTCACCTAAATATCCAATCGAAGGTCCGAATGCATTCACCTTCCTATTACATATTCTGGCCAAAACGGGGCAATTTGCATTTTGAATGATTAGTTAGAAGGTCCTGACTAGATATTTGTATGTATTCAGTGAAAATATAATTCAAGATGGCTGATGTATTTACAAAATAGCCACCACAGCAAATATCACCTGATGAGCTATGGAAAAGTATAGAAAATGATGATAAAAAGGCGAGTTTAATTTGTAGTGCGTATAATGAGTAACTAATCTTTAATTAATTTAATTTGATCGTTTGTACCTGTCTGTATAAACTGTGAACATTGCTGGTAGAGGTCCCAAATGGGGAAAACTGGCAACTAGCTGGCTTGGCTGGTAGCAGCACCCACACCAACCTGGAGAAACCATCGCATCTAATGTATAGTAATACAAATTCTAGCTGATAAGACATTCCGGAATTTTGATTTTTAAACGAACATTAATGTTCGGTTATTTCAATCAAGAACTAGACGAGAAATAAAGCCATATTTGGTAACCACGTTCACCACAACTCCACCTACCGTCTGTTTCAATGAAATATGGCTGCCGTCATTGCATAGGTAGTTCCATGTTTAGCTCCGCCTCATCCTTTCCATCTGCAGTATTGATCAAGGTGGTTGTCACTTTTCCACCTGAAATGAAAGTTAAATTCAGTTTTCGTGATTGTTCAAATGAAGAGTAGCCGATAATTCCATGTTTAACAGTATAAGCATTCTTGCATGGTAACACTTTATATTTAGGTCTGGATCAGAATAACCTATAGCCATCGTGCACCGTCCGGCATCGTCCGCCATGTAAAGTTTTCCTTTATACGACCAAAAGGAGCAGGGTGCTGATATCATGGCTATTAAGTTTCTAAAAATGAATGACCTTGACCCATGTTCAAGCTCACAGGGTCAAATATGTTAAAATCTTCAAGAAGATCTTCTCGCTAACCAAAAGGCCAATTTCTTTGTGCTATGAAACACCTACTACTCAAAGAGGTTGGCATCAATTCAAAACCTCCACACATCCTCAACTTTGGATAAGATTCCTCTAATTTGCTCCTAAGGGTTTCCAGGTGGTCATCTCTTCTCAACTTATTTTTCTCCAATTCCTGTTTTGCAAGTTCTGTTGGGTTGGTATCTGCCCTGCTGAATTGTTAGAAGAAAGTTGTTCAGAAAGAAGGGAAAAGATAATAGGATTTTGAACAATTTTGAATCAAATATGAGCGATTTACTTAACTTAGTTTTAGAGAAGTCACTTATATATCCTGCAGGTAGGGCGTAAGAATTGTACCTGCTGCCCCCATTGCATGATCGTAAGAGGCGACTAAATTTGGGATCTTATCTTTTTCTTAACTTCTTCCAAACGTCTCCCTTGGCAATTCCTAACTTTTGGCCTTCTGTGAGGGAGGCTTTGGGTTCTGTCCCCTGGCCGAGACATACCAGAGTCTTTAAAAATGGTAGTTGCTGCTCCTGCTTAGCGCTCAGCATATTTGGATTTTGACGACTGGTTCGCTCAGGGTATCTTTAGTGTTTCATTGAGGTAGCACTATAAATCGGCAAAAGTTCTGGCCTATCACAAGGAGACCACGCAAACCAACCGTAGCCTCCCAAAATGCATGTCGCAAGCACCTGAAGCCGTCCTTAAATAACCTTAGCTGTTAATAGGACGTTACATAAAATAAATCCAAACCAAGGAACACTGGAGCACACAGCAAGCACTGGTACATTACAGCACAGCTTCACAAATTACATCCTCCCCCCTCGAGAATCTTTTCAATTTGTAGCCTCATACCTCTCCAAGGAACTCATATGCTCATTCCCGGTCTGGACGGCAGCAATTAATGAGTCTATCTTATAGAACAGGGCCTCCAGTATAATTTCATGAAGATACCTTATGTGTTTTGGCATAATTCGCTGATTAACTGTGCAACCATTCCTTAGATAAGCTAAGATGGTGCGTAAATGATGGAAATCCTATCAAGAATTAGCCTGCCTTGTCTGTTTTTGTTGGTGAGCGAGTCTTCGGCTAACATCCGCGACAACTTGAACGCAGGGTCCTTCCGTAATGTATTCTTACTTGTCCTAAAGTCCACGAGGTTCTGGTTATTTTATATGGAAGTGTCTCCCTACGGCTTAATCGTCTTTTCTCTTCTGACTGTTCTGCTGCTGATCTGCTACCTCAACATGATCTGCATCACTATATTGAGAATCAACATCATCAAGATCCTTAATTTCATTAAAACTATCTAGATTGCTTTGCCTAATTGTAACTTTTTGAGACATCCATATTTAATATTTAACAGTTATTCTATATTTCCTGAAAATTACCACAAAGACCAGATTTATTATTAGGTCACCTGAGACAAAGATCTCGGTTGATTTGTCTCAGGCGACCTATTGCGATCGCCTTTTGTCCGGCGTCGTCCGTCGTAAACAATTTCCATTTTCAACTTCTTCTCAATAACCAACAGGCACAGATAACTGATATTTGTTGTGTAACATGCTGGGATAAAGGGCTACAAAGTTTGTTCAAGTGAATAACCTTAACCTTCATTCAGGGTCACAGGGGTCAAATATGCTAAAATCTTTGAGCGACTTCTTGTTAACCAAAGGCCCAGAGACCCGACTTTAGGTCTGTAGCATGCTGGGATGAAGGGTTACCAAGTTTGTTCAAATGGATGACCTTGACTTTCATTCAAGGTCACAGGGGTCACAATATGCTAAAATATATCAACTCGGGTGACCGTTAAGGCCAATTGGCCTCTTGTTAAACCTTACCTCGTCTTATTCAGATACAACTTTTACCTGCACAGTTACACCGCAACTACTACAACTGGTACCAGCAACTCGGAAACTGCCTTAGTTGTATCCGATTAGAGACTTCAATAAAGTGGATCTTGCCGACGACAATGCAATGCCGACCGTCAGGTGCCCCGACTTTAAAAGTGTAGTCGTCTGACCGAGCAATTTTCCTGACGGCAAAAGATCCGGCCTCTCACAAGGAGACTTAACACAAACATACCGCAGCTTCCCAAAATACACATACGCACTCATCACACGCATACATGTCACACGCACGGGAGGCCGTCCTTAAATGACCTTAGCTGTTAATAGGACGTTAAACTAAATAAACCAAACCAAACCAAACCAAATCCTGACGGCGGATTGTATAAATTGTCTGGTGGTTGCTTGTGGCTTACTTCAAGAAATAACTCAACACATGATATAAAGGTAAAATCTGGAAATTTAAGAATAATACATGTATGCAGTCAATAGCAAATGGATATGTCGCAATATGATGCAGTAAAAATACAGTTGTTTAAAACAAGGAAGTTGTCTCCCTTTAATTAATGAAATTAGAAAGATGTTTTAAATTACATGTGTATCGGTTCTATCAGCTGGTACCCTAACTTCTGAACTTAGCTGTTAATAGGACGTTAAACAAAATAAACCGAATCAAACCCTAACTTCTCGTCTGCTGTAGTGTTTATAGTCTATATAACGCTGAAACTTGATTTCTGGAACAGAAAATATGCATAATCTGAACCTAAATATAACCTGCTATGTGCATATACGGGAACGGGTACACGAGTGAGGTCAGAATGACACGGAGCCTTCGTATATACCGGCTAAACGTATAGGGAACGTTAACCAATGAAAATGTTTGAGAATTCTAGCACGAGATATTCCCTGCACTCCTATATTAACATGAATAACACCCGAGAGATTCAGGTAATATGGTAATTCAGGTGAATGACCCGAGAGGGGTTCCGAAACTATAAACAATAATGCCTGCCTGTGAAGACGAACCGTGTTTTCTGAGATAGGGGCCAATTATGCTAAAATATATCAAAACTCGCGTGATCGTTAAGGCCCACGGGCCTCTTGTTAACATATCTGATCCTTGTCCATATATGTTTTAATGTTATCAGTAAGCACATACCAGTGGGGTGACACCTACAGGAATTGTAAACATTGATGAAAATGGTATCAAATGTAAAGTTTTCATCAATACTTTGCACGTAAATTATCATTTTTAGCCCATGATGATGGTGTGATGGTGGGCTATTCAAATCGCCCTGCGTCCGTGGTCCGTGGTCCGTCCCTCCCTCCGTCCGTCCGTCCGTCCGTCCGTCCGTCCCTCCGTCCGTAAACAATTCTTGTTATCACTATTTCTGAGAAAGTACTGATGGGATCTTTCTCAAATTTCATATGTAGGTTCCCCTTGGTGCCTAGTTGTGCATATTGCATTTTGGGACCGATCGGAAAACAACATGGCCGACAGGCAGCCATCTTGGATTTTGACAATTGAAGTTTGTTATCTCTATTTCTGAGAAAGTATTGAAGAGATCTTTCTCAAATTTCATATGTAGGTTCCCCTTGGTGCCTAGTTATGCATATTGCATTTTGGGACCAATCGGAAAACAACATGGCCGACAGGCAGCCATCTTGGATTTTGACAATTGGAGTTTGTTATCGCTATTTCTGAGGAAGTACTGAAGGGATCTTTCTCAAATTTCATATGTAGGTTCCCTTTGGTGTCTAGTTATGCATATTGCATTTTGGGACCAATCGGAAAACAACATGGCCGATAGGCAGCCATCTTGGATTTTGACAATTTGAGTTTGTTATCGCTATTTCTGAGGAAGTACTGAAGGGATCTTTCTCAAATTTCATATATAGGTTCCCTTTGGTGCCTAGTTATGCATATTGCATTTTGGGACCAATCGGAAAACAAAATGGCCGACAGGCAGCCATCTTGGATTTTGACAATTGAAGTTTGTTATCGCTATTTCTGTGAAAGTACTGAAGGGATCTTTCTCAAATTTCATATGGAGGTTCCCCTTGGTGCCTACTTATGCATATTGCATTTTGAGACCAATCAGAAAACAAAATTACTGACAGGCAGCCATCTTGGATTTTGACAATTAAAATTTGTTATCGCTATTTCTCAGAAAGTAATGAAGGGATCTTTCTGAAATTACATATGCAGGTTCCCCTCAGTGCCTAGTTATGCATATTGCATTTTGAGACTAATCAGAAAAAAACATGGCTGACTGGCAGCCATCTTGGATTTTGACAATTGAAGATTGTTATCGCTATTTCTGTGAAAGTACTGAAGGGATCTTTTTCAAATTTCATATGTAGGTTCCCCTCAGTGCCTAGTTTTGCATACTGGGACCAATACGAAAACAACATGGCCGACAGACAGCCATTATAGCCAAATCTTAAATTCTATATATAAGTTCCCCTTGTTTGAATAGTACTAGAGGGCTGTTTCTGAATTTACACAGATAAGTAAGACTTAGAGGAAGGGAAAAGATCAATCTGACATGGAACCTATAAAGATCATTCAATGGTGGGCGCCAAGATCCCTCTGGGATCTCTTGTTACATCTTACTGTTAAATTAAAGAGCAACAAATTATAAATCACAGCATATTATTAATATTAACATTGGATCTATTAATATAGATGTAATTAATAGCTGAAATAATTGTCATTAATATAATCAATGTTTTACTAGTGGGGTGACACTTAAAAGAGTGTCACAGAAAGAATGAAGTGTATTGAGGGGTGATAACTTTATTTGAGCACGAAAGACGGATAAAAATAAATAAATTCCCTTCCTTTAGCATTGATACCTTCACTTGCAGTGATTTTCCTCACTTCTATTTAATTTCCTTATTTGCACTTTATTGACTCGCGTGACATTTAATTAAGTTTAAAAATTCATACTGGCATGAGGAAATTGAAAGTTTTGGGGTTACCAGTGCAATAATTCCAGTGCAATAATTCTCACACATTCTAAAGTTGTTTTAATATGACACTTTAATTGATTGTATGAGACATCGATTCGCATCGATCCAAGCATAAGTTCAGGGTCTCTGGTGTGTTGTTCAATGAGGTAGTCACCTCTTTTACCAAGATATACCTCTAATACAGTAATATATAACTGGTACCTCCTATATAATAGTAATTCTCAAAATTCTAGTTTTCCGGAATATGAGACACCAATTGGAATCTATCCAAGCATAAGTACAGGGCCTCTTGTCTGTTGTAAAATGAGGTAGTCACCAACTACTACAAGGAGACCCAGTCTCAAAATGATCCTGATTGAACCGTGGTGATAAAACAAGCAAACAAATAAACCTAAGTTCAGCTTAGTAACAGATGCTCTCGCAGTATTCTTATCCATAAATAGTGACTTATGCCATCAAAGATTAAGAAATGTCATACATATTATATAATATGTTGTCAAAATCAAGTCTCAAAATGATCCTGCATGACTGAACCATATGTGTGGTGATAAAACAAGCAAACAAACCAAACTAAGTTCCGCTTAGGATCAAAAGCACTTGCATTATTCTAATCGATGAATAGTGACATACGATCAACGTTTTAAAAATGTCATGGATTATTTGAGGTCAAAATCATCCAGAGCAATAAGGGTAAAGCGGTCTTGCCCAAAGACACAACACGAACTTATCGCAGCCTCCCAAAACACACATACGCACTCACCACACGCATACATGTCGCACGCACGGGAGGCCGTCCTTAAATGACCTTAGATGTTAATAGGACGTTAAACAAAATAAACCAAACCAAATTAAAACCAGATTTTATATAAAGTTTCAAAACTCTGAATTTGTTTGTTCAGTAGAATATAGAAGGAAATTAACTGCGGTCGTTGGCCAACAATTTAGAACACCCTTCCTAATGTAAGTATTTGCATATGGTGGTGTAACTGGTGTTGATCTAAACAAAGTAACATATAAACTATTTACATGTACACTAGTCCCTGTGTCACTGTATTTTATCCTGTGTACAGATGACATTATGAAGAAGACTATTTTGTTGAATTCCTGGTCATTGTTTGAATTTGTCGAATATCTTTCTATAATACATTTATATAAGTTAAGTTTAAATTCAAAAGATAAAAAAACTCAACTACATGGTTCCCATTGAATAAAACTTAAGTATACATTTGCCAGAATTGCTTTCTTGCATATTAATTTCTTTGGTATATGTAAGCGAAAGGTTGAAATATTGGTATTTAAAGCACAAATATTTCAAAATTTACTAATCGCTACCTCTGTGCAGAGTGATAACAACATTGGTAATTCTTTAATTTTGTCAAGTAGTTTTCTATAATACCTTTTGTAATAAGTTGAAACTGATTAGAAATTCAAAAGATAAAACAAAAATACATGGTTCCACACCCTAAAATATTTAACTAAATGTGGTACAATAATTTTAGTAAAATTTTGTTAGAACAGATTTCCGCACATGGTTTTCTTTGGCACATGTAAGCAAATTGGTTTGGTTTGGTTTATTTTGTTTAACGTCCTATTAACAGCTAAGGTCATTTAAGGACGGCCTCCCGTGCGTGCGAAATGTATGCGTGTGATCAGTGCGTATGTGTGTTTTGGGAGGCTGCGGTATGTTCGTGTCAAGTCTCCTTGTGATAGGCCGGAACTTTTGCCGATTTATAGTGCTATCTCACTGAAGCATACTGCCGAAGCCACCCAGCAGCACACCCCACCCGGTCACATTATACTGACAACGGGCCAACCAGTCGTCCCACTCCAAATATGCTGAGCGCTAAGCAGGAGTAGTAACTACCATTTTTAAAGACTCTGGTATGTCTCGGCTAGGGGACAGAACCCAAAACCTTCCTCACAGCGGCGAACGCTCAACTAAAGGCCAAAATTGAGGCACTGTCAAGGAAGACATTAGGAAGAAGAAAGTTGTTAAGAAAGAGAAAGATAAGAAGTTTAGTCGCCTCTTACCATCATGCAATGGGGGCAGCAGGTACAATTCTAACGCCCTACCTGCAGGGCAGACATGTAAGCAAAGGGTTGAAATATGTTGATATGGAATTGATAATAAAGCAACATATAGATATTTGAAAATTTACCAGTAAATTGTGATAGCTAGAACCTGGTAACTCTTTGATTTTGTCAAATAATTTTCCATCTGATACTTTTTTGTAAGAAGTTGAAATTAATTTAATTTCAAAAGATAACAAGAATGCATGACATCTTTATTTACACCCACAGCAACATAATTTTACCTAATGCAACCTAATAATTGACAATATTTTAAGCTAAAATTTGTCAGAATAGCTTCCTTGCATATTGTTTTCATTGTTGCATTAAAGTGAAGGGTTTAAATATATGTTTCATTTATTTATTTATGCAAAAGATGATATACTTTGACACTGTCCTAAGAACCATCTCAATAGGGATACTTTTATTTCAAAATTTAAAGCATTAGAATATAAATATTTCGTTAAAAATTTGAGGGAAAAAACTTCTATTACTGAAAAAGAATTGTTCAATAGACTGCTAGTGCGTACTGAATACATGTACAGTAGCTCCTTGAAAGTCCTTGTCTTCGTAAGCTGATATGTATGTGTTCAGTATTCTGGGCAGCGCCAGCAGCTTAATTGTTCAATAAATAATTTCAACGCATCTGTTCGTCTTCCCTCTTGTTTATTCCCGGGGTAACAACTAACAATTTACACAAATGCCGGAACACTAATTCCGGAAAAGAGTTATAGTAATTTACGGAACCAAATCTCCGGATCAGTTTGATCCCACTACATTACATCCCCCCCGGCTTAACAAAATTTACCAAATTTTGGCACAATCAAACTGATTTAAAATTCATCACATAATTACATGTAATTGAAAATCAAATTGATCTATCAAGTAAAATGTATCCCATTTCTTTGGAACAAAGACAAGAATATATTCATACAAAGTAAGACAGAGTCACTATATAATCATAACAAGTCACAATGAGGTGTTGATATTGATAAATCATGGGATGAAATGAAGGTACAGATAGTTAATAATGAAATAGTCATATACATGTACTGTGATATCTGATTGCACCAAGTAATACCAAGTAATCAATCAAAGTGTACCACATTCAGGATAAAGTGAAAAATTTATATCACCCTAGTTAATCTCATTCTGACAGATATAACAATAGGTATAGCTCCCTTCTATGTTTGACTGACACAAGTTAACTATCAGAAAAGACTCTTATCCATGATAATAAAGCACACAATTATAACAATTGTTATTACAAAATGTAACGTGGCAATTCAACAGTGCATTTGTTCACAAGTATAGTGCTGATATAGTGTATGCATTTCATTAACTCATAATCATTTACCCACAATCAGTACTTCTCACAATTTCTCCTCATGTGCTAAACCAATGGCAATACCAGTATGAACAATATAATGTGGTCTGCAAAATACAGTGCATGATGACAAACAATTCAAAGTTATCAAAAATTTCAGCACTAACAAAGGGAGATAACTAGTAAAAAATGCTTCAGCACCTATGCTGGCACATATATTCAAACTGACTAGAATTAATACAATTCAAAATCTTAGAAAAACAGTCTACTACACAAACGGTAAAGGTGAATATAACATAATATAAATTCAGAAAATGACTCATTAACATTGTAAAGTTTCAATAACAGGTATTATTTCTGCCTGGAAAATTGACAGAAATACTAAACCTCTTGACAAAAAAACTAGTAAATTGTCCTCCTAAGAAGGAATGACTTGTAAATATCTAACAGTGTCCTTCCAAGTCATATACAATGATTTACTCCAGAATAGGGGGCGGGTGTGCTCTAACAGCTTTATGCATATTCTTGTTTAAGTCACAGGCATCAATCCACACTGCATTTTGTGCAGGTTCTCCAGCAAACTGTAGTAAATACTTCAATGAAGATCCTGACCCCTTTTGACCTATGACACGTTTGACCTTGTAAAATGGAGCACTGTCGGAATCCGTACTAAAAGAGTTCTGAGATTCAGCGACACGGTATCGAACAGGTTTTCCACAAGTTCGTTTGGGACGAACTGGGAAAGATGTTGTGGGCAGAGATTCCTTATTGGAGGGTAGATCATTATCAAAGTGAGAGTTACTAGTTTGACTACCACAATCTACACTGGTTGTATCCTTGCGTGGCAGTTGGGGGTTTTCCGTTTGAATACCACAATCTACACCTGACAAATCCTTTCGTGTAGTGACAGATCCTGTAAGGTATGAACAAGGAGATGGCTGACGGACGTAAGCCATTTTCAGACGATTGACATGAATAGGGTGAGGTTGACATTTCCGAGAAATAGGGTCACTGAGAATGACTCGATGATCAGAACAAACTTGGTCTACAACATAAGGTCCGGTATAGACTGGCTGCAGTTTCTGACCTTTCCCAGTCTGTGTGGAATGTAGGTACACATAGTCTCCTTTGGATAAATGAAGATCCTTTGCTGATGAATTTACCCTATCAACCATAATCTGTTTTGACTGTTCGACATTTTCCAGCACACAAGAACGAATGGTCTTCAGCTTCCTTAAGAATTGTTGCATGTAGATTTCACAATCTGGTGACAGGGAATAGAGATTGTCAGGTTGAATGTGAACCAGAGGGAAACTCGGGCGTTGACCAAACAATATCTCAAAAGGTGCATATCCCAAGCTGGAGTTGACACTAAGGTTGATAGCAAAGACAATAGAAAGTAGAAGGTCATCCCAATTTTTCCGTGTATCATTCACAAAAGGTGTCATCCTTTCCTCTAACGTTTTGTGTAGCCGTTCACAAGCTCCAAGGCAGTGGTGAGCGAAACTAGGAGTGAACTGTTGTTTGATTCCCATTTGTTTGCAAACTTCCTGTGTAACGCGAGCAATAAACTCTGATCCCTGGTCACTGAGTATGGTATGACAAACACCGTATTGACAAAACATCTGATACATTGCTGATGACACAGTCAAAGCATCTTTACTTGGTATAGCTTGAGCATAGAGAAACTTGCTAAACATATCCACAGCCGTAAAGACATACACATTCCCTTTGTAAGTTGTGGGTAGGGGACCAAGCAAATCGACTTGCCACACTTGAAATGGACGACTTGGTGTTGGATATGATGCAATTGATGCTTTTGTATGCACTTTGGTGAGTTTACGACTTTGACATTCTGTACAAGACTTCACATAGTCACTGACATAAGTAGACATTTTAGGAAAGAAGTAATGTTCTTTGATACGGTCCAGGGTGTCGGTGATACCGCCATGAGCTCCTATTACAGAATCATGATACAGTTCTAGTATTGTCTTGATTAATGACTTGGGAACAACAATTTGGTATTGACACATGTCTTTTGTCCGTCGTGATTTCGCGACCCGCGAATGGAGAAGAACACCATCAGCTATTATGTAATCAGATGCTTCCAATAGAATTTGTCGCGACAGTTTCTGCGATAAAGGTAACTCATTGTTCTTGAGATACTTCAGTAGAGGAAGAAGATCCGCATCAGCATGTTGTAGAATCGCAATGCTAGAACGACTGAGATCGGCATTTGCGAGAAATTGGTCAAGTGAGAAATGATTAGTGTCAATCTCGCTGTTAGTGTTAGGCACTGAAGGTTCATCCACAACACCAGTTGATTCGGTTGGCACATGTTCAGCACCGTGCTCAGTATCATGTGAAACATTCATAGTGTCTTTATCACTAAATAATACAGTGTCACTATTGGAAAGAGTGTCTCTATCACTAGTACTTGTAATATTGTCATTTACAGGAAAAGCATTTATCGCATCCTCAAAATGATCATGATCACTCTCAATCACCTCGCTCGGATGATCCGTCACATCTATGTCTGTAGATACCAGATAATTAGCATCACCTGGAGTTCCCAAGTCTGTATCAACACTATATAGCCCAGATTTCTTGTCATCCTGTGTAGTTTCCCGATAATAGTATGGACACCGCCTTTCAGTGTCGATATCTGTTGACTGTTCCATATGTTCCTGGAAGTGTTCCACATCCTGACTTGGTGTGTGTTCCATATCCTGACCTTCTTTGTGTTCTATGTCATGTTCCTTGAAATGTTTCATATTCTGCCTGAAAGACTGGTTTTGTTGATGAAACTTATGGTTTCCCCTGCGTCGCCTAGATAGACATATTTTACTGTCACTTTCCATGTCTGTGTCCGCATCATAACCATCATCAATATGTAATATGGAAGGGGGTGGACGCGCCATTACCTGAATGTTGTTGCTTTGTGGATCAGACAATAATGTTTCCTTAAAAGTTATATTTCCTGTTCTCTCCTCCACATAAGGAAAGAAAGGATCACTGGCAGCTGGACTCTCAAAACCACTGTTGCTCTCTTCTCTGTCTTCTGGTTCCCTAGAAAGTGCATCCGGAACAATCATTTCCTTCCCTGGTTTGTAGTGAATGGTGAAATTAAATTCCTGTAAAATCGCCAGCCACCTATCATATATTGCACCTTTGAGTTTCTTCAAAAAGAGGGGTTTGAGGGCTTGATGGTCACATTCTATAATAAAGTTAGTACCTCTAACATACTGAGCACAGTCTAATACAGCTGTAGTTACTCCCAAAAGCTCAAGTTTAGTAGGCCCATATGACCGTTGGTACCTTGACAGACTTTTTGATCCAAATCTAACGACTTTTGGTACACCATCCGGGTTATCTGTGGTTGGATGATTTTGATATAACATATACCCAATTCCTCGGCTAGAAGTATCTACCGCTATCCGAAACTGGAGATCATAGCGAGGGTATGCAAGAGCGGGTGATTTGAGCAATAAGTCTTTTAAGTCTTGAAAGGCCTTCGAATGACTTGGTGTCCAATGGTATTTGACTCCTTTCTTTAGCAAGAAGAAAAGAGGGTCTGCTGTCTCGGCAAACTGTGGTATATACTTCCGAAACCACCCGACTAATCCAAGAAAGCGACGTAATGACTTGGCCGACGTTAGACGACTGTAATCCTGTATAGCCTTTATACGATCTTGCGGTGCTCGAATACCATTCTTTGAAATCAGGTGACCTAAGAACAAACACTCTTCTTGTGCAAAATGACATTTCTGAGGACCAAGTTTAAGACCAGATTCTCTAAATCTTGAAAATACTTCACGAAGATCAGCCATGTGATGATCAAACGAGTCGGAGCAAATGATGACGTCATCCAAATAACATAAGACGGACTGGAATGTTAGCCCGCGCAAGACAGTGTCCATAAGTAATTGGAATGAGTTGGGGGCAGTACTGAGCCCCATTGGTAACCGTAGAAACTTATAGGTCCCGAAACAGGTATTGAATGCTGTATAAGGCGAGGACTGTCCATCAATGCCCATTTGGAAGAAACCAGAGCTTAAGTCTATGGAAGTAATAAAGTTTGGAATACAAGATGTGAAAGATTCAGTTAATTCCTGTAAATCTGGTATAGCGTACTTGAATTGTTGTGTCTGCGAATTTAAATAGCGGAAGTCACAACAAAACCGATATTGGGATAGATGGGCTTCCTTTGTTCCAGGAACAGTTCGATCATTTTTCTTGCTCTTTTTGGAAACTAACACAATTGGACTTGTAATTGGCACATCCTCATCTGGAGCCACAGGAGCAATAATTCCTTGATTCAGAAGTTCTTGTAAATGATTTCTCAACACCTCGCGTTTATCAGGATTAAGCCGATGTGAACGTTGATGTTTGGGTTGAAAATCTGGCTTAAGATGGATATGATGCTGCATCACATTTGTAAAACCCAGAGTAGGATTATCCTTTGTCACAAATATGTCTTTGTTTTCATACAATACATCACATAATGTGTTTCTTTCAGATTCACTCAAATGCAAACTAGAAGAATTGATATCAAAATTACCCAAAAATCTTGTCTTGTCATTTTCATTTCTCGCAGTACCCTCAGTACTTTGATTCAAGTTTGCACTATCAGGGGAGGTAACCTCTGTAGAAACTGAGTTACAATGTGAAACATTCTGATTTAGGTTACCTTTTGTTGCACCAACACAAGTTTTCACACTATCAGCACCACAAAAATTTGCTGAATTGGTCTTGTTTACAAAATGATCATTTGTTAACACCTCAAACTTAGCTAAAACATTATTCCTAGCAATGGTAACATGTTCATTAGAAGTGTTATAGATCTTTACAGGTACTCTGTGGCCCATATGTAATGTTACAAGAGCTCTGGCCACCAAACAGTTTCTACTAAATACATATTTACTGGTTGTACAAATACCCTGTGTTCCTATATCAACAGATGTAGGCAGTTTACCATAAACAACACTCTCACTATGTGGCGGTAATTGCACCACTGATGTGGACCTAATTGAAAATGAAGTTTGTCTCACTTGGTGTTTACAAAAATCAAGAATGATTCCTTTGGACTGTAAATACTGTGTGCCCAAAATTAAAGGATGAGATGTACACTCTAAAATATAAACTGGTACTCTGTGTTTACCATATGGAGTAGAAATTTTAACCTTGGCAATACCATATATTTTAACTTTTTCATCATTGGCAAGAGTAATTTGCTGATTGTCACTACTACACATTTTACTGGCAATACATTGTTGGGGTAGAGAGCTGTACAGCTGGTATGACATGAGGTTAATAGAACTCCCACTATCCAGTAGAGAATTAATAGAAGGGTTATGAACCTTAATAGGTAAGTATAGGAAATTGGTACTTTTGGCACTATCACCAGCCGGACAACTCTCAGCACCACATGTATCAGTACTTTCAGAATCAACACAATTTGCTTCAGGGTGTTCATTGTAACCAATACTCTCATTGTCCGTACTGTCAGTGTCTGTATGTTGTACTTTGTCCCACCGAGTTGGGGACTTACTGCGATTCCGACGCGTTATACCCTCTGTGGACGTCCTGGTCGGTGAGCGCCCGGGCCTACACCGTTTGGGGGATGACTTTGAGTTTGCGCGACGGGTGGGGGCACATTTGTGTTCACAGAAAGTGTATGTAGTTTAATACAGTCATTGGCCATGTGACCAAATTGTTCACATAATTGGCACTGAGTTTCTGGAGAACTCTGTCCGTTCTGTGCCCACTGACATTGTCGTCGCACATGACCTTTTGCCACCACACTGAAAACACGTGCTATGTTGCCCACCCTGTAAACCGTGAATATTTCCGCGTGCAAGCGAATCAATCTTCTGGGTCAGTTCCTGAATCTGTAATCCCTGGGTCTGTAATTGCTGATGAAGTTGACTGATATTCTCCTCCTTCCTTACAGCGTTAACATGGACTGCAGTATGGGGCGCAGAGAAATTTACACTGTCTTTCCGAAATCCGAAGGTATCACCCATCTTCGCACTTTGGAAAGCTGCCTCCATAGTACTGGGACTCCCAGCCCGCACAAAAAATTGGAGCTGGCCTGGCAGGCCATCGATAAACTTGGTCAGCATGTCCAGTGATGACTTGTGAAGTCTGTTGCCTTTCTTCATGATAAGGCCATAATAATCCTCAATCCTCATATCTGGTAACAGTTGCAACTGATTGAATAACTGGGATTCAGCATATAGGGATGCATTCGTGTTTGGGCCTATTTCAACATAAGTGTCCTTGAATTTAGACTGTAGGGCACACCATGATGTTCGGCATAGCTCATCAAGTCCCTGGTACCATGTATAAGCAGGCCCAGTTAAATACAGTGAAAAGGCACTAATAAGGCGCCGACTGTCATATATATCTTGAGAGTGTATACCCTGTACACACATGTGAGAAACAAAGTCATTGAGGAATTTCCCAGCATCCTCGTTCGGGTATCCATTAAACTTCTGTAATGGGGGTAATGATGAAATCTGGGGAGCGGAACTCTGCATAGCAAATGATCTGGTGTGAAACTCCGGCACTTGCGTACTGGTAAAAGGATTCCCGCCAAAAGACTCCACATTCTCCATCTTACAATCAAACAAATCTCGTCGGACTCCGACTGGGTCTAAATCACAATCCATGTCCCTGTACCCCCCTACGGGTGTATACCCAACTTCAAATGGATTTGTTATTGCTAATTTACTGTTCATGTTCCACAGGAATAGTAGGCTTATGGTCAACAGTTCAAGAGCTAGAGTTGCGGCACAGCGATGCGGGAAAAATGGCGGCACACATGTCATCATAAGTAGGACAACGCATCTAACTACAGTCTATCACCGGTTCAACGTTAATGTCATTATGTAATGCAAGCACACAAATTACGAATCATACTCCCGGTTTGGATTCTCCACCATGTTCAGTATTCTGGGCAGCGCCAGCAGCTTAATTGTTCAATAAATAATTTCAACGCATCTGTTCGTCTTCCCTCTTGTTTATTCCCGGGGTAACAACTAACAATTTACACAAATGCCGGAACACTAATTCCGGAAAAAGAGTTATAGTAATTTACGGAACCAAATCTCCGGATCAGTTTGATCCCACTACATTACATATGAGATATCATTCTCGAAACGTCGTTGCTCCTCAACATAAACAAATAACAGCTGATCAAGACATCAACGCATCATCTAACGACACAGTAATTTCATTAAACGATCAAACAAAGAAATTAGATATTATATATAGCTTGTCCCTAAGGGCTACTGGGACTTTCCTAGGGGGGGGGGGGGGGGGGTTGACTACAAGTTGTACTTCCGGGTCAACATGGATAGTACATTTCCCTGGACATTTACCTATACCCTTGAATACATCAGGCATAAATTAGTTTTATTAACTCGAGACCGAGACACGCCTGTAATCCTAATATAGAAGTTGAAGTGGAGTCGGCACTATAGACCTCAATGACTTTATTTCTACCCTTGTACTCAACTGTCTGCCCTACAGGTAGGGCGTAAGAATTGTATCTGCTGCCCCCATTGCATGATCGTAAGAGGCGACTAAATTTGGGATCTTATCTTTTCTCTTTAAAAATGGTAGTTGCTGCTCCTGCTTAGCGCTCAGCAAATGAGGAGTGGGACGACTGGTTCGCCCGTTGTCAGTATAATGTGACCGGGTGGGGTGTGCTGCTGGGTGTCTTCGGCAGTATGCTTCAGTGAGGTAGCATTTTAAATCGGCAAAAGTTCCGGCCTATCACAAGGAGACTTAACACGAACATACCACAGCCTTCCACCACACATGCATGTCGCACGCACGGGAGGCCGTCCTTAAATGACCTTAGCTGTTAATAGGACGTTAAACAAAATAAACCAAACCAAAAGTACTCAACGGTAACCTGGCAACAACCTAGGATTTTGATTGGCGACCCATTGTACGAAGATAAATGCTTGGTTAGGGAGTAGTAGGGCTTGAAATGTATTGCTAGGAATTACATTTACTTGTGCGCCAGTATCCAATTTAAATGATAATTGTTTTTAGCTCACCGGTTACGAGCAACCGAGAGCTAATGCTGTCACCCCAGCGGCAGCGTCGGCGTCCCACCCAAGTTTATGGAGTAAGTTTTTTGAAAGCAAAAGTATGCACGTCTAAATTGGTTTATACATTCATAAGAGGTCTAGGAGTGATGTTATGGCAAAATTATGCAGACAAAAATATGATTTTTTCACATCAACCTTCTAATTGGTTTATACATTCATTATAGATCCAAGGGGTGATGCTGTGGCAAATCATGCAGAAAACAATTGGCATTTTGGCATTTTACTACTTTTATTGTACTTAACTTTTTTTGACACAAAAACTCACTTTAAAGATTTTGGGGGTTAGTTTTGAAAAGCTTGTACATCACATCCACACCCTTCTTATTTGGTTGATACATCCATTAGAGGTCTAGGAGCGATATTATGTGACATACAATTTCAAAATGACATGCTTATACATTCATAAAAAATGAATGCATAGTGTGATTGCTGCCGCCTGTGAGCTTTCGCAATCATTGATTGCACTTGTATTCAACTACTTCAGGGGGCTACACATTCCCTTGCCTGGGGTCCCCGATAGGGGCGATAACTATCACACGCACACAGGCTCTCCAGGTTACATGTCACTAATATAATAATATAGTCATACTGTTACATCGTATTTAAAAAAAGCAAAATAACAGTACTTTGGATTCCGTGCCATATCGGAATTAAAGGCAACGAAATTGTTGCAAAACATGCTTTAATTTTGCAAATTTGCAACAAACTAATATCAAAATACCATATACAGATTTCAAACCTATAATTAGTTCTGCCCTCCAGAGTATATGACAGCAACGCTGCTCTCTCGAGACGAGCAACAAACGTTTTAAAGTACAACCGAAACGTGAAACATCAACACCAAGTCGTCCTCTCTAGGCTCCGTACCGGGCACACATATCCTACTCATTCGTTCCTTTTGAAACGAGAGGATCCTCCGGTGTGTTATGCATGTGATGCTCAATTCACAGTGGAGCATTTTTTAATAGAATGTTCCGATTTGAAGCACATTTGTGATAAAATACTTTTCAAGTCCCGGATATGAAAACCCTTTACAATTTCTTTTGATTCTTTTATCACAGGTGCCTGACTCGTTTTATAAAATAATAACATATAGAGTACATATAAATGAAAAAGGTTCTGAACTCCCCCAGGCTTGAAATCTGATGTATTTATTTCTAAGTACCGTAGCTTCGGTTGTATTAGGTGGATTTTTTTTCGAAGTATGACTTAAATTGAAGAGAAATGGTCAATCCTTAAAATAAGCCATAACATGTTGTCGATTTCTCGATATTAGTTTACGAAATCGGGCGCGAAAACTTCAAAATCCCCTCGATTTTGTTTAGTCGGACAAGTTGACGTATCGGGGTCACCACACACTGACTCTATTGGACATAGCTTTAAATACGAAGTCCACTGGTTAATCAAGAGGTACGCTTCATCAGATCACCGAATACAACTTTTACATACACTTGCTTTATGTATACGAGCACCCTATCAACGTCCCCGGGACTTTTTATGCATACTGATAGCAGATTTTCCCCTGAGTAGCCATGTTGTGTCAGTCGCGGTAAATTTAAACACGCATTCTGATTGGTTAAACACATTTCTATAACCAAGTGAAAAAAAGAACGTGCTTTTATGAATCCTCAAACGCTTCAAGATGTTTGTTGTGTGTTTTTTGCAAATAAAGCAACAATGATAATTGTTGTATATACGGCTTGGTTTTTTTCTTCATCCCTGTAATTGTCTTTCTACATTTTAGTTGTTTTCTTACATATATACCATTCTGTTTTTTGTCTCTTTCAATGATTTCCTCATCCAGTTCTTCAAATTGACACCCAGAACCTAATCTGGAGCCACCATTGTCCTCATCTTGTATGTAAACATCGTTGTATATCATGTCCAAATTGTTGTCTACCATGTCCACGTCAGTATTGTCTTCTTCTTCCTCATCCTCACTTATATCCTCACTGGTGGCCTCGCATCTTTGCTGTCACTGACCACGTTATCATTGTCTATTTCCTTATAAAGATCCTTGCAAAACACACATACGCAATCACCACACACATGCATGTCGCACGCACGGGAGGCCGTCCTTTAATGACCTTGGATGTTAATAGGACGTTAAACAAAATAAACCAAACCAAACCAAATCCTTGCTGTCCTGCCCTGCAGGTAGGTCGTAAGAATGTTCATAAGAGGCGACTAAATTTGGATTCTCATCTTCTCTTCTTTCTTAACAATTTTTTTCTTCCTAACGTCATATAAATCATACAGTGATGCAAGATATGGTGATAATGACAAATTTGGTTGAAAGTGTACTTACATCTGTAATTCCAACTACGTTAAGTCCCTCCAAAAATTGATGTTGGCTTTCCGTGGGACTCTCCAACATTGAGTCAAAGTCTTAGCTTCAGTGATAAATATCTGGCAGGGTTACATAATTAATTCATGAAGGATTGTGGAGTCCTGGGCTATTTTACAAAATTTGTTTAGAAGTCTATGGACAATTCATCGTAAACACGTATATATAATTATAATAAATGTACCAATCAACATCTTGTTATCAAAAAAACTATGCAAGGCCATGAAGATTATTTGTAAAATCATGGGGTGCTATTTTACTATTTATCAGCAGAACTAGACAGTAGACATCAATAAAAGAAATATGGATTTAAAGTTAATGAGCAGTAAAACAGTAACTCATTTAAATTGGGTCAAGACAAAGAATCACTCTCTGAAATAATAAGAGAACTTTTTATGATATCTTTTTGAAGATTTGCGATGTGTAAAATGTTTTGTACATGAATATGACCGTCATGGGTTTGATATTTTTCTTATGCCAGTATACTCCTTGACAAAATTAAAAATAAAGGTTGCATGTATTGAAGTAAAATGGTAAAAAAAACAGTTTTATACGATAACCTACCTCAGAACTGCAGTTTAAAGGTACAAGAATATAATCTGAAGTGGTCTCAGTTTATAAGTACGGTATTTGCGAGAAAATACTAAAGGGTTTATCACAACCACAATAAAAGGTCAAAATAAATATATTTGTATACACTGCCCTGCAGGTAGGGCGGAAGAATTGTACCTGCTTCCCCATTGCATGATCGTAAGAGGCGACTAAACTTGGGATCTTATCTTTTCTCTTCTTTCTGAACAACTTTCTTCTTCCTAAATTAAATGTCTCCCTTGACAATGCCTCACTTTTGGCCTTTAGTTGAGCGTTCGCCGCTGTGAGGAAGGCTTTGGGTTCTGTCCCCCTGGCCGAGACATACCAGAGTCTTTAAAAATGGTAGTCGCTGCTCCTGCTTAGCGCTCAGCAAATAAGGAGTGGGACGACTGGTTCGCCCGTTGTCAGTATAATGTGACCGGGTGGGGTGAGCTGCTGGATGTCTTCGGCAGTATGCTTCAGTGAGGTAGCACTCTAAATCGGCAAACTTAACACGAACATACTGCAGCCCCCAAAACACACATACGCACTCGCTACACGCATACATGTCGCACGCACGGGAGGCCGTCATTAAATGACCTTCGCTGTTAATAGGACGTTAAACAAAATAAACCAACCAACCAACAATATTTGTATACATTCATACCACAAACAACCCAAGGAGCAAAAAAACACCTCTGGTCCTGTATTGATCATTTGTTGTCTTGAACAAGCCGTTTTCCTCAGTTAACAGTCGGTAGTGTTCTGCCATCATTTCCTTTAAGATTGAACCATGGAATTCCTTCCTTGGTCCACCCAGGTCTTCTGCTTCCTCGCCATATAAACTGACCTCTAGTGGGAGCCTAAATTTGAGATATGCTTCCAGAAGCTCCCGGAAACCAGTCTCTAGAAGTCTTAATCTTGAAACATATATAGGCAGTGTTTCTCCTTCAATGGTGACAGATTCACTCTCTATAGCTCCAGCTGCCTTCCAGTCACAAATTTGTTTGATATAATTTCAAAATGGCAACTGGATCATGTATGTCCCTCCTGTGCAGTACAAGAATTATGCGTAATTATGTCTCGCCGTCGCCAGCATTCTCTATCCATGTTTGGACTTTTTTTTAATATTTCCTAACAACAAGACAATAAGTCCTTTAAGACTTACTTGATGTAGGGCTATTTTAAGCTGCAGAGCAAAAATATCTACGGCGACTCCTACTCCTTCTTTATATTATATAAAGTTGTTTTTATTTTTAGAAAACTTATTTTAACAAAGTTAACTATTATAACATACAGAATATTGCAAATTGCAATTTGAACACTTTTTTTCTACCTTTTTGTTAAGAACCCTAAATGAGGTATGGTTGAGATAAATGAGATTTTACGTAAGAACTGATTTTAAGGGACTAAACTAGTTCAAATAATTGATTATCTTAATATTCTTGTGATTTTATACGAATATTGCAACTAATTTAAATGTTTTTAAACGGTAGCATTTGACATAGAATTGAAATCGAAGTTGATTTTATTCCAGTAACACAACATCAAAGTTGTGCCGAAATTTTTCAACCAATAACGAAAATATTTTTTAAAAGATAGCAATCAGATTTAACTTGAATTTACCTTAAAACATCAAGAAATTGGTTCTGAACTCGTTCTGGAAAAAAACAACACTGTCATACATCATCAATATGTCAAATCAAGGATGTCTGCACGAAATTCGTAAGACAAAGTTTACGAATGATATACCCATAGCGCACCATAACGATAACTCTCCCTGGCCTTGGCCAGGTCAGATAATTGTGTATTTTAGATGGATTATACCACACAGTTCACAAGTCTGAATGGCTGTAGCTACTTAAGATCGAAGGCTTTGGGTTCTGTCCCCTGGCCGAGTCTTTAAAAATGGAAGTGGCTACTCCTGCTTAGCGCTCAGCAAATAAGGAGTGGGACGACTGGTTCGCCCGTTGTCAGTATAATGTGACCGGGTGGGGTGAGCTGCTGGATGTCTTCGGCAGTATTCTTCGGTGAGGTAGCACTCTAAATCGGCAAAAGATCCGGCCTATCACAAGGAGACTTAACAAGAACATACCGCAGCCCCCCAAAACACACATACGCACTCGCTACACGCATACATGTCGAACGCACGAGAGGCCGTCCTTAAATGACCTTCGCTGTTAATAGGACGTTAAACAAAATAAACCAACCAACCAACAATATTTGTATTCATTCATACCACAAACAAGCCAAGGAGCAAAAAACCACCTTTGGTCCTGTATTGATCATTTGTTGTCTTGAACAAGCCGTTTTCCTCAGTTAACAGTCGGTAGTGTTCTGCCATCATTTCCTTTAAGATTGAACCATGGAATTCCTTCCTTGGTCCACCCAGGTCTTCTGCTTCCTCGCCATATAAACTGACCTCTAGTGGGAGCCTAAATTTGAGATATGCTTCCAGAAGCTCCCGGAAACCAGTCTCTAGAAGTCTTAATCTTGAAACATATATAGACAGTGTTTCTCCTTCAATGGTGACAGATTCACTCTCTATAGCTCGAGCTGCCTTCCAGTCACAAATTTGTTTGATATAATTTCAAAATGGCAACTGGATCATGTATGTCCCTCCTGTGCAGTACAAGAATTATGCGTAATTATGTCTCGCCGTCGCCAGCATTCTCTGTCCATGTTTGGACTTTTTTTTAATATTTCCTAACAACAAGACAATAAGTCCTTTAAGACTTACTTGATGTAGGGCTATTCTAAGCTGCAGAGCAAAAATATCTACGGCGACTCCTACTCCTTCTTTATATTATATAAAGTTGTTTTTATTTTTAGAAAACTTATTTTAACAAAGTTAACTATTATAACATACAGAATATTGCAAATTGCAATTTGAACACTTTTTTTCTACCTTTTTGTTAAGAACCCTAAATGAGGTATGGTTGAGATAAATGAGATTTTACGTAAGAACTGATTTTAAGGGACTAAACTAGTTCAAATAATTGATTATCTTAATATTCTTGTGATTTTATACGAATATTGCAACTAATTTAAATGTTTTTAAACGGTAGCATTTGACATAGAATTGAAATCGAAGTTGATTTTCTTCCAGTAACACCACATCAAAGTTGTGCCGAAATTTTACAACCCATAACGAAAATATTTTTTAAAAGATAGCAATCAGATTTAACTTGAATTTACCTTAAAACATCAAGAAATTGGTTCTGAACTCGTTCTGGAAAAAAAACAGTCATACATCATCAATATGTCAAATCAAGGATGTCTGCACGAAATACGTAAGACAAAGTTTACGAATGATATACCCATAGCGCACCATAACGATAACTCTCCCTGGCCTTGGCCAGGTCAGATAATTGTGTATTTTAGATGGATTATACCACACAGTTCACAAGTCTGAATGGCTGTAGCTACTTAAGATCGAAGGCTTTGGGTTCTGTCCCCTGGCCGAGTCTTTAAAAATGGAAGTGGCTACTCCTGCTTAGCGCTCAGCATATCTGGAGTTGGACGACTGGTTCGCCCGTTGTCAGTATAATGTGACCGGGTGAGGTGTCCTGCTGGGTGTCTTCGGCAGTATTCTTCGGTGAGGTAGAAATATAAATCGACAAAAGTTCCGGTCTATCACAAGAAGACTTAGCCCGAACATACCGCAGCCTCCTAGAACACACATACGCACTCACCAGACGCATGCCTGTCGCGTGCACGAGAGGCCGTCATTAAATGGTCATAGCTGTTAATAGAGACCAACCAACTAATTGTTTTCCCATAGACTTTAGTGTTAACGTTTTGGAGTATTTCATTCAAACTCTTGAATTCAATATGACAACTATGGTTTATAACAAAAATGTAGGGTCTGATATAACACCTAATAAAAAAAGTTGGGTCCTTCAGCTCAAATTTTCTCCAGGGTAGCCATTTTGAAAATGGGTAAATTTCGCAATAAAAATTCTCAAAAATTTTAAATGTTTACCTGTTAATTGTTATTACCTAATCTTTTGGGAAAAAAATCAATCGGACTTAACGAAATTAATATCAACATTTCTTATTGATAGTTACCTATCAGGCTACATATCTATTTTCTCGATTCATAACATACTGGCCAATCAGTGGCTGCCAGACATTTTATCCTTGGCTCAACTTTCTATACAAAGGGGCTGTTTCAAAAATCTATTTTTTCCATTGGTTGGTTGTTCCCTAATAAGACGTTAAACAAAATAAACCAAACCAAGGTGTACATTGAATTGCAAAGTGTCAAACGTCTGATACATCGATAATACTAAAACATTCCTTAAATGGATCCATCTAATGCAATCCTTCAACTGAAAGTCGTTCTTTGGCATGTGTTACCCAAGTATGAAACTCTTGCACCTTTATCTTTGAATACATGTCCTTAAAGCCACAGAACGAATGCGGTTCACGACCAGGAATGTTTTCCATAATACCTGCTTGCCTTAATTAATTTGTCAACCATAAAACAAACATCGCCAGCTTTTGAAACTATGAGTCTTTTTGTTCCAGACTTTTTATAATGTGCTTTATAGCATATTTTACTTGCACAGTGAGTGCAGCTTTTCTTTCACTTGATATGTAGCGTTAGAACTCTGTGAATGCTCTATTTTTTCTTAATTGTTTTCACTTGCAGTTCAACAAGATTGTCATTGGTTATGTTGTGTCCTATACATTGTACCTCCATGTAAGTTGGATGTACAGTTCCATTTGTATTCAAAGGACATTCTTGGTGAAAGAATTCCATAAAGGCCACGAACTTGAACAGCCAGATTTGATATTTTGTGGGCTTCCCAACATTAGATAGCAGTAGTTGGAATTTGGTCGTTCTGTAATTCTGTCACAATCCCCAATTTTATAGGTAACGTATCACTAACACACCGCAGCCTCCCACAACACACATACGCACTCACCACACGCACGCATATCGCACGCACGGGAGGCCGTCCTTAAATGACCTTAGCTGTTAATGGGGCATTAAACAAAATAAACCCAAGCCCTTGCTCCTCGCCTCATTAGCGGTCTAGTAAGACCAGGAGACGGGTGGACATTTTCTGATCACTCCCGCACAGTGCCGTATCGTTCCAGGGAGCCGGGCTAGACATAACACGCACTACCTTCCCTTATTTCACCAGCTGTTCCGTGCCTCATCAGAGATCCGTGTAACACGGAAACAGGCGGTCCTACCATAATTGCTACATATTCGCACACTACAAGGTCATTATTAAATCGTGATGCTACCTAACATTGAAATACCTGCTGGGTTTGGAGCCAGCTTAGACAGCGTACCGCTACTGCAAGACCCGCTACCGTTAACAGACCGGCAGATAAATATAATCGACGCGCGTGCACGGCTCAAGGTATTTCGGTACCTATACCGGAGACAGATTAAAAAATAATCGTATACTCATCAACAGGAGAGTCGGAATACTGAGAGGAAGTACAATGTATGTGTGACGAGCGAAAGGATTTATATAAACTGTACCACACTGAAGATAAATGTACACATCAACGAATACAGCTCTGTAACCAAAGTTCTTGACTTTGTCTTTCTTCAACCCGGGATTTAGGGTGTTCACGGCCCACATAACTACTGAAAAAGTACTCGGGCATTATAGGGACTGCCGAGGGCCTGCAGAGGACTCTGATATATTTCGTTACACTTAGCGACGACTTAAAATAGGACTGAGACCACAATTAAGTACTTCCAGGTTCAGGCCCCACGAATGAAGTCCCCTCAGAAATGTATGTATTTCATGGAAATGCCTGTTTGAACTTGATTTCTGTCTATGCATTTAATGTAAATTTGTAGTAGAGATATTTTTTATTTTATTGACAGAACAGGGGCGCTTTTATAGTGTCTAATTTGCATATTTTGTTATATTGTGTATTCATACACCATATTTGAAAGTAAAAATGGAGGATGTTTTTGAATTGTACCAGTGGAAGCTATCAGAAAACTCTGTGATTAGCCCAGAAAATGCCACATACAGACTATGGACAGGACCTGTGACAAAAACAGGAAAATATGGAATGATATCTTTTAAGGACCCTGTTGATTCAAAGTGGGAAAAAACATGCTCATAGACTTGCTATTATTGTTCATTTTCAAAATTTAGGCTTGTCAAGTGATCTGGATTGTACGCATTTGTGTCTGCCCTGTAGGTAGGGCGTAAGAATTGTGCCTGCTGCCCCCATTGCATGATCGTAAGAGGCGACTAAATTTGGGATCTTATCTTTTCTCTTCTTTCTTACAAACTTTCTTCTTCCTAATGTCTCCCTTGACAATGCCTCACTTTTGGCCTTTAGTTGAGCGTTCGCCGCTGTGAGGAAGGCTTTGGGTTCTGTCCCCTGGCCGAGACATACCAAAGTCTTTAAAAATGGTTGTTGCTACTCCTGCTTAGCGCTCAGCATAGTAGGAGTGGAACGACTGGTTCGCCCGTTGTCAGTATAATGTGACCGGGTGGGGTGTGCTGCTGGGTGTCTTCGGCAGTATGCTTCAGTGAGGTAGCACTATAAATCGGCAAAAGTTCCGGCCTATAACAAGGAGACTTAACACGAACATACCGCAGCCTCCCAAAGCACACATACGCACTCACCACAAACATGCATATCGCACGCACGGGAGGCCGTCCTTAAATTACCTTAGCTGTTAATAGGACGTTAAACAAAATAAACCAAATTGTGTCATAATAGTTTATGTATAAATGTAGACCATATAAGTTTAGAACCCCATTTTATTAATAATTATAGACAGTATTGTTTAAATTCAAACATTTGTGATGGTCATGTAGGTTTTAGGGACTGTTTTTAAATTTGAAAATTTGAAATATTTTGATTTAATTTTATTTTTTGAGGGTATTAGCTATTGTATCCGGAGACACAATATTCCCGACCACCGCCACGGGGAGGCTCTCTCTTTAGGTAGTCATATATATGTACCTTTTTGTTTTTTAGCTCACCTGGTCCGAAGGACCAAGGTGAGCTTATACCATACCGTTGCGTCCGTCGTCCGTCCGTCCGTCCGTCAACAATTGGCTTCTTCTTCATAAGCACACATCAGAATTTGACCAAATTTGGTCAGAAGCATCCCTATGGGTAGGGGACTCAGAATTGTACAAATGATGGGGCTGACCCCCTGGGGGCCTCTGGGGTGGGGCCAAAAGGGGTCATTTTTGCGCTATTGATATAAACGACTTCTTCTCTGAAACCAAGCAATGGCTATCACTCATATTTGCCTGGTAGCATCACTAATGGGTGGGGATTCAAAATTGTACAAATTATGGGGCTGAGCCCCTAGGGGCCTGAGGGACGGGGCCAAATGTGTTCAATTGGGCTATAATGATATAAACAACTTCTTCTCTGAAAACGAGCAAAGGATATTGCTCATATTTGCCTGGTAGCAACAATATCGGGTGGGGATTCAAAATTGTACAAATGATGGGACTGACCCCCCAGGGGCCTGAGGGGCGGGGCCAAATGTGGTCAATCGGGCTATATTCATATAATTGACTTCTTCTCTGGAACCAAACAATGGATATCTCTCATATTTTACTGGTAGCATCACCTTGGGGTAGGAATTTGAAATTGTACAAATGACGGGGCTGACCCCCTGGGGTATGAGGGCGGGACCAAAAGGGGTCAGTTTTATAGAATTGATATAAACGACTTCTGCTCCGAAACTAAGCAATGGATATCACTCATATTTACCTGGTAGCATCCCTATGGAGTGGGGATTCAAAATTGTACAAATGGTGGGGCTGATCCCCAAGGGCTGAGGGGAGGGGCCAAAAGGGGTCAATTTGGCTCTCTTAATATAAACGACTTCTCTGAAACCAAGCGATGGATATCGCTCATATTTGCCTGGTAGCATCACTATGGGGTGGGGATTAAAAATTGTACACATGATGGAGCTGACCCCCCGGGGGCCTGAGGGGCGGGGCCAAATGTGGTCAATTGTGCTATATTGATATTAGCGACTTCATCTCTGAAACCAAGCAATGGATATTGCTCATATTTGCCTGGTAGCATCACTATTGGGTGGGCATTCAAAATTGTACAAATGGTGAGGCTGACCCCCCGGGGGCCTGAGGGGCGGGGCCAAGAGGGGTCAATTTGGCTGAATTGATATGAACAACTTTTCTGAAACTAAGCAAGATATATCGCTCATATTTGCCTGGTAGCATCCTTTTGGGTAGGGATTCAAAATTTTATAAAGGAACTGACCCCCACTCCCCCTGGGGTGCAGAAGGCGGGGTCAAAAGGGGTCAATTTGTTTAAACAACTTCTTTTCTGAAACTAAGCAATGGATATCACTCACATTTGTGTGGTAGTATTCCTATGGGGTTGTGCCAAAAGTTAATTTTATTTCATGGATTAATGCATTTTTTGACATCAAATCCTCACGTACCCATATAAAATGCCTATGATATATTGACATAGCAATACCAGTGACAAATATACTTAATTATCATTCTTGTTTCATATCTCATGAAATTCAGGTGAGCGATACAGACCCTATGGGCCTCTTGTTGTTATTAGCTCACCTGGCCTGAAGGGCCGGTGAGCTTATGCCATGGTGCAGCGCCCGTCGTCCGTCCACTTTTTTAGCCCACCATCATCAGCTGTCGATAGGGTGTTCAACAAACAAATCAAAGCAAACATTTTACAGAGTTGTTATTTTAGTTTCAATTTCCAAAGACCATCGAATAGAACATACTAAAGATGTAATCAATTAGAAAAAAAAAACGTGCAAGGTAATCGGATATCATGTCTTTTGTATAAAAGTAGAGGGCCAAATACTGACCCTTGGGAAACGCTTGCATTAGTAATTCTGACAGTATTTAATATTTCCGATAAAAAAAATGTTTCCGCTACTACTTCCGCTACTGACCTACTGTTGTAACCATTTAAAAAGTTTCCCATATGTTCCGATTGGACGTTTTTGGAGATATCACAAAAATCTAGTCACGTCGGTTGGTTGCATGTTTACAATATTTTCACATAAAGTTCAATAAATTGCTATCATTTGATGAACGGTAGAGTCACCAGGTTATTTATAAGTGACTTTCCAGGTAAATAATTCTTCACAAATTTAATAACTAAACGCTCAAAAACGTTACCAATAGTATTGAGTAATGATATAAGTCTATAATGTGAATAGACATTTTTATCCCCCCCCCCCCCCCCCCCCCCCCCCCCCCTTTTAGATAATAGCATACCTATTGCTAATTCCCGATGTTCTGGAAGATACCAGTATCCACAGAGTATCTAAACTTTTAAAAAAATAGATTAGCTTCAGAAAAATTAGTATTTTCAATATAGTGTGGCTGATTCCATCATGATCTACAACTTTCTTTACAGATAACGAATTTAAGTATGGAATTGAGCTATGTTCACTGAACAGACCAGTCACATGTAAATCTGCTCCTGGTGTTTTGGTCTATTACATGATTCAGAAGAAGAAAACAATTATGAAACTTATATCATAGTGTGAATACTTGGATGAAGAACACTTATATGTGGAAATTATGAAACAGAAATGTTGGAAAAAGAAGACTTTATTCAGCTGAATATTTTGTCAGAGGCTTACACTGGAATGTGAATGGTGATCAGCAGTGGTAAGGACCTTACCTGTGATTTACCTGTGCATGTTTTGGCTATTATACTCTACCTGTACTTGTGTACCCAGTGACAATGACTTCTACACAAACTAGACCTAGTAACAAAAGTAAGGAAAAGGACAGACAACAGATGAGACTTAGTATGGATCCTAACACAGACATTCTCATTAAGGAAATAAGTGACCTGAAAAGAGAGATCCAGGACTTGAAAGTCAGCTGTAAACAGAACACTATCAGTGTGAAAGACATACAAGATGCGGTTGATAAAGCTTTGGATGTGACCCTGAAAAAGACAGTCCAAACTATTAAGGAGGATGTAAAAAAAGAAATTGTATCAGAAGTTAAGAAATATGTTGACTGTCAAACCTCAGACATTGGTGACCGTCTAACCAGTATGGAGATAGATGTTGATAAACTAAAGGACGATGTGGAGAAACAAGATGACACTATTGCCGAGATCAAGAGTATCCTTGTGAGTCAGCAGAGGCGAATAAATAAGGCCATAGAAATAGCCAACCGAAATGAACAGTACTCTCACAAAAACAACATTCGTATTCGAGGAATACCCGAGCAGACAGGAGAAAAACCTAAGGGAGGCGCTTCCACGAAGGATAATGGAAATAACTGGTGTCAAGCTGAATGGATTCTATGACATTGTAGCGGTACATCGCATACCTAGTGGTACTCGCTCACCACGTCCAGTAATTGTAAAATTCTTCAATAGTGACATCAAAATACTTGTGACAAAAAAACAAGCAATTGTTGAGAAAGGCAGGACTATATATATCAGAAGACATTACCAGTGAAAACTTTCTTCTAATGGACAAAGTAAAAGCCAGTGACAAAGTTGAATACAGTTGGTACTACAACTGCAATGTATATGGACTATGCAAGGAAACCAAACGGCGAGTTAAGTTCAGTCTCTTTGATGACATAGACTCTGTCATAACTGAACATATCCAAAGTGCAAAGGTGAACAATATTACATATGTGGGACAGAAAGTTACACAGTAATATGTAAGTATTTATATGTGGTGCATCAGTGATGGGACTGACTTACGGACTGTCTATTATGTCCCTTCAGAGCACTGACTATAAACTTCTCCAGTTTTATGTTTCAATATTCTCTTTATTGATTTAAGCTATAATTCAAATACCTACATGTGTATACCAATAAGTCAATAT
This sequence comes from Pecten maximus, assembly GCF_902652985.1. NCBI lineage: Eukaryota > Metazoa > Mollusca > Bivalvia > Pectinida > Pectinidae > Pecten > Pecten maximus. The sequence goes on along the minus strand of NC_047031.1, from coordinate 13,826,661 downwards.
TTCTGGCTGTTTGCATGTATCTAAGTTTTGAAAAATGACATCTAATGTGCCTTGTGATACTGATAAAATACTATATACTTAGATACTAAGTGCCAACTATATATAGCAACCATCTCTTATTTCAGATTTTAGCCTTTGGAATCTTCATGTACATATGTTTGTATGTAAATAAGTTATTTCTTCATTATGTCAGCATGTCCTGCTACCTCATGATGTAATAGATGTACAAATTAATGGCACACTTATAGATGATGGGCACTTTTGTCAGATGACACATGCTCTGTCATATATATATATATATGAATGTCAATTGAGCTACAAAAATCTAATACATGTACAGGGTAATATATGACTATACCCATTCTATTCTCTTTACACTGAATCTTAAGCTGAGGTCATTCTTATTTTCACTGATATATGTATTAAATTTTTACCAACACATGGGCCTGGTAATGTGCACTATAATAGATATATACTGTATCACCTAAGGTCAACTAAATATTTATTTTTTTTTCAGTGGGAGCATGATTTTTGAAGAATATGTATATATATGCTTTTTGCTAATCAAAAGACGTTTTCTCAATTATTTTCAATTGTAAGTTATATGTTGTTTGATTTCTATAATATGTGATGCATGTAAAATATATAGCATCATGATCACATAACATACAGTGTTGGTTTAAACTGTGTACCTTTTGGCAAATATCCACTTGGTTAACCTCATGCATCAATCATGGTGATGTGTACTGTTTAAGAAATTTTTGTCATATACTTTGTCATACATGCCAATGAGAAACATTATTCTAATACATAATAAGCATGGCACTGTCTCAATTTGATACGTAATATCTATTTTTTTTATTATATAAGTATCAAAAAACATATACGTTTCACTGTAACTTAACATGCTGATTAACACTATACCTTAACGAAGACATCATTATTCCAATAAATACCTGCCCTGCAGGCAGGGCGTTAGAATTGTACCTGCTGCCCCCATTGCATGATCGTATAAGGCGACTGAATTTGGGATCTTATCTTTTCTCTTCTTTCTTAGAAACTTTCTTCTTCCTAATGTCTCCCTTGACAATGCCTCACTTTTGGCCTTAAGTTGAGCGTTCGCCCCTGTGAGGAAGGCTTTGGGTTCTGTCCCCTGGCCGAGACATACCAGAGTCTTTAAAAATGGTAGTTGCTACTCCTGCTTAGCGCTCAGCATATTTTGAGTGGGACGACTGGTTCGCCCGTTGTCAGTATAATGTGACCGGGTGGGGTGTGCTGCTGGGTGTCTTCGGCAGTATGCTTCAGTGAGGTAGCACTATAAATCGGCAAAAGTTCCTGCCTATCACAAGGAGACTTAACACGAACATACCGCAGCCTCCCAAAACACCCATACGCACTCACCACACACATTCATGTCGCACGCACGGGAGGCCGTCCTTAAATGACCTTAGCTGTTAATAGGACGTTAAACAAAATAAACCAAACCAAACCAAACCGGCCTATCACAAGGAGACTTAACCCGAACATACCGCAGCCTCCCAAAACACACATACGCACTCACCACACGCACGGGAGGCCGTCCTTAAATGACCTTAGCTGTTATAATAGGACGTTAAACAAAATAAACCAAACCAAACCAAACCAATAAATACTTGCAATACTCATTTCAGTAAAACAATATATATATATTAAGTTATTTACTGCAAAATAACATCTCCCTCATGAACAGAGTTGTCTCCCTTCATTGTATTATCTCCCTTTACTTATAATATATATGTTGACTGTGATATTAATATATCACTGTATTTGCTGATGATGATTTGTGGATGCATGAGAGTTATTACCCTAATCATATTAAGATTAGTATGTCTCAATATATTTCTACCAACATACATGTGCAATACATATGACTGATAAAATATGGTCAATCAGTATATGATGGATCCAAATGGAGATATTGGTCATGTATGTAGTATGACAGTTATTGTCTGTTTGTATATTTATTTATTTTTTCATATATTCCATACGTGATTTTAGAGAGACCAGGCTCATTTTCCTTTGTAATGCATCTACAAACAAAATGTTTAATTAATTTAATTAATTTACTAATACAATTTTTTTTTCAGAGATTTTACGAATGTTCTATTATTTTACATATTAAACCTTACTTACTGAATTTCAAAACTTCATCACGTATCTAATAAATGAATTCATTAATTATGTCTTTTCCCAGATATCTGTGTAGTAGTAGCTCTAGTGTAAATCATGTGGTAGACCAAAACAAATGGAACCCTTAATATGCAGAACTGGTACATCAGTTCAAATGTTGATTTTAAAAGTAAATATAATTTCCTTTAACCAAAACTCTTCTTACTTCTATTGCTTATCTATAGTATACTATATTCTCTACTCCCTAGTCTCTTGTCCCTTTCCCTCTCTGATATTTCTCCTGTTTCTTCTGTCTATTCATGAGATGTGGAATCTTCATTTTGAGAATGGATGAGTGATATTACTATACTCTCTGTAAACTGTCAGGGCTTAGGAGATTTTATAAAAAGAAAAGATGTATTTTCATACTTAAGAAGTAAAAATTACAACATATATTGTCTTCAAGACACACTGTACCACAGAATTAGAAAATCAAATAAGAACAGAATGGGGTTATGAATGCTTTTTCAATTCCTATAAATCAAATGCTAGAGGGGTTGCAGTCTTGTTTAATAATAACTTTGAATTCAAATTTTTTTTTAAATAAAAAAGATCACACTGGTAATTTTTTAGCTCTAGAAATTGAAATTGACTCTGTAAATTTGACTCTAATAACAATATATGGTCCCAATAAAGATGAACCTGATTTCTACAGTAACATCAGAAACAATTGAGGAATTTGGAAATAATAAATCTATAATTTGTATTGATTTTAATCTGGTTCTAAATCCTCGGCTTGATTATGATACAACTTACAAACATATAAATAATCCACAAGCTCGAGATGACGTTTTAAATTTAATTGATGAATATAATTTGATAGACATTTACAGAGAGTACCATCCGAGCCAAAAAAGATACACATGGAGAAAATTGAATCCTCTTAAGCAATCCAGATTAGACTTCTTCTTGATAACTGATAGTTTGTTAACATATGTTACCTCTTCTTCTATAGAGCCTAGCTATAAGTCAGATCATTCCATCACAAAGCTTGTATTGAAATCTAGTGAATTCAAAAGAGGAAGGGGTCTGTGGAAATTCAATAATTCTCTTCTTTATGATACAGATTATGTTAGATTAATTATTGAAGTAATTACCAATACAAAAAAGGAATATAGTTTACCTGTATATAATAAAAATCAAATTGATAATATTGATGAGATGATCTTACAGTTTAACATTGATGACCAACTATTTCTTGAAACCCTTTTAATGAACATAAGAGGTAAACCATATCCTTCTCATCTTACAAGAAAAAACAACAACAACGTTTGGCAGAAAATGAATTAATAAAGTCCTTACATGATTTAGAAAACAGTGAAACTATCAATATTACAGAAATAGAGGTAAAAAAGAAAGAGAAGCTATTCGTCTGCATAAAATATGGGTAGTATAATAAGATCTAGAGCTCAGTGGGAAGAAGAAGGAGAAAAACCTACCAGTTACTTTTTTTAGCCTAGAGAATAGAAACTTTACCTCTAAAATTATCCCTAAGATTCTAAAGAATGATGGAACTATAATAGAAAAGCAAGAAGGTATTTTGGAGAATATCAAATTATTTTATGAGAATTTATATAAAGAGAACAAAAACATAAATGACATTGATCTTGAAACTTATTTAGATTTTACTGATATACCCAGACTTACAGAGTCAGGGTCACAGTCTCTAGAAGGTGAGATCACTCTCAAAGAGGCAAGTTACTTTTTGAAGACACTGGAGGTGTACTACGGGATTTGTTAAGTGAGTTCTGGACCATGTTTTATGATACCTGCACGATGGGACAGGATGCAAAGGTTCCTGTTCTGCGACATGATATAGGCCCTACAGAGTGGGAAGCCATTGGCAGGATATTGATGTACGGGTACCGTACAACTGGGTATTGGCCTGTAAAGCTGTCCAAATCGTTTGTCCTCTCAATAATTATGCAGGAGGAGGTCGACAGTACATATCTCTTTGAAGATTTTTTAAATTTTGTAGCCTTGTCTGACAAGGATGTTTTGAAGAAAGCATACGCAGATTTTAATTCTGTCTCCTTGGATGATTTTCTTGAGAGTGTAGAAATGTATGACTGCAAGACTATCCCAAATGCTGAAAATGTGAAGGCTGTTATGCTCGAAATAGCACATACACAGTTAATACAAAAGCCAACATTTGTCAGGAATTGCATGAAGCGCGAGTTAACAAATGCTAGACTGGACAAGACAAAGGTGGAAGAGCTGTACACAAGAATAGTGCCAACAAACAGGAAAGTTGTTGCGTTGTTGCATTTTCCTGACGAAATGGACACTGTGAAATTGGAGACCGCTAAAGGATATGGACAGGGAAAAACTTGGCTTATTCCTGAGGTTTTGCACCGGTTCAGACCTGCTGACAACCAAACAATTATCTGTAGAATTTACGTCACTAATTGGTATAGAGAGAAGACCTATTGCCCATACATGTGGGTGTATTTTAAAAATCCCCAAAATGTACGAAAGTTACATGGACTTCAGGTCAGAATTTGACAATGTGCTGAGTCACAATATCTGGATCATGGACATCATATAATCCCGATTGTTGCAACATCTCGTCTATATATTCTTCAGTTCGTTAACGATATTTTGTTTAAGGTAACCTGAGGCAAAGTCTCAGGAAAAGAGACATGTTGTCTTTAATAGTTTTGAACTCAGGTGACCGTTAGGGTAGAAATGGAAAGGTCATATTTACAGGTAAAACTATCACATCAAGTTTAATTTTTGGGAAACAAGAGTAATATATGAAACAAATCGGCTTAGGTTTTGAACTACATCAATTTGAAATCATTTCCACAGTTTATCAATTGTATTTATTTGCTAATAAGTACGTAATTAAACAATATTGTTTCGTCAATGTTGAGCGAAAGACTAATTTTCAAAGTAAAAGAAAACAGCTGGAAATTTAAGTATGATTAACGTACTGGACAAATCAATATAGGATACGCATTGCATATGCAACGTTCTGTATGTTTAAGGTGTGTGGGTTTTTTTAGATTTTGTTTAAAGATTGAGATTTTAACTTTAACATTGAAACATTCAACCAATATATACTGTTACTGGTATATATTCACTTGTTAGAAATCTTGAAGTGAAACTATTGGATTTTGGTTAATATGTTTTCATTGTATTACATACATTATGTGGATATTGAAATCATTGTATAACAAACTTTTGAGAGGAAGAGACTCCAAATAAGATAGTTTGATATTGCGCAGTACCTCGATAACATGCATTTCATATTTATATTTTGTGATTGCATGTACTATATATATGTATTCAATCAAGGAATTGATTGATATTGATTTGTATGTTATAGCATGCAGGTATTTTATATAAGTGAATGAAAGCAATGTTGAAGTAAACATTTTGCTGATGCGATATTCCTTTAAAAGAGTCGGTACATGTAGTTTATTCAAAAGATTTTTGTTTTTGATACAGACTCATCTGTCTGACAACAACTTCAGCTAGCATATGTTGGATCAATGCATAATACATTCATGACATTAGGATATTCAACAACATTTCGGTATTCAACTGAAACACAATGCTTTAAAGTACTTTTTCTGAAAATGTCTCAGTTCGTCTCTTTAAATTCTTGAACAATTCAGATTTTTCAGAAACTTCATTTTTTGACGATACTATTTTGACTTCACAAGATACAAAGAACAATGATTGATTGAATATAAACGATGTGAGAGGTAATTTCTGTCGTCAATCCTTGATTAAAGGGATCTTTTTTTAAGTTTAGAATACAGGTTGACCATTGTCCATAATCATAGAAACATAATAGGCCAGTGATATTACACTATATCATCAAAAAAAATGCAATAGTAACGATTCCTATCACAAAGTATTCATAAAATGTGAATAAATAACATATCAAAAGTATCGGAAAATATCGGTTGCGGAACATACTTAATTTTAGCGATCATTGTTGTACAAAATAACGCAAAATTTTTATAGCGCCACGGCCTTCCATACATACAAAGGGAGGTAACTAGATTGTTGTTGTTTGCCGAGACCTCCATGTGTTCGTCGGTTGACTGAAAGTGTTATTGCAAGGTACGACTTCAAATTACTTCGAATATTGTCTCAGTGATATTTGTTCATGTATTCAGTGATATTGTGTTATCATCTATGTCATGCCATACGAGTCAGTGTCGTATATTCATTCATATTAGACACGAAGTCCGGCGATTTCGTCTGCTTTCGTATTATGACGAATGCATGATGCTTGCATCCGATATTATTATTATCCGATGCTATACTGAATTATCAATAAATATATCAGTATTTGATGAAGCACTCATTATAATAAAATGAAATACAGCATGAATTTGTACAATTTGGTGTCCTGTCACAGGAGGTTATTACTCGATCTTAAAAACTATGGAAGCCCATCATTGCAATACATTGATTGTGCAAAAGTGCCATATTTCAGACAAAAATACGTTTAATCTGTCATAGAACGGTCGTGTATAGAATTATTTTGATGTTATATATATTAACAACATTAGCAAAGTATTTGCAACTCATAATATTTATAAATTGTCCCGGTTTTGACAGTTTACTTTTTGTATTAAATATAATTTTTCATATTTTCTGTGTTTGTTTATTTTGTATCTTAATTTTCATTTTGTTTATCTATTATCTTTTTGCAACATCTCCCTGTTAAAATAGTGTGGGTATGATGAGGAGGATGCCGATGAAGGATTATGCGCGTTTTTAACAACAACACAACTATTTACAGAAACAAGTTTTAATATATGTACGGTGTATGCTAAGTGCTAAGAGTAAGGGGTAGGGGGTGTCATCTATAATAACTAATGTCTGTCAAATTAATATACATGCATGTAGTTAAAAATATGTTCTAAGATGAGAACATCACAATTGTATTTTTAACAAAACAACAGCACAGAAACCAGTTTAACTGGTACTTATATATGTAAGACCCGTCTATATCTGATTTGTACCATGCTTACTGCAACCAATATATTCCGGAACTGCCAGGATGGAGACCATCGCAGATGTTTTGACCAGCTGCCCATAATTATCAGTTAAGTTTTTTGTTTTTGTTTATTTGCATTTCTTTATGTCATATTTTTTAATTCAATTTAAATTCAATTTCAGTTTGATTTTAACTACTATTATTATTTATTTTGTGTTTATAATTTTACGACATTGTTTTAACATGTTCATAGTATACTATTATATTCATGACCAATGCAATAATAAAACAATGATAACAATTGTTTGATTAGGTATTTCGTTTTATTTCAGAGGCAAGACAATGAGCATATGCAAGATATGTAATATAGACATTTGTAATGAAGATGAGCGCGTGCAACTTCGCGAGAAAGGAAGTAGGGGAATTAATGTGGCAAGTAAATCACGAGGGGACAACATCATCACATATCCTGGGGACTACGCTCACACTGAGTGCCGTCGGACGTACATCAATCCTAATCAAATCAGCAAAAGTATCCGGGGGAAAAATGAACACGAGACAACAGGAGGGGAATGTTCCACGCCATCTGCCGTACTACGGTCGCAACAGCAATTTGTTTTTTCGGACCACTGCTTGTTTTGTGGGCAGCTGGCCAAAAATGTAAACAAGAAACGTGGAGGTGATATATATCCTGTACGAACCGAGGGCTTTAAACAACTGTTACTTGATATATGTAATGAGCGTGACGACGATTGGTCGGCAGAGGTCCGTGGCCGAATTGAATTCGTTAGCGACCTGCATGCGGCTGACGCAGTCTACCACTGCACGTGCAGCACCAATTTTAGGACATTTAAACATATTCCACAATCATTTTCAGGAAAAAAGCGAAATAGTGTAGGCAAGGGTAGACCTAGTCTACAAGAGACCTTTCTAAAAATTGTACAGTATATCGAAGAGAGTAATGAGTATCAGTTCACCGTTGGTGAACTCGTACCAAGATGACGGAACTGTGTGGTACTGATGCCTACAGTAATGTTCACATGAAGAACAAACTGAAAGATCACTTCGGTGATGATATTATAGTCACAGAAATCCACGGAAAAGCGAATGTCGTCACAATAAGAAAGACTGCGTCTACCATCCTACATAGTTTTTATCAGCGACCAAATATGCAGGATCCCGAGTCCGAAAAGCTGTCGGTCATTAAGACAGCTGCTAATTTGATAAGAAGTGACATCATAGCAATCCAGGGTGAAAGTGCGGTCTACCCTTCCGCTACAGATATATCATCAGCTGAACTAAACGGTCAGTATATTCCTGATAGTTTACAAGCTCTTCTTAAATTCATCATAAAAGGAAAGGACACGGAACTAAAAAGGTCAGCCATCGGTCAAGCGATAATGCAAGCAGCCAAACCGCGTTTGAATTTAGCGCCGTTACAGATTGGTCTGGGCATCCAAGTTCATCACCAATTCGGTTCGAAATTCTTGATAAACACATTGAATAGCCTAGGATTTTGTTCTTCCTATCAGGAAATACAAAGATTTGAAGCAAGTGCTGCAGCAGCACAAGGAACAGACATACCAGGTTTTGTACCGGGAAGTTTTATACAGTATGTTGCAGACAACGTGGACCACAACTCTTGTACCTTGGATGGAAAGAATACTTTTCATGGGATGGGAATCGTTGTGGGAGTTTCACCCGGGTCGAAACGTAAGAATCCAATCCCAAAACTGATGGTGTCAAAAACCGATTTGAAAGAACTAGGTGAAATAGAAATCAAATTTCAAGAGAAAACTCAGGATATCATCAAGTAAATAGCATATAAGAGACTTGAAAACATGAAAGTAACTGACGCATCATCTGGAGTTGACCTGCTATCACTTACTTTGACCAACCACTATACTGGAAAGCCCATTCGATAATCAACAACGAGCCTTCAAAGAGCCCCCTTCGACCAATCGTTCTGCGTTTAGGGGGATTCCACACCCAGATGAGCTTTCTAGGATGTATTGGACATGTAATGAGTGGATCTGGACTCCATGAACTCATTGAAACTGTTTATGCTGGCAATGCCGTAACCCATATGCTGAGTGGAAAAGCTGTCAGCCGTGCAGTTAGAGCACATTTTCTCGTAGACACATGCCCTGCTGGTTTCACGGACATTTGGTATTGATATCCAATCATCAACTCCTTGCCCAAACAGCGAAGATGACGACGAAGTGCATAATGCTTCCACGTCTGTTCAATCCGAGGAAGACGATGAACCCGCACGTAGCTCGCCAGTGATAAACACGACTTCGGCAACGGAACAAAGTAAGGCCACAGTTGTAGATCAGGCAACTGAGCTGTATGCCAAACTACTGAACGGAGATGTGTCGATGGAACATCTTTGTCGACATGAGGTGCTATTCAAGCTACGGGACCACCTCATGACAGAAAGACAGTCCATGCAATCAATGAGAACTGCATCTCTGTGGTTACAGTATTCCGATATGGTTGGCATTTTGAGACGATTCATCAAAGCTGAGCGAACAGGGAACTGGCCTTTGCATCTGAGCACTCTATTCGAGATGTTGTCCTACCTTGCCGCAACTGGACACAACCTGTATACGAAGTCGGTCTCTGTGTATCTTGCCGAGATGGCGGTTCTACAAGAAGATCACCCAGATGTATATTCAGCATTCACAGACGGACATCATGTGATGAGAAGGAGCGATCGTTATTGGGCGGGTCTTTCTTCCGACCTCATCATCGAACAAGTGCTAATGCGTAGTGTTAAAACATCAGGCGGCATGACAAGGGGTAGAGGCATGTCTGAAACACAAAGGGCAAAATGGCTCTTGTCGATGCCAGCGTGCGCCGATTTCAACAACGCCATGCAGGAAATAACCGGTGTTGGTTACCACACCAATGAACAGCACAAGGAAGCAACAAATGCAAGGAAGGAAAGAGACCGATCCGACACACTGACGATGCTCAGCTTTCTCAAGGACAGAAACCCATTTTCTGATGACGCAACTTTTAGAAATATTGAAACTGGAATTGTTTCAGAAAAAACAGTGAATGTTGACAGAGCCCTAAAAGTAGGAACAGCCATCGTCCAGTCCATGGCCGGCCAAAGCGTATCGGAATTCACGTTCAGAAAGGCAAACCAAGTCGTCACAATGAACACGAAGTCCATTTTCAAAGTCGATGGGGAAACTGTCCAAGTAGATCCACAGCTTTTGTTTCAAAGGCTCACCACAGTAGCAAATGCTGGAGAATTTCAAATGGATGATGTAATGAAATACGAACTGTGCAGTTACCCATCATCCCTGTTTGATACATCAGGACTTCCCAGGGAGGCAAGCAAACCAGCCCTAGCAGATGCCATTTGGGGTATGGGGGATTGTGGAGTGGACCAAACGTTACGTATCACCCCCGTATACGTTCTAGATGGGGGTTCCTTGCTGCAGCGCTTACTGTGGACCAAGGATGCGTTATTTTCATCGATCTGCAATTCGTATGTTGACCACGTTAAGCGGAAATACGACGATTCAGTTGTGGTATTTGACGGCTACCCTTCTCGGCCGAATACGAAGGACGTGACACACCTACGGAGATCCAACGGAAAAGTCTACCCGAAGGCAAACTTCACCGAAGACATGCCATGCAAGTCAAAAAAGGATTGTTTTCTTGGTAACACGGACAATAAACAGGATTTTATTAATATGCTTAGCAAGAAACTCTGTGAAAACAATATTCCAACAAGTCATGCCATTGCGGACGCTGATAGAATGATTGTGCAAACGGCAGTTCAGTTGACTCTGACTAGGGATGTTGTTGTCATTGGCGAAGACACTGACCTATTGGTTCTCCTGTGTTTTTATGGACTAGTTGACGCACATCACCTGTATTTTCGATCTTCAGACACGTCAAAGCACATTAAAGTATGGGATATTAGAAAAACACAAGCAGTGCTCGGACCAGAAATGTGTCGGTTGCTGCCAGCCATTCATGCACTTACAGGATGCGATACCACATCCAGACTTTTCGGTATCGGTAAAGGAGCAGCATTGAAGAAAATACGGGCACATCAAGATATCAAAGACCGTGTGCAGGTCTTCTTGGACAGAGATTCAAGCAGTGAAGTCATAACGAGGGACGGAGAAGCTATCATTGCTTTCCTATATGGAGGTGTTACCCACGAAGGTCTAGATCTTCTCAGATTCAGACGATTCGCTCATAAAACCATGACAGCATCAATATGTGTGTAGGTCCACACCTTGCCCCCAACATCTGATGCAGCGTCCCTTCACAGCCAGCGGTCATACCTACAGTGTCAAGACTGGGTACGAGATGAGAATGAAATGACTCTTGATCCACATGCGTGGGGGTGGTACACTGCCAATAACACACTCCATCCTACCAAGGCAACATTGCCACCTGCTCCTGAAAACCTATTGAAGGTCGTAAGATGCAACTGTAAAGTGAACTGCGACACAAAACGTTGTACATGCAGAAAGCATGGCATCGTGTGTTCTGTTGCTTGTGGTGAGTGCCGTGGAGTTGGCTGCTCCAACGGTACCCGATTAGAAATAGATGACAATGATGATTTCGAATGACAAACTATCCGATGTGTGCAGGAAACGAAAGTTAAATTCGCACGTAGCTGTGCATACTAGTAAATGTAAAACAGTTGTAGATAGCACAGAGTCTGTTTTGTTAAAAAAAAACGGGACCCGATATTCATTTGTGAACAGAACGTTAACTTGGTGAACAGTACAATATAAGGAAGTGTACATATACAAATAATACAGGTATAGAAAAAGCTTTCCGGGATTCTACAAAAAAAGTACAAATTTATTAATGTGTTTTATGGCTAATATGAAACAAGGACATGAATAGACGATACAAATAGTAATGGTAATCGCTATCGTCAACAAAACAGTGTGATACGCAAGGCGTGTTTGGAATGAACAAAAGTAATGGATAAATGTTTGCATAAAAATAAAAATAATCATGTGCAGGGGAGATAACTTTGGTATAGTAATGACGTCATATACGAAACTATTTCCAAATGTTTGTTTTTGTCCAATGGTTGTTATCGTATTATAGCACTAGACAATAATACACGAATACATACATATTCATTAAAAAATATAATGAAAAGTGTATCCCTACCTCTAACAGAGATTTGAACCAGTAACGAAATACATGTTCACTGCCACTATAATTCATCATTTGCCCATGTTCTTTAACTAGTTTCCTTTCGCTTATTGTTTCTATTGTATGTTAATAAGTTTATATAAGTGAATGTACCAACATATATTATGAAATTAATCAATGAAGGGAAGTTCAATGTATGAAATAATGAAAATGCTTCGATTTTGTTAAAGGGAGATAACTTTTGACGTGTGATGACGTCATGTAGAAAAAATATGTCTGCTCTCTCATATTTGTTCATTGCATGTTATCTAATCTTTACAATGAACCATTATTTACGAATATAGTGCTTTCCATTAATACAATATAATGAAAAATTTACCCCTTCCCCCCAACTAAAAATTGAATCGGAAACTCCTAACATGTCTGGAATATCTGTCGATTTAATCATTTTCCGAAAGTTTTATTGATTGATACTTTTTATATGGTGTTTCTAGAGTATGTACCAACATAAAAACAATGAAAAGAATACTATTGCAATTTCTTTGATGTTTGTCAAATTATCGTCCTAATATTACTGGCCTATAATTGACTTGTTGCCAGGTACATGTCTTGGAATTTGAAAGTTAGAATTTAAAGAGAGTTTAAAGATTAATGATACTGCTAATTTTCAGATAGTACCAAATAGGTATTTAAAGCTGTTAATTTTTAATGTTGGGACATGTGACTTCATTGGATTTATCAGCTTTTGATTGTTTATTGTCTGAAAATATTGCACATACTTTTTCCAAATCCATTTTAGAATCTAGTCCTTGTGCATTTTACTGTTTGGGACTGACCAGAATCAAAAAGAAATGATTAAAAGTAAGAAATACATGTTAGCTTGTTGTTCGTTATTTGTGTCTATCATCCGATAGAGATATATGTCCATGGGATTCTATGGCAAGCCAAGTTGTCATTTATTCGCGGAGCAATGCGTATCCAGTATTTTACCAAATTATATAAGATATATTATGTAAGATATCTTATATGTTTATGAGAAATGTTATATGTTTATAAGATATCTTATTTAAAGTTTATAAGATATCTTATAAAGAACGAGATCCTTATAAAGAACGAGATCGGCAAAACATAAAAATTCGAGAATGACTGCTCCCTCTGTAAGGTAACTTCCGTTTTGTTGGAAGCCACGTTGAACATTCACAATCTACCATCTGTCGCGATCACGATCGGCTAGGCACGGTGCAGATATGGGAATAATAAATCTGTTGTAAACCATTTTATGTAGTTTCCTCTTCATCTCGGCTCTTTCATCGGGGGGGGGGGGGGGAGGGGGGGGGGATCTCAAATTGAAATTCCTTATAAGATATGTTATATAATTTCCATTATAAGATATCTTATAAAGTTTATAAGATATCTTAAGTAATTATATAAGATATCTTATATAATTTGGTATAATCCTGGACCAACGTTGCTCCATTGAATAAATGACAACTTGGCTTGCCATAGGATTGCGTACTTCAATAAGTTTGTACTATGGTGTTCATGGTAAGCACACTCAGAAATGAGTAGAATACGGTGGCTGATTTGTGCCATTTCGTTATTTCGCTCCGAAAACACGAAATTTAACATTTTCCGGGCGAAAAGACAAAAAGACGAGAATTAAGAATTTGGTATTACTGAAAACACTGTTAGATATCCTCTATTTATTCAATTTTCTTTTTATTGCATTTCATATACTTAAAACAACATTTAAAACATCGAAAAATTAAAAGTGACGCCATCTCTTTGTGACGTTACTCCACGTCAACGTGACGGTGCCATTTTGAAAGGACTGATCAACGCAATTAAAGCGTTTACTTGTATTTTTGGAGAATATGTACATGACAACGAATCGCCAAGCGAGTATTTCGTCAAAAACTAACCTGAATATTTCAGAAATACAGCAAAATAACCAATTACCTATCTTCGCTTCGATTGGAAAATCGGTAAGTTTCAATGAGGTGAATGTAAAGGTTCAAAGGTCAAAAACGGAAAATTTATATTTTTACTGCAAAACTTAATATTATCCCTGCAAAACCTACATTTTCACTGCAAAGTCTTATATTTTCACTGTTTATCGCTGCAGTGAAAATATAAGTTTTATTAGCTTGATAAATTTCTATATTTCACTGTCAAAAATGCAGTGTATTATGTGAGATTCTCATTAACAGATATAAGATATCTCATATATCGTAAACGATATCTCATATATCAGATATATAGAGAATACATGGTCAGTGTCTTAAAATATAACCTGTATTTTGGGGAGGGTAAAGAAAGACAAAAGTGGCGAGCCACTTTTGCTTTTCTGTCCCGAGCCAAAAATACAGCTAATATTTTAAGACACTTACCATGTATTCTATTTATCCTGCAACATTAAAAAAATAATTATCAAAAATAATCATTTTGAAATGAAACGGTGTCAAAAATGACAGAAATATGTTCGCCTTTTAAACGTTGTTTCACTTTCAACTAGGTCAGTCGAATTGACGCACGTGCTAAGATTCCAAAATACAGCTGTTTTCCGTCACAGCCGTTTACAGCAAAAATATATACGGTGTGTGTATTCCGACAATGCGGTGGCAGTTGCAGGATAAATGATGAATACAATTAAGTGTACCTGTATATGCAGTGGAATTATATTTACCAGGGGTAATGGAAACTTTCCCAAATACAAATCTTCCGATCAAAGTATCGTCAATATACCTGAAAGTAAAATAGAATGACGTAATTTGCAAGATCACGGTTACCTATTTTGATGAGCTCTTCTATATGTTCATCCTCGTATGAAAACAAAAAAAACAAGTCAGCCAACAGAGGTAGTTTATAACAATTGTATTTCCGATAGCGAACAGCATTTCAAATTCCTCATTTTCAAATCGGCGGACGTCATCGCGGCGTCCGCATTATGATGTCATAAATACATGACGTTATCTGTAATAACGACAATAAATCCATGTATAATTTCTAAACAACTTCAGATAAAAACAATGCAATCGAAAAACATGTTCCAACTGATTTATTATAAAATCTCTTTTACACTACCTGCTTCCCATGGACTATATTGCAAAGTCTCTATCACAGGAGAATGCACGTGGAAATATTGCGTCAGTGGAAAAGAAGCATATACTTGGAGCCATTCTGCCAATTCAACATTCAAGAGCTGTTCCGATGTATAGGCAATCACAATACTCAATACATTACATGGAAATAAATTAAAACTAACTAGCACGATTCATGCTATTTTCCTGAAATGTATTGACGTCATGATGAGGAAAATTTTAGGAATTGGCGATCGCAGACCGATTTGAACACGTTTTGTCGTAAAATGCTAAAATGCAGATTGTTTTATATATATGATTAAACGTATCTTAAATTTGTGTCAATTTCATATGAGATTCTTTAAAATTTGTATGAAAAGAACGCTCACGATCCTAATGGTAAATGTTATCAAAGTACTCCAAGGCAAAAAACATGCTGATTTATATGTATGAAAATGCATGTATTCGAAAACACACAAACTGTTTTTATCATTGTAGTAGTCATCCAACATTCTAAATTATCGGATTAAATATAATCTTTGATATTCAAGTCACTTTTCAAATTGGGTGAATGAAAATGTCCCCATTCAAAACAAGTCTAGATCGTTTTGAAATGCATTTCTTAAATTCCTGTATAGCGAAATGCCTTCGAGTAAATTACATGGAAATTGCCAGTCTTTTTCATTCATATAGATTCGACAGAGTTCATCGATTTGTATATCGCAGTTTGCATTTCCTCGGAAGACGCACTCCTCTGCACATGCATCAGCTTTCCGTTCATCGAGATTCTGCAAGTAGCGGGTAGTGTTGTACATGTGTGGAAGTGAATACATCACTAACGGCCGTCCATGAGGACAGTTTTGATTTTTAGTTGGTCTGATGTGATGCGCGTTCCAAGTCTTCGCCATTTCGTCGTCTGCCTAAAATACCAAACAAGCAAAAAGCATTCAAGAAATTAACCCAAAACAAACAAAACAAAACAAAAAACGCTGACAGATCAATATTGAGGAGCTTAAAATAGTCTTCTTTTTCTCTTTCTTTATAGTTTGTTTTAACTTTTGTTTTTAATTCGACAAGCCTCGAAGTCTTTAGATTTTAATTAAAACTAAATCATTACAACTTTCTAAACCACCGCTTATTGTATATAAAAAAAAACTTACTTGAAGCAGCCGAAGGAAACAGAACTGCACAAGATTTCTTTCTAAGAAGTATCCATCGAAAAGTCCTTCCTCAACAAGACAACTTAATGAATCCATCCAAAACTGACAGCACTGTTTTCGCAAAAAGTTCCAAAACATTTCTATTCTTTGGTTGGCAGTACTTCGTCCGTAGATAAATGACCTTCTTTCCGAAAGAAATTTTTGCATTTGAGCAACGTTAGCATTTTCGGTTCCCCTGTCGCCCCTAATAAAGTAAGGGAAGCCTCCTTTTGAGCGGACCGTTTCGATGTAGTAACCTGAAATAACCTTCGGATCACTACTTGTGGTAAACACATTGAGCCACATGATACATCTTGAAAATCCGTCGATGCAGCCATTGACACAGAGACCATATCGTTTTAGCTTGTCATAAGAGTCAACATGCCATAGAAAATCCGGACCTTTTCCGTTATACTGTCTTCTTCTCAATCGTCGTGATAAACGTAGTTCAACTCCAATAGGGTCTATGATTTTCATCAAATTCTGCACGACGTCACGTGGTACATTCAGTCCTTGATGACGACAGTGGAGATGCATCCATCGATACCCGTACTGCCCTCCACAAGAATTTATCTTTTCCTCAATAAGAAGGGCAACTTCCAGTATATCCACGTGATTTTTTCTTCTGTACAGACGTGCCTTACGTAGAGTCCTCTTCAGCGTACTCATGCTCAAGACAATACTGTGAATATGAGACAGCATAGCCAAAATGTGACTGTAGCTTAGACCCAAATTAAAGTAAATTTTGCAAAGCCTTGTTCTTTCATCCATAATAGAATATAACTTTTCTGAAAAGAAAATGATATAATAAATACTATTGAAAAATAACCCATATTTTTTAATGTTAAATGTCGAATTTTCCATTGATTTCTACTTATTATAATCATATTGATTTGCACATGTGACGGTGTTCAAACTTTATATGTTAAAGATTGACATAATATTTTAGGTATTTTAAATAGGATTGTGTGTTCAAAATACTGTGTATTTTGTATAGTTTGTTCTACCTGTGTATATAGTTGTCGTTGTGACGTGTGAGAGATGAGTGAAATGATTGGTTGAGAGTGTCACTTTGACCCTGCATCACCCCGCGCCTACCCGTGCACGTGCAAGGCCTTGCCGGACCCTGTAAGGCCAAACCACACCACGCTATAAGACATGCATGAATAGACGTCCCATAAAAACCTGTGTGCCTTAAAGCCAGTGTTTAAAAAGTAAGAGTATTTAAACATAAATTATATAAATGAAATATTTAATCTAATTAAACTATTTACTTTAGATAATAAATGCATCAATTTAGTATAATTACAGTTTAAATATATATTTAATTTACATGATGACACGCATGTGGTCGGGTTCGATAGAGTCTAAGTGAGTGTAAAAATATTATTAGGCTATTTAAATATACGTGCAAGCATTTACACGTGTCTGTATAGTGTCGGTCAGGTATTGTTCTTTTTGTTTCAGGTCCCTGTCTCCGTTCTGTTAGTACTGGGTTTTTTTTGTGTTTTTTTTAAGTTGTATATAATAAAAGGTATTCATGAATATAACCGTCTTGGAGCCTTTATTAAATAGTACTCGGAATCAAAAACCCACCAAGATATATAAAGAAAAGTTAAATTGTCTTGTGACACGCATATCGTGAAGTCCAAAGTCCAAAGTACTAAGACGCTATATTGTGATGTGACATTACTCTTCGTGAGATCAACACATTGGATTTTAATGTAATGACTATAATATTGCTCCTTTTCATCCTATAAGAAGAATTTGATGAACGGTAGAAATTTTAACCGATTTTTAGCCCACCATCATCAGATGGTGGGCTATTCAAATCGCCCTGCGTCCGTGGTCCGTCGTCCGTCCGTCCGTCCCTCCGTCCGTCCGTCCGTCCCTCCGTCCGTCCGTCCGTCCCTCCGTCCGTAAACAATTCTTGTTATCGCTATTTCTGAGAAAGTACTGAAGGGATCTTTCTCAAATTTCATATGTAGGTTCCCCTTGGTGCCTAGTTATGCATATTGCGTTTTGAGACCAATCGGAAAACAACATGGCCGACAGGCAGCCATCTTGGATTTTGACAATTGAAGTTTGTTATCGCTATTTCTGAGAAAGTGCTGAAGGGATCTTTATGAAATTTCATATGAAGGTTCCTCTTGGTGCCTAGTTATGCATATTGCATTTTGAGACCAATCGGATAACAACATGGCCGACAGGCAGCCATCTTGGATTTTGACAATTGAAGTTTGTTATCGCTATTTCTGAGAAAGTACTGAAGGGATCTTTCTCAAATTTCACATGCAGGTTCCCCTTGGTGCCTTGTTATGCATATTGCGATTTGAGACCAATCGGAAAACAACATGGCCGACAGGCAGCCATCTTGGATTTTGACAATTGAAGTTTGTTATCGCTATTTCTGAGAAAGTACTGAAGAGATCTTTCTCAAATTTCATATGTAGGTTCCCCTTGGTGCCTAGTTATGCATATTGCGATTTGAGACCAATCGGAAAACAACATGGCCGACAGGCAGCCATCTTGGATTTTGACAATTGAAGTTTGTTATCGCTATTTCTGAGAAAGTACTGAAGGGATCTTTCTCAAATTTCACATGCAGGTTCCCCTTGGTGCCTAGTTATGCATATTGCGATTTGAGACCAATCGGAAAACAACATGGCCGACAGGCAGCCATCTTGGATTTTGACAATTGAAGTTTGTTATCGCTATTTCTGAGAAAGTACTGAAGAGATCTTTCTCAAATTTCATATGTAGGTTCCCCTTGGTGCCTAGTTATGCATATTGCGATTTAAGACCAATCGTAAAACAACATGGTCGACAGGCAGCCATCTTGGTTTTGACAATTGAAGTTTGTTATCACTATTTCTGAGAAAGTGTTTAAGGGATCTTTCTCAAATTTCATATGTAAGTTTCCCTTGGTGCCTAGTTATGCATATTGCATTTTGAGACCAATCTGAAAATAACATGGCCGACAGGCAGCCGTCTTGGATTTTGACAATTGAAGTTTGTTATCGCTATTTCTGAGAAAGTACTGAAGGGATCTTTCTCAAATTTCATATGGAGGTTCCCCTTGGTGCCTCTTTATGCTTATTGCATTTTGAGACCAATCTGAAAATAACATGGCCGACAGGCAGCCATCTTGGATTTTGACAATTTAAGTTTGTTATCGCTATTTCTGAGAAAGTACTGAAGGGATCTATCTCAAATTTCATATGGAGGTTCCCCTTGGTGCCTCTTTATGCTTATTGCATTTTGAGATCAATTGGAAAACAATATGGCCGACAGGCAGCCATCTTGGATTTTGACAATTGAAGTTTGTTATCGCTATTTCTGAGAAAGTACTGAATGGATCTTTCTCAAATTTCATATGGAGGTTCCCCTTGGTGCCTCTTTATGCTTATTGCATTTTGAGATCAATTGGAAAACAATATGGCCGACAGACCGCCATCTTGGATTTTGACAATTGAAGTTTGTTATCTCTATTTCTCAAAGTACTGAATGGATCTTGCTCAAATTTCATAAGTAGGTTCCCCCTGGTCCCTTGTATTGCATTTTTGGACCAGTCTGTCCTGAAAACAACCTGGCAAACAAACAGCCATTATCGTTAAATCTCAAATTTCTTATATAGCTAGGATTCCCTTGTTTGAAAAGTACTGGAGGGATGTCTCAATTTGCACAGATTAGTAAAATGAAGGGAAAAGTAGAGAAAAGATCAATCTGACATGGAACTTATGAAGATCATTCAATGGTGGGCGCCAAGATCCCTCTGGGATCTCTTGTTCATCGTATTTTATCTGTCAAATCGCATCGGTAACCACGCTTCTTAACGGATTTCGGATCTTTATCTTGAGATTTTCCTTTTTATAACAAGACGAAGCTAGAGATGATTTCGTGATGAAATCGTGCTAAACCGGATACGTCCGCGGCACGATTTTCCAATCGTGTGAGGAGGTATATGACCCGGGATAATGATTTTAGGCGATTATGACAAGCGGATATACAATTCATCTCACTTGCATTGACACGAGCTATTCATATTGTATATGGTAATGTGCATGAATTTTGGTTTAGTATGTTACTTATTCAACACAGCCACCCGTGTAAGTTAAGTATTTCGTTTTATGTTTCGTTTTTTGTTTGCTTTTTTTTATAACTCGTCTTACGTTTAATTACCATTGCATTAGGATTTCGTGGCTGGTTTCTTTACTTCAGTACTCTACTCTAAAAGAACTGTGTGAATATATACTTCACAATTATTGTATCTTTATACATGTGTGTACGCTTAAATTGTATATAAACTAAGTAACCGACGATAATGTCTTGAATTCGTGCTACAAAAAGTGAGTGACTTATTAAATAAAGAAGTTATAGATCGGTTAATTGATGCAATATTCGAATACATAAGCAAAGTGAAAAAAGTAAAATTGCACATTTTAAAATCGTTAAATTCGTAAAACGAACTTACCTTTTAACCAGCGTCGTTGTTAATCTGTTGTATATTTGTGCACGCAATGATACCACACAGATGATTTCCTCCAGTTAAGGCATAACTAAGTCGTTATTACGAGATACTAAGTCGTTATTACGACATAGCTAAGTCGTTATTACGAGATACTATGTCGTTATTATGACATAGCTAAGTCGTTATTACGACATAGCTAAGTCGTTATTACGAGATACTATGTCGTTATTACGACATAGCTAAGTCGTTATTACGAGATACTATGTCGTTATTATGACATAGCTAAGTCGTTATTACGACATAGCTAAGTCGTTATTACGAGATACTATGTCGTTATTACGACATAGCTAAGTCGTTATTACGAGAAACTAAGTCGTTATTACGACATACAGTGTAGCTAAGTCGTTATTACGAGATACTATGTCGTTATTACGACATAGCTAAGTCGTTATTACGACATAGCTAAGTCGTTATTACGACATAACTAAGTCGTTATTACGAGATAGCTAAGTCGTTATTACGACATAACTAAGTCGTTATTACGAGATACTATGTCGTTATTACGAGATACTAAGTCGTTATTACGAGATACTATGTCGTTATTACGAGATACTAAGTCGTTATTACGACATAGATAAGTCGTTATTACGAGATACTAAGTCGTTATTACGAGATACTATGTCGTTATTACGAGATACTAAGTCGTTATTACGAGATACTAAGTCGTTATTACGACATAGCTAAGTCGTTATTACGAGATACTATGTCGTTATTACAAGATACTAAGTCGTTATTACGACATAGCTAAGTCGTTATTACGACATAGCTAAGTCGTTATTACGAGATACTATGTCGTTATTACAAGATACTAAGTCGTTATTACGACATAGCTAAGTCGTTATTACGACATAGCTAAGTCGTTATTACGAGATACTATGTCGTTATTACGACATAGCTAAGTCGTTATTACGAGATACTAAGTCGTTATTACGACATAGCTAAGTCGTTATTACGAGATACTATGTCGTTATTACGACATAGCTAAGTCGTTATTACGAGATACTAAGTCGTTATTACGAGATACTAAGTCGTTATTACGACATAGCTAAGTCGTTATTACGAGATACTATGTCGTTATTACGAGATACTATGTCGTTATTACGAGATACTAAGTCGTTTTTACGAGATACTATGTCGTTATTACGACATAGCTAAGTCGTTATTACGAGATACTAAGTCGTTATTACGACATACCTAAGTCGTTATTACGAGATACTAAGTCGTTATTACGAGATACTATGTCGTTATTACGACATAGCTAAGTCGTTATTACGAGATACTAAGTCGTTATTACGACATAACTAAGTCGTTATTACGAGATACTATGTCGTTATTACGACATAGCTAAGTCGTTATTACGAGATACTAAGTCGTTATTACGACATAACTAAGTCGTTATTACGAGATACTAAGTCGTTATTACGACATAGCTAAGTCGTTATTACGAGATACTAAGTCGTTATTACGACATAGCTTAGTCGTTATTACGACATAGCTTAGTCGTTATTACGAGATACTAAGTCGTTATAACGACATAGCTAAGTCGTTATTACGAGATACTAAGTCGTTATTACGACATAACTAAGTCGTTATTACGAGATACTATGTCGTTATTACGACATAACTAAGTCGTTATTACGAGATACTAAGTCGTTATTACGACATAATATATTTTTTCGCTGTGACCCTAACTGGCTTCCGTACATTTCAACAAATATTTCGGAAACCGAGCTGGAGTATGGAGCAATAGGCCTTTGCAGTTTACGTTAGTCCATGTGTTTACACGAAATCTCATCAGTTTCAGAGACATAGAGTATAAGAGTTTACTGACATGAGACAAATGTTCCAAGATGATTTTTACATTTTTGTGTTTGGGATAAATATATTCGTAATAAAGGTAAGTGAAATGATAAGAAAGTGTTTTAAATTCGTTGGTTTTTAGCTCACCTGGACCGAAGGTCCGGTGAGCTTATGCCATGGCGCAGCGTCCGTCGTCCGTCGTCCGTCCGTCCGTCCGTCCGTCAACATTTGCTTCAAATCGCTACTAGTCATAAAGTTCTTATTGGATTTTGACCAAATTTGGCCAGAAACATCCTTGGCAGAATGGGAACAGATTTTGCATAAATGGTGATTCTGACCCCCGAGGGGCCAAAGGGGCGGGGCCCAATAGGGGAAATAGAGGTAATTCCTTTAAATCGCTACTTGTCATAAAGTTATGAATGGATTTCAACCCAATTTGGTCAGAAACATCCTTGGGGGAAGGGGAAAAGATTTTGCATAAATGGTGATTCTGACCCCCGAGGGGCCAAAGGGGCGGGGCCAAATATGGGAAATAGAGGTAATTCCTCTAAATCTCTACTTGTCATAAAGTTATGAATGGATTTGAACCCAATTTGGTCAGAAACCTCCTTGGGGGAAGGGGAAAAGATTTTGCATAAATGGTGGCTCTGACCCCCGAGGGGCCAAAGGGGCGGGGCCCAATAGGGGAAATTAAGGTAATTCCTTTAAATCGCTACTTGTCATAAAGTTATGAATGGATTTCAACCCAATTTGGTCAGAAACATCCTTGGGGGAAGGGGAAGAGATTTTGCATAAATGGTGGCTCTGACCCCCGAGGGGCCAAAGGGGCGGGGCCCAATAGGGGAAATAGAGGTAATTCCTTTAAATCGCTACTAGTCATAAAGTTATGAATGGATTTGAACCCAATTTGGTCAGAAACCTCCTTGGGGGGAGGGGAAAAGATTTTGCATAAATGGTGGCTCTGACCCCCGAGGGGCCAAAGGGGCGGGGCCCAATAGGGGAAATTAAGGTAATTCCTTTAAATCGCTACTTGTCATAAAGTTATGAATGGATTTCAACCCAATTTGGTCAGAAACATCCTTGGGGGAAGGGGAAGAGATTTTGCATAAATGGTGGCTCTGACCCCCGAGGGGCCAAAGGGGCGGGGCCCAATAGGGGAAATAGAGGTAATTCCTTTAAATCGCTACTAGTCATAAAGTTATGAATGGATTTGAACCCAATTTGGTCAGAAACCTCCTTGGGGGGAGGGGAAAAGATTTTGCATAAATGGTGGCTCTGACCCCCGAGGGGCCAAAGGGGCAGGGCCCAATAGGGGAAATTAAGGTAATTCCTTTAAATGGCTACTTGTCATAAAGTTATGAATGGATTTCAACCCAATTTGGTCAGAAACATCCTTGGGGGAAGGGGAAGAGATTTTGCATAAATGGTGGCTCTGACCCCCGAGGGGCCAAAGGGGCGGAAAAGATTTTGCAATGAAGGATTTGA